>NC_071354.1:107891691-108596691 GCF_943734655.1 Sabethes cyaneus | reverse complement strand
AACCGGTATGAGTCGGTACTTCCATCTACTACTCTCGGCCGTAGCCCACTCTTGCTGCCATATGGTCAGCAACTCTTCTCTCGCTAGCTTCCGGGCTCCTTTGGTGTTTTTTCGTCCATAGCAGACGTTGTCTTCCACGAGTATGATGCCGATCACGACCATGATGCCGATCATTTCAGCGATAACACATATTGCCTCCGACGATATTTGTTAATTGTTATTTATTTGAGTACTTTATCTGGCTAGAAATTGTCTACATGAATAAAATTGATTACAGATTATAGTAAATTAGACCTGCGTATCTCTTGCGCAAATAAGTGCGAAGGCATGCCGAAGTCAAACAGTTCTTCGACTTTTGAGAACACCCTGATGCATTCCGTAATCGGTTGATTACCTCCAAACGCGGTCCGATTAAACGGTATTTGCAGCAAGCCAGTCGAGCGTAATATCCGCTGCAATGGTCGAAAATTAAGCATAGATAGCAATTTTGGAGAATCTATTTCGCCGTCGATGAGTTTAGTCACGAATATAGCCTGATACATTTTACGCCTATGTTCGAGTATATCGAGGTCAAGTAGACGACATCTATTCGGGTAAGGTGGCAGGTTATCAGGATGCCACCATGGGAGATGTAAAGCCAACCGAATAAACCTTCGTTGCACACGTTCAATCCGTAAGTTCCAAGTAAGATGACTGGGGAACCAAACCAAATTACAGTTCTCCAGTAGCGGACGAACCAAAGCGCAATATAATGATTTAAGGCAGTGAACATCTCTAAAGTTACGTCCAATCTTAGCAATAAATCCAAGTTGTCGAGTCGCCTTGGAAATGACTCATTCACGGCGTAAATTGAACGTCAATTTGCTAACTTGATCCACTCTGCGAAGTTCAATGTCGTCGATGGTATAACTGAAGCAAATTGGATTTTTAATCTGATAAAAGCTCATAACTTAACACTTTGCAATGCTTATAATAAGCCAACTCAGTCTGCACCATTCAGTAAATAGATTGAGCAAATGTTGCAAACGGCGACAGTCGTCTTCATTACCTATCGTAGCAAATAATTTCAGGTCATCGGCGTAGACTAACTTGCAGCCATGTTTTAGCAGAATCACAACATCATTAAAGAACAATGATAAAAGCAAAGGACCCAAGTTGCTACCTTGAGGAACTCCAGATTTGTTGCTAAACACTGACGAAGTACTGGATCCTAGTTTAACATGTAGTACTCCGTCGCACAGATATGAGTGAAGCCAATCAATCATTTTACAGTTCATAACCGTCAATAGTCACTGTCCGTGGGAGGTAAACGTTGCCTTCTCTGGATCCTCTTCCTGCCATATATTTGGTTTCCGACGCATTGATTTGTAACCCTATCCTTCGTTTTTAGCCTGGCGGAGAGTGCCTGTACTATTAACTTGTAAGGTCTAGTTTGGAGTTCGGATCTGTGATCTGGTGTCCTTATTAATAAATTTGGATCGCCAGAACGAAGCAGTACAAAAGAATTTTTTACAGTATGCTTTGCGAAGTCTTCCATGGCGTGATCCCAGAAACCTACCGCCATATGAGAAACGTTGCCGCTTGCTTAATTTGGAGACTCTGGAAAGAAACGTGCCTTGTTCCTAGAATCCTAGCTAGAATGATTCTAAGAGATATCCCAGTTACAATTTTAAGTTTCATTACTTTCCACTAGTGGTTTTCATGACCGATTCCATAAAACCGCTAATAAAACTATGAGCTCCACCAGAATTTTTCGATGAACGCTATAAAACTGCCTTCCGACCAAGTGGCCCACTCTTTAGAAGGTTTGCAAGAATCAGGTCATAAGCTGAAGTAGTCTTATCACGCTCTACTCAAAGCAGTAATAACACCGGTTGTAGTTTTCACTGCTTGACAGCTACCTCCAAAATTTAATGAAGCTTTTCGCTACAAAGCTTATAGCTTGCTCTGGTGAAGAGCTAAATTCGCCACCAACTTTATTAACTTGAAAATATATCCGTGAGTTCATGTTTTACTGTCAGATCATCATGATCGATTTGGTTCGCAGCGACCATAATAATATATCACATAGAATAATTAATAAATTTTAGCAGATTATATTGGTTTGCAGCACGTGCGCATTAAATTTTATCGTGCATATTGATATGACACCATCGAAATTATACAATTTTCGAAAACTTCCCGTTTTAAAAAAATATATATTAAGTTTGTTAATCTCAATTTCCAGTAAAATCTATTTAGTTGCTTCCTGTGACAGGAAAACCGATTGAATTTTCTTTCTACAAAACACTTTGCTTTAATAAATTTTTCTTTGCGAGCTACAGAATACTAGAATATGGCAATATTTCCTCGTATAAAAAATGATTTCGGTGTTGAACTCTAATATTCTTCATAATAGTAGCAATAAATCTGATTGGTCATGGTGTTACCGTTTTAATAGTTCTATATAACTAACAGATTTATTGCGGTTTAACAAGCAACCGTAATAAGATCAATTTCGATTGGTGCGCCATATTGTATTGCTATGCCACAGTTTAAAAGAGACGTGGTGCAGTCAATTAGTTTTATCGTGCTAATATAAGCAAAAGCAAAGCCGTGGGTATAAACGTCCTGTTGAGAACCTGACCCTTCTTTATCGACAGACTTCGCAGCCTGTTATTTGAGTACAGAACAATTGCGGGGCAAGTGCAACGATCCAACTGACTCTATAGCAGCTCTATTCCTCCCAGCCGAGATTCGAACAGCTAGCTACAAGTGTATTTTGACTCCTATCCTCTTGCCGATCCTATCCCGACTCATGCACCTTCCAGCATTGGACAAAAGGTAGGAGTCAAAATGACTACTTGTCAAGCATAGCTACCAATACCCCTTCCCTTCCTTTCCGCTCTTCCCCTCCTTCTCCAAAAAATTTTCATTTCGTTCCCCTACCGTCCCTTCATCAATTGTAGAACCATCGTTTCAAAAAATATTAATATATATGTATGACCTCATTTCAAGGTCAAGACTAAAAAACTTGAGATTAGTCTATTTTAAAATTTGTTAATTTGTTAAAATTTCAGTTTTTAAAATGCTTTTTTTTTGCAATGTAGAAATGATTTTTATTTTTTTCAGTAGGGAAGAGAGGTCTACAGTGAGACACTTTTTTCCAAAAATTTTCAGAAAGTGATAGCTACTAACGATCTTTTTAATCCATTTGAAAGGTATATCCTTCTAGTTGTTTGAAAAAAAGTTTCAGTCATTTTGGTTATAAGCTAAATTGCTAAAGTTTAGCGTATAACCTAAAGTTTTGGCACCCGCCCTTCAAAATTGGCTCTAAAAATCGGGGAGGGGCAAAGAAAAAAAATGAGAGGGTCATGCCAATCTCTGGTCGATTTGGCGTGAAATCCGTCATATGTGAAAGTCATAAAGAGTTAAGACGTCTGAAACACTAAATGAAATTAAATTTTGAAATTTTGCCGAATTTAATAAATTGCTGTAACCAAATATGACTCCAGACGTGCCACGATAACTATTTTATGAATGTATCAGATCTCAATGATTGTGAAAACATTGTTAAGTACCTTGTTTCACATACTTTAACATTTTAAAAATATTTTCTTTAAATGACTTTTTTTTATAAAACTCAAATGTGCGATCCCTAAATCGCTTCAACCAATGTGCCAATGTCAAACAGCCAATTACGCCATATAAAAGTTTTATTGTGACACACTAAGCTATCATTTGAAGGATGAGCCCCGGGTTTTATTGTTGCATTTCCATTTGTTGATTTGACGACTAATAAATAAATAAATACACTCAAGTCTTTTTTTACACGGTTTATTCGATTTTTGAATTAACGTTTTTTATGACGATTTTTGAATTAACGCGGTTTTTTTTAAATAATTTTTCGAATTAACGCGGTTTTTTAGCGATTTTTAAATTCGGGCGGCTTTTTTGGTGATTTTGAATTAACACGGTTTTTACGTCGATTTTTGAATTAACACGGTTTATTTTATTACGATATTTGAATTAACGCGGTTTTTTTACAACATTTTTCGAATTAACGCGGTTTTTTTTCACGGCACGTATCCCCCGTGTAAAAAAACTTGAGTGTAAATCAGCCACGTAGCCAGAAGGGGGGCCCGGGGCCCTATTTTGATTTTAACTGTTTTATATGCATATTTTTGCGTTTAGTACTACAATACGTTAAATGTATTGTGATGTATTATATTTATAAGCAGAAAGATATGCATATAATGCATTAGGAGCAAGGATAGGGCTCCTGGCCCCCACCTCTGGCTACGTGGCTGGTGTAAATCATATCCTGGGTGAAAGTAAAAAGAAGTCCAAGTGATGAGGTGTCTACAAATGAGCTTTACTTTCGGGTCATCAGCTTGGTTAAGGTTCAGTAAAGCAGGGCCTGGACTTTGGGGAGTGGCTTAGCAGAGGGGGTAGTTTACCAGGGTTAGCTTAGCAGGAGGGGTAGCTCAGCAGGGCGGGTAGCTTAGCAGGGTGGTAGCCTAGCAGGGGGGCAGCTTAGCAGGAGGGGTAGCTTAGTTGGCTGCAATGAGTTATATACAGATGTGGAAATTTCATCATAGTGTGAGTGGATCCATAATCGACCAATGACGATCAAGCATGACGTAATTGTACAAAAATAAACCAAGTTGTTCGGTGCGGTTTGTTTATGGACTGTGATATCCATTACTGATTTTTCGCTACTAACACCGTCAAATGTCTTCTTCCACGTTTCTTTCTGCCTTTATGGGCTGGCTGAGATAAATTCAAGTTTAACCAGATGTGTGGGAAAACCAAGGAACCAAGTTGGCAAAAGAACATAAAAATAAATAAATAATTTTGAATACTGGTACCTGCTCATTGTATTTACATTTGTTTAATTTTTATTCATTTCAGTTTCATCAAACTATTAAAACGTACCTGAATGACAGAATCTGGCAGTTTTATTTCTATGTGAGCAAAACATGGCCTAAAGATCCAATTTGCTTACATTTTCCTGGATGTACATTGACTGTAAGTATATTTGATAATACGATTACATGTTATCTCACATATATGAAAAGCGTATCTGTAATCATCATCATCGTTCTATTGTTATGTTCTTAGATAGAATTTCATTTTTAACGACCAACAGAGTTGTTAATTGCAAACAAATATGTTAACCTCAGTTGAATATTATGAGTAATGTTCGCTTGTTGATTATATTGAATTGAGAAAAATGAATCGAAATTCGTAGCAGACTTACCCCATCCCCCCATTCATAAAATATATTTCCATTTTTAATAATTCAATTATTGAAAATAAGATGATTTTTTTAAACAAAATGTGAGATACAAATCAGTGGCGTAATACGGAGGCGATTTAGGCAAATCAAATGTGATGAAATGAAATGTGAGAGCAGCGATGGTTTGATCACTTTGACTCAATTTTGATTCATTTGACAGTGCCATCAAGGCCATCCAAAATTTAAAAAAGTTGTAAATGGGACATTTGTAGAACTAGTTATTATCTACAATATTGCTGAATAATGTATCTTTTTGCCTTTCTACTATATAAATATGTAGTATAAGGTATAGGAATCACTCGAAAAACCGGAAATGGAAAGAAGGTCCTGCGAGCCGAGTGTCAAGTACCATTTGACTCAGTTTCGAAAACTGAGCATGTGTGTGTGTGTGTGTGTGTGTGTGTGTGTGTGTGTGTGTGTGTGTGTGTGTGTGTGTGTGTGTGTGTGTGTGTGTGTGTGTGTGTGTGTGTGTGTGTGTGTGTGTGTGTGTGTGTGTGTGTGTGTGTGTGTGTGTGTGTGTGTGTGTGTGTGTGTGTGTGTGTGTGTGTGTGTGTGTGTGTGTGTGTGTGTGTGTGTGTGTGTGTGTGTGTGTGTGTGTGTGTGTGTGTGTGCGTGTGTGTGTGCGTGTGTGTGTGCGTGTGTGTGTGCGTGTGTGTGTGCGTGTGTGTGTGTGTGTGTGTGTGTGCGTGTGTGTGTGTGTGCGTGTGTGTGTGTGTGCGTGCGTGCGCGTGTGTGTGTGCGCGTGTGTGCGCGTGCGTGTGTGTATGTGTGTGTGTACGAAAAATAAGAGATTACATTTTCTTAGCGGTCCCACAACCGATTTTAACAAAATTGATTGCAAATGAAAGGGGACTTTTTAAAAGCTATAACCTCCAATTTTCATGATGATTGGGCTGGTGATTTGAAAGTTACATAAAGAA
This sequence comes from Sabethes cyaneus, assembly GCF_943734655.1. Taxonomy (NCBI): domain Eukaryota; kingdom Metazoa; phylum Arthropoda; class Insecta; order Diptera; family Culicidae; genus Sabethes; species Sabethes cyaneus. The sequence continues at coordinate 108,590,490 of NC_071354.1, read as the reverse complement.
ATGGGAAAAACCCGAGTTAATCCACCTAGCGGTGTAACCTGGCCTTTCTACTGCATTTAATACATACTTTTGTAACATATTTGCATTAAATAAATGACGAACATCCTAGAATTCATTATTATTTGAAAATTACCATTCACATCTTTCAAATGAAATCAAGTTATTGAAAATCGGACGATTTATTCAAAAGATATTCAAACATAAACATTTGAGCACCGTATGTTAAACCAGTCAAAACGTGTAAAACCAAAATATATCAGTCAAGGGTCGATTGTATTCAACGTATGTGCGTATGTACGTATGTATGCGTGTGTGTATGTATGTGTGTATATATGTGTATTTGTGTCTATGTATATGTACATGTACGTATGTACAACTTGCACAATTTTGCAATTTGCATTGAAATGCAAGATAAGTAAGAAACATTTTGTTTACCATTTTCATCACTAGCTGTAATTCACGATCGAATTAGAAAAGCAGAAAAACGAAGAAACGCGGTAGATTTAGGTGTATACATAGGTATAGAGGTGTATAGAACTGAAAATGCTAATAAATGGATTTTCCCATATAAATTTATACAAATTTCAAACAAATTTTGCGCATATCGGATCACTCGTGCCATCAAAACAGACTAGCGCTGGAAAAACCATTATTTTTGTCATTCTTAAGCATGTTTATGGCGCTACTTTTGTACTGTTTCTTTGATTTCATCTCGTTTTTTGACATCTCTAACGGACAACATTGTAAAAACAAAGCGATCACACCAATGATTATTTTTTCATGAAAGTATTCAAAAGAAGCTCCAGTCTTGATTATCATGCAAAAACAATTATCAAAAAGCACGCCAACTAAAAAAAGTCTAATTTCTCTTTCTAATATTCCATATCGAATGCTCTACCCAGTTAAATTTGCAATTCAGATATATTATATGACTAGCTGACCCGACAAACTTCGTACACTCAAGTACTTTTTTTACACGGTTTGTTTTTTCGATTATCAAGAACGTGACAACTTAGGAGCCATTCAATTATTTCTCAAAACATTTGGGAGCGGCCCGAAATTCGTTACGATGTTTGTAAATGGTCTCTAAGTTGCACCGTTCTTGAGTAATCGAAAAAAACAAACCGTGTAAAAAAAGACTTGAGTGTATTGCCTAATTTGTGGCACCTGTGTTGTACATAAATCATGAATCTCGGATGATCTTTGTCACAATCTCGAGTTTTGCAAGCCCCCCAGTGGGCGGCGCTTCCGACGGCGGGTCACCGGCAACACTCGCGACCGTCTCGTCCTGAATGATCTAGTGTTACTATAGATAGTTTTTGTGGTCTTGTATTGACTAATGTTTTATGGAAGAGTCTCGAATTTTTCGAGTTCGATTAGTTTTTGAGTTTCGCAAAAATTTCTGTTTTATTTGTATGAGAGTCCATATCCCCCTACCACAGGGTAAACTATCGTAAAATGAATTCAAGACTCCAAAATCTCCCACATGCCAAATTTGGTTCCATTTGCTTGATTAGTTCTCAAGTTATAAGGAAATTTGAATTTCATTTGTATGGGAGCTCCCCTCTTAAAAGGGGAAGGGGTCGTAATTCACCATAGAAAAAATTTCTGCCATCTAAAACTCCCACATGCCAAATTTGGTTCCATTTGATTGATTAGTCCTCGAGATAAGACGAAATTTGCATTTCATTTGTATGGAAACCCACCTTCTTAAAGGGGAGATGGGCCATAACTCGCTTTCTAAAGAAGAGAGGGGTCTCAATTCACCATAGAAAAAAATCTTGCGTCCAAAACCACTTACATGTCAAATTTGGTTCCATTTGCTTGATTAGTTCTCGAGTTATGAGGAAATTTGTTTTTCATTTGTATAGGAGCCCCCCCCCCCCTCCCCTCTTAAAGTGGGGAAATCCATAGAAAATATACCATAGAAAATATTCTTGCCTACAAAAACATCCACATGATAAATTTGGTTCCATTTGCTTGATTAGTTCTAGAGTTATGAGGAAATTTGTATTTCGTTTGTATGAGAGCCCCCCCTCTTAAAAAGGTAAGGGGTCCTAATTCATCATAGAAAAAAATGGTTGCCTCCAAAAACACCCACATGCCAAATATGGTTCCATTTGCTTGATTAGTTCTCGAATTATGAGGAAATTTATATTTTATTTGTGTAGAAGCACCCCCTCTTAAAGTTGGGAGGGGTCCTAATTCACCATAGAAAATATTTTTGCCTCTAGAAACCTCCACATGCCAAATTTGGTTCTATTTGCTTGATTAGTTCTCGAGTTATGAGGAAATTTGAATTTCATTTGTATAGGAGCCCCCCCCTCCTAAAGTAGGTAGGGGTCCCAATTCATCATAGAAAAAATTTTTGTCTCCAAAAACACCCACGTGCCAAATTTGGTTCCATTTGCTTGATTAGTTCTCGAGTTATGCGGAAATTTGTATTTCGTTTGTATAGGAGTCCCCCCTCTTAAAGTTGGGAGGGGTCCTAATTCACCATAGAAAATATTCTTGCCCTCGAAAACTTTCACATGCCAAATTTGGTTGCATTTGCTTGATTAGCTCTCGAATTATGAGGAAATTTGTATTTCGTTTGTATAGGAGCCCCCCTCTTAAAGTGGGGAGGGGTTCTAATTCACCATAGAAAATATTCATGCCCTAGAAAACTTTCACATGCCAAATTTGGTTCCATTTGCTTGATTAATTCTCGAGTTATGAGGAAATTTGCATTTCATTTGTATAGGAGCCCCCCCTCTTAAAGTGGGGAGGGGTCCTTATTCACCATAGAAAATATTCTTGCCCTCGAAAACTTTCACATGCCAAATTTGGTTCCATTTGCTTGATTAGTTCTTCAGTTATGAGGAAATTTGTATTTCATGTGTATAGGATCCCCCCCTCCTAAAACGGGGAGGGGTCCCAATTCATCATAGAAAAAATTTTTGTCTCCAAAACACCCACATGCCAAATTTGGTTCCATTTGCTTGATTAGTTCTCGAGTTATGAGGAAATTTGTATGGAAGCCCCCCCTTTTAAAGAGGAGAGGAGTTATAATTCCCCTTATAAAGAGGGGAGGGGTCTCAATTTACCATAGAATAAATTCTTGTCACCGAAAACACCCACATGCCAAATTTTGTTCTATTTGCTTGATTAGTTGTCGAGTTATGCAGAAATTTGTGTTTCATTTGTATGGGAGCCCCCCCTCTTAGTGGTGGGAGGGGTTTCTAACCATCACTAAAACCTTTCCTGGCCCCAAAAAACCTCTACATGCATATTTTCATGCCGATTGGTTCAGTAGTTTTCCATTCTATAAGGAACATACGGACAGACAGACAGACAGACAGACAGACAGACAGAAATCTTTCTTTATAGGTATAGATTGAAATCAAGCATGTCAATCATAGAAAAATTTTGAGGTCAATCATTTTGTTCTAAATGCCCATTTCCACCGAAAGTAAAAAAGGAAATATTCACGCTATATTATTTTCAAAATTTTCTTGAATTTCTTTCAAAAGATGATAACTCTAACGCATAATCATAATGTTGTGACATTAATATCAAAATATCACGAAATCGGTTCTGACGCATTTTTCAATTTGAATTATCAATTCAAAACGAAATTCGTATGTGGCTTCAATTACCCGTTCAACGGTTAATTTATAATTTTCTACATATATTCATTCAAGTCTGCAAAAACTATCGTTTGTCTTTAAATATATTTCTAGGAATCACTCAGTTACGACTCGTCCGCATGTTCAGCCTGTTCATAGGACAGGCAACAAAATTCAACCCGACAAAATCATCACTCGTTCATGATTTCGTTTGCACTGACGCATGTGCAATACGAATAACTCGTTAAATTATTAGTTTAGTTTACGAAGCTGATGAGCAAACCGTTCAATACGACGTTTGAACGTCGCTTTAGAGCTCTCAATGCACAAGCATACCAACACATTATTCTGGGTGTTGATTCTTGATACTGAATTAACACCAGGAACAATGTGCTGGTACGAAGGAAATAAAAAGAGAATGTGAAAAAACTTTTACTCGAAAGCGCGGGCGTTCAACACGACGTTTGAACGTTGTTTTGGAGATTAGCACCAGGAACAATGTGTTGGTACGAAGGGGATTTGAAAATAGAGCGCGGTTGGCTTGGCATGCATTATTCGCAAAATTTTCTCATTAACTCGTTCATCTTTAACAACTTACGCATATTACTTGTGGTGCGAGTGATGTAGGCTTGTGCGCACCTCGCAGTAAGATGGTTATTCTTGAATTTGGTTCAATAGGCAAATTGAACGAAAAGTTTTCGGTTCGTAGTTAAAATTCAGAGACGATAGTTTGCTGGTAGAGTAAACCGTCGTATTCCGTTGTTATTTAAATAATAGGGGTATTCACGTAGCGCTTGCTATGTTGCGTATACGGAGTATTGCGTATTTATACTGCCGCTACTCGCATAACAGTTCCATCTTCATAGAAACCGGAACGGCAATGCGACTTGCGGCAGTATATACACGAAATACACCGTTTACGCAACAAAGCAAGCTCTGCGTGAATACCCCTAATGTTTGTTTTATGATTAAAAAATATAGAAATGCGATAATAAAAAAAAGTTGCGTATTAATTTGTATTTTTTTGCTGGTTGAACAGGTAAACTAAACCGACACGAGTCGCCACTGGAATCACTTAACTGTAATAAAACTAAATAAGGTGTTACGTGCCGTAAGTTAACGGCGTCGATTCACTGTCCTTTGCTCCGAGAAGGTTCTACTAGCTTACTTTCACAGCTTACCGCTTGTTACATAGCAGAAAATATGGCACAAACGCAAAAATTTCTGTTTTATTTGTATGAGAGTCCTTATCCTCGTACCACAGGGGTGAGGGGTCTCAAACCATCATAAAATAAATTCATGCCCCCATAAACTCCCACATGCCAAACTTGGTGCCATTTGCTTGCTTAGTTCTCGAGTTATGCGTAAATTTGTATTTCATTTGTATGGGATCCCTCATTCTTAAAGAAGGCAAAGGTCCTAAGTCACCATAGAAAAAATTCCTGCCTCCAAAAACCCCCACATGCCAAATTTGGTTCCATTTGATTGATTAGGGGGCATCCATAAAGTACGTCACGCTTATATGAGGGAGGGGGGGGGGGTAAACCTAATCGTGACGATTTGTGACGTAGGGGGGAGGGGGGGTTTGAAGTTGTGTGACGTCACATGAAAAAAATCAAGTAGAAAATTTATTCGGGGAATTATAATTTAGCCTTCAGTTTAAGATACAACTATTGAAGGCTTCTATAAAATAACGTACTAATGGATTTTAAAACAAACAGTTAAATTTTTTGAATGAAAACTTTTTTTTAACATATATGTGTGAACAGGACTCATTTATTCTTCTATGTAGTATGAACTCTCCATTAAGGTTTTACAGAATATGCTGTATACCACTGAAGACCTCTTTGAGTACCGTCCTGCCTAAAAGATTTTTGCAACCGCAAATAGCAGTCGTACAAACTCCTGAGCGGCTACCAGAGACCAATAGCAATGTTTTCCCTTGATATTCCCTTGACTCATACCAAAGTTCCATGGCTGTTTTTAAGGGTTTTCAGTATAATTTATACTGCCCTTCACTCAAAAGCTCCATGAAGGATAGAGTTTATGCCACTTGCGGATTAAATTTCACTTTTAAGGTAGTATTGAATGATTGCACGATTGAATGAATACACAAAATGACAAAATCCTCAAGAAAAGTTCTTCCAAGGCGTGTTGCTGCAAAAGACGTCACCAGGAAGTCCTGATTTTTTCAACTAGATAAGACGAATTTGAGTAGATAGATGGATGTAAAGGACGTGGATATACGCGAAACATTAATCGACGACAGATTAGCAACTTCTGAGGCGTTTCCGATCGCAGCAATTGGAGATCACCTTCACAATCCGTGAATCGTTGACTTATAAACTCGAAAATTTTCCTTTTTTTATTTGGTGAAATTCCTTTGATAGCTTTAAATGAAAAGGTTGTATATTGGAATGAATTAATTTTTTTGTTGTGAGGGGGGGGCACCGTAACGTGACGTACTGTCTCAGGGGGGGGTCACGAATGTGTGACCAAATGTGACAAAGGGGGGGGGGGGTTGATTTTGGCCAAAATTTGCGTGACGTACTAAATGGATGTGCCTTAGTTCTCGAGTTATGAGGAAATTTGTGTATTATTTGTATGGGAGCCCCCCCCCCCATAAAGAGAGGAGGGGTCTCAATTCAGTATAGAAGAAATTATTGCCTTCTGAAACCCCCACATGTCAAATTTGGTTTCATTTGCTTGATTAGTTCTAGATTTATGAAGAAATTTGTATTTCATTTGCATAAGAGCCGCCCCCCCCCTTTTAGAAGGGGAAGGGGTCTCAGGACACCATCGAAAAAAATCCTACCTTCTAAAACCCCCACATGCCAAATTTGGCTACATTTTCTTGATTGGTTTTCGAATTTTGAGGAAATTTGTGTTTCATTTGTATAGGAGCCCCCCCGCTTACGCCGTCCATAAAATTGGTCTCTCGCTCCCATCATAAAATTGCTGATAATTTTATCTTTCCAACGACATGTAAATTGTTCAGTTTCGTTCAGTAGTTTGGTAGTTATTAGCATTTGAAATCTTTCATTCAAACGTTACACTTCTATTTTCGTTTTCACAAAGTGCTACCCAGTCCCAGATAGTAAACAAAGACGTAGTTCTACGTCAAAAATATTTATTGTTGCAGTAGAAAGACCAGGTCACACCGCTAGGTAAATTAATTCGGGTTTTATTTATGGTGCTACGACACTGAACGTTCAGTTGGTTACCAACGGGATACGAGTCGTATAGCATTATAAATTCAAAAGATACAGCATAGCTTTATTCAGCAATATCTATATATATAAAAGTGAGCGTCAGCACTGGGGGGTTGACTAGTAGGGGGGGTAGTAACAGGGGGGTAGGCCGTACCTCCGAAATATAACTGGATGGTTCTTCATCAAACTTGGCACACATGTGCCTTGACATAGGGGAATCAGAAGTGAAGGGGTTGACAAACAGGGGGGAGGGGGTTCATAACAGGGGGAGGCCCTAACTCCGTAACGCCCGGACGATTTTTCATCAAACTTGGAACACATGTTCAATGACATAAGGGAATCTAAACTGGGCACTTTCACCGTTTCACTGGGTTTCACCGAAGAGGTATAGGGTTACCAACCTATTTTGGACCCGATCAGCAGCTGTGCATAATTTGGACACTTCCATTTGATTTTGCTGTAAGTGTCCAAATTATGTACAGCTGTTGAAGGGGTCCAAAATACGTTGGTTACCCTATATGGTAACAAGACGTTTGTTTCGTTTCCATTATTGGGATTTCCATAGAGTAAATTAGTGCATAATTAGCTACGTGAAAGAGGAGAGAGCTGACTGGGAAAAACCGACAAGTAGGGGGACGAGGAACGTGAGTATGCATGTATGTTTTGCCATATTTCCGGAACTTCTGGACTGTTCTTCATTAAACATCGTTTGTCAAACATATGTATTTGGCATAAAAGAATCAGCGCAGGGTGGTTGACAAAAGAGGGAGATGGTCTCTTACAAGGAGAGAGAAAGATTCCAATAGCTAAAGGGGTGCGTTCCTCTTGCATTTGGAACGATAGCTGTTGCACAAGTGGCTGGATTTGTGAAAGAGGGAATACGGTGGCCATTAACAAAGGCGAGGTTCAAAAACGTGAAAAAGGCTTTTTGTCGATTTATATGGATTACCGGGAAAAAGTCAGATTTACAAGTGGCTGGGGACAACATGAGGGGAACTTGACCAAACTCGTGACTTTAGTCATGACCTTGAAATGCGGTCAGGCATATATTAATATTTTTTTTTTTTTTGAAACGATGATTCTACAATTGATGAAGGGACGGGTAAGGGAAAGTAATGAAGAAGGATTTTTTCGGGAATGAAGGGGAAGGGTGGAAAGGAAGGGGGGTAATAAGTAGCTATGGTTAACAAGTTGTCGTTGTGACTCCTATCTTTTGTCCAATGCTGGAAGGTGCATGGGTCGAACCAAGCTGTAATCAGAGATCCGGTTATAATCTCTGATTACAGCTTGGTTCGACCCATGCACCTTCCAGCATTGGACAAAAGATAGGAGTCACAACGACAACTTGTTAACCATGGCTACCTATTACCCCCCTTCCTTTCCACCCTTCCCCTTCATTCCCGAAAAAATCCTTCTTCATTACTTTCCCTTACCGTCCCTTCATCAATTGTAGAATCATCGTTTCAAAAAAAAAAATATTAATGAGGGGAACTGACAAAGGTAGTAGACACATTCAAATGAAAAAAGGGTTTTGTTTCTTACATTATGAGAATTTTCGTTACAATAACAGATGTACAAGTGACTGAGAAGCAAAGTAGTTCTATAAATGTCCGATATGTAACTTTTTTCCAATTTTGCTTTGCTGAGGCGGTTTTGTCAAATAAATCAAAACTGAATCAAAGTGATCGAGCCATCTCTGTATGAGAATGTTAAAAAGAAGAATAAAAAGATGGCACGCCCTATCCTAAATAGAAGTGTCCAAATTATATACAGCTGCACATGGGGTTCGAAATAGGTTGGGTTCCCTAGTCATATTAAATAAAATTACATTAAATGAGAACCGAGTAGTATACTAAACATCCTTATTAAAAATATATGTGTTCCACAGCCATACAACAAAATTTACGAAAGTGTTGGAATATTCTGTCCTCCTGAACAACTGGACAAAATGTCACTCATAGAACAAGAAGATGTTTTATTCAATTGGACCGAGCCGATATACATGAATTTTACACACGTAGGAATAATGAATCGAATGGATAACATATTTCGCACAAAGGTCAACGGTCAACTAGTTGGACACATTTATGGAGACATATATGTGCATGATTGTCCATCTGAGCTGGAATTAGAGCTGGAGCCATTGCCAGCCAACGAGGCAGTTATTCGGCCACTTAAAATTGGGAATATTAAGGATATACACGACCTGTACCCAGCTAGTGATATAGAAAGCGTCGAGCTTTTTGAGAAACTGGTACATCAGCTACCAGGATTTGGTGTTTTTAGTAAATCGAATAACGAATTAGCTGCATGGAGTCTCCAATCATACTATGGAGGCATGTTTTCTATGCAAACTAAACCTGAATTTAGGCGAAAAGGGTAAGTAAGCATACGAATAATTATTTTGAAATAGCGGATAATAGTAGAGTAAATAGGGGCAAAAGTGCGTTGGGGTCCGAGTGATTTATCAGTGCAATGGGCGTAATTTGACAACATTGCTATGGATGGGTAACTACGTTGACAGTTTGAATTCTATCGTACATATTTTACAAAAAAAAAAACAAAAAAATTTAACAAAATAAACTGCTGAGGAAATATTTATTAAGTGCGGTTTGGTTGTAATATTTCGTTTTACAGTAAATACAAAATCAATACGAGGTTATTATTTGTTGAAAAGTTGTAGCGACGTTTCACATTACTCAAACATCTCTTTTGGCGAAGAAAGCAAAGGCTTAGGCCTAAACCTCTTTCTCAGACTTGACCCTTCTTTATCGACAGACTTCATAGCCGGCTGTTAGAGTACAGCTAATACTAATGCAACGATCCTATTGACTCCATCTAGCAGTACCGCTCAGTCGAGATTCGAACACGCGACGACTCGCTTGTTAAACCAACTTCGTATCTCGAAGATAACTGGGTGGCTAATAGGTCTTTTGGCAATGTGGCGAACTAAAACTGCGAATCAGGGACAGGTCTACAGAGCGATTCACGGGCGAAGTAAAAGTGCATAGATAATTAAAGACAGAACAGGGGACTGACAACCCTATTTCTGCTGCAACTGTCAGCAATACCATGCGGTATCGAAATCCGTACAGCTTCGAAATCCGTACACCTAATACAATTTGCTTCATTATATGTATTAAACAGTCTAAATGCAAAATATTAATAATAGGCCTAGATCCGTGGTTTATTAGCATTACGTCAATATCAAAACATAGGCAGTAGGCCACGAAATAAAATAAATAAAAATTAAAACGTTATGCCTATCAGCTTCCCTTCTAAATTGGCTGTGTTGTTAGCAATTTGCTAAGAAAATAACTTCCAATAAAATGAAGTGTTAAGCGTACTTGAAGTGATTTTCCTATTTAAAATCCCGAAAATCAGAATGTTTATCGTTCTACAGCTTAATTTTATTCATTATGGCATTGAAGTAATATTTATTCATCATAATTAGTACTGTACGGATTTTGATTCAGTTTTACTAGTTGAATCTAAATCCGTACACCTGTGCAGTATCCTTAGCGATCTTACTCTATTCTATGTTTTGCCAAACAAAATGGAAATAACTAAAGCTAAATATAGATCATTTTGCGATGACGTCATTTTGCCGTCAAATGACACCACTTGGTGGTTTGTTTACATATTTTTGTCACATACAGCGGTTTCGATTTGAAATTTCGTGGCGGATTACTGCATCAGGTGCTTTAAAATGCATGTAAGGTGCTTTCTCTTAAATAAAAACTATAATTTTTTATCATTATCTGCCGGACAAAGATAGAAAACTCAATTCAAACTTTAACACCATGTAAACAAACCACCAAGTGCTGTCAAAAAAGTGTGGTTAGGAGCTCCTATGTTGTGAGATACATGTATGTGAGGTGCATGCAGGACTCTATATATAGTCACTCTACTTCCCCCTTAACGACGAAAGTGTTGGCAACGCTGTCATGTGAAGCTGTCACAGTGCGCGATTATCATTGGCAACATTGCTCGCGTATCGGCCTCTTTTCCAGCAGACTCTTGGACAGGTAAGACGTACTTTGTTCACACAGCGCTTCTCCACGTCGAGTGATTTCTACAGTGCGATTTATAATGGCGTCTGGCATGAAACCTGTTATGCCATTGAGCATTCACATTGGCGATTCCTGCCTACTATTTCGAACAGTTTTTTTTTACTCTCGACATGGAGGTCTGTTATAATTATCCAAGTGACGTGTAACGAAAACCGTCTAAAATATGGTCTGTAAAGAAAACGACCAAAGATAAAATGGCGTGCCGAGACGACCGCCGTGTGTGTAATGAAAACCACATGAAATATCACGAGTAAAGAAAACCGTCAAGACTTGAAGGTGTGTAATGAAAACCACCTAAAAAAATCGGCGAGTTGAGACAACCGCTGGGGGGTAAAGACAACCCTCGTGAAAAACTCGGCGAGTTGGGACAACCGCTGGCGGGTAAAGAAAACCCTCCTGAAAAAAAAAACCGGCGAGTTGATACAACAAGTTACAAGTTATGCCATTGAGCATTCACACATGTAATGATCTATATGTCGATAAACTGGAAGATGGGAATTACGATAATTAATGGTGGATAATCCTTTAATAAAGCATCGAGATAGTTTAAGTTCCGGTCACTACGATAAGAGCTAGTATGTTGAATTGGTACTCTCGAAATACCGGAGTCTCTTCTGCAATTTTTTAGCTTTCCGTATAATTTGCAACAAAAATCAAGAAAAAATGTTATATATTGTTTATAAGTCAAGTTAATTTACTCTAAAATGTTAAAAAAGTTTGTTTCTAAGCCTAATATTTCCTGAGGCATAAGGAAAAAAATGTAAGAACATTTAACACAAACGAGGTTTTGTTACAAGTGGGTGGTCCCATGGATAGAGGCAATATTTACCAGTACCAAACCTGATATTTTAACTTTCCGATCAAAAATGAACAATTACCCATAATTTGGCTAAAAAAAAAAAAGATTGATTCCTTGTAGTGTTCCTACTGTGCGTGTAAACGACTCTTAGATGAGCAGGACTAAAATACAATGCGTCAATTATCGAGAGAAGCATATTTTATAAAGCAATTAGTCAAATAAACAAAAACTTAGCCATAAACTTTAAACTCATTTCGATCAAGCTTACACGGATTAAGATTCAAAATTATGCGGACTTTAATTGATTTTTAACATGGTGTATGGATTTTGAGTCACAGGTGTACGGATTTTGAATCAGACATAAAAAAGTGTACGGATTTTGAATCAACAGCTGCACATTTCGATCTCGATTTTTTATAACTAGGATTAATTTTAGTTTCTTATTATTGCAAATAATGTTAAAATAAGGATTATACTGTCAAAAGAAAATATGACGAATTGCTTATTACGATATCATAATTTTATATTGACCATTTAAAATTGTCTAGTTCTTAGGTGTACGGATTTCGATACGGCACGGTACACATATCGCGGGACGCATAGAGCATTTTATGCGACAGAAGAAATGTTAACTTGCTGATATTGATATTGCGCTTTCTCGATGTTAGTTCTTGACAACGAAGTTTTTTAACGGGAAAACAATATCAATATCAAAAATATCGTTAGTTAGTTCATAAAATTATCTGAATAGAGAAAAGCATCAGATCGAAACAGAAACGGCATTTGAAAATACTAAAAATATACTGCATTAATTTCATGGATTCAAACTTCGAACTTTTACCCTGCGGAAAACTCACTTTCATCCCGCAAAGTGAGATTCGGCACCTGATCAGAAAAATTAAGGCTGTATTTTGCTTAATACCATTACTTCAGACGATTTACGGTTGTTTTGCTTCTTTATATTCTTCAAACGTCGCACTTATGCCCCGCCTTACTCTAATTCTAACAGGCTGAATCAATTTTATGTTATAAAGCATTACAAATTAGTTATAATGTTCTTTCTTATATTTATTTTACAGGTATGGTATTCAACTTGCCCAAGCACTTACAAGACTAGTCATTCAACGAGGATATGTACCTTTTGTGGTGATAAGACCAGAGAATAATGCTTCGCGAAGTTTATATACCAAACTTGGTTTTAGAAAAGCATTTGAAAGTGTAAGAGGTGTTTTCAAACCTTACACTTTTAATGTAGAAGACGATAAGGAAAATGAGGAGAATCAAAATCAAGATTCGAACTGTGACATGGATAAAAAGAATTGTTGAGCAGAGAAAAAAATGGTTTATCTATCTATCTATCTTCTGCGCACGTAACATTTAATAGCTAGCGTATTCCGGATGCAATCAATAAACAATTTGCTTTTTAATCGAAAAAAATGATTGAATACAAGACTAGAGTTTTATTTTGGTTACCACAAAAAAATTAATCACAGTGACATTCATTTTTCCATGGGAAACAGCTTTGTACCAACTAGTTATTCTTGTAGAAAAATGTGACGTGGATGGACGAGCGCGTGGTATAGGACACTATCATTTTATTTGCTTGTTGATAACAATTTACTATTCTGCTTATAACTATTTAATTATGCATATCAATTATGCAAACTTTCAAAGCCATATACATAAGCCAGAAGCCGATCATCTAATTGCAATCACACATCTATTTTGATTTGTGGCAATATGGTATTTTGAAAGTTTAATGACGTAGGACTGTGACGTAGGATTATCTGCGAATGGCCGAAACACAAATGGCCGAATCACGAATGGCCGAACCACAAATAGCCGAAATTACAAATGGCATAATATATCTAAAGCCCGAATCACAACGATCGGATCACAAGGCCGAACGTCATATTCGGTCGAAAATATTCACGGCCTTCAACCTGCAAAAACGTGTGGTACATGCTGTCCTTACTCGCTGTCGCTCGTTCGGGATAATCCCTATTAGTCAGTAAACCTAGCAAAATGCATGCACCTAAATAAAACATTCGCTACTAACACGGTAAATAGGTCTCGCACCTTATAATGAACGAAGCTTATTCGCGATTAGGGGAACAAATTGATTCAAGTTATTTGTCAATTACTTGCCAATTCATGTTTTTACCTTTGTTATACTAATATTACAAAGGTTTAGGAATTGGTCGAAAAACACGAAATTGATCCGAGGCCCGGAGGGTCGAGTCACATATACCAATCAATAGAGCACGACGAACTGTGTGTGTGTGTGTGTGTGTGTGTGTGTGTGTGTGTGTGTGTGTGTGTGTGTGTGTGTGTGTGTGTGTGTGTGTGTGTGTGTGTGTGTGTGTGTGTGTGTGTGTGTGTGTGTGTGTGTGTGTGTGTGTGTGTGTGTGTGTGTGTGTGTGTGTGTGTGTGTGTGTGTGTGTGTGTGTGTGTGTGTGTGTGTGTGTGTGTGTGTGTGTGTGTGTGTGTGTGTGTGTGTGTGTGTGTGTGTGTGTGTGTGTGTGTGTGTGTGTGTGTGTGTGTGTGTGTGTGTGTGTGTGTGTGTGTGTGTGTGTGTGTGTGTGTGTGTGTGTGTGTGTGTGTGTGTGTGTGTGTGTGTGTGTGTGTGTGTGTGTGTGTGTGTGTGTGTGTGTGTGTGTGTGTGTGTGTGTGTGTGTGTGTGTGTGTGTGTGTGTGTGTGTGTGTGTGTGTGTGTGTGTGTGTGTGTGTGTGTGTGTGTGTGTGTGTGTGTGTGTGTGTGTGTGTGTGTGTGTGTGTGTGTGTGTGTGTGTGTGTGTGTGTGTGTGTGTGTGTGTGTGTGTGTGTGTGTGTGTGTGTGTGTGTGTGTGTGTGTGTGTGTGTGTGTGTGTGTGTGTGTGTGTGTGTGTGTGTGCAGCTAATTTTCAATCGCCTGTTTCTCAAAGGTGGCTGAACCGATTTGACCGCTTTTACTTTTGTTTGAAAAGTATTATTGCCTAGTATATCACTATTCAATTGTTTCGTGGTCCGACGTTTCATTTAAAAGCTATTAGCAAAAATGTGAAAATTACGTGACACGCGTTTCTCCGGAACTTCGCAACCAGTACCAAACTAATGCTCTTGAAAGCGGATAAGCAGTTTATAAATTGGCCTTAAAAAACCTGTTTTGACCAGATCGATCGCCTGTTTCTCAGAGATGGCTAAACCGGTTTTTGCGCTAGGTGTCTCATTTGAAAGGTAATATAGCCTAATAGACCACTATTGAATTGCTTTTTGATTGGACGTTTAATTCAAAAGTTAAGAGCAACTAAAATTTACAATAATTTTTAACGATATCATACTAGATAATTTATCTAGTTTAAATTAGTTTGGCATCAAATTAGAGGCTTGAATGCTGCAAATATATCTGTAAAATTTCAGAAGAATTGGTTTTGCCGGTCAAAAAATATTAACCCTCGCACCAACCTTTGTAGTACGGTTACTCACGGGCACAATAGCCCAAAACCAAAAAAATGTGCGCATTAGAGTTTTGACTGGGAAAACGTAGTTTTGAGTTTATCGAAACTTTGGAAGAGTTTCTTGAAATTGATGGAATCATGGAATTCTCTACCAATTCGGAATATAGTGCCAAGCTGACGATACGCTTTATTGATAATAAAGGCATAGTGTTGTCTAAATGACATTTGGCAATCCAGTACAACGCCTAGATCTGTTACTGAGTTACCCCGCTGTAGTGACGAACCGTTAATACAGTAATCAAATACTAGGGGCTGTTTTTTACGAGTAAAGCTGATTACAGTACATTTTTGATTACTGATTAGCATACGATTACAGTTGCACCAATCGGCAAACAAATTGGTCAATTTCTGGAGACGCAAACAATCTGATGTGGTTTCAATTGGCAGATAAATTTTTATATCATCAGCGTAGCACAGCCTTGTTCCAGGAGGTAACAGTCGAGTGACGTCGTTCACGAACAGCGAAAATAGCAAAGGTTCTAAGATGCTACCTTGTGGAACTCCAGAACCATTCTGGAACCAACTCGATTGACTGGGACCCAATTTAACAGCGATTTTACGATTGCGCAGGTAAGCGTTAAGCCATGAAAGTAAATTAGTTGACACTCCTAATTTGTCGAGTTTGGCTAGCAAGATATCACGATTGACTCGATCGAATGTCGCTTTCAGGTCAGTGTAAATAGCATCGATCTGGTTACCCTGTTCCATTGTACGCAGACAAAGCGAGGTAAACTCCAGTAAGTTGGTTGAGACTGATCGGCCAGGAGATATAGGATTTTACATGAAACAGTAGATGGTCATAGACTGTGGCTTCAAATATCTTGGAGCAAGCACACAATGAAGTGATACCACGGTAGTGCTCCACACTATGCTCATCACCTTTCTTGAACACAGGGAACATAAACGATGATTTCCAGCACTCAGGAAAAATTTGCCTTCGTAACGAGAGGTTGAAAATAGTAGCTATTGGAGATTTTAGCGCGTCGCAGCATTTTTTCAGTAAAACAGCAGGTATACCATCAGGTCCCGGGCAGTATGATTGTCTTGTACTACGAATGGCATTGGCCACGTTTTCAGCAGTGACCAAGAAAGATTCAACCGAAATTTCATCTCTTGGAACGAAAAACAAAGCCTCGGTTACACTATCTAGCGAAATTGAATCAGAGTTGAACATATTCATAAAGTATTTTGCAAACATAGCACATTTGCTATCGGTGGTAGAGGCTGCTTCATCATTCATAAACATTGTAGATGGCAAGCCACCTTCTTTCCGTTTGCCAAAAATTCTTCGGGCTGCCGCGGAGGATACGCTCAGTATTACGTACGTAGTTGCGATATAGACTTTTGTTCAGGGTTTTATATTTCTGACAAGCCTACTTGAACAAATAACGATTTCGCGCATTTCTAGATGTGTGGTAAGCACGCAGGCAGGCATTTTTCTAACGTTTAAGTTGGCACAATTCCCGATTCCCCCAAATGGGATTGCGGCGTGGACGAACCCGAGGAATATTTTGCAACATTAACTGTTGAATAGTGGCAGTGAAACCAGCAACTGCATCATTGACATAAGAGCTCTCAATCAAAAAGGACCAATCGGTATTATAAAGGACCGCTTCAATTGCATCAAAATCGCCTCGTCGGAAGTCAAGTGCATTTGGATCGAATTCGTCAACAAACAAAGCACCGACAGGCTTGTCATAACTAACCATAACTGGAGGGTGGTGCGGGTCAATTTTGCTAAGCTCGTCATATGCGTTAGTTACTGTACAGGCTACCAATACTGAGTGATTAGCGAAAATAAGGTCCAAGAGCCGACCATTGTGATTGGGTACCGGATTGATCTGGTAAAGACCATGCAATGCAACGCCATCTAAAAGACAGGAACTGCCATTATTGTTGTTACTAATTTGAGTAAGTGCAAGTAAAAGTAAGTTGTAAGAGGAAATATAGTCGATAGTCGAGTAATTCGGGGTCAAAATTTGGGTATTTTTTTATAATCAAAGTTCTACAGTTCCTAAACAAACAAACAAACAAACAAACATAGAGGTATACTATATTCAGCAAAGTGTATTTTTACTATTTGTACAACATGAAAAAGTCATACAACAATTACAAAACGAGGTAAAATGAAAAAACTGATTTTACAAATTCATATAAAATAAATAAAATTTTTCAATCTTCGCTGAATTGATAGAAGGTTACTGTCTTCAGCAAAATTTCTTGTAATAATATACTCTTGAACTTTGCAGAACACATTAATATGTTATATTAAAACTAAAGAAAAATAATTTTTTTTTCACTTTTAGGTGGATTAATCAAAATTAAAATTTTACCACACGATAGAGCTTTCAATTTCAAGAAACTCTTCCAAAGTTTCGATAAACTCAAAACTACGTTTTCCCAGTCAAAACTCTAATGCGCACATTTTTTTGGTTTTGGGCTATTGTGCCCGTGAGTAACCGTACTACAAAGGTTGGTGCGAGGGTTAATATTTTTTGACCGGCAAAACCAATTCTTCTGAAATTTTACAGATATATTTGCAGCATTCAAGCCTCTAATTTGATGCCAAACTAATTTAAACTAGATAAATTATCTAGTATGATATCGTTAAAAATTATTGTAAATTTTAGTTGCTCTTAACTTTTGAATTAAACGTCCAATCAAAAAGCAATTCAATAGTGGTCTATTAGGCTATATTACCTTTCAAATGAGACACCTAGCGCAAAAACCGGTTTAGCCATCTCTGAGAAACAGGCGATCGATCTGGTCAAAACAGGTTTTTTAAGGCCAATTTATAAACTGCTTATCCGCTTTCAAGAGCATTAGTTTGGTACTGGTTGCGAAGTTCCGGAGAAACGCGTGTCACGTAATTTTCACATTTTTGCTAATAGCTTTTAAATGAAACGTCGGACCACGAAACAATTGAATAGTGATATACTAGGCAATAATACTTTTCAAACAAAAGTAAAAGCGGTCAAATCGGTTCAGCCACCTTTGAGAAACAGGCGATTGAAAATTAGCTGCACACACACACACACACACACACACACACACACACACACACACACACACACACACACACACACACACACACACACACACACACACACACACACACACACACACACACACACACACACACACACACACACACACACACACACACACACACACACACACACACACACACACACACACACACACACACACACACACACACACACACACACACACACACACACACACACACACACACACACACACACACACACACACACACACACACACACACACACACACACACACACACACACACACACACACACACACACACACACACACACACACACACACACACACACACACACACACACACACACACACACACACACACACACACACACACACACACACACACACACACACACACACACACACACACACACACACACACACACACACACACACACACACACACACACACACACACACACACACACACACACACACACACACACACACACACACTGGAACAAGGCTGTGCTACGCTGATGATATAAAAATTTATCTGCCAATTGAAACCACATCAGATTGTTTGCGTCTCCAGAAATTGACCAATTTGTTTGCCGATTGGTGCAACTGTAATCGTATGCTAATCAGTAATCAAAAATGTACTGTAATCAGCTTTACTCGTAAAAAACAGCCCCTAGTATTTGATTACTGTATTAACGGTTCGTCACTACAGCGGGGTAACTCAGTAACAGATCTAGGCGTTGTACTGGATTGCCAAATGTCATTTAGACAACACTATGCCTTTATTATCAATAAAGCGTATCGTCAGCTTGGCACTATATTCCGAATTGGTAGAGAATTCCATGATCCAGGTACTCTACGTACTCTTTACTGCTCCTTAGTGCGTTCCGTTCTCGAAACTAGCTGTGTGGTCTGGGATCCTCATTATGAATATTGGATACTTCGAGTTGAACGGATACAAAAATGCTTCATCCGCAAGTTTTGCAGTATGCTACCCTGGAGTAACCCCGATACTCTGCCGCCTTATGAGGAGCTTTGTCAACTAGTAGGAATTGCGCCTCTTGAGCAGCGACGAAAGGACATCATCGTCAAGACTGCTCATAAGATTCTGTTGGGTACTATGGACTGCCCTGCTGTTTTATCGCGGCTTCAGTAACACTGCCCTCGTCGACTGCTACGGAATCAACAGCTTCTGTGTGTCGATTCGCATCGCACAAATTATGGACTTTATGAATCAATTCGTCGAATGGCTTTGGAGTATAATCGTCGCGGAAACAATATGTTTTTTTAGTTACTTTTGTACATTTGTAAAGTGTGTGTATTGTATTTAGTAGTTTTTTATTGATTTGTTCCTATTGATTTTTGTTTGTACAACTGTTTCAAAAGATATTGGGTTTTTGTGCCGCTTTGAGTAAGAATATGAGACTTACTCAAGGTGGCTTTTTCCAATCTAATCACAATTCATTAAGACTCACTGTCGGATGAAGTAAATAAATGAATAAAACAAAATAAAACTTACCAATACTTACTTAGCAGTTTCATAAATAAAGGATCTGTCAAAATTTATAAGTGCGCCTATTTTGTTTAAATTTTGTAAACTTATTCAATTTCAAAAAAATGTATGTAAACAAACGTACTACGCTACGTTAACGTAGATGAAGACCGAATAACAAAGGTTCCTTTCACCACTAGGTGGATTAAATCGGGTTTTTATTTATTGAATAGTTTAGGCATTCCGAAAACATTCGGCCTTTCGTGATTCGGCCTTCAGTGACTGCTGTTGAAATTCGGCCTTTCGTGATTCGGTCATTCGGTACCAGCCCAATAGCTCTGCCAATTATGAATGAATTTTCATGGTTTAGATACCGATCAACTCATAATAGATGTAGCAATTATGTGATTTCTATTATAATTTTCTTTTCAATCACCAATTAGTGAAAATTATCGAAAATTTCCAGGTCAAATATCCCCATACATTTTCTTTGTGATCGCCTTGCTTCACAGGTAGGGACGACAGTTAAATACACCATCTGTTTATTGTGATTTCGATTACTTTATTTAAAAAAAAAGTGACTTATGTATGCACTCTACTCGATTCTAATCCACAGATTTTTCCGAGCGTGTACTCGTTGACTTGTCATCGTTCAGTTAGAAGTAAGATATTAAACCGCGCGTCACGCGAGTTTTTAAATTTCGCGATCCTTGTAATTAATAAAAGTAATGTTTATTAGTAAACGTTCCGTGTAGTACTTCTTTAACGACTAATCACCCACATACCCGACAATTTGGTGTCAGAAGTGGGATTAGTCGAAAACTTCTCTCGCTACAGAAGTAAGGTTAGAATCGCACCGAAGCGCATTCTTCTCGCGGTCAAAAATGGCTACCGCAAATCCCGAGTTTATGGAGGCTCTGTCCGCAATGATTGCACAAGCCCTCCGAGCATCGATTGGAAGTGCCGTCGCCGCACACGCTCAACAGGTTCCGGTAGGAGACGCTGCTGCTCCATCGCCGAAAGCTCCTCCGTTTACAGTACAGGAGTACCGGTCATCAGAAGGAACGACCGTCGCTGATTATTTCAACCGTTTCGAATGGGCCCTACAGCTGAGTGGCATCCCGGAAGCCCAACACGCAAATTTTGCCCGTGTCCACATGGGGGCTGACTTGAATAATGCCCTGAAGTTTCTCATCTCTCCCCGCGATCCAGCAGAAGTTCCCTACGCAGATCTACGCACGACCCTTGTCAACCACTTCGACCGGATACGGAATAAGTTCGTCGAGAGCGTCAAATTCAGGAGCATCGTTCAGCAAAAGGGCGAAACCATCGCACAGTTTGCCCTCCGGCTGAAGCAGGGTGCTGCCTACTGCGAATACGACCAGTTTCTAGACAGAATGCTCATTGAACAATTCCTGCATGGGCTCGAAGCAAGAGACGTATGCGACGAGATCATCGCAAAAAAACCGGATACTTTCAACGCTGCGTACACCATCGCACACTCCTTGGAAGCGACCCGGAACACGACCCGAGAGATCAATACTGGCACACCACCGCCAGCGTACCCCGAAGGTACCAACAAACTTGACTACGAGAAGCCGAGAACAAGGAAGTCGCCTCAATTTCGTCAACGATTGCCACTCTTCCAACAACGAACGCAAGCTCCACCCGAACATTGCTGGTGAATCCCGTCCCTGCAACGGCTGTGGCGGACAGCATCTGAGAAATCAATGTCGGTTCCGCAACGTCTGGTGTAACGCCTGCGGCAAGAAAGGTCACATAGCCAAAGTCTGCCGATCCGAGAAATCTCAGAATTCTTCTACTGATCTGGTGGAGTCCCAAGAAACGCCGACTCCCGAAGCCGACTTCGTGCAGTCCCTCCATCAAGTGCTCAACGTCTCATCCACCGGAAAGAAACTCATCGATGTCGAGATCGATGGCCGCCGCCTGCAAATGGAGCTGGACACCGGAGCACCGTGTGGAATAATAGGAGAAACACAGCTTCGAACCATCAAGCCGAAGTTTTCGCTGCTGCCAACGAATCGGCAATTCTCCAGTTACACTGGACATCGCATCCAGTGCCTTGGTCGCTTCCCTGTGCAAGTATCCATCGGATCTACATCGCGCAGACTAAACTTGTACGTCGTGGCCGGAAAATCCGATTCTCTTTTCGGGCGCGAATGGATTGTTCATTTTACTAAACAGATCAATTTGAACAGAATGTTCTCTGCAGATCAGTCCATCAACTCACTCACGAGCACCGAACTTACTCCGGATCAAGCAGCTCACTTGTCGCAGCTTTTGGACAACTTAGACAGTATCTTCAGCGACATCCCTGGAAAGCTCGAAGGACCACCTGCGAAAGTGCACCAGAAACCAGGGACATCCCCGGTTTTCGCGAGGGCTAGAGACGTGCCTCTTGCGCTGCGTGATCGGTATGCAGGCGAGATAGATAAGAAACTAGCCTCCGGATTCTACGAGAAAGTTGACTACTCCGAGTGGGCATCGCCAACCCACATCGTCATGAAAAGGAACGGAAGTATTCGGATTACCGGTAACTATAAAACGACCGTCAACCCAAGTATGATTATCGACGAACATCCGATACCGAAAATCGAAACAATCTTCAACAAAATGAAAGGAGCCGCCTTGTTTTGCCACTTGGACGTAACGGACACCTACACTCATCTCCCAGTCGACGATGAGTTCCGTCATGTGCTCACTCTCAACACTTCAACGCACGGGCTCATTCGTCCCTCAAGAGCCGTATATGGGGCTGCCAACATCCCGGCTATTTGGCAGCGACGCATGGAATCCATTCTTCAAGGACTGGATCACGTTGTCAGCTTCTACGACGACGTCATCGTATTCGCTAAGAACTTCGACGAGCTCCTGCTAGCTCTTACCGCAACGATGGACAGGATGAAACAAAATGGTCTACGATGTTTCATGATGGAATAAGACCAGTTAATTAAAACACAACCATCTTAGTTATGGAGAAATACAAGATGAAGTTTATTTAAAGAAGTGTTGCCGTAACATTTTATAATACATCAAAGTTATTATTGCAAGGTATATGATTCATGACATCTTCCCTTTTTTTTTTAATCAATGGGATACATTTCAAAATCAGTAAATCGTTTCGGCAGCTGCGTAGCTCTCCGAGGCCGGTCTGTCGGGGGTACCTCCGTTGATGATGAGGGTGTATATAACGGTACGGGTTCCAATGGGCTGCAAGCTGTTCCCATAGCTTGCATAGCATCTGGTTGTTCCACTGTGTTTCGGTCTTGCAATCCAGTTTGTGTTGACGGTGCTAGCTTTGGTAGATTTGTTGCTGGTCTGATCATTACGTTATCTCGCCACAATCTTTGACCGCCGCCATCCACGATTGCAGAGCGATCGCTAGGTATATCGACGACGGAGGCTGGTGTCCAAACTTTATCTGTTGGTTTCTTTTTAACGAAAACTGGTTGACCGATCTCCAGTGATGGCAAGACTCTAACTTTTCTATCATAGTACTGCTTGGCTCGTTGACGATTTTTCTGTATTTGCTCTTTTACTCCTTCCTGAATTTTAGATTCATATTTAGCCTCAGCCATCGGTATGTTGAAACGAGTTCTTCTGCTGAACATGCGCTGCGAGGGAGAACTATCACCACTGTTTGGAACATTTCTCCATTGCTGCAAGTTTTTCCAGAAATCTGTCTTAGTTTCGTAAGATTTCTTTAACAGTTGCTTCACTATTTTTACAGCTGCTTCCGCCTTCCCATTTGCTTGTTGGTGGTATGGTGCAGACATAGTATGTAGGAATTCCCATTCTACAGACAACTTTCGAAACTCCGTGCTGTTGAACTGTGGTCCCCCATCTGTTGTCACATACATTGGGGATCCATAACGCGCAAAATTCTGGCGGCATTTTAGAGTTACCGTGGAAGCTGTCGCATTTTCTTGTAATTCGTCTACATCAATAAAGTCGGAAAAATGGTCTACTGTGATCAAGTAGGTTGATTTTTTTCCACCCAGTTGAACTTCGCATATATCAAGACTTATCTTCTGGTATGGGTAGCAAGGAATTTGGTGCGTTTGCATTGGCTGATTTGGCTGATTGGGGGCGTATTTAATGCATGTACTGCAATTCTGTATACACTGCCTAATATGGTCATTGATACCTGGCCAAAACACAGTATCTCGTGCCAGCTTCATCGTTGACTGTATTCCTGAATGTGATGCATGTAGTCGTTCCAAGATTTCTTTGCGAATTTTGACTGGTATGAGAATACGGTTGTTCCTGTACACGAGGCCATTTTGTGTGCTTAGTTCATCTTTGTATTTCCAGTACACTTTTAAGGGGGCATAGTACTTTTTACACCATATTTTTTGCCTTATTTCAAATATTTTTTTCTCGATAACGCGAAAAGCGAATCGATTCGGGTTTTATGCATTCTAAACATTGCACTTTATACTAATATTTACAATTTTGTTTGCATATGTGAACTTCTTCCCCTCTCCCCTACGGCTCCTTGAACATGATCATTCGAAAAAAACATGATTTGCGGTACCATAGATTGGCGCTGGGGGGCCTATCCGAATTGAAAAATTCCAAAACGACATGAAAGTATATTAAATTATCTCGTGTTTGACCCATCCTTTTTTTTAAATTCGAACGCATAACAAAATGGCGGACATTCAAACATGAAAGTAAGGTTTTTAGACGAAAAAATTGACTTTAAACATTTCTAAAAAATACAAAAATTGTAATATCGAGAAAAGGATGGGTCAAACACTAGATAATTTTGTTGGCTTCAAAACAAAAAAAGAATCATGAAAATTGCTTGAGCCGTTCTTGAGATATTTATGGTACCGACTTTCAAAACCTAGTTTCGAGAAAAACGACGTTGAAGTTTTTATTCGCTGTGTAATCGCTCCAAACATGCGTGGTACAAATAGCTGTAACTTTGTCAATTTTTGGAATTCATCGAAATGACTTGAAACACATATGGTCAAAATGTTAATCTTTCGAAATAATCAATAAAAAAAAATTCGATTTTTTTACATTGAAAAAGTACTATGCCCCCTTAATTTTTCAGGTACATCAATCATTCTAGCTGGCCAACCTTCGACAATATATCTGATAATATGCTGAATATCCGCATCGTTTGATGATTCTTTTCGGATATGATCTAATCGAAAATCTGAAATCGGAATGTAGTCCAGAACATTTATCTGCTCGAATTCAGCGAATGTAAAATCCATGTCGATTGTATAAATATCGTAAATTCCACGATCAGTGGGATCTCCATCTGTCATCGCTGCTCTCGATAACATATCAGCTATCACGCTTTCCTTGCCGGGTTTGAATTGCAGTTTCAGTTTATACCTTTGTAGGGCCAGAAGCATCCGTTGTAATCGCATTGGTGCTTCACACAACGGTTTTTGAAAAAATTTTAACAAGGGCTGGTGATCTGTCTGTACGGTAACTTATTTGCCAATGATATACATCTCAAATTTCCTACAAGCATAAACTATAGCGAGTGTTTCTTTCTCGATTTGTGCATATCGTCTTTCGGTTTATGTTAACGTTTTGGATGCGTAGCTTACTGGTTTGCCATCCTGCATCAGTACAGCTCCCAACCCGACGCTGCTACTATCGCATTGTATAACTGCATCCTTATTAATATCAAAATATTTCAATACAGGAGCTTCCGTCACCATGGTCTTAAGAGTCACAAATGCTTCTTGGTGAACATTTTCCCAGATCCATGACTGTTTCTGAGTGGCTAGCTTTCGTAAAGGTTCCGCGACAGTTGACAACTTTGGCATGTAGTTGGATAAATATGTTATGCCTAGAAACCGAAGCAGAGCGGCGGCATCATGAGGTTGTTCCATTTCCACTATACTACGAATTTTGTCTGGGTCGGCTTTCACTCCTTCCGATGTTAAAATGTGACCAAAGAATTTGACGCTGGTTTGGCATAGCCGTATCTTGTTTTTATTCAACTTCACGTTCTTGTCCCTCATCCTTAGAAGAAAACTTTGTAGATTTTTGTTATGATCACTATATGCTTCTTTTATGGTATCCCCACAGCCGAATATAATCACATCATCTGCTAATGCACGAACGCCTTTAAGTCCGTCGACTGCCTCTTGAAGTTTGTGCTGGAAAATTTCTGGTGCAGGGGAAATTCCAAACGGCATTCTTAACCAACGGTACCGACCATACGGTGTCCAGAAAGTCGTGAGTCGTGAACTTTCCTCATCCAGCGTTACCCAATCAGTTGGTTCAACGACTCTGTTAATTATGTGATGCTCCTCCAATTGATCCAGTTGCTTTTTAAGTTCCGGTCGCAGAGTTATCGGAATACGTCTCGCTGGTTGAACAACTGGCTTTATGGATGAATCTATATTCAAATGTACATCTCCGGCAAGCTGCCCTATTCCTTCGAAGACATCAGAATAACGTGACAGTATATTCCTTGCAATGCCTTCTTGTTCCTCGATTATCGATAGGCAAAAGTTAACTAGGTTTAACTTTTTACACGTATACAGCGAAAGTATCGGTATTTGTGGAAATTTCACAACATTAAAAACAGCTTTGTACTCTTTTCCTTTGTAGATAACGTCGACTGTTGCTCTACCCAACGTTTTAATCGCGTTACCACCAAATCCCTTAAGCACTGATCGATGTTGGTCCAACTTTATGTGTGATACGTTAAGAAAATCAAGTAATGACGGAAGTCCTACTACATTACACGTAGCACCAGTATCAAGAATACACTTAACCGGTGTCGTTTTCATTCCTTCCCGTTTAAAGATTAACTCGGCTTTAAGTAGACTGGAACGCTCTTCTTTTACACTATACAAGTATTCAATCGAATCAATCACTTCTTCTTCTAGTGATTCTTCTTCCTCAGCATAACTTTTTTCCGACCTATTTTCGTCAATTCTTTGCACTTTCTTACGCGGTTTCGAGTTTTTGGCTGGCTTACGAAATTTTTCCGCATCGTCACGTTTTTTTTTGCATACTGACTCGAAATGTCTTCGTTGTTGGCAATAAAAACAAGCGATTCCTCTTGCTGGGCACTCCGATAAACGGCGATGATATGCATAACCACAATAGCCACACTTTTTATCTAGAACCTGCTTTTTGTACACTTTGTTTACCGAATGCTCTTCTTCATACCACTTGATTTTTCCGAGTTCATTTTGTGTTGCCTCAGCAGACATACACCGGCTTATCACTTCCGCGGCTGGAAGATCTGGTTTATCAATAAACTCCTTTTGTAAGTGATGGTCCTGTAAGCCAGCTACGATAACATCTCGCAACATTTCTTCTTCGATATTTCCATAATTGCAATCTTTCACTAATGCTCTAGCTCTGTTTATAAATTGCATCACTGTTTCGCCTTCGCTAGCTTCATCCGGGCTCATTTGTTTACATTGTATAAATTCGTAACGAGCAAGTTTCACGTTCCTCTTTGGAACAATATATTTTCTTAGAGATTGCAAACAAGCACTAACGTTGCTTTTTTCTGTTTCACGTAGCGGCCAATTGTTAAATATTTTTCTGACCGTAACTCCCATTGCTGCTTTTAATGTAGCTATTTTTACTCGCTCATCCCGGTGCTCCAACCCGGTAGCCACGAGGTAAATTTCGAATCCTTCAATAAAATCCTCTACATTTTGTCGTACATTTCCCGACAAACAAAGAGGTTCGGGAAACGGAATGTTATTATTAATCACTTTCGCAGCAGCAGTCACTGCAGCTGTGGTGTCGGCCGCCATTGATGTGGTGTCGACGTTGCTTGTCGACTTAGACCGATTTTCGATGGACAATCCTCCTACAGCTCCCTCAAGCTCGTCGTCCGACGCCATGATGTTTTTCTTTTATTCGTTTCCGAAACTGGGTTTGCTGCTTTCGTGTGTAAATACTTTTATTCACTACAACAGCTCAATGCTCAGGCTGTTTTCTATGCCTGTATCTTGTTTTTTATGCTATGGAAGCTATTCTGACACCATGTTTCATGATGGAATAAGACCAGTTAATTAAAACACAACCATCTTAGTTATGGAGAAATACAAGATGAAGTTTATTTAAAGAAGTGTTACCGTAACATTTTATAATACATCAAAGTTATTATTGCAAGGTATATGATTCATGACATACGACTCAACCGTACGAAATGCATCTTCGCCACGTCATCGCTCGAATGCCTAGGTCATTGGATCGACCGCCACGGCTTGCACAAATCGGATAAGCACGTTGAAGCTATACGTGACGCACCACGTCCGACCACCCCGGAGGAATTACAGCTATTCCTAGGTAAGGCAACCTACTATAGTGCGTTCATTCCCTATCTTTCTTCAAGGGCTAGAAGTTTACGCGACATGTTGCTAACCGATCCATTCGAATGGACACCCGAAGCAGACAGGGCCTATCAAGACTTAAAGCGGGTTCTGGTCTCACCCCAAGTGTTAATGCAATATGACGCTTCTCTACCGCTAATTCTTGCAACGGACGCAAGCAAAACTGGTCTTGGTGCCGTTCTCTCACACCGTTTGAGCAATGGCATGGAGCGACCGATAGCATACGCCAGTTGTACAATGTCCGCCACCGAACAACGGTACCCACAAATCGACAAAGAAGCTCTCGCCATCGTTTGGGCGGTGAAGAAATTCTTCCACTACCTATACGCGCGTAAGTTCACGCTGATTACGGATCATAAGCCGCTTACGCAAATCCTCCATCCAGAAAAATCACTCCCTACGCTGTGTATTAGTCGAATGGCAAACTACGCCGATTACCTGGCTCACTTCAATTTCGACGTGGTCTACAAACCAACCAGTCAAAATACGAATGCCGACTACTGCTCCAGAATCCCAAGCCAAACGGTACAATCTGATGTCAATCGCTTGTCTCTCCACGAGGGAAGAAATAACGAAGACGAGTTTGAACAGTTTTCCTTACATCAAATTCAGCAACTGCCAGTGCGAGCGGAACACATTGCACGTGAGTCACGAAAGGACACGAACCTTGGAAGGATCATTCAAGAACTGGAATTGGGACGAAATTTAATGCAGCTGAGTTACAAGGCACCGGAAGCAAAATACACCCTAGTTGCTAACTGTCTACTCTTTGAGCACCGTGTTGTCATACCACCTACTCTTCGGCAAACGATCTTGAACGACCTTCACGTGGGACACATCGGAATCGTCAAAATGAAGGGATTGGCACGTTCTTTCGTATACTGGCCAGGGATAGACACCGACATCGAAAACACGGCAAGATCCTGTACGGAATGTGCACAACATGCATCAGCACCACCGAAATTCAACACACATCATTGGGAGTACCCGAACGGTCCATGGGAGCGAATACACGTCGACTACGCTGGCCCAGTGGCAGGTTCGATGCTGCTAATCGTCGTCGACGCATATAGCAAGTGGGTTGAAGTTAAAATCACCAACTCAACTACAACTGCTGCCACGATCAGTCTTCTCGATGAATTGTTTGCCGCCTACGGAACACCAATAACAGTTGTATCGGACAACGGTCCTCAATTTACTGCCGAGGAATTCAAATCGTTTCTCCAGCGTAGTGGAGTGAAGTACCACAAGCTCTCTGCGCCCTACCATCCCGCAACAAACGGACAAGCCGAGCGCTACGTCCAGACTGTAAAAAATGCACTTAAGACGATGGGATCAACCAGCAATACTCTGCAAGCCAACACCAACGAATTCCTGCAGCAGTATCGAAAAGTTCCCCATCCCGAAACCGGAGAATCACCAGCAAAGTTATTTCTTGGTCGAAACATCCGAACCCGGTTGGATCTCGTCAGACCACAGGATGTCAGCACGAAGATAGCGGAAAAACAACGAGTAACGTTTGACTCGTCGTTTCGTTCCTTCACACCCGGACAACACGTCTACTGCCTGTCGGGAAATCCTCGAATGGACAAGTGGATCCCAGGAATTGTATCTGCTCGTCTGGGAGATCTCCACTACGACATTGTTTACGAAGGAAAACATCTAAAACGTCATGTTGATCAAATTCGACGTTTCCACGACAACGAGTGCAGCCAGCAGTGCACCCAGTCTCCAAGTGAATCAAGCTCGAATAGAACCCTACAATTTCCACCGAGTGGAACAGGTGAGGCATCTCGTCGTACACATTTTTATCGAGATATCGTGACGTCACCGCAATTCGACCGAGAATCAAGTTCATCGTCAGAATCGTCGTCTGAGGGATCCGACACACTAAATGGACGGTTCTTAACACCGAATAGCAGTCCAGGCCGGTCAATCGAAGGCTCACCACCAGTATTGCGTCGTTCGGAAAGACAAAGTCGCCCACCGCGTCGATATTCACCATAGTTGAAATTTCTTTCGCAGAAGGGGAAGGAAATGTTATGTATGCACTCTACTCGATTCTAATCCACAGATTTTTCCGAGTGTGTACTCGTTGACTTGTCATCGTTCAGTTAGAAGTAAGATATTAAACCGCGCGTCACGCGAGTTTCTAAATTTCGCGATCCTTGTAATTAATAAAAGTAATTTGTTATTTGTTATTTGTTATTTATTTGAGTACTTCATCTGACTATAAATTGTCTACATGAATAAAATTGATTACAGATTACAGTAAATTCGATCTTCTTATCTTTTGCGCGAATAAGTGCGAAGGCATACCGAAGTCAAATAGTTCTTCGACTTTTGAGAACAACCTAATGCATTCCGTAATCGGTTCATTAGCTCCAAACGCGGTTCGATGAAACGGTATTTGCAGCAAGCCAGTTGAGCGTAATGTCCGTTGCGATGCCCGAAAGTTAAGCATAGATAGCAATTTTGGAGAATCAATTTCGCCGTTGATAAGTTTAGCCACGAATATAGCCTGATGCATTTTACGCCTGCGTTCGAGTGTATCGAGGTCAAGTAGACGACATCTATTCGGGTAAGGTGGCAGGTTATCAGGATGCCGCCATGGGAGATGTCGTAGAGCCAGCCGAATAAACCTACGTTGCACACGTTCGATCCGTAGGTTCCAAGTAAGATGACTGGGGGACCAAACCAAATTACAGCACTCAAGTAGCGGACGAACCAAAGCGCAATATAATGATTTCAGGCAGTAAACATCTCTAAAGTTCCGTCCAATCTTAGCAATAAATCCAAGTTGTCGGGTCGCCTTGGAAATGACTGATTCACAGTGTAGATTGAATGTCAATTTAGTGTCCAGCAAGACACCCAGGTCGCTAACTTGATCCACTCTGCGAAGTTCAATGTCGTCGATAGTATAACCGAAGCAAATTGGATTTTTAATCCGGTAAAAACTCATAACTTCACACTTTGAAATGCTGATGATAAGCCAATTAAGTCTGCACCATTCAGTAAATAGATTGAGCAAATGTTGCAAACGGCGGCAGTCATCTCCATTATCTATCGTAGCAAATAGTTTCAGGTCATCGGCGTAAACTAACTTGCAGCCGTGTTCTAGCAGAATCGCAACATCATTGAAGAACAATGAGAAAAGCAAAGGACCCAAGTTGCTACCTTGAGGGACTCCAGATTTGTTGCTAAACACTGACGAAGTACTGGATCCTAGTTTCACACGTAGTACTCTATCGCTAAGATATGAGTGAAGCCAATCAATCATTTTCTGGGATGCACCAAGTCGTTGGAGCTTTCGCAAAAGTATTACATGGTCAATCCGATCGAAAGCCGCTTTCAGGTCGGTATAGATGACATCAACCTGTTTTTTCTCTTCCATTTGCAAAATACACGTCGAGGTAAACTCTAACAGATTAGTACAGGCAGATCGACCAGGCATAAAGCCGTGTTGAACAGTGGATATATAGTTTTTAGTTCGGGGCAGTATTACACCGCTCACAATTATCTCAAACAATTTTGATGCCGCGGAGAGACTAGTAATCCCGCGGTAGTTCCTTACATCACGGCGATCGCCCGATTTATATACTGGAAACATAAACGATTGCTTCCAAATATCGGGAAATTTACTTTGTTCGAAAGATTTATTGAATATTGCGCATAACGGCTCAGCCAACACTTCTATACAACGGCTCAAAACAACGGCTGGGATGCCATCAGGTCCCGCAGAGAAAGAACGCTTGAGTTTTTTGGTGGCAGTTAACACCATTTCGGTAGTAATAGTAAATAAGCTCAAATCCGCCAAATTAACCGGTACATGCGCTGCCGCTACATCAGCATCACCATCAGAGGCGGTATTATCCGCGAAAACGGAAGCAAAAAACTTCGCAAACAGCTCACAAGAGTTTGAGATTGAGCTTGATTCATTATCATCAAGGTATACGTTTGTTGGGACAGAAGAGCACTTTCTTTTGGAGTTGACAAAGTTCCAAAATCTTTTCGGTTGCTTTCGAAGGTCGCATTGCACACGTAACACGTATGACTTGTACAACATGGCATTCAGGTGACGGTATTTGTCACTAGCATGCTTAAAATTATGTTGAGTCAAGATTGTTCTACTCCGGCGATGAGCACGTTGAGCCCTGTTACGCTCACGCTTCAGACGTCGGAGACGAGGGGTACACCATGCGGGGATAGTTGGCCGCTTCACACGTGGTAAGTTTGTAATCAACCATTGATTAATTGCACTACAAAAATGCGTAGCCATTTCATTGATATCACCGCATTCGAACAAAGTGTCCCAGTCAATACGCGACAAGTACTCAGACAAAGCAGCGAAATCAATCTTCCTATAATTCAATTCACTCAATTCATCTCCAGCAGCGGTGGTAACTACAACGGCACTGCTATTGTAAACAGGCAACGACAGTACAAGCGGTGGATGGTGCGGATCGACGGGAAGCAGCGGGGTGATACAGCTATCAACCGTAAGCAAGCAATCTGAAGAACAGAACACTAGGTCCAGTGTGCGCCCGAGATGGTTTCGCTGCGTGTTCACTTGAGAGAGGTTTAAAAAATTTATTCCATCCAACAAAGCCACACTGGCACATGGTAGCCGGGAAGTTGAGATGTTTCGATTCTCATCAGCGGCTTGCTCCCAGACGATGTGAGGCTGATTGAAATCGCCACAAACAATAATGTTACCACGCTCTGCGCTGATGTCACACAACTCACAGACGGATGAGATGTGGTCATTCACGATATCGACACTTTTAGCTCTATCTGGTGGTATGTATATGCAACAGAGCAATAGCTTTTTGCCATAGATAGAAGCACTTACACATACCTGCTCCAAGCGATTACCATTAACAGTACGCACGAATGAACTTGAGTGACGTTGTGCGACAGCAATTAAAACACCACCGAAAGCAGACTTATTGCTATTGCTTGGATTACGGTCGCAGCGGAACACGTTGAATGATGACCCAAATAACTGTAGTGAGTTGATGCGGTCGTCAAGTCCAGTCTCAGTGAAGAATAGCACGTCGTAGTTGCAGTCAGTAGTCGATAGGAAGATCTCGTCAATTTTTGTTCTTAAGCCACGGACGTTTTGTACATAAAAGGAACATTCGTCAGGTACCGATTGCTCGGAATTAATATCGATAGAATACTTGCCTACATTGGCAAGCTGGAAGACCCCTTCTCCATTCTCAAACACAGGACCGGGACGGCTGATGAGCGCAGGCTGCAGTGGCGCGACTGTGATGAGTGGATTAGGGGCTTCCAAAATGCCTATTTCGGTGCGTCCCGGGCCAGATCCAGTCGTTAGTTTTTTGGCAAATCCACAAATTCACGAAACAGCACTCCAGTGGGCCAAGAAGCAGGATCCAGGGCAACATCTTTTAGTTCCGGGTCCAGTCCAATTTTATAGGAAACGTACGAAAAGCCGGACGTATCTGTTCCTTTTTTTACGAGGCGAAAAACAACAGCGGGCAGCGAGAAACAATTTTTTGTATATCGTTGTCGGTCAGTTGTGGATTCAACCCCGACAAATACAACCAAAAGCGTTTCTGTGCTGCGACGGTAGCGATGGATGGTACTGACAGATCACTTAGATCGATGTTGTTTTCACCGCGATCAGATTGTGCAGTAAACGGAACCCTCTCAGTTCGGCGACGCTTCACACTCTTACTTGGCCACACAGGAGTGGTCTGCAAGGCAGAAGGTGTTACATGATCTGTATTCATCGGTTTACTATTAGGCAAGCTATCGATTTTTTTGCTCAGTCCATCAATAATATCACACAGCTTTTGAACCTGTGTCGGTAGTTCGGTGAGAAGTGGCGATTGTGTAGGTACATTTAATTGCAAATCAGCCACATAAGCCGAGATAGAGCGGCCATTGAGCATTTCTCTACAAGTCGGGCAAATAAACATAACTTTTCCTTGATTGAATAAATCCTTGCACACTCGACTATTGAAGCCACAACATTGTTGATTAATGTGGAAGCTGGTTTCACAAAAGCCGCAACGGATCGGTTCGAGATCGTTGACGCTTTGTTTACATTCTCCACACTGCATCTTTTCCATTCTGTTTTGGTTCAGAAATTGGCGCGGATGTCAGTTGTAATTTAACGAAGAATATTAGAACAAAAGCTGCCGGTAGGAACAATCTGGAGCGTATTGCAACAATATATTTATCCGTTTGCGGTTCAAAACTAGTAATCAGATGAAATTCCACAGCGTGCCACTAATACGAGTGATGACGATTTACTGTATGTGCAAAAATAAAGCGACTTCACTATATTTCACAGTTAAAAACGCGAAAAACTTAGCAGCGAAAAATCAAAGCTATTCACTTTAACTTAACGAAACAATAATAAATGTTTATTAGTAAACGTTCCTTGTAGTACTTCTTTAACGACCCACATACCCGACAGTGACAAAGCCCCCTCGTCTCAACAGGTCGAAGATTCGGAGATTCTTTATAAAATTCAGACTTATACTAATTTGATATCCGTGCTTGGGAAGTACGCCAGAAAAAGTGACAATGTCCTCTCATCCTTACAAGACAAGGCTAAGAGCCGAATGACCCTTCAGGTTAAAGGCTCTATAATAAAAACTAAACCAAACCAAACCTTACAAGATTTCTTAGGACCGCGACAAACCTAACCCAAATTGATGTCTAAAAAGTGAACAGTTATAAAACAGTGAGCAACCAGTCCTACTTTTCGTCCGATTGTAACCTCAAACTGCAAGAATATATTCAAAACTGATGTCTTATATGAAAAAGGGGTTGACGGAATATTCATGCATGTGACGTGATGCAGTAATTTTCAAAGTGAGGAAGAATTAGCGACTGCCTGATCCGAAAATAGGATATGGACGTTTAATTTGTTGCTATATCATTAGTTGCATGCGATTGTTTACATACTTTCGATTGTATTGCTGTCAAATCTAAAATAATTGATAAACAGAGTGTCAAAAAGAACTATTAATGTACTTGTATTTTAACTATCACAATTTTAACTCGTTACTTGTATGTTGTTAGTTGAAAGGTAATTATATATCAATCGCAATAACTGTCCCAATAAATGGTGCTAGTGGTAGTGGGGGTAAGACCGGCACCCGTAGAGTTTTACTAGACAGCATTAATTAATTGTGTTATTAAACACTGAACATGTTAGTATTCATTATGTCAGATATTTTAAAACAGTTCGAGCTTATCATGAATCGCCATATGTCAAAATAATAAACAAAACAAACGTGAGTGCCATCGATGCGCAGCTCGATGTAACTTTTCGCGAGTAGTTTTTAAGCTTTAAATCTAAACAAAAGTTTCAAACTAAGTTTCATTATTCTACATATTCTTACTAGTATTGTTTGTCATCAGTAAGATTTCAGTAGAAATAAAATAGTGTAGTAAATGTATGAAAACCGCCTTCTTAAAAAAACGTGCTGTGGGGGTAAGACCGGCACCCTTCGAACTGGGTAAGGAACAAGGGGCAAGACGCTGTTGAAAATAAATTACTTTTCCCTATGGAAATATTTTTTTAACCTTAATATATTTATACCGTTCCCACCCTAATATAACCTAAAGCCCTTTAAAAATATACATTTAAAGGGCTTTAATAAGGCAGTAATTTAATAATGGCAAGATAAAATACCAATATATTTCGGCACCTACTTTTCAAAAGGGCCAACCTGCAAAATTAAACAAACCGAGTGAGGGTTTCTTTTTCTAAGCTAGCCGAGCAAAAAACAACCCTCACTCGGTTTGTTTACATTTTTCAAATTGGCCATTTTGAAAAGTTGGTGCCGATTTGCCTAATATTATAATATATGATATTACTATAAAGTGTCTTACCCCTCGGGTAAGACAGGCTACTTGCAGGTCGCCGGTAACGCTCATTCTGCGTTAATCTCGCCCTGAATCATCTTGAACTTATTTAAAGCCATTTATAGAGAAAAAAGGTGTCATCCATTGTTTTGGTAAATCCTCATTATGGCTACCGTACATATACCATATTTTTGGTTATCGTCTGATTAACAAATCAAAAACCTCGCCGCTTTCCCGGAGGCTTACGGTACTTATTGGGTTCTGATCATTAAATTTCTAGGTCCATGACTCGACTTTCATTGTGCTTGTCATTAAATTCCTGTGTGATTCAAAGTGGCATATGATGGGTTTAGTTAATTTTAAAATTGCTTCCATTCTCATATTTGTGTTCACGGATTTGTTATCCGTATTCTGCCTATATATTCGAGGTTCGTTAACCGATTTCAACCAAATTCAGTAACAACATATTGAACATTATCACTTTTCATTTGGTAGTGACCGCTTACAAATCGATTCAGTAGGAAATTGATTGACAAAATTAGGTGCCTGTCTTACCCCCATGGGGTGCCGGTTTCACCCGCACTGTTTGATGAACACCATTTTTTCGGTTGTTTCAAAAATTTACTGTATTTTGTAAAATAGCCGCTCAAAATCACTGACAGTCTCATAACTTATTGAAAACAGAATAAACACTGATTCTGTGAAGAAAAATTAGCAACATTTGGTCTCAGATCTGACAAAATGATCGTTTACCTTAGGGTGCCGGGCTTACCCCCCGTATATACAGTGAGGAAAATTCGTTTAAACGCATGGTCAATTTTGGCTGATATGATATAACAACCAAAAAGGAAGATGTCAATACAACACTATGCGACTGGTAATTGAGAGTAGATTTTGTGCATATATTGATTTGGTTTGAATGCTACTCATGACTCCGATAAGATATTTCATGTTGTTTTGGAAAATTCGTTTAAACGCATACTAATAAAAATGGCCTTAGTCGTGTCTGAGAAGACAAATCCTTAGTTAGCTGTCATTTTAGTATACTGTGATTGCATAGGTAAGCAAAACATAAACTGATAGTTTTATGTTGTTAAACAGAAGACAAAATGGCGAAACGAACGAATTTAAGCGAATCAAAGCAAAAACTGACCCGTGAATTGAAGGATGTTGAATCAAACAACCGTGAAATAGCAAAGAGAATAAACCGATACGAAGTAGCAATTCGAAATCTTGTCAAGAAAGATGAAAAATATGGTGTAAAGAAGTGTACCAAGGGGAACGCCAAAATAAAAAACCGCGACCAAAATCGAATAGTGCAGCTGGGCGAAACAGGAAGGTATTCTGCTGGCGTATTGCACAGATATTGCGAGAATGTGGATACTTAAAGTACACAAAATAGGCCAAAAAACCTAATCTTACTCCAACTCATATCCAAGCTAGGCTGTAATTCGCGGAAAAGCACATGTCGTGGAAAAAAGAATGAAGCAGTGTAATTTTTTCGAATTTGTTATTTATATTATTATCTTCAACTTAGAGTTGTACAGACAATTTGTTTTAGTCTAATAGTTGTATCCTACGCTTATAAATAGTTTTGCTAATGTCGAAATCGTACACTTCACTAGTATCATTGAAGACGCGGCAGCACATGGCCCACGGTTCGTTGTACCCGTAGTTTGTACGATGAGAAGGCTGCCACAGAAGGGAATGATTCCGGAGTTGCCTTCGGGGGACACGGATGTTCACTTGGTTTAAAAGAGAGCTGCAATCAACATCTCCGTTTAGTAGTCCGAAAACAAAAAGTCTTTGCAATAATTTCCGTCTCGCAGCTAACGAATGCAGGTCGATCAGTTTACAGCGTTCCCCATAGGCTGGTAGATTTATAGGATCATCCCAGGGCAGAAGACGCAGAGCGTATCTCAGGAAATTTTTTTGGATAGCCTCTAATCTATTGATATGCACAGCATGGTATGGAGCCCATACAACAACAGCGTATTCCAGAATGCTGCGGACAAGTGCACAGTACAACGATTTAAGTGCGTATATATCCTGGAATGCTTTAGTGTTTCTTTTCACGAAACCTAGAATTGCGAAAGCCTTAGCTGTTATTGTAGAGATGTGATCATTGAACCTGGCTTTACAATCAATAGTAACGCCCAAATCCTTAATAGCCTGTACTCGACGTAAATGGTTTTGCCCGATAGTGTAATCGTTTTGCAGGGGGTCGCGTAGACGGCTAAAAGATATGACGCAACATTTCGTGACGTTAACTTCCATGCCGTTCAGAGTGCACCATCGTGAGAGAGAATTAATATCGCCTTGAAGAGCGCACCCATCAAGTGCGGACTTAATTTCACGGAATATCTTTAAGTCGTCTGCGAACATAAGTTTAGAACAGCTCAAACGACTGCACAGCTCGTTAACAAAAAGTAAAAATATCAAGGGTCCTAGATGACTGCCTTGAGGCACACCGGATGGCACCTCGAAACAAGCCGAATTAGTACCATTGATGCTGACAAAAGCAGAGCGTTCGGTAAGGTATGATTGGATCCACTGTGTTACCCAGGTTGGTAACCCCATACACCGCATTTTTTCTAGTGCCAGTGCGTGTGGAACTTTGTCGAATGCCTTGCTGAAGTCGATGTATATCGCATCGACCTGTCTTCTTTTTTCAATGCTCGTGATCAGTGAGTTGACGAATACCATCAAATTCGTGGCTGTAGACCGTTTTCTCATAAAACCGTGTTGGTGTTCCGAAATTATTGGGTGTACTGCATGATACACAACATCGTAGACCATCTTTTCAAGAACCTTGGGGAGACAGCTCAGAATTGAAATTCCGCGATAGTTCTCAATGTCGTGGACATTTCCAGTCTTGTGTATAGGAGTGATGGACGCGACTTTCCACATCGTTGGAAAAATACCACAATCTAGTGAACGATTGAAGATGATTGACACGGGTGTAGCGAGGGATGTGGCAAATTGTTTAATGAACGATGGTGGCAGACTGTCTGGACCAGGACCTTTTGAGGAATCTACGGACGAAAGTGCTTGTTTTACATCCTCGATGGACACGATCAAGTGTGGCAGGTAGATGTTGTAATGCGCTATGTCGGTCGCGAAGATGGTACCAACTGCTTGGCTTACTACTGGAGTGGTTTAAGGAAGGAACCAGAAGTAAAACTGAGTAGAAACAATGGTGGTGGAATGCTTATGGTTTGGGCTGCATTTTCGTAAACTGAAACCCCCTATTGTGATGATTTCAACATCGATGAATTCCGAAAAGTATGTAGAATTATTGGAAGAGGTCCTTGTTCCCTTTGCCGAGAATATTATGACAGAAGATTTCATATTCAAGCAAGATAACGTAGCCATCACGTTGGTAAGAGAACTTTCCAATGGTTTGACGAGCGAGAAATCAATGTTTTGAAATGGCCTGCACGTAGCCCAGAGCTATACCCGATCGAAGACCTTTGGGGCATTCTAGTGTGGCTTGTTTACCAAGATGGAAGGCAGTTTAAAATAGTACGGGAGCTCAAAGCTGCAGTTAGAGAATCTTGGAGATTCATTCCTGTTGCAACCGCTGCAAAAGCTGGTAAAATTCGATGCCGGACAGGATTTTCGAAACAATTCGAAATAACGGAAAGGAAACGAAATATTAACTGTTGTTAACTGTTAAAATATTAATTAGGGTAGTTGATCCAATAGTTGTGGTAGTACCAATAGTTGCGCTACTATTCATTATTAATGCATATTTTCGTCACCGTGGCATTTTAGATAAAACAATTACATTCATTATATAAAACAGGTTTTTAGAAGTATTAGTAGTTAGACTACACCATTTAAAATTAAAGCATTATTTGCTAAAATGCCAATTTTCCAAAATCTAACGCGCAGTTGGAGCGCACAACTATAGGCGCTCATCTATAGTTTTG
This sequence comes from Sabethes cyaneus, assembly GCF_943734655.1. Classification (NCBI taxonomy): domain Eukaryota; kingdom Metazoa; phylum Arthropoda; class Insecta; order Diptera; family Culicidae; genus Sabethes; species Sabethes cyaneus. The sequence goes on along the minus strand of NC_071354.1, from coordinate 108,550,627 downwards.
CTGCGATGTTTTTTCACTTAGCAACCTAGCAATGTATATGGAATAACACAATTAAAGGAACATCAAACTTAATTAAGGAAACATTAGCGCAACTGTTGGTACAATACAATTGAAACGGAAAATTCATTTTTTCTTTATAAAGCTTCTCGTACAACGAAAGCAATTGTCTTGCCTTGTGACAAATACCTTGTATTTGATAAATTTATATCCCACAAGCATTAATTGAAGCATACACCTCAATAAACAAGCATAATGAAGTTATATTGTGCTTAGTGGCGCAACTAATGGATCATCTACCCTACATCCTTTTTTTTTTTTTTTTTTTTGTTAGATTATAGTCACTTTAACAGCTTATGTCATTCGTGACTTCTGCGGGGTTGGGATTTGAACCCGGGTCCTCGGCGTGAGAGGCGTGAATGCTAACCACTACGCCGGGACTGACCCCCTAATTACATCCTTGTTTGAACCAATAAAATTTAAAGTGCGTTTATACGAATTTTCTTTATTAAAACCCATTTTTGTACTTTTCTTAATTCTCGAAGGACTTAAAATTGAAATCGGCATTGCTGCATATTACAAAGTTGCCACCATCTGATATTGTTATTGTTTTTTTATAATATGTTGTTTTGTTAAAACATTAAAATATTACCATGCGTTTAAACGAATTTTCCTCACTGTACCATGCTGCATCAAAATCCGGACGGTACCAATATCCGGACACCTTCTCTAATTTATCCTCAATAAGCAATCATATATACAATTTATGAGGTGTAGCAATGTGGATTACTTTGCAAATATATCTAAGATCCTTTCAACATAATCGGTGGTTAAGAAGGCTGCGCGAAATAACTTTAATAAATCCAAACGTAACGTTGGTGTCAAACAGTGTCTTTTTTCTACGAGTTTTTTCAGATTACTAAAAAGTAGTGCTTTCGCGATTTAAGGTTTTGGGAACTTATTATTACCTGAGAGAGATTCGCGAAGAGGAAAAATTCTAACGTCAAATGCAGCCAGTACGATCTGTCAAATGCAGCCAGTCGTTATCGTTGTCCCAAAATGGAAAAGTATTGTTAATTCTCATAAGTTTTCTGCCGGTGTTTTTGTGAAAAACACATTCGGAATTGAATTAGTCTTGTTTGTCTCAATTGTAAATTAACATTTTTGCAAAAACTGAAATGCCCGTGTGACAATTAACACCAAAATATGTTATTATAAAATGCACACTTCACACGTCCAATGAGATGTTCACGCACAAGTTTCATTTATTTGCCCGAAAATGAAAGCAAACGTAATAGGAAGAAGAAGAACAGCCAAAGCATAAGAAAAAGAAGACCGTCTCCGCGACTCTCTCTCAGATTATTACGAAGAAACCAATTTTTTAAGCTTTGTATCAACAAAGAAGGTTAGTTTTAATTAATTGAGACGGTGTCATTGATTAAAGTGGTGAAATAAAGTGTATTTTTAAAAATAATTACGCTTTCCGGATTTAAAACCATGTTTTTAAATCCGGACATGCATGATGGTAACTACCTTATGTTTTTCTTAGAAAATGAAAGGACACGTTGAACCAGGTAGAAGGTGTGGTAAGAGAAAGAGTCTCGATCCACGGAACCATCAAAATATTTGGAAATCCAAAATACTTTAAGGGATTTAATGTAGAAATACTTAATCACTTTCGTTCTCTGGTTATGTAAGGGTCAGTGTAGCACTTGACTAAAATCGTACCATTAATAACACCAAAGTGGCACTAAAAGTAAAAAAATGTATGAAGTTATGACTTTTAATACTACATTTTAGAAGTGATTAGTTGTTTACTTATAAGCATACATTTCTTAGACAAAACATAAGAATGTTTTGCGTGTCCGGAAAATGATTCAAAAGTGTCCGGATATTGATTCACTGAGATGTGAGGTGTCCGGATTTATGAACAAGACAAGCCAGTTAATTTCTCTTATTTTAATGTATTTGATTGAGTTTTCGTTGTAAAATTGACGTGTTATTGCAAATTTAAGCACTACATTTGATTATAGTACAAAGCAGTTGCTAGAATGTTGCGAAATTATTGTTTACGGAGCATATTAAACATATGACCTGCTTAAGTGTCCTGATATTGATGCAGCATGGTATATGAACTATTTTCAGGAAAATTGACGAATGTGAACCAGTGATATATGATAACCCAGATTATTTATTTATTTTTTCCGTTCAACCGTAACTTGTGCATCCGATGACAAATATTTTACGTTTTGAGCAAGATCTTTACGCCAGTTAATATTCGTCAACAGTATTCCAGTTTTAAACCAGTCGCCTAGAGTTGACTGATGCTACGTCACAGACATTTTTTTTTAATCAATGTGATATCGTCACCAATCACCGGAAGAAATGTGATTGAGACCTGATTAAATTCGAATTGAACCTGTATTCGTAGCCCTACGTGAGCCCCTCGTTCGTGCCCCTAGGCACATACCTTCATACTTTTTTCATATCTTTTAACGCTCTCTAGTAAACATTTAACGAGAAATTAGCCCTCATCATGTATTCATGACTACCCTGATTGCTTTGAGTGTGTTGGTAAATAGGTCTTAATGGCTCTTTAGTTGCAATTTTTTAAATGTAGTACAGTAGATTCGCTAGGATAAATGTTTATTTGTCTCACATTATCGATAATCTTTAATATGCAACTCAGTTCCATCGACAAAAATGCTTTTCTGATGAAAAAACTGCTTATGAGCACATGCCCTTCAACATCATCTCAGCATAAAACATAAAGCATAAAACACACACACAACACTAGCCTCATCGCGTATCGCATTTTCCTTGCATATTTTAAACAAAACCGGCCCTTCACTTCACTTGAAAAGCAGTAGTTGGAAACATTTAATTGTAGCACATCAATATCTGGCTTACTTTCTGTCAATATATCTCCGCAGCTGGCAAAAATTACAAAATATAAAAGCACACGAGCAGCTAATCTACATTTGCGCATGCAAAAGACACTCTGCATGCACTATGAAAAATATGTATGTAAAACTGGCGTAAAAACTTGCGCAGTTTTCATCCACCGAACTTTTCACCAAAAATTTGCATTTTAACGACTTTTACTCATATAAGCCATTCCATATAAAAATCTGGCAGGTTTTATTTACTTTATTCTTAAACATAAGACGAAATGCATGCCGACTGCAAACCAGATGATTCCAAAATCATTCCGGTAAATGAGCGTATCGATTTTTCAGCGTGCATCTATTTCATGCGGCAGGGGGATTCTTGTATTCTTTCTTTTGTCTCTTGCTCGTAGTAACACAGTGGTGCCATACAAAATATTAAGATTGTGGCTTTTTCGACATGTAGTAAAGAAATCTAACGGAAGATATGGCAACATTACGTTGGGTAAAGAATACAGGCGAATTTTGTGTTAAGCTCTCGCGTGACTTTAGCTGAAATGTTCATCATATGTTATACAATACTCCCGTTTTTTAATAACATTTCTCGTCAAACTGCATGTACACACACAATACGTTTGGTTATTTGTCGCTTACAGTTTCTATTCTATTCGCAAAACAATACAAATATAAAATGATGATATCTTAATGATCACTAATTTCACCTTAAGGGGAAACCGAAAATGGCTCAAAGATGGCTGGATAAATGGCTACCGTTCGATGCATGTATTGTTTTGTGACTTAAAATGCATCTGTATTGGCAGAGCACGCTTTCGCCACGTAATCAGTGCTTGCAGTGCTGTTATAATTTCCTAAAACATGTCATTCCATTTATCGATTCGCTATATATCAACAAACGCTTAGCAAAACATAATTGCTAATGGAAAATAAATTTAACTGATCATATATACGTGTTCATAAAACGTATAATCTGGAATTAGTTAATAGACATTGGGGGTCAGTCCCGGCGTAGTAGTTAGCATTCACGCCTCTCACGCCGAGGACCCGGGTTCAAATCCCAACCCCGCAGAAGTCACGAATGACCCAAGCTGTTAAAGAGAGTATAATCTAACAAAAAATCAGAGAGGTTGTGTATAAGACACGACCGCATATATAGGTGACGCAGGACTACGTAAGTCTCTTTGTAGTGATAGTAGCATGTATCCATGCTTGTAATCATTCGATTCTTCATGTATACATGCTATATGCAACATATATACATGCTACATGCATTGTAAGTAACATTTAGCCAAGTAGTAACATTGCATACGTTCAATTCTCAAAAGACTGTGCATATGAAAACAATTTAACAAAATCAAGAACACAAACTATTGCCTTCCTGGTACCTTACTGAAATTAAAGATTAGTTTTATTACCCACGGTTCCCCACGTTGAAGGGATTTTACCAATTCAATCCTATTTTATCAACAGCACATCTTTTCACTACACTTCTAATTAAACGGCAAGCATGCGTATTCATACAGAGTCGTATTATAACCGAACACTACAGCTGTAGCACATTTTTCCAACACATATCAAATTCGCCGAGGTTTAATCGTCTCGCAGTAAAGAACTTGCGATCTGTTGAAACAACGAACTTGTGTCATTTTTTCTAGCACACTTCCCTAACACAGACATCAAATTGGACTAGGTTTAATCGCGTTCGTAAGAAATCTGTTGGCACGAGGGGGCTTTGTCACTCTTTCTGGCATACTTCTGGCAAGCTAGGAAATCAAAATGGTCTAGGTTTAACCGCGGTGTTAAGAAATCTTGTTGAAATGAGGGAGCTTTGTCACTTGCTTTGGCTTACTTCCCAAGCACAGATATCAAATTGGTATAGGTTTAGATCACCGTAAAGAATCTTCCAACCAATCACGAAGCGAGAATTCTGGTAAAACAAAGGTTCATTATTTTCAATTTTTCAATAGTTCAACATCAAGAATTCATACTTTTCTTCATTTGGGTTAATTCTTAGAAAATTTTCCGATCGATTGGTGTAAGAATATTGAAAATCGATCGGAAAACCGCTGAGCTATTAGCGCTCAAAACCTTTCATTTTTCGTGACGCTCGCATTTTTCGATTTTTTGGAATGACACCCTATCTCAAAACTTGCCGTAAGACGTAGTCCTACGTCAAAATAGATATTTAGTTGCGCAAATATTTCATTGCACTAACGATTTCCGAAAACCAACACCACGGTCTCAAAGTTTCGCCACATCAATGAACTTTTAAAGAACTTTCAGCTTTTGCCGAACGATAACCCTTACAGTAAAGTAAACAAACGAAAAGCTAACCAGGAATCAAAAACTGGTCTTTAATACTACCGGATTAATTAACCATTCTATTGATCCTATGCATTATTCAGTTGCTGCAAATCTTAAATGAATCGGAATGTTTATGTTGCTGTGTTTATTCCTGCAATATTCCTGACATATATTACCAATACTAATGCAACATTCAAAAAAACGTTTATGTTTTTAACGAACCTGAGATGTACAGTACAGTGTTTGTCGCTCTAACACAATAATGTAAGCCACTTTCGGTTTCTTCCTAATTACTGAACATAACTGTAAATTATTTGTTATTGAGTTGTAACGGATTACAAACATTTTAATTTAATTGAAATTACATGTGTATTCGATATTTTTGTATTTCTACGAAAATGTCCTAGCTTAGACTGGACATATACTAAAATTGGAACGAGTCTACTGTTTTCGTAGAATGGTTCCAATTTTAGTATATGTCTAGGGGCATTGCTGCAGCCGGTGTTGCGAAGGCCGCACTCGTGTAGTCTAATTTTCTCACACACCTGTACTCATTCTAACGAACAAACCGGCATAAGCATTCCTCTAAAACTCCCGCACTTATTTCTTCACGCACTTCATGAGTTTTTGCACGTGTTTAGCTAACAGCTACAGTTGTCGCTCGTAGTTTGTCGTTGCAGCCCGATCTGCTGATGCCGATTACACGCGAGGGCTCACGCTTCCGCCCGTGAGTAGAATTGAGGGCGAAGAAGAAGAAGAAAAAGTATTGCAAAATTTGTAGCCCAGGGCGCCACCAGCCTTACGGGCATTAGATTTCCCACGAGTTTTTTTTGCCTCGGCAATAACCCATGCAGGAAGACGATGTGAGAATGAGTGTGCGCGAGTGTGTGCGTAGCAAAATATCTCACACAGCACCGGCAGCTGTTTCTTTTACGCCTGCGTGTGCGGCGTAAGTGTTGAATGCTATTTTTCTCAAACTCTTTCGCGTGTGAGTAGGTACGGTTGACTTCTCGCTCGATTCGCAACATTGGCTGCAGCTTGCGGGGGCCTGGTGCCAAAAGGCTATGCCCTTCAAAAAATGTACTTTGAATACAGTTACTATTGTATACTATTACATTGCTATAGGTTGATGTTCGAATGATAAACTTGGAAAGAACACCGACTTAAGAAACGGGGAGGGCGTCAAATTGCTTGTTGATTAATCTTCGACATATAAATATCGCACAGACATATTACTTACATGCTAACTCTTACATATCACTCTTACTTACAAATATATGAGCAACTTCGTTAAAACGGTTACAGAACATTGCTATAGGGTTGTTCATTGCGTAGGTAGTTCGGTGAGTCGATCTTCGGAAGAACTCATATTGACGCATCATTCGGGTCGGAAAGTTGAATCGCAGTTTTTCCAGTATTTTGGGACAGCCAATGTTCAAATACTATCATACATTGAAGGAATGACGCTCTCAAGCAGGCGGAGCGTCGGCAGGCCGATCAGCTTGCACCGGCTTTCATACGGTGGCTGGTTTGTTTTATCCCTCCAGTTAAGATTTCGAAAAGCGTATCGGACGAAATACTTTTGCACACGTTCAATATTGTTCATGTAGACAGCGTGATACGGTGCCCAAACTTGTATTCCGTATTCATGAACACTGCGTACAAGCGATCTGTAACGTGTCTTCAGGTTATCACGTCATTAAAAAAAATTCGAATTTCTTCTCAAAAAACCAAGCATTACATATGATTTGGCCGTAACTGTAGCGATGTGTTCCGTAAATCCCAATTTGATATCAATGAGAATTTCCAAATCCTTCGCTGTGCTATTTCGCTTCAAGCTTTTTGTTGCCATAGTATAGTCAAAAGTTACCGGTGCACGCGACCGGGTAAATGAAATCACACATTTTTTGACATTAATTTCCATTCCGTTCATACTGCACCATTCTATAAGCGTGTTGATGTCTGTTTGAAGTGCACAGCAGTCAGTCAAGGTCGTAACCACACGGTAAAATTTGAGGTCATCAGCGTATAGTGATTTTTATGATTTCAGGTTAGAATGGCCCATGCTATTAATTGCTTAAAAACGCGGAAACCATTTGGTAAAATTATGAATGCGCATTTTATTTTGGTGTAAAACACGCTAATTTATAATTGTGTAGAATGTAAAAGCATCAAACATAGCCACATCCAATAAAATCAAGCGATTATCCGCAATCTCATTCCACATGTAAGAAATTACGGTTTTCTCTTAAGCTTTTACCACTACTGTGTTACCTGACTCACTGCGCATAGCGTTGTATTCGCGGTATCGTGTTGGTTCGAAAGGTTTCGAAAAATATCGCCCTTGTATCGAAAATATCGTTGATTTTGATCACTATAGACCAAATCATCATACCGTCAATTGACAGATACTGGCGCCCTTGTTTACATTTTAGAAAACTTTCCTTTCCGTTTATAGCGAATGTAGCGTGTTTTTTAACATTTTACAGGCATAATGGCTTTTAGATTTAGTCCTAATGCTGTTTAAACTCGGTTTAAACAACAAACTTGCTGTTTAAACAGTTGAAACTTTTTTGAATTCTACGGTCTGTTTGTAAACAAGGGCGCCAGTATCTGCCAGATGACGTCATCTTGATTTGGTCTATAAATAACGTACTTAAACGTTATATTGCAAGTGCTAGTAGTACGCAATAATTGTATTGTTAAACTGAATTGTTATTTATGCAACTTTTTACAAGTTAAATGCAATAACAAAAGCACAACTTATAAAAAATCGGTTGTTATCGATATTAGCTGCATATGCGTTATAAACGAATAAAACGCATGGTGACGTTTTATTTCAATAACACGCATATTCGCAGTGAGTCAGGTAAAACAGTAGTCGGTATGCAAATTTCATTATAAATACAGTCTATCTAATTGATATACTGTCATACTCGATCATTTATCACAAAAACGGCATTATTTATGCATATTTTTCACATATATTGCAAAAAATTTAAAAATACAGAACAGGGGTAGAATGCATCACAGCGTGATCGAACAGTTATAAAATATTTTTAATTTGCAGTACATCTTTTGTTTCGGATTATTTATTTAAAATGTAACAATATTGTGTATTGTATAGGACTTAGAATTTGCCTTAAACCACAGAGAACAGACATCCAGGCTGTTATACCCAACCTGTGTAAATTTTTGTAACGGCCATTTCGAAATAACCCTTCGTTCACGTTAAAGTTACCAGGGGTGTGAAATTGTCAAAATTTTGAGGACTAAACATCTATGGATGGCAACAATTTGGAACCAGCCAGCGTATCGAAAATAACAGCTAATAATAGTTAAATTATAACTAAAAGGCTGTGTTTAACTGCTTTCTAATTAGTTTCAGTTGTTTTAAAACGAATCAACCTTTAAGTAGTTCTCAGTACCAAAGGTACCAAAACCAATGAGTGGGACATGGACAATGTATGTGATTTGACAGCCACACCACCCCGCTGAAAGTTACCCGAAGTTACCCCTCGCATTTGTTAGTTTGGCGATTCGTTTGATGGCGGCGCCACCCGCAAGCATCTGTCAAAACTGAAATCCAATATATTTCTTTCCCTTTTTTACTTATGCAAAAACCAAAAAACATCAAAAGCTCATCAGTAAACAAACCGAACGAAGGGAATGGTATAAAGGTTTGTTGATACTATCGAAACTACTGTTTTACCTGACTCACTGCGAGTATGCGTATTATTGAAATAAAACGTAACCATGCGTTTTATTCGTGTATAATGCATATGCAGTTAACCTTTACGTCCCCGACATCAAAAATGAAGGTACTTTCAGTTACACTTTTGGCTCTATCTCCACTAATTTTCAATCGATTTTTATGAAACTAGTCTTAAAAGAACCACATTAGATTGGCCTTTAATGAAAAAACATGCAGGTAAATTATGGTTCCATTTTCCCGGAGATATTCCAGATCGTGGTGGGATTTTTTTTTGACGTCATAAGTAACAGATGAAATAAAATTAGAAATCTGTTTAATTGACATCGCAAAAGTTATCCATTTTATTTGTAGTCACTAATAATGACTTGTACACTATCCTGTAGAGCGCTGGCTTACGCCTCACTCTCCGGAACATCCGTTGTCGGTTCTACCGGAACTCAAAAGTGGTCGTTCAGTATTCTCTTCGAAAATATGGCAAATGGGGTATCAAATCACAGGATTTTCCAACACGAGCTCGTTAGTGGACATTTGGATGTATTTTGAGTCGATCTGGACATTCCGGAACATTCGGCATTGGTTCTACCGGGCCTCAAAAATGGCCATTTGTAATGCTCTTCGAAAACATGGCAAATGGGGTATCAAATGACAAGATTTTTCAACTCGAGCGCTTTAGTGGACATTTGGATGTATTTTGAGTCGATCTGGACATTTCGGAACATCCGGCATCGGTTCTACCGGACTTCAAAAGTGGCCATTTTGAATTCTCTTCAAAAACATGGCAAATGGGGTATCAGATAACAGGATTTTTCAACACGAGCTCTTTAGTGCATATTTGGATCTATTTTGAGTCGATCTGGACATTCCGGAATATCCCAGCAGCGGTTCTACCGGAACTCAAAAGTGGTCATTTGGAATTTTTGTCGAAAATATGGCAAATGGGGTGTTAAAATGTCCAAATCGGCTCAAAATACATCCAAATGCCCACTAAAGTGGTCGAGTTGAAAAATTCCGTGATTTGATACCCCATTTGCCATATTTTCGAAGAGAATTCCAAATGACCACTTTTGAGTTCCGGTAGAACCGATTCCGAATGTTCCGGAATGTCCAGATCGACTCAAAATACATCCAAATGTCCACTAACGAGCTCGTGTTGGAAAATCCTGTGATTTGATACCCCATTTGCCATATTTTCGAAGAGAATACTGAACGACCACTTTTGAGTTCCGGTAGAACCGACAACGGATGTTCCGGAGAGTGAGGCGTAAGCCAGCGCTCTACAGGATAGTGTACAAGTCATTATTAGTGACTACAAATAAAATGGATAACTTTTGCGATGTCAATTAAACAGATTTCTAATTTTATTTCATCTGTTACTTATGACGTCAAAAAAAAATCCCACCACGATCTGGAATATCTCCGGGAAAATGGAACCATAATTTACCTGCATGTTTTTTCATTAAAGGCCAATCTAATGTGGTTCTTTTAAGACTAGTTTCATAAAAATCGATTGAAAATTAGTGGAGATAGAGCCAAAAGTGTAACTGAAAGTACCTTCATTTTTGATGTCGGGGACGTAAAGGTTAATATCGATAACCGATTTTTTATAAGTTGTGCTTTTGTTATTGCATTTAACTTGTAAAAAGTTGCATAAATAACAATTCAGTTTCACAATACAATTATTGCGTACTACTAGCACTTGCAATATAACGTTTAAGTACGTTATTTATAGTGATCAAAATCAACGATATTTTCGATACAAGGGCGATATTTTTCGAAACCTTTCGAACCAACACGATACCGCGAATACAACGCATTTCGCAGTGAGTCAGGTAACACAGTAGTGTGGTATCGATTGTATCGTCAAACTTCATTGTTAGAAATGATTTGCGATTTGTGACACACACGTGGCAAAATTCGGTTTTCTTTTGATGTTATCGTGTTGTTATGCTAATTATCATTATTATTACTGATGATGTTTGACTAGTTTTCGATCATCGATCATCGATAAATAGCCCCGTAATATCGATAGTTATTTCAAGTGTTATCTCTCATCGTTAATTGACGAAAATGCTTGACGGTGATTGACAGTCAATTTAGTTTGGCGATTCGTAGGCTAGGCGGCGTTTGATAGCTGTTGTAATTTTAACGGTTTTTCGTTTGAATTTTTACACAGAAAATTATGAAAAATTTGTTCTAGCTTGGATGTCTGTTCTCTGTGCTTAAACCTAATTGTACATTGTATAACTTACAATATTTCATCACACATCAGTTAGAGAAAAGTAGATGATTAAATTTTATTGCCAATTATGTTGAGATATGAACCTATTGTATCCCAGCAAACAAGCGCATGTAACAAACGCTATAATGAATGCTTCCGCAATAGCGGCAGCCTAGTTTTAGGAGTTTATACAACACGTGATTGAATGGTAAATTTTTTGGTTGCGTTTAACGCCTAGCTGGGCAAACTTGGTGCGTTTTGTCCACGGGCTTTGGCGTTCTGCCTCACATAATGATTTTGACTCTTGCCAAAAATCGTCAAAAATAACAAAAAATACTGGTTTTGTTAGGAAATTTCACCAGGAGTAAGTGTAAAAACCTGATTTAATCCACCTAGTGGTGAAAGGAACCTTTGTTATACGGTCTTACTTGCTATTAGATAGAAATCGACAAGTCCTCGGAAAATAAATCATCTATTGGTTAAGATTGCGTGGTGCGTTTGTTTACATAAAATTTTTGGAAACTGAATAAGTTTACAAACTTTGAACGAAATAGAAGTACCGTAAAATGGGAAAACATTGATCAGTTCAGGAAAGTTGGCAGTAGTGGTTTATTTCACTTATTTATGCGAATAGCCCATTTGATCAATGTTACCCCGGTGATCAATGTTATCCCGTTTTACGGCACTTATAAATTTTGATAGTACCTTTTCTTATGAAATTGCTGAGTAAGTTGTTACTAATTTGAGTAAGTGCAAGCAAAAGCAAGTTGTAAGAGGAAATATTATTCTTTAACATATACATTGCGTAGTAAAGGTCTAGTTTATGGGTTTTTGAACTATGCATAATTTCCTGTCATGCCATTCTATCTGATTCACAATAATAAAGTTTTCTTGAATAAATTTCATCAATTTTTATTAACCTTCGGTTACTCACGCTGTTGTATTTTGAACAACATGTGTAGGTTTTTGAACGCCATAGTGTTATAAAGTTACAAATCGTTGTTTATCTAACGTATATTTTTCAATAAACTTGTTATGAGCAAAATGTCATAATTATTCAATGCATTAATACGTTAAATTGTTGGGAAAATAGATCAGCATAAACCGACATTACAGAAACGAAGCTAGCAGCATTAAGGTGTACCGCAATTGGCCCCAACTGGAAGTTTCTCTCGTTTCTTCATATGGAAAAATGGTGCCTGTATGCAACAAAACTATCAGCAAATGTAAAATGTATAAAATGTATCCATCTGTCGGTAGTCGAGTAATTCGGGGTCAAAATCAGGGTATCTTTTATGATCAAAGTTCTACAGTTCCTAAACAAGCAAACATAGAGGGATATTATGTTCAGCAAAGTTGTGTATTTTTACTGTTTGCACAGCTTTGTAATACACAAAAAAATCATACAACAATTACAAAAAGAGCTAAAATAGACAAACTGATTTTACAAATGCATTTTACAATGCATATAAATAAGATTTCTCTAACTTCGCTGAAGAGATAAAAGGTTACTGTCTTCAGCAAAATTTCTTGTAATAATATGCTCTAAAACTTTGCAGAACATATCAATGTGTTATATTGAAACTGAAGAAAAATAATTTTTTTTATTTCACTTTTAGGGGAATTAATCAAAATTCAAATTCTATCAGACGATAGAGCATTCAATTTCAAGAAACTCTCCCAAAGGTTTGATAAACTTTAAACCAAGTTTTCCTAGTCAAAAGTCTAGTACGCACGTTTTCTTTGGTTTGGGCTATTGTGCGCGCGAGTAACCGTGTTACAAAAGTTGGCGCGAGTGTTAATATCTTTTGACCGGTAAAACCAATTCTTATGAAATTTTGTATATATATTCGTAGTGTCAAAACCTCTCGTTTGATATAAAAATAATTGAAATTAGGTAAATTATCTTGGTTAAAATCATTATAAATAATTGTTAATTTTGGTGTGGTGTAAACGATTGCTCATAACTTTCAAATTAAACGTCCAATAAAAAAACCGTTCAATAGTGATCTATCCGGCTATATTACCTGCCAAATGAAACTAATAGCGCATAAATCGGTTTGGCCATCTCTGAGAAACAGGCGATCATTTGAACCTTGTCAAAACTGGTTTTTTAAGGCTAACTTTTAAACCACTTGTTTGTTTTCAATAAAACTTGGCACAATGTTTAGCAATAGTAAGAGCATTCATTTGGTACTAAGATTGTTGAAATTGATTGTGTGGTTCCGGAGAAAATCGTGCCACGTAGTTTTCACATTTTTGCTTATAACTTTTAAACGAAAAGTCGGACCACGAAACAAATAGCGTAGCAATATTCTCCATTATAATACCTTTAAACAAAAGTAATATCAGACAAATCGGTTCAGCCATCTCCGAGAAATAGGCGATAGAAAATAAGCAGCGCACACACACACATACACACACACACACACACACACAGACATTGCTCAATTCGTCGAACCCTATCGATTGGTATATGTGACTCGGCCCTCCGGGCCTTAGATCAACTTTGTGTTTTTCGACCAATTCCTAAACCTTTGTTATATAGTATAACAAAGGTAAAAAGATCCCAAAGTCTTCTAGAAGTTGATAAACGTGGAACAAACACGCCGTTGCTCTGCAAAACCTTACCCTACAGCGTCGATTTGTTGTCGGTTTTCCATCTTATCGACAAGAGTTGATACATAGCTTAACACATTTGTAGTGGTCCAATGCTTTTTCATGAAGCCCTATTGGTCTGAACAGAATACTTGCAATATATGCAAGAATATTAGCATATTGTTTCACAAATAGAGGAGGTCATTTATCTGGGCCGGGTCCTTTCGATCCATTGATGGATTGCAGCTTAAGCAGAACATCGCGTGTCGAAAAATTCATCCTAAACACATTTACATTATAATGTGGAATGCTGCTCAGCTACGTTTCAGACAAAGGTGGTGAGTTTTTACCTGACACATTTTGAAACGATGTGCAGTAGTAAAGGTGTGGAGGAACGTACCGTTTGTTAGTGTTAGCAGCGCAAATAATGTAAACAACAGAGCTGACCTCAATCTCGCACAATATTCTAGGGACATAAAAAAGCATAAATATTGTGCCGTACAACGATGATACCAACACTCCTATACTTTTTAGTATGTTACGAACACAAACGTCCCGCGTTTGCCGTACCTTAGTAATAGAGTACATCGACTTTGAAAGACAGACGAGAACATATTCGCTGACTCATGTGGCATGGTGGTAACTAATTCTTGGTAGCGCATGTTTTGGGGTATCTCTTTCGTTGCTTGACGGTCTTTCACGTAACTCCAGAATGATTTTGGGTCGACTTTTACGTTATCCTCTATTCGATGAATGTAATCAAGAAAACTTTCTGCGTTCAAAGAGTTAAATTCTGCCTCTATTTGACGCATTTCAGTTTTCCGTGATTCAGTTCGACATTTGAAATAGCGTTGCTTGGTCCTCCGAAGGCGGTTTCGAAGATTCCGAAGGCTCACATTTCACCATGGTAGCTGCTTGTGATATGACGTTGACGTTTACTTTTTTGTAGCAGTACCATATGGTCGCCATCTACCGCTCATTTAAAAAACCATTCTAAGTTGGTTTGTCCATAGCAAATCTAAATTGAGGTCCATCGAAACCCGACTTGCGTCATACGATAGAGAAAACAGTTGTGTTTACAAGAAAAATTTACATGGTTTCCAAATAATTAATAATAGTGACTTTTTTTTAAAGTAATGCAATCTCATGACCCCTTTTATCGCTCACTTGACATATGATGATCCATTCATCGCCCATATGGGTGCTTTTTACCACTTATATTTTTTACTGTTACCAAATAAATAAAACCCGCGTTTTGACACTTGTTTTGGGTTTCAGTTTGGCATTTATAGCAGAATAGAACGCTGGTTTAAATACTGTTGACTTATTTCACGTTATTTAGTAGAATAGTTTCTCAATAACCAAAGCAACAAGTTCGCTTGAGCTAATAATTATCCACGTTGACTCGCGAAGTTGAGGCAAGAAAGCAGGTCGACGTAGTGTACCTAGACTTTGCGAAAACATTTGACACTGTTCCGCACAATATAACCATAGCAAAGTTAGCGCATATTGGATTCCCGGTGTGGCTCGTGGAATGGCTGTCCTCTTACCTGACGGATCGCTCAGAATATGTGTTGGTGAATTCTACACAATCAGATACCTTCCAAATTACTTCCGGTGTGCCGCAAGGTAGTGTGCTTGGTCCACTGATCTACAATTTGTATGTGAATAAATTGTAACTGCTGATTTCCTCTTCTAAATTATCCTTTGCTGACGATCTGAAGATCTTTCGCGTCGTGTCATCCAACAACGATTACGAGGTTCTGCAGATGGATTTGGAACCTGCGCTAATCTGGTGCGATAACAACGGAATGCGCGTCAATAGCAAAAAAAGTAAAACAATATCTTTCACTCGCGGTAACAATCCAGTGCACCACCAATATTCGCTGGGACCTGACATCCTCGATAGGGTGGAGTCGACCTGCGATCTGGGTGTGACTATCGACTCTAAAGTGACATTCAGTGAACATATATTAACCATCGCCGCGAAGGCGTTTTGAGCACTTGGGCTCATTCGTCGCTATGCCTTTAACTTTACCGATATATACGCACTCAAAATGCTGTATTGCTCGTTAGTACAAAGCGTTCTTGAGTACGCTTCTCCAATCTGGTGCCCATATCAGCTGACATATCTTCTCTCAATAGAGCGAGTGCAAAAAAAGTTTTTGCGATTCGCATTGCGCAATCTTCCGTGGAACGATCCAGATAATTTTCCCAACTATTTCGACCGGTGCCAGTTGATCAAGTTGGATCCTCCGTCAGTTAAGCCTAGTTATCAACAGAGAATGTTTGTCTTCGGCATAATCAAAGGAACCACCGCTTGTTCTGCACTGCCCATAAATGAAGAATTGGCTAATATGCCACGAACATGAAATTGAGAAAAATGCAATTTTATTACTTTTGTGTGTTAAAGAGATTTTACGCGGTAAAGGTCCAAACACAATGCATACGGATTTTACTACGTTGCGGCAATTTGACAGTTTTTCCATGGGTTTTCTGTCAAATATCCGCAACGTAGTAAAATCCGTATGCATTGTGTCTGGGCCTTAATGGCAACTTGTTTAATGTGCATATTACCCGTCATACATGCCGGAGTCATGCCGTTGAATCAAAACAGCGCGGGGCACGTTTTTAACACAGTAGTCATTATTTCATTTATTAACTCAAGGAGAGTTGACAATCCAGGGAAAAATTTGGCTAACGTGCATACGTTGCCAATTATCTTATGCTGGCGAGTCTTCAAAATGGGTTTAAACTATTTAAAACAGTACGGAAGCATAAGTGACGACGAAATGGATGATGAAACATCTATCCCGTGCACCCGAAGAAGTTGCCAACGAAGCGTAAGGTTCAAGCGCTTGAAACTAGAAGGTAGAAGCAGCTTCATCATGCCGTCGTTGATTGAAGGTGCGAATCCTGCCAAAATTGTTTCACGTCATGTGCCTCCGGAAATGAAATTTTTTACAATCGGCTTCCGTGAAGACGTTGTTTGGGATGTATACTATCATGTGATATTATGATCTCAGTTTTGGAAAAAATGGCATATTAGCCAATTTTTCATTTATGGGCAGTGCATTACTGGAGCAGATTTCTTTTACCGCACCTCAGCGACATCTCCGGGGTATGTCAATGCTGGTCATTCCTCACCATCACACGTGTTATGGCCACTACAACCCGTGGGATTGTTGCCTTCGCGTATTCAACGAAGTTGGAGATTACTTCGAGATTACTTCAGTGTGGGAATAGGGCTCTTTGTTTTAGACATAAAAACTGCGGTCTGCTCCTTTGTCCAACGATTGAAAAGATCATGGTTTGCGGATCAACCTTGCTGAAAACAGTCACTTTCTTTATTGTCAAAATCCTGAGATAAAGTAGGTATACTTTTCAGAGGCGTTGTACAAAATACAACAGCGCGAGTAACGGTGGGTCAATAAAGTATGATTCATAGTTATGCCTCCTAAACGAAAAGCGGTTACAGGTTGATCAATATTTTGAGCATGAACTTTATTCTGCAAGAAACTAAAAAAACTTCAATTCACTTTCAGTTGGACGCGTGGCGATGCACGCAGTGTGCGGCTAGATACTGATAAAAAATTTGAAAGGTCATCAGGTCGTTTATGACCTGATCATCATCACGTTCATCATATTTGGATATGGTCGTTGTATAGAAAGATAGAAACAGATACATATTACATATTTCGAAACGTGGCTTCGATGTTTTATTGCTTTGGTTTAAATAAATTATACAGTTTACTTAATCTCTGCAATTAACCCTCTCTGTTCCAAAGGTGTATAGCTAGTTAGCTGTCATCTGTAATAGGTTATTATTAATCAATTTGGTAAGCAGAACCATATAACCTTTAGAACAACTTCTACTATGTTCCGAAATAGAAATATCCATTCTCTAATGTCTAAAAAAGTGATCTGCTGGTTTTAGTACCGTCGGTTCGGTTTTTGTAATCATATAGCTCCTGCGCTACCATGGGACAGAGAAGGCTAGTAATGGGTACCTCGATATACTATTAAGTAGTACTTCGAAAAGCATT
This sequence comes from Sabethes cyaneus, assembly GCF_943734655.1. Taxonomy (NCBI): domain Eukaryota; kingdom Metazoa; phylum Arthropoda; class Insecta; order Diptera; family Culicidae; genus Sabethes; species Sabethes cyaneus. The sequence goes on along the minus strand of NC_071354.1, from coordinate 108,532,843 downwards.
ATAGGCCCTTATTGAAGTATACCTTACTAGGAATTCTTCCATTTTTCCGCATATCTTCATAAAACTCCGGTTCGATCAATTTAATGACCCCAGAGCTCAGTGATGCAGTTTGTGGAAATAATGCACAAGCAGTTGGAACCATAGTAGTCAAACTAAAAGTATTAACAATTAATCATTTATTAAAGTGGAAGTGAAAAAACCATTATATTTTTGTGCTTATCATACAAAACAAAATATGGCAGATTTGCTACTTGCACACTTCATATAAAATATTTTGATTAGCACATTAAACATAACTAGAATTTTCATTTGTCTGTTAAACTGCATACTTACAAGCAACCAACTACCATCACCTGAAAAGGAGCATGCAGGAAAGAAACACTGCGGAAAAGCCTATTTTTTTCTAGAGATTCCATTATAATAGGCAGAATTAACATGCCTGGAGCACACATAGCGATACGTGAAAACACAACCTGAAAATAAATTAAAAATTATTACAATGTACCATAATACAAGTGTCATTCTACAGTTAAAACTTTTGATTTAACGAAATATTTTATAACATACCTGCGATATACCTTTTGCGGCGGCAACTCGACTCTTTCCTACTGTATTCCCGTTTTCGTCTTGAATATCAATTCCGTATATTAGCTCATTTTGTCGCATTAGTGGTATATTGATGCAGTTAGCAACTGCGACAGCCACGAATGGCACGTAGCGTTGGAAAAACGGGCTAGCTTTTTTTGTTAGGTATCCTTTATAGCCGACAGCTGCTAGAAGAGCTGAACTAGTAGCTGAAACATATGATACTACTAACTGCGTTGTCGTTAATGATGAATTGGCATTTCTGTTAGTATAATTGACCAGCGCATTAAAAGATTGGTTGACCCATTGCCAAAATATTACAGCTGTGTTAGTTCTAAAACAAATAACCCTTATGTATCATATTGATATATAATTTTAAAGTCGTACCTGTACCATTGCAACATTGCTCCAGTAATTGCCATACCACCAGGCATTTGGAAACTCATGCGGCCAAATATATTTTGCAATTCTCCACTATCAGGATGAAATGCACTCTCATACAGTTTTTTAGCATGAATAATTTCTTCAATTGATACATCGGTTGGTTGATTGCCTTGTCTAGAAAAAAACATTAAGAAAATGTCATAATAACTTTGAACAAAGTGCGTATTGCTATTGCATATAAATTAATCGGTTTTTTATCCCAGATAGTGTGACTTATAAAAAATAGTTTCATTTTTCCCTACAGATAGTAATAAATGCAAAGCTGGATGCTAAGCCGCTTAGTTGGTTTTGAGGTACGATGACGGTTTAACAAGCCAGTTGTCGTATGTTCGAATCTCGGCTAGGCGATACTGCTAGATAGAGTCAGTAGGATCGTTGCACTAATAGCCGGCTACGGAGTCTGTCGATAAAGAAGGGTCAAGTTCTCAACAGGACGTTTACACCTATGGCTTTGCTTTTGCTAAGCTGGAAGTACTCAGAATCCTTTTTACATAAAACGCATAATCTCAGTTTCTGAGTAAAGGCGCTTTGAGGCATTCCACGGGTATTTTATTTTAAATGCATAGTTTTAATTAAAAAGGAAATTTTACACAGATGTTCTCTATTAAAGAAAATGTTACCTTAAACGCACCTAATTCTGTGCATGGTTGCTAATTCTGCGCACCGCAATTTTCGTACGTACACTCAAAAAAAATCTTCTGTACAGCAACTTACATGAACTTCATGAACTAGTTAATGGGAAAGTTAATAAAATTTACAGGGATTGCACGTAAACTGGTTAGTATGAGTGTGAGCTATCAATAATTCACGTGAATGTTACATGAAAAGTGTGATGGATGAGAATTACCTATGTTTTCACGTATGTTTTGGTTACCCTACTGTTACTGTCTCTCGACTTTGGGCAGAGTTGTCTTCTTGATGGAGTGTTTTTGCTATATCCCTGAATATACATATCACTACACTACTCACCTTACTTTCAGGACCAAATCTTTAGCCTTTAGCAAATCGTCCTCCGAAGTAAAACATGTTCTCGGATCAGTTACCCAAAAAAAATGCATGAAGCGACCGGTAAACGAATTTAAATTCCACAGTGGCTTGTCGATATCAATGTGGTTTGCCATGATTCCTCTAAAATAGAAATAACTTGTGTTAACATTTACTCGCCTTAGTCCATTCAACAAATTACATTACATAGTATCATATTTATGATTCACATAATTATATATTGCTGTTGCAGTTCAAAACCGTAATAATCTAGGTGCGACATTCGGTGTTATACTTGTTCTGTGTGTCGCAATTATGTCGCACGTAGTGCGCTGTGATCGAACATTGATACGCTATACAGCGCACCACGTACAACGTAGTCGCGACACACAAAACAAGAATAAAACCGAATGTTGCACGTCGATTATTACAGTTTTCAACTGCAACAGCAATAGTACTAGCTAACTCGGCTAATGGCTACAAATTGAAGTAAATGTTATAAATTGTAAATTTCAGATGAACTGAGAAGGCTGTTGCTTTTCAGAAGAAAAAAATATTCCTTCTCATGGTATAAATTAAGTTTAGTACTTTTTTGAGGAGTTCAGTGTTTGGAGTAGTCAATTAATCACCAAATTTCCACAGAATGTTGTTTTTTAGTGAATGTGCTGAGCCATTAGTCATGGCAATGACATTAACTCGTTGGAAATATGTCGGAGTAAAAAGTGGTTTGTCATTTCCATTACTCAACAGTTGAGTTGATAGTACCGTGAACGTACCATATTCTGCGCAGTTAAGACATTTTTATGATTCTTCCGCTATTCTAAGTATTCTAGATTTAAATTAACAACGTGGATAGCAGCAACATGTAGTGCTACGGTCTATAATATCTGGTAAAAAATATGGGAATTATAAGTCGACCAACAATTAAGTATATTTTTCGTTTTGTAAACTTATCCACGGTGCCTAATTCTGCGCACTTTCTTGTCCATGTTCCTAATTCTGCGCATGTTTACTCCTAATTCTGCGCACCCAAAAAGTGAAAATAAATACTCCTGCCATGCTGTTTATGTCTTTAAACGCTGAAAGCACACCAAAAAATCCGACATTAACCATTACCATAATTAAATCCATTATCCGGCCTTATTGTGCTGTCCGGGTCGCAAAGGAATATTGTTATAATTTTGATTGCTTCATTTTAAATATTTTATTCTCGATAACGTAAAAGGCGAATTGATTCGGGTTTTCTGCATACTGAACCTTACACTTTAGACTAATACCAAAACTTGTGTTTTCATATAAAAACCACTGCCCCACTCTCTGGCAGCTCCTTGAGGTTGCACTTAAAAAAAAATCAGAGGTGTTGTGCACAAGACACGACCGCATAAGTGACGTAGGACCACGTAAGTCTCTTTGTAGCGATAGTAGGATATATCCTTGTATGTACGATTCTTCATGTATACAAGCTATATACGTAACGTTTATCAAAGTAGAAACATTATAACGTATACATTCAATCCTCAACCGATTTTGGAGTTATGTCCATGAATTGATTGAATATATTTTATTAAAACGAAGCCAAGTCAGTAGCTAAACCAAACAGTAAATAAATTTTTATATGTTTGTACGTTGAATATTGTCAATTTCCCACCCTTTCGTACGCGATGAATTATAACCGTCGCGGGCGAATCCGTCGCCAGAATCGTCGCGGGGGCAAATATCGTTTATTTTGTCAAGTAAATCAATAGCTTACGTGCTAGACAAGCAGAATATATACTTATAACTTATACATACAGCCAAGCAGATTCTTTCTGCGACGATTTCAAGCTATCAAAAAAGTGAGCAGTGTGTTTTGTTACCAAAGAAACGGGCAATAGTGCTTTTCCTCTGGTAATCGGAAGACGGTACGCGCGGGTTTTCAAAAAGTTGAAAATTTTGCGCAACTTTTCTGTGGCTTATAAAAGAACACTGATAAAGCATTTACAACCTGCAGACGTTTTGGAAGTCGCAGAAAATGTCGCCCGTGACCAGAAAGCTTATTTCCGTCATTTGTTGGTCGTCCGCAATGCCGAAAAATTCAACTTTTCCCTCGTTGCCTGTTTTATTATGGTATCAACTGGGCAAGAAAATATAATAAACTCTTCAATCGTTGTGTGGCCCTTGAAAGGACCGATTCTTTGATTATCATAACTCCAGCTTGCAATAAACTTGTACTAACGCACTTTACGTAATTCTCTGTTCGGTAAATTGGAGTACCGATAACCGCTAACCAGGTACGACTTGTTGCAACGGACCAGCCGGAAAGCTTCAGCAGCTATGCGATTAACGAAGCCGTTCGTGTATGGTCCTGAATCACGATGAAATAAGACTCCAATTGGCCAGCTGCAAGTGACGTGGTATGCTTCTGGTCGTTTTGTTGTCGCGAGCAGCATATTCCCTGCCAATTCCAGAACTTCAGCAGCCAGATATTCCTTCACGGCAGCGAAACGAGTGCTCCAGCTCCAACACCCCACTTGGTGAATTTGCATGTCTTCGTTGCCTTATCCGTGGGAAGCAGCAACAGCTGAAGCTCAACAATTTTCGATCGGATTCTATACGGCGTAAATTAAATACAATCATAAGGAAGCTTAACCCATAGCTTATATCGTATATATTTCTGTCATCCGTGCTAGGAAAGCACTGACGAGGGAAGGCAAAAATATGTAAATAATTTAAATTTTCAAAATCAATTCAAAACCAAAAATTTTTCAAATTCAATTTCAAAAACAAAATCAGCAGTTTTCTATATTTTCAGTCGATTTTCCGATTAATTGGTGTAAATATCTTGGAAATCTATTGAAAATTGACTGAATTATAAGCCGAAGCGTGAAACGCGTTTCTACTTTGATGACGTCATTTCCAACAACCAGGTTCCAGGTTCATTATTTTCAATTTTTCAATAGTTCATCATCAAGAATCCACACTTTTCTTTATTTGGGTCAATTCTTAGAAGATTTTCCAATCGATTGGTGTAAGAATATTGAAAATCGATCAGAAAACCCCTGAGCTATTAGCGCTCAAAACCTTTCATTTTTCGTGACGCTCGCATTTTTCGATTTTTTGGAATGACACCCTATCTCAAAACTTGCCGTAAGACGTAGTCCTACGTCAATAGAAGACATGGTTTCATGAATTAGCGCTCGTGGTTTCGGACCCTGAGACACAGCACAGGATTCCAATTAATGGAAGTTAAAGATTCTACTTGAATTTTCAAGCCTCCATACCTCAGCCATTTGGGTGAGGTTGCGTATTCTTTCGCGCTTTCTTCGTAGGATACATTACTGCGCAGAATTTGGAATATGAATAAAAAATCTGTGCCTAAATCTGCGCATTATTGCATCGCATTTTTCTAAGGAAAGCAATGCATGCAATCACTCTTTTTGTCTAAAACATGACTAAAACCAATTATTCTTTCTAATTGTGCTGGGTAATTTGATCATTGCAAAGAATTTCGATCATAAATTTGTTAATCTTCTAGCACGACAATCTTAGCGTTGCTGCTAATGACGATGTTTTCTGACATATAAAATACTTTCAGTTTCACGTTAAATTATTTCGCTCTCAAATATTATGACCCATTTGTGAATAATGGCGTAATATTCAACAGACATTTATAAAAAAATAACGCAATGATCATAGTTATGCACAATGTTAAAAAATACTTATATAAAGCAAAATGCGCAGAATTAGGGGCGGTTACGGTAGTTGCATCGAGCCTTATTGAATAAATTCTGCTGATTGAACTGCACAACTCTTACTGTATGCCAATTATTTCTTTTGTAAAAGCAAATTCAATGACTTAAACTGCGCTTAATTTCGTCTACTACAGAAAATCGTGTGATGAAATGTAATGATCGACATATATCTAATGATATAAGTTGTAACCCCTCCAAAAACCAATATATGTTCTGAGACCAAAACCATTGCACCACAAACTAGGGTAACATAATTCAACTAGGGTATGTTGCTGCTTCGTCGTAATTGCCTATTCTCGTCCTATCCAACACAAATTATTAAAAATATCAGCATTTTTATGGCACCCAATACAAAACTAGTTATTCCCTAATATTTTAGTTTGTTGTCTATTACACGCGATCAATCAGAGTGAGCTGAGATCTATTTAAATGCTTTTTATCATTAAAGAAGTCCTACCAGCCAAATTTCCTACGTTTTTTCGTGCGACGAAGAAAATGTCGACTAATCGTTTTAACTTTCGTCATTCATAAATGAAAATAACTCATGCAAGGCATTGTCGTTATTCTACAGCCAGGAAAACTTGCCTGACCTGCAGGAATTTTGCAGAATAACATTTGTCATGCCGTCCTACACAAATAAATGCGCGTTTGCTTCGTAAACATTGTTGTGATTTTTAGTTCGGACGATGAAAAATTTTGATGGGCGGATTTTAAAACGGTACGACGAATTTAAGAAATAAAGTCAGTTGCGTAATTTCAATAATATGCTTTAATAATCGTTTTTCAGTGATTTCAAAGTTCACGGATCGGAAGGTAAGTGTGTTTTAGTCAAATCAGCACAAGAACTTTTGGAGTATTCATTAAATCCATCCAACAAATGTTGAATATTAGAATGGCTTTACTTACTACGACGGGAATGAGAAATAAACCCTATAATGCAACCTACGAATCCGACACATGGCCAATAAAACGCAATTAATCATCCAAATAGCAGTTGTTTTTCGAAGATATGACAGAAAACTATAAAATGATGTATAGAGTAAGGAGGGGTAAAAGTACGATGCGGGTAAAAGTGCGATTCAATGATTTATCAGTGCGGATTCCGAGTAAATTGACTACATTGGCATGGATGGGTGAGTACTTTGACAGCTTAAATCCATCATAAACATTTGTTGTTTACGAATCATAGTTGCTGAGTTATGGGTAAAAGTTATTTTAGAACGGTTTTGATGTAATATTTCGTTGTACGGCAAATACGATATCAACAGGAGGATATTACTTATTCACAAATTGTAGCAGCGTTTTACATCACTCAGATATCTCTCTTGAGATTGCGGTAAGAAGAATTTGCAAAATATATGTTGCTTTTCCATAATTTAATCAAACCCCGTCAAGCGCCTAGCGGGGCAAAAGTTCGATTTATTGACGGGGTAAAAGTTCGATTCATGGATCGAGAATCTAACTCATTTTACTGACGGGACGACGACACTATGCAAGTCCTTGCGACTTGCAAGGTACTGCGGGCGACGCTGTTCGTCCGTCAGCGTTATAGCCGCGATTCTCAACGGGGTTGTTCGGGGAAAGGAGTTCTAGTTCTATCACGGAGCGAAAAAATTCGTTTGTTTCAAACGAAATTTTTATAACAACCTAAAAATATTTTTGTTTCGAAACGAAATTCTATTTGAATTAAGAAAATAACAGTTTCGCTTTTCCATAATTTAATCAAACCCCGTCAAGCGCCTAGCGGAGTAAAGGTGCGATTCACAGACGGGACAAAAATGTATAGCTTATATACAGCTTTTGGCACTATATTACAGATAGTAGAAATGGAAGATCTGCAGAAAACTGTGCTCTACAGATGTTGGTCGAAGAAAAACAATGTTTTTCCGCTGATGAAACATAAAACAAACGTTTGGGAAAGTTTCGATCTGTCGGAGGCTGCAATACACCAGCGGAAAATAGGAAAGGTGTAAATTGAGAATATTCCTTACCGAAACATACCGCAGATTGACGACAATATGGTTTTGTTAGCTACTGCTGTGCTAATTTCATGGATTCGAGCTTCGCACTTTTGCCCCGCGGTAATCGAACTTTTACCCCGCTAGTGGGGTAAAAGTACGAATCGGCACTTGTTCAGAAGAATGAAGAATTTATTTTCAATAACACTATTATTCCAGATGATTTATAGTTGAATGTAAAGACATTGAGTAGCTGCATCACTATAAAATATATTTTGTTGTTGTTCTTCTTTATATCTCGCGAAAATTGATGACAACTTCAAACATCGCACTTATGCCCCGCCCTACTCTATTCAATTCATTTTTAGAGGGAAAGAAGCGTACGATGTATGCAGTAATTTGCCTATTATTGCGTATCTAACGTCCCTAAAACTTTCAGTTTTTCTTATCTCGCGCTTATCTATCGATGTGTCCTTCAATTCATACATTCATAGGCTTTATTGTTAAATCGTAACCATATCCTACTTTTGAACTGGAAACCAGTTGAAGTCAGAACTTGAACTGGAAACCATCTTTGAAGTCAGAAACAAATCTATAGTGTAAAACTTTCGTTTAAACCAACTAGTGCAAACTGATTTTTATATGGAATCAAAAAAACATTTTTGTAGACCAGCAGAGTCTCTCGGAAAAAATGTAGAACATTTTGAAATTTTATGTTGATTGAATGACTTATTTCGAGACACTCCAAATAGTATATCAGGCAACCGTTAAAATTCACAGATTATAATCGAGGTGCTGATTATAAATCTTTTTGAGCTACTAAATCTGATACTAAACGAAACCTTAGCATCAAACTTTCGCCTGAGTTCGTGACCGGTGTGATTGTTGACTGTTCTGGTAAAAAAGAAGGGAGCATTAGTGTACGAAAAGTACACTAATCTACAGGAAGCAGTGCCTCTCGATTTGCCCACCACCTGCTGCAAGACTCGGTATGGTGCTAAGATAAGTTCATACAATCAAAGCAAAACATTATCATTTAAATGTTCTTAAAAGAACAGTAACGCGAAGCCTTCGCTGCATACACTGATATTGACTTTGCTTTCTAAAACATGAAGGAACAATCGGACTTATCATGCGTCGCGACGCAAGGGTAAAATACACCCCATCGACATCTCTATAACGAGCTGCAGTGAACGTCAGCGACAGGATGTCCTGGGCTCAAAATTTGACAGCGGGCCCAAATCAGACTGCTGGCAGTTGAGTGAAACGCAGTGCTGACATGCTATCTCATTTTCGCACACACGAGATGTTGGCAGCGAAAACATGGTTGCCTACCGATGGGGTGGTAAAATAGCACCGTTCGTGTTCACGCACGGACCAACATGAAGTGGAATAAATCTTTGGTCCTTGCAATAGCCAGAGCGCCCGAGTTGCGTTGCAAATAGGTACTTCCACTCTGGCAAAATATGCAGTCCTACTTGAGGTTACACATTCAACCACAGCAAAATGAAATCTGCATAGGCACGCATGCGCTCGTGCTATGGCAGGTGCCTTACAACAAAAAAACACTACCATTTCATTAGGCTGAAGGCTGAGTCAACTTACTAACTAATGTGTTGAAATTTCACACCTAGGGTGAATGTCCTAACCAATAGGCCGTATGAATAAAAATTCCGCGTTACTTCCCCTATTTTATTCACACAGTCTAAAGTTTTGATCGCACCGACAATTTGGGTGATTACTCTATACCGGACAGAGCGCTACGCGCATATATCCTGAACACCCGCATCTGAGTTTGACGCAAAAAACCAAAATACATACGCGCAACGCAGTGTCCAAAACTGGTTACACACCCAATCTGCCGTACTTTATCTGTGTACAAAGCGAAATACATCGATAGGGCTTTTGCTACACACACATGCAAGACATCTGTTGGGCACACATTGCAAATTTTCCTATTCGATGCAGCAAAAACGTGCTGGATAAAATTATCGTTTTGCCTTTCTACTATATAAATATATAGTATAAAGGTATAGAAATCACTCGGACAACCGGAAATGGAAAGAAGGTCCTGCGGGCCGAATGTTATATGCCATTCGACTCAGTTTCGAAAACTGAGCATTTTCTGTGTGTGTGTATGTATGTGTGTGTGTGTGTGTGTGTGTGTGTGTGTGTGTGTGTGTGTGTGTGTGTGTGTGTGTGTGTGTGTGTGTGTGTGTGTGTGTGTGTGTGTGTGTGTGTGTGTGTGTGTGTGTGTGTGTGTGTGTGTGTGTGTGTGTGTGTGTGTGTGTGTGTGTGTGTGTGTGTGTGTGTGTGTGTGTGTGTGTGTGTGTATGTAACGCTTTTAATCTCACTCACTTTTCTCTCTTTTAGTGTCAAATGAAAGGTCTAGGTGTCCCATTGGTCGCTATTGAATTGCATACTGATCGGACTTTTAGTTCAAAAGTTATGTATAAAAATACGAAAAATATGGGACTTCATTATCTCATAGATCCCTTAACCGATTTGAACAAAATTGATTGCATATGAAAGAGGAGCCTTACAAACCCTTAACTTCCAAATTTCATGATGATTGGACTTGTAGTTTGAAAGTTACATAAAGAAATGTGAAAAAATAGTATTTAAAACATATTTTTGTAACATTTCAGAATTAATTCAATGAAAAACATCACACATTTTATTATTATTTGAAAATTACTGCTGAGATCTATCAAACGAAACCGAGTTATTTAAAATCGGACGGTTCATTCAAAAGTTATTCAAACTTTAACACTTAAGCACCGTATATTACACCGTTAAAACGTGTTAAATCAAAACGTATCAATCAAATGTTGATTGTATTCAATGTGTACGATGTATGTATGTATGTATGTATGTATGTATGTATGTATGTATGTATGTATGTATGTATGTATGTATGTATGTATGTATGTATGTATGTATGTATGTATGTATGTATGTATGTATGTATGTATGTATGTATGTATGTATGTATGTATGTATGTATGTATGTATGTATGTATGTATGTATGTATGTATGTATGTATGTATGTATGTATGTATGTATGTATGTATGTATGTATGTATGTATGTATGTATGTATGTATGTATGTATGTATGTATGTATGTATGTATGTATGTATGTATGTATGTATGTATGTATGTATGTATGTATGTATGTATGTATGTATGTATGTATGTATGTATGTATGTATGTATGTATGTATGTATGTATGTATGTATGTATGTATGTATGTATGTATGTATGTATGTATGTATGTATGTATGTATGTATGTATGTATGTATGTATGTATGTATGTATGTATGTATGTATGTATGTATGTATGTATGTATGTATGTATGTATGTATGTGTATGTGATGACAATTTGCAATGAAATTCAAGAAAAGTGAGAAACATGTCAATAGTCAGAAGTTTTTGAAGCCTCTTAGTGGAATACGAACTCTGAAATAAAAGACATAAAAAACTTTTACCGGTCAAATTCCACTATTTAATATTTATTCGCGACAGATACGTATACGCTTTGAAATAAGACACTGATGAAGCCTGCACGTCGTAGGCGAACTACGTATCTGTCGCAAATAAATATTAAATAGCGGGATTCAATTGCAAAGTTTTTTCTTTTCTTTGATTTTAGATTTCAATTGTCATTTTCTTCACTTGCTGTTACTCACAATTGTACACGAAAAGCAAAAAGCGGAGAAAAGCAGTTAATTTAACCCTCTAGTGCCCAAATTTTTGATTTGCTTGAAAAAATTCTAAAATGCTCATTTCGTGGCCAGAATAATGGAAAAAATATTCTCTAATTACTAAGTTCAGGAATAGTTTGATTATTTATAAAAATTCGTAACCCGCCAATTGGTGGGGTTGGGCACCTGGGCGCAAAAAAGTTGCGAAATCAAATTTTTCAATTTAATTCGGGACATTCATTTCAGAAAATCTATAACAGTGCTAGTATTTACGGAACTAGTTATAATGAGCTTCAACTGAAATTTTTGGCCATATGGCCGATTCTAGGCCCCGGACAAGTTCCTTCGAAATCCGTTCCGTGCTTGAATCAGAAAAGAAACTCTCCCCGGGCCTGGAACCGGTCATACGGCCTCTGAGAGACATGAGATGATCGCCAATCGCTATTTTGTCGAGTGCTAATGTTTTTTGACATGTGACACGACATACTTTACTGATTGTGAAATGTTCCTTTATGGGAACCGGTTTCGGATTTATAGTGTCCCCCCGGATTCGGATGGCGCGTACCATGGCTCATAACTGCAGCAAAGTAACTGATATGTCCACAATCGATGATATATTTTCAAAAATCAACAGATTTTAAACAAATATTAAATATTTGGCAACTTTATCTAATACAGCAATGTCGCGGTCCCCCAAGGAACTCCGGAATAACTCCGGGGCCATAAGACATATGGCCATTATCTATAGGTATTATGTAAATAGTAAAGATTCGGTAAAATTTTAGAAAGGCGAACAACAACATTAGTAGCTGCTCCCAAGTCAGGATTGCCTACACCATAATATGCTTTGGAACTGTAACCATTGAAAAACCATTGGAATCTGATAGAACATGAAACTTAAATCCTCATTTATGTGATTTGTTTGATAAATTGGGTTTTTCATTTTTGTTGTACCCATTTGTTCACTACAATCTTTTATCGACTGGTAATTCACTCAATTTGTTCATTAACACAAACTTATTAAGCGGGATAAATTAAAATTTGCGGTTAAAATGGTCTATGATAGATCCCATTTTGAATAATTGTCTTGCTTATCAAGATTTTGTCGTTAAGCAGCAAAATTCGCCGGGTTTCATTGAATCTGTTTATTGGTTATAGGGTTATGGTTTTCAAATACCATAAAATGCAAAAATGTTTTGTGATATAGCTATAAAGCGCTATATTGCAGCTCGTCAAAAAGGCGCACTGAAAATTAGGTGATAAGTCCTATAAATTCCCCTTCTGTTTTAATGCCACTGCATGTTTGTGTATTTTTCAAGGCATATAAAAGAAACTAACAAGGCCTATAACAATAATTTTTAGCTTAAACTCGAAAAAATCAATAAATACAACGGAAACAACATGTTGTCAAATTACCAAAAAAAAGTTGGCGTTAATGCCCAACCCCGCCAATTGGCGGGGTTAGTTCCTTGATAAAAATCGACCAGTTCCTAAACTTTTTATCGCAAATTTCCTTTTTTACCATGAAGTACAACTCATCAGTTACTCACCAATAATTTTTTTGTTTATTTATTCCAAGAAATAAGCAATTTACAACAATTTGAATTTCACTCTGCAGTGCAAAATAATTTTTTTCTCAGTTTTCTGGCATTTTTCAAGTTTCGCACGAAATATCTGTTTCAAATTAATGTAATAAAACAAACAAACCACTCGAATAGTTAGATTAGACTATAATGAGAAGGTATCAGTGGATACCAACATAAAACGAATAAGCAGAGTAGATTTATAACGATTTTCCTGAAGCCCGCCAATTGGCAGGGTTGGGAACTAGAGGGTTAAGTATATAAGTATAGTGGTGTATAGGATCAAAATACTAGTGAGTTGATTTTTCCAAATAAATTTATACAAATTTCAAACAAATTTTGCGCATCAATATATGCTCTTTTCAATCCATAGATACTAGAGCTTAGAAATGTTATATGAAAAATAGGAAGTAAACGTTGCACGGTAGTAACTTTGTAAGATTTGTTTTCGTTAGTGACATTTTAAAGGACAGATGTCTTATGTCATGTATCATGTTTTAATAAATAAATCAGAAATGACAAGCACTGGAAATTATATCGATCATATTTCTCATTCTCAAGCATGTTTATGGCTCAGTTTTTTCACTATTTTTCGACCTCATCTTGTTTTCCTAACCCTCTAACATTGTAAAAACGATGTGATCAAGTTAATGACTATCTTTTCATGAAAGTACATTCAAAAGAAGCTCAAGTTTTGATTTCCATGCAAAAATAATTATCTGAAGGAGCGCCAGCTAAGAAAAAGTTCAATTTCTCTTTTGCATATCTAATGCTCTATTCAGTTATTTTTTCTGATTCAGATATATTGCACAATTGAAGCCAAGCAAACTAATAGTAAAACTTTGAGATTAATCATTTTGTTGTCGAAATCCTTTTTCTTCAAAAGTGAAGTATATAATATTTTTTCTGAACTCTTGTTTTTCAAAGATGCTAACTTTTGAACGCATGGTATTAATATCAAAATATCAAAAAAAATCTACCCTTTGGGCTAAAATCACTCAAAAAAGAGCATATATTGATGCGCAAAATTTGTTTGAAATTTGTATAAATTTATTTGGAAAAATCAACTCACTAGTATTTTGATCCTATACACCACTATACTTATATACTTAAATTAACTGCTTTTCTCCGCTTTTTACTTTTCGTGTACAATTGTGAGTAACAGCAAGTGAAGAAAATGACAATTGAAATCTAAAATCAAAGAAAAGAGAAAACTTTGCAATTGAATCCCGCTATTTAATATTTATTTGCGACAGATACGTAGTTCGCCTACGACGTGCAGGCTTCATCAGTGTCTTATTTCAAAGCGTATACGTATCTGTCGCGAATAAATATTAAATAGTGGAATTTAGTCGGTAAAAGTTTTTTTCTTTTCTTTTATTTCAGTTCGTATTCCACTAAGAGGCTTCAAAAACTTCTGACTATTGACATGTTTCTCACTTTTCTTGAATTTCATTGCAAATTGTCATCACATACACATACATACATACATACATACATACATTTATACATACATACATACATACATACATACATACATACATACATACATGCATACATACATACATACATACATACATACATACATACATACATACATACATACATACATACATACATACATACATACATACATACATACATACATACATACATACATACATACATACATCGTACACATGGAATACAATCAACATTTGATTGATACGTTTTGATTTCACACGTTTTAACGGTTTAATATACGGTGCTTAAGTGTTAAAGTTTGAATAACTTTTGAATGAACCGTCCGATTTTAAATAACTCGGTTTCGTTTCGTTTCGTTTCGTTTCAAATAATAATAAAATGTGTGATGTTTTTCATTGAATTAATTCTTAAATGTTACAAAAATATGTTTTAAATACTATTTTTTCACATTTCTTTATGTAACTTTCAAACTACAAGTCCAATCATCATGAAATTTGGAAGTTAAGGGTTTGTAAGGCTCCTCTTTCATATGCAATCAATTTTGTTCAAATCGGTTAAGGGATCTATGAGATAATGAAGTCCCATATTTTTCGTATTTTTATACATAACTTTTGAACTAAAAGTCCGATCAGTATGAAATTCAATAGCGACCAATGGGACACCTAGACCTTTCATTTGACACTAAGAACATTAAAATCGGTCCAGCCATCTCCGAGAAAAGTGAGTGAGATTAAAAGCGTTACATACACACACACACACACACACACACACACACACACACACACACATACACACACACACACACACACACACACACACACACACACACACACACACACACACACACACACACACACACACACACACACACACACACACACACACACACACACACACACACACATACATACACACACACACAGAAAATGCTCAGTTTTCGAAACTGAGTCGAATGGTATATAACATTCGGCCCGCAGGACCTTCTTTCCATTTACGGTTTTCCAAGTGATTTCTATACCTTTATACTATATATTTATATAGTAGAAAGGCAAAACATTTCAATCAAATGTTGATTGTATTCAATGTGTGTGATGTATGTGTGTATGTATGTATGTATGTATGTATGTATGTATGTATGTATGTATGTAGGTATGTATGTATGTATGTATATATGTATGTATGTATGTATGTATGTATGTATGTATGTATGTATGTATGTATGTGTGTATGTATGTATGTATGTATGTATGTATGTATGTATGTATGTATGTATGTATGTATGTATGTATGTATGTATGTGTGTATGTATGTATACGTGTGTTTGTGATGACAATTTGTAATTTTGAAATTTGCATTGAAATTCAAGGAGAGTGTGAAACATATCCATTGTCTGAAGTTTTTGAAGCCTCTTACTGGAATGTGGAATACGAACTCTGAAATTAAAGAAAAAAAAACTTTTTCCGACTAAATTCCACTATTTAAAATTTATTCGCGACAGATAAGACACTGATGAAGGCTGCACGTTGTAGGCGAACTACGTATCTGTCGCAAATAAATATTAAATACAGTAGGATTTTGAATTTGGCAACAAATGCGTGTCGCCTATGTTGCCAAAATCGAAACCGCGCCAAAATCGAGACCCTTTTTGATATGACAAAATTGAATGTAAATGCATTAGAAATTGACTAAATGTTATTAATTAACGATTGCAACCTTTTTCACAAAATCCGCCAAGACCTATCCATGCGGTGTAAGTAAGTTTTTGGTAACCTACAGTAAGACATAGTCCTACGGCAATAAAAATATTATTGTTCGAAACATTCTATAATCGCAAACTTTTCTTCATGAACACACTTAGGGCAATATTTTTTCGTCATTTAAAGTGATGCGGAAACTGACTGATATTTAAGCATACTTTTGGAAGTAAAATATTTTATGTTACCAAAAACGGATACTTTTGTGGCCAAAATCGAACCATGCCAAATTCGAAATCCCACTGTAGTGGGATTCAATCGGATTCTTTTCTTTAATTTCAGATTTCGATTGTCATTTTCTTCACTTGCTGTAACTCGCAATTAGACAAGAAAAGCAAAAAGCGAAGAAAAGCAGTTAATTTAAGCATTTAGATATAGTGGTGTATAGGATTTAATATACTAATGGATTGATTTTTCCAGATAAACTTATATAAATTGCAAACAATTTTTGCGCATCAATATATGCTGTTTTCAATCAATAAATACTAGAGCTTAGAAATTTTATATGAAAATAGGAGGAAAACATTGTACGGTAGTAATTTTGTACGATTTGTTTTCGTTAGTAACACTTTAAAAGACAGAAATCTTATGTTATGCATCATATTTCAATAAATAAATCGAATTGACAAGCACTGGAAATCATATCGATCATATTTCCCATTCTCAAGCATGTTTATGGCACAGCTTTTGCACTATTCGACCTCATCTTGTTTTCCTAAACCTCTAACGGGATACATTGTAAAAACGATGCTATCAAGCTAATGACTATCTATACCTATAAAAAAAGGATTTCTGTCTGTCTGTCCCTATGTTCCTTATAGAATCGAAAACTACTGAACCGATCGGCGTGAAAATTTGCATGTAGAGGTTTTTGGTGCTAGGGAAGGTTCTCTCGATGGTAAAAGACCCCTCCCCCCACTAAGAGGGGGGGCTCCCATACAAATCTATGCCTATAAAAATGGATTTCTGCCTGCTCTATGTTCCTTATAGAATCGAAAACTACTGAATCGATCAGCGTGAAAATTTTCATATAGGGGTTTTTGGGGCCAGAGAAGGTTCTTATGATGGTTAGAGACTCCTCCCCCACTAAGAGGGGGGGCTCCTATGCAAATCTATGCCTATAAAAATGGATTTCTGTCTGCTCTATGTTCCTTATAGAATCGAAAACTACTGAACCGATCGGGGTGAAAATTTGCATATAGGGGTTTTTGGGGCTAGGGAAGGTTCTTATGATGGTTAGAGACCCCTGCCCCCACTAAGAGGGCGGCTCCCATACAAATGAAACACAAATTTCTGCATAACGCGAGAACTAATCAAGCGAATGGAACAAAATTTTACATGTGGGTGTTTTTGGAGGCATGATTTTTTTCTATGGTGAATTGAGACCCCTCTTTAGGAGGGGAATCATGTCCTCTCTCCCTTTTAATAGGGGGTGGGGGCTTCCATACAAATAAAATACAAATTTCCTCATAACTCGAGAACCAATCAAGCAAATGGAATCGAATTTGACATGTGGGTGTTTTTGGAGACAAGAATTTTTTCTATGGTAAATTGAAACCTCTCCCAACTTTAGGAGGGGGGGAGGCTACTATACAAATGAAATACAAATTTCCTCATAACTCGAGAACTAACTAATCAAATGGAACCATATTTGGCATGTGGGTGATTTTGGAGGCATGAATTTTTTCTATGATGAATTAGGACCCCTTACCTTTTTAGGAGGCAGGGCTCCCATACAAATGAAATACAAAATTCCTCATAACTCGAGAACTAATCAAGCAAATGGAACACAGTTTTACATGTGGGTGTTTTTGGAGGCATGAATTTTTTCTATGGTGAATTGAGACCCCTCCCCTCTTTAAGAGGGGAATCATGTCCTCTCTCCCTTTTAATAGGGGGGTGGGGGCTTCCATACAAATGAAATACAAATTTCCTCATAACTCGAGAACCAATCAAGTAAATGGAACCAAATTTGACATGTGGGTGTTTTTGGAGACAAGAATGTTTTCTATGGTGAATTGAAACCTCTCCCTGCTTTAGGAGGGGGGCTCCTATACAAATGAAATACAAGTTTTCTCATAACTCTGGAAGTTGCGGGAGTTGTTTTCTACTTTACTGTGAGGAAAATTTGTATATTAAAACACTCATGAACTCCCCAGAAACTTGCAAAACTCAAGATTGTGAGAAAGGTCATCCGAGATTCACGATTTATGTACAACACAGTTTAATTTGTGGCAATACGAAGTTTGTCGGGTCAGCTAGTCTTTTCATAAAAGTACATTCAAAAGAAGCTTAAGTTTTGATTTTCATGCAAAAATAATTATCTGAAGGAGCGTCAGCTAAGAAATATTTCCATTTCTCTCTCTTATATCTAATGCTCTATTCAGTTATTTTTTCTAATTCAGATATATTGCAAAATTGAAGCCAAGCAAACTAATAGTAAAATTTTGAGATCAACCATTTTGTTGTAGATATCCTTTTTCTTCAAAAGCGAAATATAATAATAATTTTTCTGAACTCTTGTTTTTCAAAGATGCTAACTTTTGAACGCATGGTATTAATATCAAAATATCAAAAAATCTGCTATGAACATATATTTCATATTGTCAATTCAAAACAAGTTTCGTATGTGGCTCTAAGGCCTGAATGTTAAGACTGTCTGTAGACCCGTTAGAGGGGTAATTTTTAATTTTATATATATATTCATTCAAGTCTGCAAAAATTATCTTTTGTGTTTACATTATGTTTCTATAAATCACGTAAATATTATAAAACTAAATAAGGTGTTCATCAAGTAACATAAATGACGCTTACAAGTATTTCTGCACCCAAGGTAAGAAAATATAATTATTGTACGCAATACGTTGTGAATTTGACTGGCAAATAAGAATTTTGAGGAATACAGAACGAATATTTAAAAATATAGTCAAGTTAATTATAGATGTTCCTGAGAAATTAAATAGTGATTATTGTGGCAGTAGAAAGGCTAGGTCACGCCGCTAGGTGGATTAATTCGGGTTTTTTCTAAAATTATTCATCATTTTAAAGCAACTAATAGTCAAAGTAACCGACAAATGTTCCCTGAAATATATGCTGACTTTTGGTAACTAGGGTTTCGGTGCATTCGCGTTAAATCGGTGTCCCAAATATACTGTTTTTTAAGCAGTATACAGCATAGGCCAAGTTGAAAGTAACGGAATATAAAATTGGTTTTAGCATAAATTGGTTTAGCATAATAATTCTTAGCCGAAAGCAACTGCTGGTTATTGATATTTGTTAAGTTTTATCCCGCTAACATAGGTCATAGTTACATTTTTGATCATTGCTACCGCGTCTTAGCTTATTTGTTGAAAATAATTTTTTTATTTAGAAAACAGATATATTACCTTGCCATATGTATGAAGCAATTTGTAATTTCTGTTTTAAATAAAGAAAATAAATCATTTAAAAAATTTTCCTCTTCCCATCCCGTGTGTTTTATATGGAGCTGTCACTTTTGGCTGCCCAACAGATCTCCAATACATATGCACTCTGCAAACACCCTATTGTAGTACCATTGTAGTAACACATGCACGGCATTCAATATAGGTATGTATGTATGTGTATGGGCATAGCCACCATCACCTCAAGGGTTTCCCATTGTATACAAGTAGAATTAGTGCAGAATCGAATTTATCTACCTAGCAACTTTCATGTCAATTCTGTTCATGAAGGACCAAAACGGGTCGGGTGGATCTATAAGCAATGTCGCTTATAGGATTCCACGGGATATAAGACACTCCTTCCAGCATAGACTTCCGGTTTCTAGATAACTTCGCCGTGCAAACTTATCTTGCGTGATGATTTGTGTGCTATAAGGGCGCGTCAAAATCCTCTCCGACCTTATATGACTTGGGCTGGTTACCGCATCCCTCATAACGGCATTCAATATAGGTGCACTAATAATGAAATAACAACGGCTGGCGCCTGATGTTTTTAGATGCGTAGGGTGAGTGTAAAATTTTGTCCAATGTTAAGTCGTGACCACTCTGACATGCTCCAAAAGTTAGCAAACACAAACATTCGCACATTACCCCGAATCAAGGTCAAATATACTGATTCGATCGATCATATTTGATAATAAATATGATGGATGCCAGCAATACATTCAGCAGTGATTCCCGCAGCATGCAAACAGATAAATGTTGCAAAAACAACCCAGCGTGCCAGATTTGTAAAAGGACCGTACATCCGCCAAAAACTGATGCGGCCATCCTACACCTTCACAGCTCTGTATTTACTGTTTCAGAAAGAACAATAAATTCGAAGATATTCACTACACTGGAATACCGACTGTTCGCTTTCTAACAAGGACGATCAGCCAGGCTTATCCTGTGTTATGGTATTCGAGTGTGAGAGCGACGCTTACACCCGGATGATATCGACCCTCTAATAATCCATACACACAATAACGGCATCTTATCAGAGGGATAGTTTGGGGTGTTTGGCCTGTATACAGGAGAAACAAAGTAGGGTGAGGAACGAGTTAAGCAGTGTTACCTATTTTAATCAGTTGAACATAAATGATCCGAAAATGCACTTTTTTATTCATATTTTCAAAATCTTTTGATAGGATCATCTTCACAAATCACTTAACCATACATTTGATTCACACAAACACAATTTACTGGGTCTCCGACAAGAAATATGATGAATTAAAAATTGTTGTCCAAAAACGTACATTTTTCAGCTGCTCTTCAGCAATCGCCACCTCGCTACTAACGAATTCATCAAATTTTCAGCACTGATTACAACCACTCTGAAAGTCAAGCACTCAATTGTCACATACCATATTATTCAGTCTCTTTTTTTCTATTATCTAAGGCTTTGTCACTAGCCAAAAGTTGTATTATTTTCTAACAAAACTGAAAACAAATTCTGAATTGACGGAACCTGTTCACCACTATCAGCAGCTGCAGCACAACTGATGAACTATCGTGTTGCCAAGACACTGTTTCGGTTCTGGAAATAAGAATTTTAAGTTTGAAATTAACTGAAACCTCCTATGGTGAAAACGTGGTTCAATACTTTTAAGAGAAATGTATGTTCATAATTAATTTTTCTTTATTAAAAACTACACAAAAGACAGCTTTTTCAATAATTTTCGAAGATTTTCTCAGTGATTTAATAAAGCAACGATGTGTTTCAATGTTATTTGCTTTGACAACACTGTTCTGAGTCGGATGGTTTGTACTGCTATATGTTTACCTCTTTTGTTCTCCCACCATCCTTATGAACAGCGAGTGAGACGTCAAACTCGCAGTTTCCCATAAGAACACCAGAGAATAAAAGAGACGACGAATACCGTTTGCCGAACGGTGCGGTGAGTGTATGCCCCGATAAACAATTTAGACAAATGGCATTTTACGCATCTATGCCGATACGCTATGCCGATTACGCATCAGATGCCGATTAGTAGGTCGCGGATATGAACGCGAAGTTACTGAATAGGGGGAAAGGTTCGAGGGATTTTTTAACGGGACGTAAAAAAATTCAGATTTCAGGATTGCTTAACCCTTTATAAGGCAGTGGCAACTATATTGCCACCAACAAACATTTTATTTTGCTTCTATAATTATATTGATGTCATTACAGACGCAAAACAAATATTTTTCGTTGGTGGCAAAATAATTGCCACGGCCTTATAAAGGGTTAAAATAGCACCTTGCGGGTGAAAATGGGTTCGGTGTGTTCAAAATTAGTTCCGCCGCTCCAACTTTTAAAGCGAAAATTCAAAAGTTTAGCTCAACAATAGTGTCTTCCAATGGTAACAGCTTGAAGAACTAAAGATAGCAAGAAGATTGGTATGCTGATATCCCCCACTTAGTCAACCCATCGCTTGTAATAAGGTAAAACAATCAGTGGCCCGCTTAGATTGCTTAAAACTAGTTCTTTACCCTAGTAATAGCACATCCGCACACACTTAGCGATATTTCAAAATTCGCACGATCCGCTTGCCTACAGCAGGCAACGGTGAAAACACTAGCACAAGCACTGCGCCATAGTGGCGTTCACTATCATGGGGGATATCTTTTTGATAGATGAAAATACGCGCGCGACTCTAATTTATCAACCCGCAAATAATTACGCACATCCAAAATTCTTGGTATGTAATGGAAACAGTGACCTAGAGCAGAATTAAATTTCCGCGCAGATCCACTGTAAAACGATAGAGTTTTATCCCTACCGGCCGGTTTTCGCACGTCCGCTTGGTACGAACGATCGTTCAACACTCGAGACTCGACATTCAAATTACTTTATTTTCAGGACAATTTCGTGAATATGGAATATGAATTTCGTAATATGGAGAGACCTTCACTGAGAGGAGCAAACCGTAAAAATAAACTAGAAATATTAAAAAAGATCGCAAATTCTATAAACTTTATTGTTGATACTAGAAAAGCAGTAGATTTTAGGGGGCATAGTACTTTTTCAATTTAAATTTTTTTTATTGATTATTTCGAAAGATAAACATTTTGACCATATGTGTTTCAAGTCATTTCGATGAATTCCAAAAATTGACAAAGTTGCAGCTATTTGTACCGCGCATGTCTGGAGCGATTACACAGCGAATAAAAACTTCAACGTCGTTTTTCTCGAAACCAGGTTTTGAAAGTCGGTACCATAAATATCTCAAGAACGGCTGAAGCAATTCTCATGATTCTTTTTTTGTTTCAAAGCCAACAAAATTATCTAGTGTTTGACCCATCCTTTTTTCGATATTACAATTTTTATATTTTTTAGAAATGTTTAGTCAATTTTTTCGGCTAAAAACCTTACTTTTATGTTTGAATGTCCGCCATTTTGTTATGCGTTCGAATTTTAAAAAAAGGATGGGTCAAACACGAGATAATTTAATATTCTTTCATGTCGTTTTGGAATTTTTCAATTCGGATAAGCCCCCCAGCGCCAATCCATGGTACCGCAAATCATGTTTTTTTCGAATGATCATGTTCAAGGAGCCGTAGGGGAGAGGGGAAGAGGTTCACATATGCAGACAAAACTGCAAATATTAGTATAAAGTGCAATGTTTAGCAAGCAATAAACCCGAATCGTTTCGCTTTTCGCGTTATCGAGAAAAAAATATTTGAAATAAGGCAAAAAATATGGTGTAAAAAGTACTATGCCCCCTTAAGGGGAAACCGAAAGTGGCTCAAAGATGGCTGGATAAATGGCTACCATTCGAAGCATGTATTGTTTTGCGCCTTAAAAATGCATTTGTATTGGCAGAGCACGCTTTCGCCACGTAATCAGTGCTTCCAGTGCTGTTATAATTTCCTAAAACTTGTAGTTCAATTTATCGATCTGCTATGTATCAATAAACGGTCAGCAAAACATAATTGCTAATGGAAAATAAATTTTACTGATCATATCGATCGTTACGTGTTCATAAAAGCGACCAATGTATAATTTGGAATTAGTTAATAGATATTTGGTTGCGCACATATTTCGTTGAACTAGCGATTTCCGAAAAAGCAGCAACACAGTATCAAACTTTCGTCACATCAATGAGCTTTTAAAGAGCTTTCAACTTTCGCCGCATCAATGAGCTTAGAGTGAAGTAAACAAACAAAACGCAAAAGCAGGAATCAAAAACGCAATCCGATGCAAGCGGATTAATTAAACATTCTAGTGATCCTACGCATTATTCAGTTGCTGCTGTTAATTTTGATTGAATCGGAAGGTCTTGATAAAGAAAACAAACCCTTTTTCGGGATGTTTGAAGTCAGTGCGGTTGGCTGCGGATCAGCTGTTTATGTTCGCAAGCTCCGCTATTTGACATATATTACCAATACTAATGTAATATTCAAATAAACGTTTAGGTTTTTAACGAACACATGAGATGTACAGTACAGTGTTTGTCGCACTAACACAATAACGTTAGCCACTTTCGGTTCCGCCTTAAATAGATTAAGGTTTGAACTTAACATAATTTGTAAGAAAGAACGAAATATACTGCCTCTGCTTGTAGGTCCGCCCAATCCCTTTTGGCCCTTCTGTAACAGCATTAGTGTGAAATTCATTTGATAATCAAATTTGGATGTACTGTAATTCTTCCTACACTCAAAATATTCTGCACATAACTAATGGAAAATTTCCATATGAATTTCCAGATGATTATCATGTGCCACATATATTGCCTCTTTTATGACTATTTAGACTACTGTGATAATCATTTAATGCAACGTACTGCATTTTGCACTGTTAATCTGGCACTAGAGTGGCTTTTAATTTGATCTACTGAGTTTGACTTCTTTTTCCTTCTTCCCCTTCTTTTTTTCACTTCATTTTCTTTGAGCGAAATCGTGTGCGAGATTCGACTGTGATAATCGTGTAAATCGGGGTAATCTAAATAGGGGCAAACGTCGCAATAAGCACAATCCGCCCAGAAATACACATAAAAATTTTAATTTTACGCATATGAATAGTACGTGCAATTATACACAAAAAATCAGAAAGGTTGTATTCCAGACACAACCGCGTAGCTAGCGTAGAATTACATTAGGCGGGTTTTTGCGAAAAAACCTTAACCGTTATGTGTTCGACAGGGTACCCGGGTACCTTTTCAGCTTTCAAAGTACGAAATTCTAAAGTTTTCTTTGATCAAGGATACTGAAACGCTGTGACATCTAAGAACTAGTTGAATTGCAACTTTTCATAAAATAAGTTTTCATGTAGCACTTAAGGGGGTGGAATGGGGGGGCTTCGAATTTTTTTACCCTTTAAGTGCTCGACAAGGGTACCCGGGTACCCACAAATTGAAACACTTGTAACTTTGGCAATTTTTGACCGATTCGGACACTTTTATCACCAAGAGATTCAGGAACTTATCCACTTTCTAGTATGGTTACAACAGAGCCGGAAGTGGTTCATCTGGTTCCCGGAAATCCGGCAGTCCGAGGATGTGTTACGGAATTAAAGCACTTTTTATATTTTTGGATGTAATTATAGTAATATGGGTGTCCATAACGGTTAAATAGTAAAGAAAACACTTAACTTACAAGTTCAGTAGAATTTTGTTAAAGTTAGAGCATGGTCCTAGAGTGACTATATACAGAGTGGCGACAATGTCAAAATTGGAATGATAATTATCTGTCGGTGTTATTCCAATCGAGCAGACGACCTATCCAACGCGTATGCAGGAAAGAGGCAGAAAAACCTTGGAAAACCCGCATTGCATACATTTGGGATGACTTGTCGCCACTCTGTATATAGTCACTCTACATGGCCCAACTAACGAACATCCAATTAACGAACCGTTCAATTGCCGAACCCTCAATTTGCGAATCATTGCTATATTTTAGAATAGAAATCTCCCTCGTACATCCGGCTATCAACAAAATTCTGGGAAAAAAATCAAATCTTCAAAATAATATGTTATTGGCTGATCTGACTTCACTAAAATTCAAATAATGCTGATAATTATCAAAAAACAAGCTTGCCGTGCAGATGCCCTTGTATTCCATTCTTTGCCATCTAAACATATTCGCTCTTCTCTCTCATTCCGCGGTTCCAATCGTCAAGGCACGAAAATTAATTTACATTAGCCAGTTCATGAGTACATATGTCGTCTGTTTGCACTACTAGTAGTTTGACTATTAGGGAAAATGAGGCGCCCATGCGTTACGCGGTGTCTATTTGGGCCCACCCCATTTAATTTTGACATGGAGGGTTAAAATAAAGAGCGCGTAACGCATGGGCCAAAATACCTCATTTACCCTATACGCGCCAGACTGCAAAAAAACGACGACGAAGGAAAAACACCCAAGCAGCACAAAATGTAACACACACTATTAAATGATTCTACCTGTAAATAGGTCGGGTTTATAGCGTTTTTATTTTTGCTTAGGTCCGACTTAGGTTCGCTCTAGTTCCAATCGAACGGCTCTCAAAACGTTTGTTTTTTCACTCAGGTTGAACTTAGTTTCGCTCTAGGTTGAACTTTTTAGACGACGGGTTCGCACTGGGTATTTTTACAGTTTCAACCCTGCCATGAGCAATACACCGACAAGCTGAAAACGTTTGTTTATTAGTAGTAGTAGGTAGTAGTAGTAGTAGGGGAAAGCCACCATCATTTCAAGGACTTGCAAATGTATGTGGGTAGAATTACAGTAGATCCAAATTTGATTATCAAATGAATTTCACACTAATGCTGTTACAGAAGGGCCAAAAGGGATTGGGCGGACCCACAAGCAGAGGCACTTGTGCGCATTCCGGGGTTATAAGAGTCGCCTTCCAGCATTAGGATCCTTCCATGTAATAATCAATTTCGCTGTACCAACTTTAACCCACATGATGATTTGTTTGTTTTGAATTGAGAAGTGCCATATTTGCTTCAGACCTTAAGGATTCAGGTTGGCAATCCACTCCATCATCCAGCCTTCCACATTTATGATTTCAATAATAATACTGTTAATAATATGATATTAAGATGAAATGTGGTATATATAGGTAAAAATAGAATAATCTCACCAGCAGTCCTTCGTATGAAATAAAGTAGCGTCCTTTGAGGTTCCATAAGTGCTTCTAATAGTTAATTTAATTTTTCATTCTGGTATCCATGTGCAGTATTCAAACTCGTTTTGGCCAAAGTTTTTACTATATAGCAGTAGATGCTTCATAAGCTAAAACGAAAAAAATAAAATAACTTATTAGGCTTACCAATTAGCTAGGCCGTCTGGCTCCGCCGTCTGCCCAAAACCTCCGTTTTGAAGTCAGGCAGCCGGAAACCACCCAGCATCGCACCTTCTAGCTTGGCTACTCAATAGAGCATTACCAGGTCTGGTCACGTGGAGGCGCTAGGTAGGGGCTTGGGATGGCTAGAGCTATATTGGACGCTCCTCATTTGCCTTCCCCATTTCATACCCACCTGAAAACGTTTGTTTATTCTCCCGAAAATGTTTGTTTATCCAGTGGTCGATTTGGGACTAACCCAGGTTAAAAAACAAAAACGCTATTAGTTAAAGCTAGGTTGAAACTACTCAAAATGCCCTTAAAGTGTGCAAACTCAAACTTTGGGTAAAAATTTCAACCAATTTTGGCTACTTGCTACCGATAATTGAATCACAGAGAACAGATTAACAGGCTCGAAGGAAGTAATCGATTTTTTGTGTGTAAAATCTGTCGGTAGCGCCCTCCAGAAATAGTTTGCCAAACGTATCAAAAAATATTCATGTATTTACCTTCATCAATATTTCTTTGTGCTGGAGTTAAATAGCAGTGACGGCAGCGACATCAAGATTTAGTTTGCCACTTACTGCTCGAGGGGTGCTCTATTGAAGGATTACTCGTAGATTACATGAAAACCTTTTACACACTTTTTGTCAATTACCTGGTAATCTGTTCTCTGCGATTGAAGTATTCTCTTAGAGTGACTATATACAGAGTGGCGACAATGTCAAAATTGGAATGATAATTATCTGTCAGTGTCATTCCAATCGAGCAGACAACCTATCCAACGCGTATGCAGGAAAGAGAAAGAAAAACCTAGGATAAACCGCATTGCATACATTTGGGATGACTTGGCGCCACTCTGTATATAGTCACTCTATATTCTCTATGACAAATAACGCACTTTTAAGTTCCTACTACCAATTTGTTGGTTGGAAAACTTCTCAAAATCTGAGTTTGTACACTTTAAGGGCATTTTGAGTAGTTTCAACCTAGTTTTAAGTAAATCCCACCGACCGGCAGGTAGAATCATTTAAGAGTGCACGACATGCGGCAACCAGCGCGATCAAGGGGTTTCCAATAGCAATGATTACTACGCACCTTAGAAAAAAGTTACTTTTGATTACTTTACTGATTACCTCTGATTACCAGTAATCAATCCCTTGTGATTACTAAACAGAGATGCCAGAAGTGAAGACATGTCTTCATTTTGAAGACATTTTTGTTACAAAAAAGTGAAATGTCTTCACTTGAAGACATGTCTTCACCATGCAGTTTAAATGGGCGGAAAGCCGAAGGAAGACAAATGAAGACATTTTTCCTTGATTTGTGAAGACTTCAAAAAATCAACTGGCATCCCTGTTACTAAAAATTAATCATGATTACCAATAATTACGTAAGATTATCATTGATTACTATACTGCCCAGTAAACCATTTGGTTTGTATATCTCAATTGCAACTGAGATAGACGAAATCATATCTGAACGAAAAAGTTATATTTCACGCCATATAACATATATGTACCAAACTGGAGGCGATATACGTGCGAGAATTTTGACAACTATTTGTAATTCTATTTTGCGTAGTTTTTATAACACGCAACTAAATACTCCTGAATATATGATTAAGATAAAATCAAATGCTGCAATCGTCTATACTCCTTTATAATTCACAGTCATGAATTGTATATGAAGACACGCACGACTGCAAAACAACTTATTGTTCACTTCGGTTTGACATACTCTAATCATTATACAATTCCAATCTGAAATTGGCATGAAAACGATTTAATGTGAACTTTCTATTACGATTTTGTGCTATCTGGGTGATTACCTTTGATTACCGAATTAATTCGTAAATGATTACAAAAGTAATCTCTGGTTACTACGCACTTATACGCCTTGCTGGAAACCCTTTGAGCGCGACAAGCACACGAGCAAGGGCATGGTGTGTTGCTATCTCTTTCTCATGTAGGAGTGAAGAGAGCAACTTTCAAATGGTCCTCGATAAAGAGGAATTCCCAGCAAATTTTTTGGTTCCTGTCAAAATTAACAGTTTGGTACCTATGCGTGGGACACCGAAAATGTATGAGTTTGGCAGCTACTTTACCCCGTAGCACACGAGCAAGTCTCGCAAGATCAAGCGCACGAATGGATCATTGTAGGTAGCTTTTGCTCATGCTTACACTGAGAAAAAAACCATGGTAATGCGAAACATGTATGCATGGTCATCTTAACTATATTGCAATATTGTAGCGCTTACCATGATTATTGTCAACTTGAGAAGTTTCGTGGTTAAAACTACTATGACAACAAGCAAATCGCTGACTATTTCCGTGGTTAAATTGACTTTTCTCTTATACTTCTAATGACAATATTTTTGCAGCTTGATATAACAATATTGAATTGTCAACAGGACCATAAAATTGGTAACTTACTAACTGTAAGAATATCATGGTAGTTTTAACATTTTTATGGGTTATCGTAACAGTATAAGTTTAGTGCTTTTCAACCGACTATGGAAACGCGTTTCTTGATGACAATTTTATGTTTATTTTGCCCTTTTTCTTTCTGTCATTTGAAACCGCACCGCCATTACGAAAAATTTGAGTCACGAGTGATGTGCTTAGTTGTGAGTTTTTTTGTTTTTATTAAATTTTTTTTTTGATATTATGAACAGTTTGTTAGTGCAAAACAAATAATAAAAAAAATCTAATCTTTAAGTGACAAATTGCATTAAATTATTTTCTGTGTACGTGAAAACAGGTTGAATTATTTTACTGTGTAGTGTACTAACAAAAACAAACTGCTAAACTGTTATGGTGTAATCGGTGTTATTTATAGCTTGTCTGTTTTATTTTTTTAATTGCGGATGGTGCTGGACTTCCGCTCTAAACAGTTCAATCGGTGGTTTAGACGTGTCCGTGAAGTGTTTTTGGATAAAACGTGAAATGATGTCCAAATATTTCCATTTAACTTGACTGCGGCGAGGGAGCTGCGGGATAGACTGTTGGAAACGTATATTTGGAACTGTAATAAAGGCAATTTATATATCCTATCTGCATGCAGACCATCATCTATAGGTAGTATTCGATATTTTTTGATTGTATGAATTATTGGTATTATCTTTTCTTTAATATTCGTCAGGTATATTTGGATTACTACACATGAGACGCAAACTACTAGGAGCAAATTGTGATAAATAACTTTTTTAGGAAATGTACTGGCTAAGCTATGGCTTTACGATTGCCAATTGCAATCCTTGAGCGTAAAATATACCCTTGTGAATTAGTCAATGACCTGGTGAGTAACGGTTGAAAATTTAATAGTCATAATTTAATTGAAATGTTTTATACAGATCGAGTAATCCTTAAGCGACAAACATGCTCTTGAGTTAGGCCTTAGAGAGATCGCAATATGTGGAGGCGCGAGTGGAAAAGCACTATCGCAAGCGATTGAGCAGAGAATCATTACTGAACATAGATTGCAAATTGCATCAAAAGTTGCGAAACACAAGAATCTTGCAGACAGGTATGCATTTAATGTTTTTATTGTATTAGCTATTAATATGCTTTGTTTTCAAATTCTCTTTTATAAAAATTACTCACTTACTGAGCAATTACTTTAGATACATTAATTTCTCTTCCATGAGTAGGTGGTTTGTTGAGTCCTTCAGCAACCGCCAGTTTTAGTTTCATGTATAGCATGTAACCTAACCTAATAACCCAATAACCAACACTCTCTACTTTTAAAAGCCGCAATTACCGTCACCGAGAAAAATTGGAATAATGCGAACGATTGCCATGTCCCCATTATACTATATCTGCTCGATTTTTCGTACTTCTGAGCGATAACACTGATCTTGAATAACTATTAAGAATTGCTTTATGAAACTCCCTCTTCTGTTGAGTACTCTTACCACTGCGTCCATTATTTTGAACTATTGTGCTATGCCCCGTTTATTTCTTTTACTGTACGCTTCAAGCTTACCTATCACTTGTTAAGTAAGTAATAGGCTCGTAGCTGGAGCGAGACAGGTACCAATCAGGGATGACTTGGTTTTTGAACGTTGTTACCTTGATCGGCGACGCAAAGCAGATCTCCCTTGGCTCTGGTAGACCATTTTTGGGATACTGCACTCTACGTCCTATTAGTGCTCCACAATTGCAGAGCAAGTGTTCCGAGGTATCACGCTCGGCATTACACAAGCGACAAATGTTATCTTGTACGAAACCGAGATTCCGAAGATGGTATTTACTCGCACAATGTCCTGTCACAAGACCGGTAAGCGTGCTGAGATTTCTTGATGTCAACTTTTGAGTAACCCTAATACACGGCGTTATAATTTTTTTGATTGTTTGAGGGATTGTACGGCCATCCAATTGGCCATGCCTGTTCGGCTCTCCCGTTGTGTCAGCTCACTTTTCAGCACACAGTCAGGGATGCAGCGAAATGGATTTGGAACCGTGAATGGAGGGTTAGATCCACATCTGGCTGGTTCGTCTGCAAGTTCATTCCACTCTATAGCGCAATGACCAGGAACCTAGTACAATTTTACCGAGTTCACTTGGCTTAGTTGCCGTAAGAAGCAATTGCAATCCCAGACAATTTTTGAGGAGCACTTAAAAACTTTAAAGGCTTTTAGTGCCGCTCCCATACTAATGAAACACAAATTTCCTCGTAACTCGTGAACTAATCAAGCAAGTGGAACAAAATATGACATATGGGTGTTTTTGGAGACAAGAATGTTTTTTATGATGAATTGAAACCTTTCCCCGCTTCAGGAGAGGGGGCTCCTATACAAATGAAATACAAATTTCCTTATAACTCGAGAACTAGTTAATCAAATGGAACCATATTTGGCATGTGGGTGTTTTTGGAGGTATGAATTTTTTCTATGATGAAATTGGACCCCTCTCGGTTTTTAGGAGGGGGGGGGGCTCCCATGCAAATGAAATACAAATTTCCTTATAACTCGAGAAGTAATCAAGCAAATGGAACCAAATTTGGCATGTGGGGGGGTTTTGGAGCCAGCATTCTTTTAATGATGGTTTGAGACCCCTCACCCCTGTGGTAGGGGGATAAGGACTCATACAAATAAAACAGAAATTTTTGCGTAACTCAAAAACTAATCGAATTCGAGCAATTTTGGATTCTTTCATAAAACATTAATCTTGTTATTGATTAACCACCAAAAACTATCAATAGTAACATTAGATAATTCAGCGTGCGACGGCCACACGCCGCGAGTGTTGCCGGCGACCTGCAGTCGGAAGCGCCGGCCACTGTGAGTGGCAGCCCCCCGTAGAGATTACCTCTATCTAGGTTTATTTATTTTCCTAGATCTACTGACCTCTATTACTTTCCTTCAGTTGGGTCACCCCTGCGAAATGGTACTTTCTACGAAAAGATTTTCCGTGAAATGGTACATCCCGCGTAAGGTTTTTCGCGAAATAGTATTTTGCGAAACTCTATATTCCGCGTTATAGTCAACCGAGAATTGGTGTTCCGCAAAATGGTATTCGGCTAAATGGTTTGCAATGATGGCGAATATCTAAATGCTATCCGCTTTATTTTATCAGGCTAAGCAATGGGGGAAGTTTGTCGGGTCAGCTAGTTTGTTATATACTACAAAGTTTTAAATAAACATGTATTTTGTTCTACCAGTTCAATAGGGGCAAGATGGGTTAGACTGAAAAAGACTTGTGTGGCACTCTATGTTTGTCCATATATCTATATTTTTGAGTTTATTTATTGTTGTTATTAAATAAGTTTTTAGCTGGCCCGGCATATATTTTATCCACAAAACAGTTAATGCGGCAAAAGGGTAGTTTTCCGACATTTCACTTTTTGTCTGATATAACTTTTATTTTGTTTCGTTTTATTTATTTTGGTTATTTTTGGATTTATATTATTAATGATTTATCTAAATAAATGATAAGCTGCTTAAAATTGAATTCGTATTCTATCCGATTGAATTCCGCATTCTATCCGATATCACGTCGTCGAATTTTCAAAGAACCATGATGACCAAATCATCAGCAAAACCCACAAATTCGAAACCTTTTGCCTCTTAGCTTCTCACAAGATCAGGTCCAAGACTTCCTGCCTCATAGCATTCATGAATGTAGGTTCATTGTTTTTATTAGCAATGTCGATATTGTTTAACGAGAGAAATTCTAAAAGGCACTCATCTCGATTGTTGATGTCGGTGCCAGCGAGGTGGTGTGGCTGTCAAATCACATACATTGTCCATGTCCCACTCATTGGTTTTAATACCTTTGGTGCTGGGACCTACTTAAAGGTTGATTCGTTTTAAAACAACTGAAATTAATTAGAAAGCAGTTAAACGTAGCCTTTTAGTTATAATTTAACTATTATTAGCTGTTATTTTCGATACGCTGGCTGGTTCCAAATTGTCGCTATTCATGGATGTTTAGTCCGCAAAATTTTGACAATTTCACACCCCTGGTCGGTGCTTCCCCACAAAATGCGATAGCGTTGGCATCGCAGCCGATAATACAGTCTTTGTTGACTTCTATGCAGAATTTGACGAACGCCGCAACCTCTTGAGTTGCAACCTTAGGAACGTCTCCAGGAAAATGGGGCGATGCTGCGATAATATCGGATTTCCCTTGGCGATTGATACCTCAACTCTGATCGCCACTATGTCTCGTTTGATGAACTCTGTAATGGGCAAACAATTAATGTTTGCGTTGGCCAAGACAGCAGCTCTCGGAGGATCATATTTGTCATCATAGAAGAACTTACATGTTCTTGTTTGAATACCTTGTATTCTTCCTTTGTAGACCCAGGGCTCTTGAATCAGGGGTGGTATTGCGATTTTCGTTTCGAGTGATTTTAGTTCGTTTCGCCCATTCGTTTAACGTGGTCGAAACGAACCAAAATCACTCGAAACGAGAATCGCAATGTCACCCCAGGGCCAGGTCCACACCGTGTTCGATAAACCTCCTGAAAATTACGCCCGAAACAGCTTTCGCAAGTGGAAGGTTTATCTGCACTGTATTTTTGTGATTTTTCCGCTCACTGGCATTTAGGAGAGACGGAATTACCGGAGGTTTGGCCTCATGGAGGCCGTAGTTTTCTTACTACCAGTAGCCGAACACACTTTGGATCGAGGGGGAGCTGGCTTCGTGTGGTCTCGCCTTTCCCACGTATATTACCGGAGTTTCCTAGAGACCACTTTTTTGGTTCCGCTCGAGGTTTCCACTCCTAGCGCCGAGGTTGCGACCCCGTTGACGACCGAGCGTATCATACTCCACCCGTTTTCGAGGGTCGAAGCATCTAGCTTTAAGCGCACGTGTACTGCTATTAGGTAATTGTTCGAGTCGGTATCCGTACCCCGTAGGGAGTGTACGTTGGTGATATTCGAGAAAAACCGGCCCTCGATGTGAATATGGTCGATTTGGTTCGTATCGGTGTGCAGGCTATGGGACCCGATCACCGGTCTATACATTGCTTCCCTGCCGACCTGGGCGTTCATATCGCCGATGACGATCTTGATGTCCTGTCGTGTGCAGCTGTCGTACGTTGCCTGCAGCTGCACATAGAACGCTTCCTTCTCGTCGTCGGGTCTACCTTCGTATGGACAATGCTCGTTTATGATGGTGTAGTTGAAGAAACGGCCTTTTATCCTCAACACACACATCCTCTCGTTGATCGCTTTCCAGTCCATTACGTGATCCTGCATTTGTCCCAATACTACGAAGCCCGTTCCCAGCTCGTCGATCGCTCCACCGCTCTGGAAAAATTTGGCTTTACCGCCACGGATCCTCCACACCTTCTCGCCTTTGCGACAGATCTCTTGCAGTGCCGCGATAAAAATGTGAGCCAAAATATTTCGGGGGATGGGCCAAGGCCGCCAGGCCCTCCTGGCTACGTGGCTGCTCCCACCATTATTATTACGGCAGATAAAATAAAGCTAATAGTATTTAAATATTCACCGTGATTATATAACATTTCGCCGAATTTTCGCGGAAAACTAATTCTCAGTTGACCATAATGCGGAATATA
Organism: Sabethes cyaneus; assembly: GCF_943734655.1. Taxonomy (NCBI): domain Eukaryota; kingdom Metazoa; phylum Arthropoda; class Insecta; order Diptera; family Culicidae; genus Sabethes; species Sabethes cyaneus. Next base: position 108,497,886 of record NC_071354.1, on the reverse strand, counting down.
GTGTTAGCGGAATACCATTTCGCGAAAACCCTTTTAGCGAAAAGTACTATTTCGCGGGTGCGATCCTCACTTACCCGCCGTCGCTCGTTCGGACCCAACTGAAGGAAAGTAATAGAGGGCAGTAGACCTAGGAAAACAAATAAACCTAGACAGAGGTGTTTTCTCTGGGGCTGCCCCCCCCCCCCCCCGTAGTGGTCAGCGCTTCCGCCGGCAGTACTCGCGACCTGCGGCCGTCTCGCCCTGAATCATCTAGTGTATATAAGCAGTTTTTAGTGATCTTGATATTGACTAATGTTTATGGAAGAATTTTTCTCGAGTTCAATTAGTTTTTGAGTTTTGCAAAAATATCCGCTTTATTTGTGTGAGTACAACCCCTTCCAGAGAAGGGAAAACCCCACCTCATCCAAAATTTGGTTCAATTTGCTTGATTGGTTCTCGAGATATGTAAAATTTGGGTTTTATTTGTATGGGAGCCACCCTGTGTAGTATAGTAAAATATTTATAAACTCTATTATCCGTTGATCTAGTAAACATAGATTCTTGGATATGCTATTTAATATACATACTGGGAAGTACAAACTTTACAACTGGGCGGCACAGACGTATTTTCATTAGCAGCACTAGCTAGTACAATAAGAACCTTCCCTGGCCCTAAAAACCGCATACAAATTTTCACTCCGATCGGTTTAGTAGTTTCCTAGTCTATAAGGCACATGCAGAACAGACAAAATTCATTTTTCTGTATACCCAACAAACATTTTTGTTTAATAGTATACCTTATTAAAACCATTGTATAGCTACCCAAGTAACCACAAGCATTAATGCATAACCCCATATTGGCTGTAGCTCGGCATCGCTAATACCAGACAGCGGTATATCAGCAATTCGCATGGTTAAAACTTTTGTATAAACATTGCTAATGCGTTTAAGCATTATCGTAAATTAGCATTATTAAAAACACTATTTGCGTATATAATGTTACAATATGTTGCTTACAAGCTTTAGGACAAATCTTTAAAACGTACCGTAAATGTTAATAAAATGCTTATACCTGACTTCGTTTTTGCTTATTTACGGCCACTACTCCATACTCTGTTTCACCTAACTGCTGCTGTCTTTTTTCAACCAATTGAATTCTAAAATCAACTACGAACGACGATTTAAGTACGACTAATTCCAACCCACTCATCTATAACAGCTGTGGTTAAGATATCAAAGGCGCCAGCAAATGAACCATGCAGGGATACACGCACCCATCAGGTTCAAGTCTCATTAAAGGTAACATTTGAAATGCAAAAAAAATCCATTCGTCGTAAATAATGAAGTAACGCATAGCTTGAGAAGCTGCTAGAACCAGCGGACTTAAAAAATAAATATGAAATATATTTATTTTTGTCTTTTGACACGCCGGCCGAATTGATGTTTTTATATTTTTTTCGCAAACAGGCTAAAAATAACGATATGTCGATAATGCAGGCGAAGTGATGTTTAATTCATGCCGTAATGGTGCTTTAGCAATTGCTATTATAATGCAGCTTTAATTTGACAATAGTGGGGCCCTTTTCCACTTTATTACTGCATTTATTGTACATGTAAGAAAATAATACATTATATGATATGCTTTGTAGCGCACTATAAAGCATTACAATTGAATTGATATACAGCTTCGTGGTTACTTGGGTAATACCGAGTAGCAAACGCCTGATAAGTTGGTATATAACAAAAATATTTGTTGGGTACAATATTTTCTTTTTCTTTATATTTTCCGCAACATATTTTTAAGAAAATTTGCATCTGTTACTTGCTTCCGAAATATCGAACATAACCGGATTGCAGCTCTTTACAAAAACTAGGAATGAGCCAACACCATCCAGCAATCACAACATTTAGCCTCTATTGTGCGAACGGTATTGTTGCCGGGTCCAAGATCCACGTCATAGATCTTCTTGATTCGTCGTAAATACAATACAATGATCACGGTTTGCTCACCAACAGATGTTTTATATCGGAATCCACAGGCCAGTGAAACTTTTTATTTTATTAGGCCAGTGAAAAAAAAAAAGAATCAATCCAAAGTTTTAATCGCCGTCATCATAACTCCATACCGTACGGACTACAGGAAGCACCATTTGTGCTTTAGGTAAAGAAATAGAAAAATCATCTTTTATTATCTTCAAATACACCATAATAACTCTTTTTAGGACCAGCAATGAACTCGATTAGGACTGTTTCAAACGGTTGAGGCTAATATGTTGTTTTCCAGGTACAGTGTTTTACTGGATATTTCAGCAAAAAAAACAGAAGTAAATACGTTTCGACAGATGAAAGCGGCAATATAGTAGACCGACAGGAATCAAAAGTTAGTACATATTTTTCCTGACCGGTAGAGTGGCAGGTGCGGAACAAGCGTAGCATCCAGATGATCAGACAAACCAGTTCGAACATCCTGCCACACGTACAAACAAAAAGCAGGTTCTGGAACTGCCAACGATGGCTGATTCGTGTCGGGAATTGAGGATTACACTTTCGGTACCTTCAGTCGAATAATTCAAAATGACATCCTATGTAACACCAGCTAGACCAGTGATGGCCAAACTGCGGCTCTTGAATTTGGCCTTTGCGGCCCGCGAACTGGTTTGATAGATGGCGGACGGACACTATAGGTTGAATTTATTAATGTCAGAAGTCATTTAGGGCCGCGGATCTATTGGGGAGATCTGATTTAGCCCGCAATATGCTTGTACCGTGGCCACCACTGAGCTAGACCATCGTCAAACTATTTCCGTCAGCAGACACTGGAGCACAATAGACTTCTAAAACCGATCAGAGTCACAATTAGCAACTCCGAGACTTTGAAATATTTCAATCGTAAAATCTACTTCTACCAGCAGTTATGACGTCCTACTTGATCGGAAGATTTCGGCCGGCCTTTAAACTACCCCGAAACTACGGCATATCCAACGAACGAACGAAGTGAGTATTTAATTTTTGTCGTATTTCAATGTTTATTCAATTTTGTTCATTTCAGTCGTCTGTTATTCAAGTTGCTGACACACTACGAACGGACATAACGAAAACATCGCTCACAGTCGATGGTATTTATTATGTGGTTAATCCAGGATTTGTTGAGCAAAAAGTCTTCATCTCAAAAACTAGAATGGAACGTAAAACGCTTCCGATGCTGGTTCCAAAAATTTAGCGTACCGATTTGACCACAATGATATTTCAGCTGGAAATTAACGATTTCCTGCAGTTTGATTTTATGGATGCTCCGCTAGTTGAATTACTGTTGCCTGCTTCAGACCTATTGCACTCTTTATCTGCATTAGACAACGAAAGACAGCCGGCATGATTAGATTGCCGTATGACAGACTTTCCCTTAGAACCGAACATATATAAAATGCTAATTATGTCGGTTGTACCAACCTGTTCTAATGAAATTGATCAGAAACCAATTGTTAAATCACTTGACGGAGATCACCTTTGCTTGCCGTTTATAACAGTTGAAATAACAATATTTTCAATGCATGGTGCACGGTGGAGAATCTTATCCTGTAGTTAATTGGCATCATGGATAGGCTTAAGTTAGACGTGTTGTCTGCAGTCAAGAATACGGCATATGTCCAGAAAACTATTTCCAGGATTATCGATTTTCCCATCCGTACAGGATTCTGCTGCATAATGCCCCCGGGAGATGTTTCCAATTTATTCGAAGTCCCAATAACCGATGATCGTCATTGGATGTGCCATCATGATAAGGATTTTTAGAGTAGTAGCTACACGGGCTCGACAACTTTGAGGTAAATATTGGTATGTGTTAGTTTAGCACACGTCTAAAACCGCTTCTCATCCCAAATAGGATAACGTGAAGTCTATGCCACATTCGATTAATGTTCAGGCAGTTCAAACTAATAGGTAGCCAGTGGTTTCACTTCAGTATATTCCAGCTAAATATGCCAGATCTGACCGGCTCTGCTGCAGGCTGAACATCGCAAATTGTGGTTTTAGCCGCGGATGAATCTATACTTGGAATGCAGGTAACCACAGTCAGCAAACCTACACTTCAGAGCCACACCAAAAACGTACGTAAAATTCCTGTTAAAATTATAGTAATCTACGATATATATGTATACACATAACCAATTGTTTGTTATTTGGATTGTGAAATAATGAGAAATCCGTCTAATTTATTTATATATCCCGCATTTTGCACCTTACTGGACACCGCAGTCTAAAAGTGCGACTGGCACAAAAAGTGCGACAATGCGAATGCTGTGAGTGAGAAAGAGAAAGAGTAACAACTGCAATGTTGCTGTTTTGTTTTGTCATATACATTGGCATTAGAGAAAATAATCTGGATTAATCCAGGTACAGCTGCAAAGCACAATATTACCGTTCACATTATGCTTACTTCGAAAGAATCATATGAATCTTTTGCAATAATTGAATGTGGTGCATCTGCAAGTATACTTGAAAGTTTCTCTGCAAGTATACCTGCAGGTGCACCACATTCATTTATTGCAAAAGATTCGTTTGATTCATTCGGAGTAAGTATAACGTGAATGATTATAAAAACTATAAAATTTATAGTTGAGATGACTACGTTCATGGTTATTTCAACAATAGTTAATAACGTCATTTTTACCACGAAATTGTCACGAAAACCAACTCGTCCCGTTCATTGCGTGTTTAAGATGACTATTTTCTTGTCAGCAATATCATACAAAACCTGGTCATGATAACAAAACCATTGTCATGATGACAATTGTATAGTTTTAAATTATAGTTGTCCCAACCATACATGGTCATTTTTACCATAAAATTGTCACTGCAACCAGCTAGTTCCGTTTATTTTTTTGTCCAAGATGACTATTTTCTTGTCAGTAAAACTATACAAAAAGTGGTTAAGATAACTAAAGCATTGTAATGATGACAATTTTATGGTATACAGATTATAGTTATGCCTACTATGCATGGTCAACCGTACCATGCGTCCATTGTTCAAGCCTATAGTCGAAATAACCATGAAAATGTTGTCTAGACCAGTTTTCCCAGTCGGTTGAAAACCACCATACTTTTCTGGTCAAGCTTACCCCTAAAATGGTAGAATTTACCATGAAATTTTTCTGTGTGTACCGATAGATGGACACTAAAGCCCCACGTGGCATATTTAGAGTAAACTTTAAGGCTGATTCAGATTACACGTCATAATTTCTTGAAGTTCCTTTGTTGTTGACGGTTGATAACGGTCAATCTGAACCGGTCTTATTAGGTGGATCAAACAGATTGTAAGGCAGTTTGACAGACGTTCGTCGAGTGTGTTTGACAGAACATGTCTATGCTGGAGCCATCTGTGAAATTTTTTAGCTTGTCCAATGATCCATTGTCTCATGTACATGCCATACAAGTATTTCGTTCAACTTGTCAAGCGACAAGAAATCTCTAAACGCACCCCACTGGTTAATGAAGTAGAAGCAAAAAAGCAAACAACAAATCGTACTATCCAGCTTTTTACGCGCTATAATGGCGGACGCTATAAATTGTGTTCGTAATATTCGAACAATCTTTTTGACGACTCTGCATCCATCAAAACTGGGTACTCTTCTCCTGTACGGCAGTGTTGCTCTTTCTTTCGTTTACGCAAAAGAAGGAGAGCAATAGTTTTGTTTACATTTCGCACATTATTGCTCTCCTTCTTTGGCGTAAACGAAAGAAAGAGCACGGTAGTGTTGCAAGAGAAAAGTGCCAGATTTGATGTATGCAGAGTTGTCAAAAAGATTGTTTGCATATTACGAACACAATTTATAGCGTCCGCCATTATAGCGCGTAAAAAGCTGGATATTTTTAATTTCGAATTACTTGAATTCGTATATGTAAGCTAATTAAAAATGCATGTCATCATCTTTCGGGAATTGAACCGTCATCTTCTGAAATTAAAAACTCGCCAATTGAATTCTACTATTCATATTTATTCCTGACAGAAACGTACTTCGCAATGCGCAAATTAGTTATTTAAAAACACGCAAAAGCCTCTATTAAGCTCCATTGCAGCTTTAAAAGCAGCTACCCAAGTAACAATTTCAGGCTGATCAAACGTTTTTTAGCTGAATTTATTCAACCTGTGGCTGAACTATGGTTTAGTTTTAGATATAAAAACCTGTTTTCAGCTCTTAAACATCTAAGTCAAGCTTTGGGCTTGCTAATAGCTACTTTGAAGCTGTAATGTAGCTTAATAGGGGTTTTTGCGCGTTTTTAAATAACCAATTTGCGCAAAGCTGAAAACAAGGCACACGAAGGTTATATAAAGGGCGATATAACTGCTTAACAAGTGTTTTTTCCGCCTCCACTGAAAAAGGTTGTATAAGTTCTCAAATTTCGGCTAAATAGGTATTGTAGAATACTTTACATAAGTTTTATTCGATGCATATTCAGCTATGGCTGAATAATTATGGCTGCTAAAATGTTTAATCAGCGCATAAATGTTTCTTGGCAAATTTTCTCGAAAACTAAGAGTCTTCCAACAATGTCCGCACTACGAATGCGACATTACGCAATATTTCTTCAATCGTTCGACTATTAGGGTAGGAAGGGGCAAGATGCCCACCCGGGGCAAGATGACCATCCTTCCAAAAATCGTTATATACGCTATTAAGGTATATAATTAGTAACAGTACGCGTAAATAAACACTACATCTAACAATTATTCAAACAATTACAAAAATAAAATCATTGAACTCTTCGATAACATAACAAATAGATCGATGATTAAAAATACTGCATTTATTATAAGATTGCGCAGCCATAAAATAAGGTTTTAATCATAATTTAAAAAAAATGTCATTTAACGAAAGAGTTATCGTGGCATTGATTTTAGTAATGAATCAGATGTTGGGGGACTAGGGGTATAATGCCCACGTTAAGAAGAATATCATATTATTCATCAATGCGGAATGCATTTCCAGAAACTAGACTATAAACTTTAAACTAGAACAGTTTTTTACCTGACATGCTCGTCCTGAAGCATAAGAATCAATAAAACACGTCGAAATCGTGAAATTATTTAAGGCATTTGAAAATTTGTTTTCAGATACGTTAGGGGTAAAATGCGCATAGGTGTGTACAAAACGAACCACAACAAATTGGCAAAATGCGCTGTCTGTTTTATTTTAATGCAAACCCAGCACGACTCAGAACAGCGTGAGGACCTACCTACTTGTTAAATCTGTTATTCCGGATCGCGGTTTTGCAATCGCCAGGTTCATCTTCGCTGGAGCGGTCGATGCTAACATATCACACAAGAGTTTTTCTTGGTACCTTGCCGGCAACGCGTCTTTCACTGTTTTTTACTGGTTTTCACTAATGCCGCAAGTGGCAGGCTCCGGCCAAGACCGACGGTGGGTTTTCTTATGTAGCTTCGCGACATCTTAACCGCGTTTTTCGGAGCAGATCAGAATTAAAACAACACTTTGCCTTTTGCTTTTACCAACGTTTTGACGTTTGCCTAAGTGTATGGGCTACTAGATCGATTTACGTTTGGTTGCACTGCAAGTAAATTCATACTTCTCACGGCGCATTTTGCCCCGCTAGAACTTGTTTAAAAAAATCGTTTAAATCACATAAATAATAATTCAATTAAGCAATTTTACGTTGGCTGCTGGATACCGAGACCATTGTTCGAAACAAGAGCCATTTACAGATACGTAATATTGTTTGTTGGTGGCGTAATGTCTTACGAAAAAAGTTGCGAAAATTGTAAGAAATAAGCCTGCAAATAAGTTTTTTGTTTTTTCATAGGATTTATGTTATTTAGAAAGCTTATATGCTCAACACAAGTTTGTAATGTAAAATAGAAGCGATTGGCATCTTAATTACAGTTTAAAAGTGAGTAATTCGTGAAATATTACAGCAGCGCATTTTGCCCCGACTGGGCATTTTACCACCAGTTACCCTTCATATTGCCGCAATTATGCAGATAATGTATTTACCACAAATTGCTTTTAAAAAATACATCTACTTGCGGGGCAAAATGCGCACCGCTTTATAGACCAAGATTGCTACCCTGAATTGCAAGACCATAACCTTAAATCAGCAACAATCGCTGCATCAAATATTTGTAATGGAATAAACATGCATATTTATTTGTTTTCGATAAAAATACATTGTTTAACATATTTCTGTCTAATAATGACCACAGAGGAATATGTACATTCAATGAACAACTTTTTTATGGTTAACTAAACACTCCAAATTATTCAAATAATGTTTAAAATAGTTTATGACCAGCTTGAATCCATAATCTTTATTATTTAGATTATACGTGAAATACAATGAAGGTTTAATAGCTTTTGGAAAGGATGGTCATCTTGCCCCGCAAGGGTGGTCATCTGGCCCCGCAGGTTGGAAAAATTCCCAAAAATCGATGAATTTTTGCTCGTGAATATTTGATACGCGTTATAACTTTTAGCACCCAATATGCATACAGGTTATAGAAAAGACTGTAAAAGATAACGTAGCGAGGGTTTTGAGCCCTTTGCTGTTGATTTCTTCGGATATATTGATACTGAGCTTAAGGTGGGCATCTTGCCCCGTGCTACCCTACAATTATATTTCGTCCAACGAGTGAACATTACAACGCTGATACTTTTTCCCGTTTGCCAATACGCCAGTGTACACCTGAAAACGTTGTCGATGAGATTGATTTGTTGGAAGTCAGTATCATTGAGACCCTACCGTTGACTGTGGAGAATCTTGCGAAATCTACAGCTGCTGATGCTACTGTGAACGTACTGGTACAGGGTCTAAAGAATGGAAAGGTGGTCGATGCTAAATGAATGCCAGCGCAAAAACGTTGAAATCAAACACTGAATCGTATTTTTAAAAAATTGAGGAGCTTTTCACATTGGAAGGATAGACATTTTGAAAGATCCTGGAATAATATTTAACGGTGATCAAACTTCATTTTAGTTCAACACGAAAACAACATCTGGTTTTACATTACGTAGAAGTTGTAACGGATGTGACATCGTGAAAGGATTTAGTAAAATAACATAACAACGATATTCAGCTACTCCGCAGCAGGTTACATAGCGCCACCTACGATTCCGCAGCTACGATTTTATCCAGTAGAATCAATATATATAGAATGCCAGTGTCGCTGTTTTTCTATAGGACTCATTGTGGTAAACATAGCCTCCCAGTTGGCCTCGAGGTAAGACGCTGGTCTAATAAGCCAGTCGTCGTATGTTCGAATCTCGGCTGGGAGAGGCTGTTAGAGTCAATAGGATCGTAGCACTGACCCCGCACTGTCCTGTATTCTAACAGCTGGTTGCCAAGTCTGTCGTATAAAAAACAGAAGGTCAAATTTCGATAACGGAATTAGCACCCAGGCTTTGCTTTGTGGTAAACATGATGCTAACAATCTGTATCAATTCTGTGAATCGGGAACTTCATTGTCAAAGTTGCTCATTGTTATTTATCTGTTCTTTATCTGTGCGCTGGTTGGTGCTGTCATCAGTGCGTGCTCCGCTGTATTTTTATGCCAGTGAACAAAGTAAATTGATATATACCAGGTATATGACAATGCGAGATGTCATATACACTTTTCACTAACACATCTACACTAGTTCTGAGATTTCGAGCATTTTGTATGGAAAATTAGTTAATTTTTTAAAAAAATCGTTGAATACGCAAGATTTGTCTATTTTTTTTCTCACAGTTTTTATGTTTATGCTTAGAACATTATTTCTAGTATGTATTTTCATGAATACAATGAAGTGCAACATTCCAAATTGCAAGCGGAAATTTTTTCGTCAAAACGGTATCAAGATGTCTCAAAGAAATGTCGTTATATCGCTTTCCTACAAGTAGTAAAACAAAAAAGATTTTTTTTGAAATGCTCGGACATGATTGTTCAATAAGCAACATGAGCAACATTGTTATCCGCCCGCGATATTTTTCGTCTGATTTCTCGTAAGCTTTTAAACACCCTTATTCTGCGAGGCGAGTGACGTAACTAATTTGGAGTCATCGCGAATGAGGTGACAATTGACGCCTAGGTGACTCACTTTGTCACCTAGGTGACTCGCTTTGTCACCTAGGTGACACGGTTTGTCATTTAGGTGGCACGGGGTTGTTACCTAGGTGACACGGTTGTCACCTAGTTGACAGCACTCAATTCGACTCACCGTGGCGAGTCACGGCGAGTGACAATTGTCGTATTGAGTCACGTGACTCGCAGAATAAGGGTGAAAGTGTTAATTATCTTCTAAGACCGTTTTGTAGCAATCTAAGATTACTTTTTATGGTTTTCTACGTAGTGTTGAGACGGGTAAATTTATGATAAAAAGGTATCATCTTGGAACAGTGACTTCAACTTAAGGATTTTCAAGCAGTAGCACAAGCATCTATTCGAATAAAACTATTTTTTAAAAGAAGACATCAAAGGCAGATATTCAAGAGCATCATGCAAGCAAAATGTTGGATGGAACGTGTTTTAATTTAAGCAACCGTATACCGTATTGATCGTGAAGTATTAGAAACATTAAATTCATTTTTCAATTACACATCGAAATAGTTAGTCACTCATGTTCTCAAATTTTTTACGCATAATAAAGAAGGCTACAAGTGCAAATGACTTTAAAATATATTCCTTACATTTCATTGTAAATGTTCAAATATTTCTCTGGAATAATATAGCTGCATTCATTAATTACAATTAATTTAGTTTTAATTTTCATGCAAGTTCCACCATATTTCAGAACTATTTCTTCTTCTTTCTACACACACTAATGCAACCCTCGATGGTCACATACCTGGTATATATCAATTTACTTTGGCCAGTGAAATGGTTTTAAATATAGTTACTAGATATATAGTTCGGCGGATAGAAAACCAGGCGAATTGGCATCCCTGATTTATGAAATTAAATTTGAAATTATGGTGAAATGTGCAGGTTTTTACGAGAAATAATCACTGGCGGGTGTTGAAAATGACTAGTTCTATGAAAATAAAGTGTGTGTTTTTAACATTACTCCTGCATTTTGGATTTTGAAAAGCTTTTGGCTCCGCTTTTGACGTTTATTTGGCTCCCGATTTTCTATCCGCCGAACTATATATATAGTAACTATAGTTTTAAACGTTCTTTTTCTTTTCGTCCGGATGAATTGAATCCCACAACTGCGCCCTTTTGCACCGATTTTTTTCAGAAATTTGAGGCAAGCGAAGTTTCCAATCACATTATTTGGCAGCCATATTTGAAATTTTAAACTGGTTGTCAAAGTTTGACAATGCGATTTCCCTTTTGATGAATCTCAGGCACACACACATTTGCATATAATATGTAAATACATTATCTGAACATGTGTGATGTTTACCACGCGCACTGCAGCGACACTGGCATTCTATATATATTGCGACATTTGCCCCTATTTAGACTACCCCGATTTACACGATGATAGTCGAATCTCGCACACGATTTCGCTCAAACAAAATAAAGTGAAAAAGAAGGGTAAGAAGCAAAACGAAGTTAAACTCATTAGTAGATCAAACTAAAAGTCACTCTAGTATCAGATTAACAGTACAAAATGCGACACGCTGCATTAAATGATTATCACAGTAGTCTAGTCATAAAAGGGGCAATATTGATTATACTTTTTATCCACACAAAATGATGCCAAAAATGTTACTGACTCGGGACGATGGAAGTGGAAAATAGCCTAAATAGTAATTGCATGATTTCAGGCGTTTCCCGGGATTGCATTTTAAACAATTTTCATCTATTCATAAAAATTGTACTTGGGTCGAATTTTAGAACACGCAAGGGTCGAAAATTAACCCAATGGGATGATAAAATGAGTAAAAAATATACATCGTACACTTATTTCCTTTTAAATATTAACTGAATTTACATCCTTTCCTTCTATTCTATCATATTTTCGAAAAAACAGCGCTATTTGGATGATATTATCAATTTCCCACCCTTTCGTACGCGATGAATTATAACCGTCGCGGGCGAAACCGTCGCCAGAATCGTCGCGGGGGCAAATATCGTTTATTTTGTCAAGTAAATCAATAGCTTACGTGCTAGACAAGCATAATATATGCTTATAACTTACATACAGCCAAGCAGATTTTTTCTGCGACGATTTCAAGCAATCAAAAAAGTGAGCAGCGCGTTTTGTTGCCAAAGAAACGGGCAATATATTGCAGTTTGTTAGTTATGCGTTGGTAGTCGAATTATAGTGCCCTTTTTTTTGTTTGGGGGGACTTAGACTACTTTGTCCATTGAATTGAACTTTTGTAGTATATCCTTATTTGCTGTAGTACGTGTCAGGCAAACCAAACACCATTATACAAGTGATTGGCCATTTGCCGCTATACGTTCTCAGTCAGGTATGATATGGTTTATGAAACCAATAACCTTCCCGGGATTAGCAGACCAAAGCTCACCGGGAGATAAACAACCCTTGACAAGAAATTTAAATCTGCTCGTATATAACGCACCACAACTGCATAACAGATGTTCCGAAGTTTCACTTTCAAGATTGCAAAAGCGACAGATATCATTACCAACCCGACCAATGTTTTTAAAATGATATCTACTCGGACAGTGCCCCGTGACTAGGCCAGTGTATGTACAAAGAGCTCTCTTATTGAGCTCTATGAGCTTTTTGGTGGTTTTTGCATTTGGAGTTATAAATCTTTTGGACTGGTTACATCCTCTGACTGCCATCCAATTGGCTGTCACTTTTTGTTCTTCCCAGCGTCTAAGTTTCATTTTTATTGCCAATTTGATATTCCGCAAAAAGGCTCCGGACCAATAAATTGTGAGTTAGAGCCTTCCTTTGCTAAGTCGTCTGCTATTTCATTGCCTTCAATGCCGCAGTGTGCCCTTACCCTACAGTAAAGATCCGTAAACGTCGATATGCACCACCGAAATTTTCACCGAACAAAATAATTAAAATAATATTAAAATGATATTGAGCTGTTACCAGATGCTCAAAATAAGATTTTATAATTCAACAAGACAGAACTCTATAGACAGCAGAAAATTAACCTTCATGGAGCGGGATAAACATCAATCGACCTGGTAACACTGCATTCACTCTTTTCCGTTCGCAAATGCCGCATCCACGGGTCAATATTAGTGTGGTTACCAAATTTAATGTTTGTTTACGTTAGGAGTGTAAATAGAAAACGATACGCAGGGTTAACAGCGTTTAGTTATATGCATTTCCAAAATTTATTTTTATGACATGTAGTAACGAGATATGCTCGCAATACTTACTCTGTTGTTAGTCTGATGTGGAATCGAAAATTTAGAATAATTGTCGCTAACAGACAGCACAATTTAGTGTTAGTTCAACACTTACGATGTTAGTTCTATACTAAGATAGCTTATTTTATAATCAAAAATCACAGCAACGAGAGTTATACATCAAACTTTAGACAACTTATTTCACCTTACGAGCTAAAAAGGATATTCACGACTACAAACATCTATCTGGCAAGCTATAACATATTTTGTTACCTTACAACTAGGGAATCATTCATAAATTACGTAACACAGAGGGATATGGAATAAGTACTGTAACGCAGGGATACCAGATTTGCAGATTTGTCTGCAAATTGCAGATTTTTGGAGCGGTCTTGCAGATCATTATAAATTTGCAGATATTTGCAGTTTTTATGACTTTTATTGTTTTGTTGCAGATTTTTGTTCGAAGCTCTTTAAACTTTCACAGACTTCCTAAAAAAGTGTGCAGATTTTCGCAGATTATTTTCAAACCAGAAAATTCGAGTAGCCGGAAAACTGCTCGATTTTTCCGGTTTTCGAGCAGTTGCAGACATTTTTTTAGAAAATATGGCATCTCTGCTGTAACGTTACGCTCCCTCAACTCAGAATATAAGATTGCGTTACATATATGGAGGCGGGGGTGCTTGTAATTTGAGACATAATTGACCCACTTTCTGTTTAACTGAAAGTGACATGCAACCGTTAACTGGAAAATATAACGCGGTATCGCTTTCAATGTTGCTGAAACTCATTTGTGGGAATACAAATTGTAAATTTTGATTTCTTTTGTATTCTGTAGCTCTATGTCAGTTTTTTGCAAACGAATTTTCATTTTCACAATGAAATGGAAAACATGATTTTAGTCGCATAAACTGCGGCGCACACTTAAAAAACTCTGCAAAATTTGCCGAGATTTGGACAGCCGAGCGCTCGGTGAAAATTTCAGTTTTGCAAATCGACGTTTACGGATCTTTACTAACGTTTGGCATCATAAAAATTTTACCGATCGCTCGGCTGTCCAAATCTCGGCAAAATTTTGCTGACTTCGGCACTTTTTTTAGGTGTGTGGAGCTGTTGTTCGGAACGGAACTGATTCTTTAAATAATATGAGCAGGTAACAGTACCACAGAATATACAAAGAAATGGCTTAGAGTATACAAAATTTAATCGTGATGGCGGCCATAGTGAAAAGGAAGCTAATTGTTATCGCCAAGAATCCAATTGGCACGTCCTGTCCCAGTATAAAATTATTAAAATATGCATTACGTAATATATAACGGTTCCCTAGGGTATGGTCGTTCAAAGTACATTGATAAATAACAGGTATGTGACCCAGAGCTGCCACAAATACAGATATTTGTGCATGCATAAATTTGGGACCGATCAATTATTTCAGTTGCTGTGATTTCTGGCTCGACTAATGTTCCTGAATTTTAAAGTAGTCCATAAACTATTTATGTTATTTAAAAGATTAGATCGAGAAAATTAAATACTCCGGATAAAACGGTAGGGTCCCAAATTTATGCATGCACAAATATCTGTATTTATGGCAGCTCTGCTATCAGAGCCGGCTTCAGCTGGCTGACAGCTGTGGTAACAGGGATCTGATTGTACTACGTTGCGGAAATTTGACAGAAAACCCATGTAAAAACTGTCAAATTACCGCAACGTAGTAAAATCTGTATGCATTGTGTTTGGGGCTAAACAGAGTAAGAGCACATCCGTGGCACGAACGTCATTCTCATACATTTTTCTTGGAGTCGTTTAAGTCAGGTTTGCTGGCAGAGCTGCCATAAATACAGATATTTGTGCATGCATAAATTTGGGACCCTACCGGTTTCTCCGGAGTATTTAATTTTCTCGATCCTTTCTTTTAAATAACATAAATAGTTTATGGAGTACTTTAAAATTCAGGAACATGGGTAGAGCCAGTAGAATCAATATATATAGAATGCCAGTGTCGCTGTTTTTCTACTGGACTGACAGCGGGGTGCTATCCGTATCTTAACGAACGGTGTTTGACAGTCCACTTAACGAAGGGCGCTATTTCAAAAAATGCAAGAAATAGCGCCCGTCTGACAGGTAGATTTGCTGCCAACCTTTGTCGAGATGTGCTGAGATGTTGGCAACAAAAACATGGCACCCATCGCAAGCCCCTGTGGACTGATTGTGGTAAACATTATGCTAACAATCTGTATCAAGTCTGTGAATCGGGAACTTCATCGGGTCAAAGTTGCTCTTTGTTTTTTATCTGTTCTTTATCTGTGCGCTGGTTGGTGCTGTCATCAGTGCGCTAATCGTAGAGTGAATACACACAGAGTGGCGCCAAGTCATCCCAAATGTATGCAATGCGGTTTATCCTAGGTTTTTCTTTCTCTTTCCTGCATACGCGTTGGATAGGTTGTCTGCTCGATTGGAATGACACTGACAGATAATTATCATTCCAATTTTGACATTGTCGCCACTCTGTATATAGTCACTCTAGCTAATCGCTGTGTTTTCATGCCAGTGAATTGAAACGTTCTTTTTCTTTTCGTCCGGATGAATTGAATCCCACAACTGCGCCCTTTTGCACTGATTTTTTCAGAAATTTGAAGCAAGCGAAGTTTCCAATCACATTACTTGGCACCCATATTTGAAATTATAAACTGGTTGTCAAAGTTTGACAATGAGATTTCCCTTTTGATGAATCTCAGGCACACACACATATGCATATATAATGTAAATACATTATCTGAGCATGTGTGATGTTTACCACGCGCACTGCAGCGACACTGGCATTCTATATATATTGATTATACGTAGAGCCAGAAAGCAAAGTAACTGAAATAATTGATGGGTCCCAAATTTATGCATGCACAAATATCTGTATTTGTGGCAGCTCTGCTTGCTGGCTCGATTTTATGTCAAATTTGACAGCAGCTGTTAAAAATTACACAATCATAGGGTTTCATCAGAAAAACGAATGAAACAAGTCGAGCACATCAGTGTTTGAAGTTTTTTATTTTTTGTTTTGTTTTGCATCTGATGGTAAGCGCTTTTGACGTTTTTGATTTCAGTCACAGAAAAATGGCGACGTGCCGGGGGGTCGGGTTTCGTGCTTCAGAAACTTTCTCTTTCTCTTTCTCCTATCTCAATTGACAGCAACTCACATATTGCGGGCCGTTTTGAATACGGCCCAAAACAAACATTTGTCATTGCTAATTTTTTTTTGTTTTTGATCGTAGCGGTGCGTTCAAACTGCCATTTGGAACTGGTAGAAGTATCAAGCATCAAATCGGAAGCACAGAAAGTTGCAGGAGCGAAAAAATGTTTAAAAATGTTGGCGATATGTTGTGTTGTTAAGCTGCAGTCGACATGTTGGCTCCAAAACCATGGCCGCCCGCCAGCCCCCTGCGTAAACTACACCGAATGCTGCCATTTGAAACACTCTGCGGCTGCCCGGTTAGTTAGTTTGGTTTACTTTTGAATTTAGGAACAACCCAGGTAACCAATAAGCATTAAAGTAAGCAGTAAATCAGTCGTTTATTAGCATCCCTGGCGTTTTATACTGCAGGTTGTTGTTTATCAGCCTTTTGACTGCATAACTGTTGTAAATTGGCATCCACAATTCTATTTAAATTCTTCTTGTCGGTAACTAGCTGCAAATAAGCATTGTCAGCACTATAAGAGGGCTAGCAGTAAAGTAGCCGCATATTTTGCCAAAATAGCATTTAGGTAGCATTTAAGGCAACTTAAATGCTTATTGGCTTGCATTTAAATTGCATTGGAAATGCTTATTGGTTACCTGGGAAGCGTTTAACGTTATCGGACAGAAATGTCTGAGAAACGGTCGCATGATGTCGATTTGGCTAGTTTATATAAAAGAAAAAAATTGGTAAGCGAGGATGGTATAAAAAAATGCCGTATATAAAGCTTTTGAATGCGAAACCAATTACAACTTGAAACGGCACATTGTAATCAAGCATCCTTGATGCAATGCAAATGCTAACGAACTGAGATTGATCTCAAGTGAAAATTTCATTAACGATTCCATTTAAAGTGATATTATAAGAAAGAAAACAAAAATCCTCATCCCAATTGACCGGAACGATTATATAAAATCCCTTGTACAGTTTGTAACATCCCATTGATTTTTTTTGGTAGAAAATCTCTACCCGGTTGAAAACGGTTTAAAACTAATTCATAAATTCATCAATTCATAAAAAAAACGGAAGAATTGTTCATATGCTGGCGATGCGTGAAACCGTAGAAAGGAACACGGCAGAAAATATAATGGAGGAGATTTTGAAAACCCTTAGTATATTTTCCCTGGAACTCACGCAAATTTACTGCATCACAATGCACAACGGCGAAAATATGCTAAAGGCTACCGCGCTTACGCGAGATCGCCAAGAAATAGAAGACGTATTGCTGGCCGAAAAGGGTGAAAGCGATGAAGCATCGGATACCGAAATTGATCCGTTTGAATCCGCGGATGAAGTTGAAATCGACGTTCCCGACCAGTAAGTAGTTTTACTAAATGAAGAACAACTCTTCAATAGATGTAAAGTGCTGAATGTACGCGGAAGAAAGTTTATTTCGTTATGTTTGTCCATCAGAGAACACTTCTCATACATTGTGCACTTGTTTACTTACTTTATAATCTCTTTTTTCATTATTTAAAAGCTTCAACTTCGTCCACGTCATACAGAATGATGCGACACAAGTGGCACATTCGGTAACGCTTCGTAAGAAAATAAGCGAGAATAGCCAAAATTATCGAAAATTTTTTTTATAAAATTGTATTAAATTATTGTAGGTTTGGGCTGCAGGATCTTAGAACTCCAGTATACGGGCATAGTTAATTTTCTATCTTCTTCTTCTATATATAAAAGTGAACGTAAATATGTTTGTATGTTCCACCATTAAGCCAGAATGCCTTGACTGTTCTGCACCAAACTGGGCACACATGCTCCTTGACAAGGGTTTCAGCACCGGGAAGTTCACACAAGGGGGGGATCTCTAACAAGGGGGGGGGGGGGGATTGCAATTGTGCAAGTGACTTTGAGAAAAGAGGGGGATTCCACCAAAGAGGAATATGTGGTAAAAAAATTCCTTGTTTCGCTTCCATTATAGGGGGATTTTCATAGAGCAAATCGATGCACAATTAACTTCGTGACAGAAGAGGGAGCTGACTGGGAAGGAACCAACATGTAGGGGGATGAGGAACGTGAGTATGAATGTATGTTCTGCTATGGCTCCAGAACTTCTGAACTGTTCTTTATCAAACGTCATGTACTGAGACCCATCCATCTTTTAACAAATGAAACACAAATTTCCTGATAACTCAAGACTGATCAAGCTAATTGCACTAACGAACAGACGTGACACGGGCGTTTCATTTTTGACTCACAAAATCTTGCAAGCAAACGACCACTTGCTTACAAGCAACCGATCGCTTATGTTAGACAGCAGAGCGATGTACAAAAGTATACGGGAGACAGATTTATGCAAATTCAGTTTGTTTCACCGGAAATCTGTATGAATATTGGAAATAACCCGGTAATTCTTTTTGTATTGCAAAAACAAAGGATAGAGTAATTTATACAAAGGACTTTACTGCCCATAAATGAAAAATTAGCTAATATGCCATTTTTCCAAAATTGAGATCATAATATCACATAATAGTATACACCACAACCCGTTGGTCCCCACGGAAGCCGGTTGTAAAAAACTGCAATTTCGGAGGTACACGACCTGAAACAAATTTGGCTAATATCCAAAATAAATGAGAAGTTGGCCAATATCCGTAATGATATCAAACCGCATGCGCAGCAACCGATGTGTTCTTATTTCGCATTTTCCATCACACGTTCAATCTGATCATATGGTGTGGTGGTTTCAGGCGTAAGGCTAGCAAACGCTAAGTTTTGACGTAGGATTACGTCTTACGGCAAGTTTTGAGATAGGGTGTCATTCCAAAAAATCGAAAAATGCGAGCATCACGAAAAATGATAGGTTTTGAGCGCTAATAGCTCAGCGGATTTCCGATCGATTTTCAATATTCTTACACCAATCAATCGGAAAATCTTCTAAGAATTGACCCAAATGAAGAAAAGTGTGGATACTTGATGTTGAACTATTGAAAAATTGAAAATAATGAACCTATGTTTTACCAGAATTCTCGCTTCGTTATTGGAAATGACGTCATCAAAATAGAAACGCGTTTTCACGCTTCGACTTATAATTCAGTCAACTTTCAATAGATTG
The DNA here is from genome assembly GCF_943734655.1 of Sabethes cyaneus. Taxonomy (NCBI): domain Eukaryota; kingdom Metazoa; phylum Arthropoda; class Insecta; order Diptera; family Culicidae; genus Sabethes; species Sabethes cyaneus. The sequence goes on along the minus strand of NC_071354.1, from coordinate 108,478,340 downwards.
TAACATGGTCACAATTCTCAAATATATAAATAGTATAAATATAATTTTTTAGTAAACTTCTTAGTAATTTAGAGTTACAATTTCTATTTTGTTATATAATTCGCATACTTCACCAAAATCCTATAAATATTCTGGTTCACTATCGTAGTAGTATAAATAACACTAACTTCCAATATGAGATTTGTATAAGTTGTTTAAATCAGCACAAGACGCATGCATGCAAATAAATATCTTGTACACGAACCTTTTTTATAGCGAACGCATAAGCACGCAGTGTGCAGCCGCTGTGCGCACTAACTCTCACAATAATCATGCGTGAATCTTAATCGGTGAGAGCAATTAGATAAGCCGGCCGCTTGCTTCGTAATTTCACGATATTTTCTTCGTCTGGCAAAAGTTCGCTTAGAGGGGGAATTCTTAGGATCGGTTCTAAGTGAGATGGCCATATTTTTAAAAGATCTAAACGGAAAAAAGATGCTAGTCCGGAAGAACAAAGAATTGTTTTCTAAAACAATCTGTTGTTTGGAAATGTCGCTATCTTGCTCCGGTTAGATAATGTTCCCCAGTTTTCAAATGTCCCAAAGATTAAACTCACTATTTAACTGAGGGTTTTATTCAACTACAAAATCAATTTGACCTGGTTCGTGGATTTAAGTGGCAGTGCGAGAGTTGTTCCGTGCGTGATCGCGAGTATTTGAATATTAGGTAACGAACGTGAAGAGTTTAAAGTCTGAGTTAATTATAGGAAGTTCTTTTTCCCCCTAGCTAATTGCAACTAGAAAGCTAGTTAGTTGTGCGGAATCGTGTGCGAGTGAAATTTAGGCAAAAAGGTAAATTGCTAAATAGTGTGCTAAAAAGCCGAATGTTGAAATTCGTTTGGACAGTCGTTCAAACGGCTTTTTATTGCCAGTTACTGCAGCTGTTTCGGTTCTATCGACGGATTGAACCACACCGAAGCCGTCATCTCGCCGTCCACGAGTTTCTACGTTGCGAAACCAGGTTCGCTTAGCCGTTTTTTGGCTCAGAATTGGGCTTCCGTCAACATAAGTCCATTCCGGCTGCACCGGAAGTACGTTTTTTCGCCGCTATCGCTATTTTTCGGCCTCTGAACGAAACCATCGCCATCGCTCGGTGTTTCGGGGTACGCCGTCGCCATCTTCAGTAGTCAGCCGACGACGCTATCGTCACGCCGCAGCGTAGCCGCCAGCCAATTCTTCGATTCGGTCAGTGAGTACTCAAACCTTTTGTATGACATGCGCATGATCATTTAAACAGTTTTGCGAAATGAAGCACACAGTGATATCACGTTAACAATCGATAGAAGCAAAGCTAGAAGATAACCGCACACGATAGGTAGAGCAGAATAGGGGAATGAAAACCAATTGAGTGGCCAGTCGATGTAACAAACCGTAGAAATATAGCACTATGCGCAACATGTATTTTTTTGGAAATTGAAAAAGTGTTTTTCCCCGTAAATAGTGCTGACTTCCCTTGCCTGAATGATTAATTAGGTCCGAAGGATTCTTCACGTTCCCGTTCGTCCAGTTACCGGTTAATTTATCTTTTTTTACTCCGAGTTAGGATTGCTCGGGAATCTCAATCCCCTCCACCCACTTACGAAGCAAATCACGATTTTGATCTAGGAGTTGTGCCCGTGATGATACACGTGAGTGGTGGTTTTGTTAACTGGCCGAACGACGGATTGTGATAGAAAACTTTTTGGCGTTCTTTTGGTTTAGCGGAAATTTCTTACAGGTTGTTTAAAAATATTTTGTTGGCCCTGTTGTCCGTACGTTGTCCAGAATCCGCCCTGAAGCCGAACTCTTGCCGGGCAAAACACGATAATCGGCCCTCTACGGAGGTGGCGCTTAAGCCGATTGTTTGAGTTCCTTCGCAGAGCGGAAAAACCGTTCGCGCGGAATCGCACGCGCCACAAGATTTCCAAGATATTTACACCAATTGATCCCCAACATAGCGTATGCCTTAGCCGTGACAGCGGAAATGTGTTCTACGAACCTTAGTTTGCTGTCAATCAGAATTCCCAAATCCTTCACAGTCGTCTTACGTTCCAAGCTAGTTGCTGCCATGAGGTAGTCAAACACAATTGGTGCACGTAACCTGGTGAATGATATTATGCAGCATTTGTTCACGTTTGCTTACATTCCGTTCAGACTGCACCAATCCATGAGCGTATTGATATCCGATTGAAGTGCGCAACAATCTGTCAGCGTCGTAATTACTCGGTAGAATTTGAGGTCGTCAGCGTATAATAATTTTGGCGACTTTAATTTCCAACATAAATCGTTAATAAATAAAACAAATAGCAATGGCCCCAGGACGCTGCCCTGAGGTACACCGAACTGAATTTGGAATGGGGTAGAGCACACACCGCAAACCTTCACTGTTGAGCTCCGATCCGTAAGATAAGACAGGATCCATTGTGTTATCCATTCGGGTAACCCTATTCTTTTGAACTTCTCAACCGCCAGAATATGTGGAACCTTGTCAAAAGCTTTGGCGAAATCGACATGCACTGCGTCGATCTGTTGTCCTTTTTCCATTTTGTCCACAAGAGTCGAAACGTAACTTAGCAAGTTTGTTGTGGTCGAGCGTTTTTTCATAAAACCATGTTGATCCGTAGCAATTATGGATTTAACAGATTGGTACAGTTCATCGTGCACCATACTTTCAAACACTTTAGGTAAACAGCTAAGAATGGAAATCCCACGATAGTTCTCCACCTCGTTAAGAGAACCAGATTTGTGAATCGGTGTGATTGAGGCAGATTTCCAAATTATGAAACAAAGTGTTTTTTGGCAAGCAACCGATTCTTACTAACACTGATTAATAGGTCAGGCGTAAATAGAGGTAAAATCGAGTTATATGAGCATTTTTCCTTAACTGTTTGAAAAATAGCAAAACCTGTTGTTTTGTCACAGCTGTAATTATGTTACATGTAACATCTGACCTTTGAGCAAAAGCAGGTCGATTAGATTTTTTCCAATCTTTCTTTGTTTCTCAGGGTCCAAGTTGATATCTTAATCAGAGCCTTCTCTAGAATCGAATGAAAGTGCGTTGCGTTTTGCAACGCTGGGAGGAAATGGGTTAACACGGTTTCGATTAACGCGGTCCCTATTAGCGTCCTTATTGGGGGGATTACTGTACATGCGATTTGTTGCTACTGCTGTTGGATTTTGCATGACGCTGTTATAGGGGTTTTCAAACTGCGGGAAAACAAAACCACTAACACTACCGCAACTTAGCAAGCTCCATAATAGGGCTTTTTCATATTAATACGGTTTTGTACTCAACACTTGAGCGCTGCGGTGTGGCCATCTTGCGAAATACGAGTTCTAGTGTTTTCGAAAATACGCTATTTTGAAAGCTGAGTTTCGGCAGTATGTATGTGATGCCTTCTTTTTCCATACCTCTCTATACTATACCTCATTGGTGTTGCCACCCGGTAGAACGATTGTGACGACTTTATCTAAAGCTAGCAGTACATTTTCTTTTTCGCTCAATTTTTCATGGAAAATGACGTCCAAAGTTACCAAAGTTATGTTTTACCTTTGTTATACTATATAACAAAGGTTTAGAAATTGGTCGAAAAACACGAAATTGATCCAAGGCCCGGAGGGCCGATAGGGTTCGACGAACCAATCGATAGGGTTCGGTACCAATCGATAGGGTTCGACGAACTGAGCAATGTCTGTGTGTGTGTGTGTGTGTGTGTGTGTGTGTGTGTGTGTGTGTGTGTGTGTGTATGTGTGTGTGTGTGTATGTGTGTGTGTGTGTATGTGTGTGTGTGTGTATGTGTGTGTGTATGTGTGTGTGTGTGTGTGTGTGTGTGTGTGTGTGTGTGTGTGTGTGTGTGTGTGTGTGTGTGTGTGTGTGTGTGTGTGTGTGTGCGTGTATGTATGTGTGTATGTGTGTTCGCTCCGAATTTTCTATCGCCTGTTACTCGGAGATGGCTGAACCGATTCGACCGCTATTACTTTTGTTTGAAAGGTATTATTGCCTAGTATATCACTATTGAATGGTTTCGTGGTCTGACTTTTCGTTTGAAAGTTATAAGCAAAAATGTGAAAACTACGTGACACGGTTTTCTCCGGAACCACGCAACCAATTTTAACGATATTAGTACCAAACGGAAGCTCTTACTATTACTAAACATTTTGCCAAGTTTTATCGAAAACAGACAAGCAGTTTAAAAGTTAGCCTTGAAAAACTTGTTTTGACTAGGTACAAATGAACGCCTGTTTCTCAGAGATGGCCAGACCGATTTACACGCTATTAGTTTCATTTGGCAGGTAATATAGCCGGATAGATCACTATTGAATGGTTTTCTGATTGGACGTTTAGTTTGAAAGTTATGAGCAATCGAATACATCACACCAAAATTAACAATTATTTATAATGATTTTAACCAAGATAATTTACCTAATTTCAATTATTTTAATATCAAACGAGAGGTTTTCACAGTACGAATATATATGCAAAATTACATAAGAATTGGTTTTACCGGTCAAAAGATATTAACCCTCGAACACTCGCGCCAACTTTTATAACACGGTTACTTACGCGCACAATAGCCCAAACCAAAGACCAAAAAATTCTGAAGGGATGAGCGTGAATAACGAGTGAAGTAATACGTCTCGCTTTTAATTGAAAATTAACCTGCATCAACCCGCTTTATTGCTTCCTATCAGTTATTGATCCATTCGTTTGATCATACAGCAGTGCTATCGTATAAAGTTTGGAAGCCGTGAAGTGTTTCGTCAAAGATTTAGCCAAATCTATTTTGGTGAATTTGCTGCAAAACAGTCGTTTGTATTCGCTATTGTGTGCCCTGCTTTGAGAGCCAGTTCATTTGCTGTCAGTCATGTCAACCCCAACAATGTTCACTCGGTCGGCTAATAGTAAACAACAGTCACTCACTGGTCTAGCTGCTAGCAAATCTAAAGCATCATCGCTTACATCGGTAACGAGTGACGGCGAAAATCGAGTTGAATCGTTGGACGATTTACTATCTCGACTGCAACCAATGTTCGATAAAACTAATGAAAACATTGAAGAAAGCAAAAGTGATCTACGAAATGAAATCTCGTCGCTTCGAGAGGATGTCCAAAAATTCAAGGCGGACTGTTCTACTGAGATGAAGCAACTTTCGAAATCGATCTTCGACGTTCGTTGTGATGTGGCTATCAATCGAGAACGAATCTTATGTGCAGAAAAAGCCAATGATCTTTTACTCTCTGGAGTGCCTTTCGTTCCATCAGAAAACGTGCAAAATATTGTTTATAAAACCGCTGTTGCCTTGGGATACGAAGATCAAAATTCTATTGCTGATTCTCTTTGGTTGTGGGGGTTTACAATGTCACGTTACTGTCTGTTTTTCACGCTTCTTTATGATGTTGGATAACCGTAATTACACAGGTGGCAGAGTTCTATCAAATTCTAGTGCTACTGCGTGTATTCCACGCGTTGTAATGAACTGTGCGTTGTTGTCAGATAAATTAAACATATGCCATTTAAATGAATCGTTTGTTTGAGAAACCCCACAAACGCCATTTTTATGAAAATTGACTTTTTAATAGTTTTCGAATCCTTGAGGATATCTACACCTTTCCTCAAAATTCCAGACAAAGTTAGTTCCACGAACCCCTTTTAATTGGGGTTGCAAATATCCGTTTGTTTTAGAAACCCCAAATATCCATGTTTCCGATAATCACCTAGAGCGGCGCTGCGATAGGTACAAAATTATCATTCAATATTTACGTGCCATGTTGTAAGCAGTATTCGCAACACAAATCAATAGTATAAAAATGTCTTTGGAATCGAAAAATTACGAGTTGGACACAGTCAAAAAGAAGAAACATAGTGTTCGGCGGATTACAGAATACAAGGCGAAAGTTATTAAAAGTATAAGAACGGCGTATAAAATCGAAAAGAAAAGGATGTTTTAACTGAAAAAGTTAGAGCTGATTGCAAATGCAGATAAGCTTGGATTAGTTGGTTGACAAGATGAACGTAAATAAACCGTACTTGTAATCTAGATACAGTAAAAACTGTAGCAATCTCATTCCAGAAATCGACAGACTAAACTATCCATGCGTTTCTCACAAAAGCAGTAACCCACCATTTACTATACAATGTTAATAATAGCACAATATATTAATAAAAGTTTTAATCTTCTAATTATCCTTTTTGTTAACTCGTTGCTTTTCCTAATGTGAGTAATCCGTCGAGCACTCCCGAGTAACTGTAAAATCAATAGTTTATCCGTTCGAAGTATTTAAGGTGCTGTTCACGTATCTCCATTTCCTTTTGGCATAACGAAATTTGAGAACAGACCCTTGTTCTCAGATTCTGTTCCATAATCATAGTACGGTTGTTATCCAAGATTTAAAATGTTTATTTTTTGGTTATAATATCTTTAATTACTACTAGTAAAGTATCAAGGTATTCTATTCGATGTGAATTCGTGTTACTCTGGTCCATTTATGCAATTCAAAAACCGCCGTAATTCCATTTACCTTTTATTTTTTATTAGGTAAATGCAAACCTTGTTAAAAATTTCGATTAAAAAAGTACAAAACTTTTTCTAAAACTTATATTATTCTACTTCAAAATTTTTAGTAAACAATATTTAGCGCCCCTCCCCTCCTCTTCTTCTTCTTCTTCTTCTTAGCGGTACGTCCTTTTTTAACATCCTCAGAGATATATGGTAACAAATTACATACTATGAGCATGAAAAGATCACAAGTTTGAATAGAAACGGTTTAAAACTACTTAAGTGCACCATCAATTTCTCGTTTGTTTGAGAAACCCCAAATATCCATCAACTTTAAAGCCTTGTAATTTCAGCTAGAATCATTATTTTGATCAAAAGATAAGTCTACATAATGTATTTTAGATACTATCATAGAACCTCATACCAAAAAATATAAGGATTGGTTCAAAATTTTGAGAAAATCAGTTTTTTGTTGTTTTCCAACAATAGTGTCGAGTGGACTTGTGGGGTTTCTCAAACAAACGATTCAAATATTCAAAGCATATGTGCGCGTCAAATGAGCAAATTTAACGAATTAAAGTTTTGTGTGACCGATAGTAAACTTGATATTATTTGCATTTCAGAGACTTGGTTAAATGACTCCATATCAGATGATTCAATTGCTATTGAAGGGTACAATCTCATTAGAAACGATCATTCATACAGTCAAGGAGGAGGAATATGTGTGTATCTAAAAAAAGACCTTAAGTATAGTACGTTAAGTCAATCAGAGTTTTATATTGGTATGGATAACCTTACCCTTACTGAATATTTGTTTATTGAAGTTTCTGCCATTAATGAGAAGTTTTTACTTGGAGTAGTTTACAACCCTCCAAGAAGTGATTGCTCCAAATTACTCTATGATAAATGGATCGCTTTAGGACTGAATTATCCACAAACGATTATTTTAGGAGATTTCAACACTGATATTAGTAAAACTAATGCTAGAGCATTAAAGCTCAACAGTGTGATTGATGTTTTAGGTCTAAATTGTGTTAGCCTTGAACCAACTCATTATTATTCCGGAGGATGTTCTCTGATCGATTTAATGCTCGCTAGCAGTAATGATTTTGTTCTGAAATTTAACCAAGTTTCAGCGCCTGGGTTTTCCAGACATGATATGATATTTGCATCCCTCAACGTTACGCGTAATTCTGGTTCGGCAGCCGGTCGCTGCTACAGAGATTATAACAGAATTGATATGGTATTACTTCAGAACGCTATAGAACCCATCGACTCGTCTTTTTTGTATAGTATGTCTGACCCTGACGTGGCACTGGACTTTTTGAATCAAATTTTGGTAGAACTCCACGACATTTCAGTTCCAATTCGAGCGTACACCCCAAAAAATAATTCGTGGTTCAATGAAATTATTTTACGCGCTATAGTCCAAAGAGATGTAGCGTATCGATTATGGAAAAATAATAAATCAGCGCAAGACTTAGCCCAATATAGAAGACTTAGGAATAGAGTTACCAACTTGATCCATATTGCTAAAAAGAATTATCTCTCTGAAAGCATGTCTTCTCCAAATAATAGCAAAGTTCTATGGAATAAACTGAAAAATATTAATGTCCATAAACGTACTCAACATAATTATCAGTTCGATCACACCTCTGACGAAATAAATGAATATTTCAGCTCTAATTTTACTCACGATAGTTCCCCTTTACCTGTATCTCCTTTTAATGAAAACGGTTTTAATTTTGCGGCTATATCTGAACACGAAATTTTTACAGCCTTGAATTCAATTCAGTCTGACTCAGTAGGTATGGATGATATTCCTCTTCGGTTTCTTAAAGTTGTTTTTCCATTCTTGGCACCTCATTTCTGTTATATTTTCAACTTATGCTTAAGCTGTTGCAAATTTCCGAAGTCATGGAAGTTTGTGAAAGTTATTCCAATTCGGAAAAAATCACGTAGCTCTAATTTGTCAAACCTGCGACCTTTCAGTATTTTAAGTGTGCTCTCCAAAGTTTTCGAAAAAATCTTGAAGCAGCAAATCATTTACTTTATCCAATCTAATAGTTTGCTAAATGATTTTCAATCTGGATTTAGATCAGGTCATAATACTACAACAGCTTTTTTAAAAATCCATGACGACATCCATAAAGTGATCGACAGAAGAGGCATGGCGCTTCTTTTGCTAATAGACTTCTCTAAGGCTTTCGATCGTGTCTCGCATAACAAACTACTCACCAAACTCTCACATCAATTTCATTTTTCCAACAAAGCCGTAAAACTTATACAATCCTACTTATCAAACAGAACTCAAGTTGTCTCTGTGGATGGTGACTTATCTCAAAGTATTGATATTGTGAGCGGAGTCCCCCAAGGATCTGTTCTTGGGCCTATATTGTTCTCAATGTATATTAACGATCTACCATCTATCCTGCATTACTGTCATATACATATGTTCGCTGATGATGTTCAGATTTACATTTACTCATCTGAGCTTGAAATAAATGAAATTACAAGTCATTTAAACGCTGATCTAGAAAAAGTGTTTGAATGGTCCCAGCGTAACTTATTACCAATTAATATTGAAAAAACTAAAGCTATGTACATTTCAAGATCGCGAATAGTTGAAGACAAGCCCGCTGTGTGGCTCGGAAACGATCGAATAGAGTTTGTTCAAAAAGCTATCAATCTGGGATTTGTTCTGACAGATGATCTCGAATGGGATCAACAAGTTAACCTAATTTGTGGTAAAGTATACGGAAGTCTACGTAAACTAAGAAGATCTTCTTGTATGCTGAGACATGATGTAAAACTCAAATTGTTTAAGTCACTGATATTACCTCATTTTATCTATGGGACTGAGTTCTTATTGAATGCATCTGCTAGAGCTAAAGATAGATTGAGGGTTGCTTTGAATAGTTGCGTAAGATACGTTTACAACTTATCACGTTTCTCAAGAGTTTCACATCTTCAAAAGCATTTGCTAGGTTGTTCATTTTACGATTTTTTGAAACTGCGTGTCTGTTTATGTTTATTCAAAATAGCTAAGTTTTCTTCGCCTATATATTTACACGAAAAACTACAGCCATGCCGTAGTTTAAGAACCAGAAATTATGTAATACCGCGACATAACACAGCTCATTATGGAAACACTATCTTTGTAAGGGGCATTGCCATCTGGAACTTGCTGCCGTCAGAAATCAAAAACAATCTTACGATATTTGGATTTCGGCGTGATTGTGTTGCCTACTTCAACGGGGAGAATCAGCAAAATGAATAATAGTAGTAGTTAAAGTAGTTTTAGGATATTGGAAGATAATCTGGGTTCAACTATATTGTAGTAATTTATAAGGAATGTGCCTTACGCTACAAATTTGTGAAATAAACTAAACTAAACTAAGCTTATAAACTAAACAAAGAAAACGTGCGCAATAGACTTTTGATTAGGAAAACTTCGTTTTAAGTTTATCAAACCTTTGGAAGAGTTTCTTAAAATTGAAAGCTCTATCGTCTGGTAGAATTTGTATTTTGATTAATCCCCCTAAAAGTGAAATAAAAAAATTATTTTCCTTCAGTTTCAATACAACACATTGATGTGTTTTGCAAACTTTTAGAGCATATTATTACAAGAAATTTTACTGAGCACAGTAAGCTTCTATCTCTTCAGTGAAGGTAGAAAAATCTTATTTATTGTATATGAATTTGCAAAATCAGTTTTTCTATTCTAACTCTTCTTGTAATTGTTGTATGACTTTTTCATGTATTACAAAGTTGTACAAATAATAAAAATACACAACTTTGCTGAATTTAGTATACCTCTATGTTTGCTTGTTTAGGAACTGTAGAACTTTAATTGTAAAAAACAGCCTGATTTTGACCCCGAATTACTCGATTACCAACTGACGGATACATCTTAAACATTTTACATTTGCTGGTAGTTTTGCTGCATACAGACATCATTTTTCCATGTGAAGAAACGAGAGAAAATTCCAGTTGGGGTCAATTGCGGTACACCTCACATGCTACTTGCTTCGTTTCTGTGATGTCGGTTTATGCTAATCTTGTATCCTAACAATTTAAAGTATTAATGCATTCAATAATTCGGACATTTTGCTCATAACAAGTTTACTGAAGAATATACGTTAGTATATACGTAATATACGATTTGTAATGGCATTCAAAAACCTACACATGTTGTACAAAATACAACAGCGTGAGTAACCGAAAGTTAATAAAAATTGATGAAATTTATTCAAGAAAACTTTATTGTTGTGAATCAAATAGAATGGCATTACAGGAAATTATGCATAGTTCAAAAACTTATAAACTAGAACTTTACTACGCAATGTATATGTTAAAGAATAATATTTCATCTTACACCTTACTTTTACTTGGACTTACCCTCATTAGTAACAACTTACTCAGCAATTTCATGAGAAAAGGAACTATCAAAATTTATAAGTGCTTCTATTTGGTTCAAATTTTGTAAACTTATTCAATTTCCAAAAATTTCATGTAAGCCAAACGTGTCGATTTCTATCTCAAATAGCAAGTAAGATCGTATAACAAAGGTTCCTTTCACCACTAGGTGGATTAAATCAGGTTTTTCCTGGAGCATTAAGTGAGCATTAAATGATGGTCGTACTTGGGTAGCTCTATCTGCACCGGAAGTGTCATTTCCGAACTTTGTCCTGCTAACTTTATCTAAAGCTAGCAGTGCATTGTTTTTTCCTATGAAACAATGGAGCATTAAATTCGTCGTTAGGAGCATTAATTAGCATTAATTGAGTATCAATTAACTGAATGGTGCTACTAATGTTCTGCTAACTTTGTACTGCCAGCTTTAGGGACATCTATTATTTAACGTAGATGATAGAATGAAGGACCATGAAAAATAGGTGTGACCGATTCTTGTCGCTTGCTCTGGTACATAACACGTGGTAAGCCGGCGAACAGCATTATTCAAACGCTAGTTGAGCTACTGCCAACATCATTCGCCAGGGCAAACGAAAGTCACGCTCGACTCGTGCACGTTTGCAGTGTGTGTGCAGTGCAGTGTGTTGGAGCTGGAGCACTCGTTTCGCTGCCGTGATGAAATATCTGGCTGCTGAAGTTCTGGAATTGGCAGGAAATATGCTGCACGCGACAACAAAACGACCAGAAGCCTCCCACGTCACTTGCAGCTGGCCACTTGGAGTGGTATTTCATTGTGATTCAGGACCATACACCAACGGCTTCGTTGATCGCATAGCTGCTGAAGCTTTCCCGCTGGTCCGTTGCAATAAGCCGTGCCTGGTTAGCAGTTATCGGTACTCTAATTTACCGAACAGAGAATTACGTGAGGTGCGTTAGTGCAAGTTTATTGCAAGCAGGAGTTATGATAATCAAACAATCGGTCCTTTTAAGGGCCACACACCGATTGAAAAGTTTGTTATATTTTCTTGCCCAGTAAAATCATAATAACACAGGCAACGAGGGAAAAGTTGAATTTTTCGCCATTGCGGACGACCAACAAATGACGGAAATCAGTTTTCTGGTCACGGGCGACATTTTCTGCGACTTCCAAAACGTCTGCAGGTTGTAAATGCTTTATCAGTGTTCTTTTGTAAGCCGCAGAAAAGATGCGAAAAATTTTCTTTTGAAAACTCGCGCGTACCGTATACCGATTATCAGAGGAAAAGTACTATTCAACGTAGAAACATATCATAAAAATTTATTTACTGTTTGGTTTAGTTACTGACTTGGTTTTGTTTTAATAAAATAGATTCAATCAATTCATGGATATAACTCCAAAATCGGTTGAGGATTGAATGTATACAATGTTTCTACTTTGATAAACGTTACGTATCTAGCTTGTATGCATGAAGAATCGTATTATTACATGTGTATCCATATCCTACTATCGCTACAAAGAAACTTACATGGTCCTACGTCACCTAAGCGGTCGTGTCTTGTGCACACCCCCTCTGATTTTTGGATTGAATCTTGTTTTTTTTTATTTTTACAACCGCCTACACGGCAGGATTTACAGCTCCCATCAACGACGGCATGATAAAGCTGCTTCTACCTTCTAGTTTCAATCGCTTGAATTTCCCGCTTTGTTGGCAATTTCTTCGGGGGCACGGATTAGATGTTTCATCGTCCAGTTCGCCCTCACTTGTACTTCCGTACTGTTTTAAATAGTTTAAAACCATTTTGAAGACTCACCAACATAAAATAATTGACAACATATGCACGTTAGCAAATATTTCCCTGGATTGTCAACTCGCCTTGTGTATATAAATGAAAAAATGGCTACTGTGTTAAAAATGTTCCCCGGAGGGAATTTGGCCACAGGTATCGTTGTCTCAATTCAACGGCATGACTCCAGCATGTATGACGGGTAATATTCACATTAACCGTTATGTGTGCGACAAAAAAAACACCTTTAGCAGGGCGACAAGGGTACCCGGGTACCCAAAATTGATATTGTTATAACATCAACAATTTTAAACCGATTTTGATGAAATAGGTGTCATTTGATTCGTTAATTTATCTAGTTTTGAATTATGTGGCCATTTGGCCTTTAAAAGATTTACGGGGCCCGAAAATCCGGAATTCCGACAGAATGTCCGCTGTGAGGTAGGGAACTGTTTGTATTGCAGGAAAATCAGTCATGCGGATATAAAAACTCTAAAAATTCATACAATGAACTATTTCATATAATGAGATGAATCAGGTTGGCCATTCCAGAGTAGGTTCCTGTGGGGTCATGGGTGGCCAGTCTAGGATTGGAGGTAAAACCTAGCAATATGGGTATCAAAGTTCTTGGAATTAGTTCGGGAGGTAATATTTTTTACATTTTGATGTATTTTGATTGGTTATTTCGAAAACGGTTTCTACGGGGTCACAGATCATACCGCAGGATTCAAGATAATGCTTAGCATTATCAGAACAGTTCAAAACGTAGAACAATCCGTTATACATTTGGAACCAGTTCCGAAATTATTAATGAGTACTAAACTGGCCATATCAGTTCAAAACATCTAAAAGATCCGCTAAACCAATCCTAATAATGGATTAGGCACCCAACTGGCCATCTGTAACCCTACAGGAACCCAATTCTGGAATGGCCAATGCGATCTAAAGTCACCAATTTATATAATAAGATGAAAAAAGGATCCATAATGTCAAGTTCAAAGCTAATAGCTTTGCTGAAAGCTGATATTCTTTCAAAACAAGCGGCTTCCCACGCTTTACCGGACGTTGCTCCGGAATTATTGATTCCCGGGAACTACATGTCATTTGATGGCCAAATGCTTTGTCTAATCAAAACTGGATAAATGTACGAATCAAATGCCACTGGTTTCATCCAAATCGGTTCAAGATAGCCAAAGTTATAAACATAGCAAATCATGGGTACCCGGGTACCCTTGTCGCCCTCCTACGTAATAAAAACATTCAAGTGCCTCTCATTGGTAATCCCCTTTATGGATATGCACCAAAAAAACCTCAATTACTTAAGATCAACGAGTTTTACGATGTCGCAAAATTTCAATGACGTATGTTTTAAATTGAATGAGTTATAACTATTTTAAAACTGAAAAGGTACCCGGGTACCCTGTTGCACACATAACGGTTAAACAGGTTACCATTACCGCGTAAAACTTCTTTGACACACAAAAGTAATAAAATTGCATTTTTCTCATTTTCATGTTCGTAGCATATTAGGCATTTTTCCATTTATGAGCAGTTGATGCATTCACATGTGCCGTTGGTGTGTTTTTATTTTTTCGTTTCGGTCACACATAGTTAGTGAATGACATTCTGCCAAATCTGTTCTCTAGTTTTGTAATGAGTATAGAATCATTACATAAGTGGCGTTAGTAAATAGGAACATTAGCCTTTGAGTATGCAACCAGTGCTCGAACCAAAAGAAATAACTATCAACTGACGATTGAGGGTTATGGGTGGAGATTCTTTCGTATACGGGACAGTCACCTATGGATGACAGAAAATTTGAAATAAGAATCGGGTTTCAAGAAACCGGAAACACAATCTAGGATAAGAAATAAAAATAAGAACATTATCAAGAATAAGAAAACTTACAGGCTAGATGAGTCTGGGTAACATCAAGGCGGGCTTCGTTGAGTTTAGTTTATTAAATATAAAGTCGTGAGTCAAGTGCTTAAATAAAATAGTAGCGAGTCATATAGATAAAGCTAAGTCGTGAGTCGGAACAATACTGGGCTTTATAAGTCAAGGCAAAAGTTCGCAGCGACCACGTGAGCAGTCCCGTGCATTGGAAATTCGTCAGGAGAAACGCGATTCGTCGGTGGACGAATCTGGTTCGATCGGTGGACTCGGCGGATCCCCTGGGTGCATCTATCGCTTTGAGGTTGCGTACCTCTATAGGTGCATTCAGAGAGCGGTTGTCATCGGTTGTGGAAAATATCTCGCCATTAAGGTGGTTGCCAGGATTACGAGTGATCTACGTGGGGAAAGACTCCAACCGCCAGTGCGATCCGCTCGACTCACGCGAAATTGCAGTCCCGATCTTGAACGTATGAAGAAGCCAACCCGTTGCTGTTGTACCACGCGATTGCTCTCGCTGCACGATTTGTGTCGCTACCATTTGCCGTGGCCCCCAGCAGAGCCGAGGTTACGCCACCATCTCGCAGTCTCGTGTCGCACACTGGCGCCCCCTGGAAAATAACCGTTCATCGGAAAACCCTGGATTAAGGGGACATCCCTGATAACACAAAATCGTAATAGAAAGTTCACATTAAATCGTTTTCATGTCAATTTCACATTGGAATTGTATAATGATTAGAGTATGTCAAATCGAAGTGAACAATAAGTTGTTTTGCAGTCGTGCGTGTCTTCATCATTGGCGTAACTAGGGGGGGCTAAGCCCCCCTAGAAGACATATAGCCCCCCCTAGAAAATTTAAGCTGGATTTTTAAATTTAAGAAAAAACTATAGTTAGATAACTTAACATACTAAAAACCTAAGAGTAATTTTTATATGCATCACAACTTAAAGTTCCTATGCATCAATGTACATTTAATCTTAATATGCCAAAAAAATAAAATGGTCGAAAAAATGCCGGGGGCTATAGCCCCCCCTAGAAGTGAGCGCTAGTTCCGCCAATGGTCTTCATATACAATTCATGACTGTGAATTATAAAGTAGTATAGACGATTGCATTATTTGATTATATCTTAATTATATATTCAGGAGTATTGAGTTGCGTGTTATAAAAACTACGCAAAATAGAATTACAAATAATTGTCGAAATTTTCGCTCGTATATCGCCTCCACTTTGGTACATATATGTTCTTATATGGCGTGAAATATAACTTTTTCGTTCAGATATGATTTCGTATATCTCAGTAGCAATCGAGATATACAAACCAAATGGTTTACTGGGATAAACCACTTAAACTTTTGAAAACTCCATTATTTTTGTACTTCAGATTTCGATTCTGCAATCTTTTCCGCTTATTTTGATAGTAATTATGTAATGATCCGACCACGGGAAGTGGCCGAAAAACGATCATACACATAAGCATTCCAGTGCGGTGTGGAACAACCTCGACGGAATAAAACACCGCTCGTGAAAAACCACGATTTTCAAACTTTATGTACCTTTTTCTCAGAAACTACACAACGTATTGGAACAAACTTTTTTTTTGTTTTGTTGGTAGGAGCTTGGCAAAGACTTCTATAACTTTTGAGGTTTGTAAACGAAATACTGTTAAAAAAAAAAGAAAAAGAAGCCAAAATTTTAATTTTTTAGCCATCTTTTCTTCTTATTTTTCGTTTTTTTTTTCAAGATGTATTTCGTTTACCAAACTCTAAATATAAAAGTTTTTTCCAAGCACAAGTTTTTCAAGGAAAATGTATGGGATGTCATGTCGGTTCTGCGGGGCTAATGGAACCAAATTTAGCCTGTGGGGTTTTTGGAGGCATGAACATCGGCACCAACTTTTCAAAAGGGCCAATCTGTAAAATGTAAACAAACCGAGTGAGGGCTTCTTTCCTTATGCTACTCCAGCAAAAAATAACCCCCACTCGGTTTGTTTACATTTTGCAGATTGGCCCTTTTGAAAAGTCGGTGCTGATATTTTATGATGGTTTGTGACCCCTCACCCCTGTGGCAGGAGGATAAGGACTCTCATAGAAATAAAATTGAAGTTTTAGCTTATGTGTCATATTTTCTGCTATGTAACAAGCGGTAAGCTGTGAAAGTAAACTAGTAAAATCTTCTTGGAGCAAGAGACAGTGAATCGACGCCGCTAACTTACATGGCTGTTGCCATTCATGTCAAAAGAGAACATACGAATGGCACATCATATTTGCAATGAACGTTCTTTGACTTTAATGTTATTTGTAACCAATGGTCCTTTTAAAGGCCACAAGCGAGTTAAAGTAAGATTATTGAAACATGTCAAGCTACGCATAATCATATTTCATACAATAATCTGTGGGCTGTCCATTCATTACTATTTCAACCTTTATGATGCACACAAGTGATTTTTAAAAGAAATCTCTATGTGTAAATGGTTGCAGGCGTTGTACTTATGAACCCCCGACCACGTATTTTCAAAGTCACCATTGCATTCAATAAAGAATTGAATGTGCATATTTCGCTCTTCTCTTTTAAACATTCACTTAAACAATATCACTCACAGATTCTTAGAAACATACGTATGCCAGAAATGCAGTTTACATTAGTCTTTGATCTAATGATCTGATAAAGTCCTACGTCACCCTCTCGCACAACCCGTAGGGCTGCATGACTTGTAGTTTTTTACATGTAGGCAGGGCTGTCATTCGCTCACACTATGCGCCCAATGTTCCAATATTATGCCTTGTCGCACAGAGCGATTCGGCAACACACCTCTTCAGCTAATATGCACACAGCGTACGAGCGAAAGCGGAGTGGGAGCGAACGACAGCACTCGGTGAAAATCGCCCAGTGAGTGACAAACAGCACTTGGTGCTGCCCTTTGCCACACTCCATACGGAATTGCGCAAAAAAATTGTTTTGTATTTACAAATTTTCTGCCCTTTTAAAAGTGAAAATACACGCTGCACTGAACAACTAATATGGTCTATGTTAAGTTAGTACGGATCAGGCACCGCAACAGTAAAAATGTTTTTCTCAATCACACCACTTCAACTGACCCAGCGCAGGGTGTACAATCCAGCCGCGCAGAGTGCGGCTCTTGGTGTGGTAAAGCACGCAGCAAATTTATCACTCTGCGTTTGCGACTGCCTTTTTTTGGTGCGCGTAAAACACGAAAGAGCGTGTTTAGCAAAAGAGACACTGAAGGGAATTTGTGGGCGAACACACGCCGCATGGCGAGTGTTGTGTTGTTTAAGAATGTGTGTCTTTTGATCTGCGCTGCGGTTTATGCCACCTCTGCATGTAGGTAATAGATCAATTGTTCATTTAAAGCAGATAAATTAAAAATTAAGCAATAACTTTTTTTACACAGGTGGTTTTGCTCAGGGGCGGTCTTGCCCCGCCTACCCTTACGCATAAACGTAAAACGTTCAAGCAATAAGAAATAACTAATGTCTGATGACTGATCCTATACCCTACATTACATCTTTTCGGTCTCTAGAGGACTCACCTGTTACTGTAGACGACACGCTGGCCTCTACGTGCGCCGGAGCGGTCACCTCACGCAACACTTCAACGTTGGAGGGACCAGCTATTTCATGCGATGGACCAACTAACGATGTATTTGCCACTGCAGGATGCACTGAATCACTACGATTCCCTTTTTTTCAAACGGTAGAGAAATGAAATGACTACTTGTCAAGCGTAGCTACCAATATCCCCCCCCTCCTTTCCTTTCCGCTCTTCCCCTCCTTCACCAAAAAATTTTCATTTCTTTCCGCTACCTCCCCTTCATCAATTGTAGAACCATCGATTCCACAAATATTAATATAATTATTTGCAAACCAAATGTAAACCATTGAGATATATACAGGTGAGGCAATGATAGTACATTGGTGTTAGTCCAATGTAGAAATTTCATCATGGTGTGGTTGGGACCGAAAAATGACCAAGCCTGGAATTAAATTCCAAAACCAAGTTCAAGTTCAAGTGAAAGATTAACAAAATTTAAATGCGAACCTCGATACAAAACTTAAAACAAATGTTATGAATGCACATTGTAAAAACACCGCTATTTAAAAAAAGTTTTATACCTATTCGTCATCTAAAAAACTATCAACCTTACCATCAGGTTGCCTTCAAATAAATTTGTTATAACTACACAACCAAATTTTAGTTCTTTTTTATTTGCCATCCAATATACCTCGCATTCTTCTATAGAAATAATCTGGTCACATCAATGAAACAATGAAATGATTTTTTTTGTATGCTTTATTGTGTGAGGCACTAGTAAAAGTTACAACACTAGTAATATATTAATACTAACCAATAATGAATCTAGCACTTATAACCTCATCGAAAACAAGTTTAATGTAAACTTTTTTAGGATGATTTTGTGTTTAGATGATTTTGTTTAGTTTTGTGATATTTTATTTTTTACTTCTAGTTACAACTCTCACCTATCTCTTACATATGTTCTGACAATTGTTAGGTTGCTGTTAGTATTGTATTCAAAACATTTTTAAATGATTTTTTTAATTCTATAGGGTAATTTGCCAATGGTCGTACAGATGTTCTATAACCAAAAAGTGGCATGATATTGTTACAGATAATGATCTAAAAATGAATAAAGCGTGTAATTTGTACGCTTTAATAGGATTTAAGCATGAGTTATCACGGTAATTTGCGCTTAGCTGAATACTAACCAATTATTGGAAGTGTCCATTAGCAAATGTCCCTGGTATCATCAACAGTGTTTACATTTTATAAATAAATTCTAAATCTCAATATCATCAACAGTGTTTACATAATAAAAACTTTAGTCAATCTTTTACCCGCAAAATCATTTTGAAGGATTATTGGAATACAAATATGTTTGTGAATAGTGAAATAATAATCGACAGTTATTTTTGAGCGCCCTAGTAAAATTTCAAACATTAGCAAAGAATAGATTTTTCTATATAATGCATAGAATTAAATAGAATTTAAATGCAAAAATCTTTTCTTTGCTCATATATATCACCAGAGTTTATAGCATTATGTTTTTTTAATGAATAAATGAATCGTCTGTTTGAGAAACCCCACATGTGCTTTTGAGACAATTGTAGACAAACAACAAAAACTTGATTTTCGCGAAATATGTTCAACCCCAACTAAAATGAGTTTGTGGAACTAACATTTTCCAGAGAAGATGTAGGAATCCCCGAGGATTCAAAACTGTCAAAAACTCATGAAAATGAACTCATATCAAATGACGTTTGTTTTGTTTCTCAAACAAACGATTCAAATGTAATGAAGTTCACCAACAGCAAAAAAAAATTGACTTTATAGCTCGAACGTTATAGAGAATACGAAAAGAAAACTGCCGAGATTCAAATCGAGGTGTGAGTTTTATGAAAATTAATATAAAATTCAAGTTCAGGACGGGATCAAATTTAACATAATACCGTGGACCCCCGTTCGTTTGACCATTTTTAATTTAACACTTTTTAATTTGAACCCCGTTGGTTTGCACGACGTGCAAATTAAAAATGGTTCAAATGTCATTCTCAACATGACATCATTTGTTCGATTCGTTTGTACTGACCTAGCGTGTTTAATCGGTTTCACATTTCGTTTTCCTAACGATTAAAAGAGAAATCCGATCGGAAAATGCAATATTCGCACTTGCAACTGTCAACTAAAACAAACCACCAAAACAATAACAAAGATCAGGGCGGCCAGTTCACACAGGTTTCAGCATATTTCGGGTTACCAGTTGTTCAAATTAAAAAGTAACCCCGTTAGTTTGCATAAGGAATCGTTCAAACGAACGGGGGTCCACTGTATAAAAATTGGGGTTCGGATCGGGTTTTGGTTTGACCGAAAAAAAATTCGGGTTCGGGTCGGGTCGGGTTCGGGCTTAGCGAAAAAAATAAATCCGGGCTCGGGTCGGGTTAGGGTTTGATTGAAAATAAAATTTCGGGTTCGGGTCGGGCTCGGGTTTGAAAAAAAATAAAAATTCGGGTTCGGGTCGGGTCCGGGTTCGACAGCAAAAAAATTTTCGGACCCGGGTCGGGTTCGGGCTTGGAAAATATGAAACCCGACCATCTCTAGCCTTACAAGTAGTAATGTCAATGAATCTGAATCTGATCGCTCCTCTGATCTTGATCACTAGAAGTGATTTTTTTTCCATCTCTGCTTACAATAGAACAGTGGAAATTGTAATATATTCTAATGTTTGAAATATCAATATCAATGAAAAATCTCAATTAGTTTTGCAAGAACATGTCACTCTCCTTGTGTGCCCTCAAGTTGTTGTCAACTCCATACATTCTCTCTAGATTCTAGGCTTCCTAAAAATAACTGTAGGTTGGCGAATATTACAAAAACTTTTCGTAGTTTTATTTACTACTTATATCCAGTCGTTTTTCTGTAAGATGTATCATCAACGGTGTTTATAGAATCAAACTTACATCATATCATAAATGCAGAAACTACATTAAAATATAAAACCAACAACTCAAAATCTAGACTTAAAGTTATTTGCGTCCAGAGTTTGAGTCCTTGTCCGCAGTGCTTGTGGCTTTTCGGCAAAGTCATCGTTTACGTGACCCATCGTTCCAAATTCATGTTTCATGTTTGCTATTCTCGTACTACTTACTCCTTGAGACTTCATTTCGTCTGTTGCTTCAACAACATCGATGATTTTCACATTCTTTCGATATTTGTAATACCAAAATTCGAAGATCAAAGTAATGCACGCCATTCCAATACCCACAAATATAACGATAAAAACTCCTCCGATATTTTGTATGGATATGCCATCCGATTGGTCATCTGGTTTTTCACATTTACTTTGTATCTCGTCGTTCTTCCACCATTGTTCTTTTAATTTTTCCAGTTGGCGCTTGTTTAGTAGCATGAGAATTCTGCAAATTGAGTATTAATGAGAAGGGTATTTTAACTTTACACAAAATATTTTGTCACTTTCTTGATAGTAAAAATATAAATAAAACATAATGTAAAAGAAAACTGAAATGACTACTTACGCATTATTGAATTGATCTTTCAAAGGTGACCCTTGTTGCACTGCGATCGCGTATGGTTTTCTTGAAAATTCTTCTCCAACCATTTGCAAGTCACAGTTGGTTAGGACTTTGTATCTAATATCAGTGGCATCGCCCAGAAAAGCAAACCCGGACGCTGACGTCGAATTTCTTATCCGTTCAACTGCTTCGTCCAGACTGTTTGGCAGTCCTGCTTCTTGCATTGCTTGCCACATTTTAGTATACTTGTCACTCACCGGGTAGTCCCAAACTGCTAATTTTGATCGTTCAACAGGAGTCAATGAATCATTTAGAGACATTTCCTTCCATATTCTGGGGAACAAATAGGATAAATTAAATTTGAAATATGATAGAATGACATTCTTGCACACATTGCTACATGCTAAAATATCTAACTGATATGGTAGCATAGCGTAAACAGTTGCACGACTTCATCATTGATGCCAATAACCTCCTTTTATAACCTCCTTAAGAATCAAGTTACAAGGTCAAGCAGCCGTATCACGCTCTGCTGGAAGCAACAAAAAAACCAATAAAGTTTTCGCTGCTGGACAGTCGCCGCCATAATTTAACAAAACCGTTCGCTCTGGCAAAAGCCAAATCAGCCCGCCAGCCTTATTAACTTGAAAATACATACTTGAATGTTTTACTGTATGCCATCCTTATCGATTTGGTTTAGCGACCATACTAAAATATCCCATAGAATATTTAATAAATTTTGCGCAATCTCCGTTGGTTTGCAGGATACGCGCATTAAATTTTATCGTGATAAGTGACTAAAATCAACCTGCCATTAAAATGTTATAATTAATTTTTGGAAACTGGTCGTCTCAACAAAATAAATATATTCAGTTAGTCAATCTCAATTTCTATCAAAATCATTTTAATTGCTTCCTGTGACTGGAAAACCGATTGGTATTAACTTTTATTCTGCAAAACACTTTAATTTGATGAACTTTTGTTTGCGAGCTAAAATAAAATATTAAAATATGGCCTATCATAAAAAAATGATTTTGGTGATGAACTCTAATATTCTTCAGAATAGCAGTAATAGATCTGTTCAGGGTCAGGGCGCTAACGTTTTAATCTATACCTATAAAAATGGATTTCTGTCTGTCTGTCTGTCGGTATGTTCCTTAAAGAATCGAAAACTACTAAACCGATCGGCGAGAAAATTTGCATGTAGGGGTTTTGGGGCCATGGAAGGTTATTGTGATAGTTAGAGACCTCTCCCCCTAAGAGGGGGGGCTTCCATACAAATAAAATATAAATAAACGGAATGGAGGTAAATGCATCAAAATGTTCCGTCATAATTTTCTCCCGCCTTCGTAACCCTCAACATTTCGAATATCTAATGAACGCACGCGAAACGAAACGTTGTAGCTCTGTCAAAGATCTGGGAGTCATACTTGACTGCAAGCTAAAGTTCGACGAGCACATTAGCATAATATCGTCAAAACCGTATGGCTTCATTCGACGAACCGCTTCGGATTTTAATGATATCTACGCTTTAAAAACGCTTTACTGCACCTTAGTTCGAAGTATTTTGGAATACGCAGCACCGGTGTGCGCAGCGTATCACACAGGGAAAATTCATAAAATTGAAAGAGTGCAACGTTGTTTCATACGTTTTGCCCTGCGTCGTTTGCCTTGGCGGGACCCTATACGCCTTCCGGCTTACGAAAATCGTTGTCAGTTGATAAAACTTAGTACGCTTGCCCAAAGAAGACGAACGTCACAGAGATTGCTTGTTTACGATCTGCTAATGGGAATAATCGATAATAGTTATCTTTTAGAAGAAATAAATCTGCACGTGCCTCGTCGAATTCTTCGGAATCGAACGTTTCTCTGGACTCCAGCTCATCGAACCCAATATGGCCAGAAAAATCCTTTACATTATTGCTGTAGATTAGTTAACAAGGTAAATCATGTGTTCGATTTTAATGTTAGCAAAACTAGATTTAAAAGCTTGATTGAATATGTAAATTAGTTTTAAGAGAAAATTAGACTGTACTGTCTTGTGCCGAAGACTATAGAACAATAAATTAAATTAAATTTCCTTTTATCTCAAGAACAAATCAAGCAAATGAAACCTAATTTGGCATGTGGGGCTTTTAGAGGGCAGAATTTTTTTCTATGGTGAATTATGACCCCCCCCCCTTAAGAGGGGGAGGGGGGCTCACATACAAATGAAATACAAATTTTCTCATAACTCGAGAACTAATCAAGCAAATGGAACCAAATTTGGCATGTGGGGATTTTCGGAGGCAAGAATTTTTCTATGATAAATTAGGGCCCCTCCCCTGTTTAGTAGGGGGCTCCCATATAAATGAGATAGTGGGAAATCCACCAGCGCCGCGGACAGCTTTCAATTCCGGACACTTCTGATTTTCATGGTTCAAATGGTGCCCCTTAGCAGCTAATATGATAAAATCAACGAAAAAGAACACAAATTAGCATGCGTGATTTTGAATGAAATCCGAAATACCGAAATATTTCCGTTATACACTGACCACTACGAATCTCGGAATATTTTGAATAAAAAAAAACTAAAAAAATTTCCCCGTCGTATGCAATTTGATATCAATTGCCTTATCATGACAAAGGGAGTTGTACAAACTTAAGGTGAAATTAGTCGTCATCGATTCTGCCAATTTCAAAAGCAGTTTTTTTGTTTGAAACAAAAATTCTGTTTATGAGAATATATTCGCTGTGTTCAGATTGGCAAGAAGAATGCAGTATTTACATTTTTATAAACAGAATCCCGCTTTTGTGCCGAAAAACTGCTTCCGAAATTGGGCTTTCCGACGAAAAGTTAATGACTGCTAGTTTCCCGTTAATTTGTCATGTTTACCAACTCCTGTATGAAGGACCAAAAACGAATTGGTCTGTTACACTTACCAATAACCCTGCTTACACCACAGCACATTACCTAAAGTTTTTTTTAAACCCTTTTAGTAGAATACGAAAGTTGAATGAAAGAAAAGTTGAAACTACTTCTACAAGTTCATCAACAGACACAAGTCGTAAGCGCATCTGTCGGAATAAAATTAAGTAATAGTGGAACTTAATTTTGAAAACGGTTTTGATTTTTCTTTCATTTAACTACTGCACATATTTAAGTGATGATAATATCGAAAAGAAATTCTCGTCGGCGAAATTGCGACATGAGTATTGAGGCAACACCTCAAAGTGAGGTAAATAGGTCACTTACTCGTAGAATCGTGCTTCTATATCCGCCATACGTTGAAAATATGTCATTGCAGATGATCCATTCAATGGTGCGTATAAAATTTTATACTGTTTTGATAAATCATCTAAAGACTCTACAGGTGTATCCAACCTAGACACTGTGAGAAAGGCTGCTAAATTGGCTGTGTAGGATGCGATAATTATGAATCTGAAAATAAAAAAAAATCCAAAATAGCTTATATATAAAATTTACATCAAAATTAGTTATAGATACTAAATGGCACCGTAGAACTACAATTCATTATTATATGTGCCGTAAACGCACCTAATTCTGCGCATGAATGCTAATTCTGCGCGCCGAAATTTTTTTTTTGCGCGCCGAAATTTTTTTTGTAAAGCATTTGATGATAAACGATAAAATTTACTTTCTTACTCTAAGAGGTTTAGGCACTGACGAACTGACATCTAAGCTAGGTGCTCAACCTGTGTGAATTGTAACGGCCGTTCGTCATTCACGTTCAAATAGGGGGACTCGGGGCATAAAGGACACCTTAACTGTTTTCAATTAATTATGTGCAAAAAGAACCAATTGAATTCAACCTGAAAAGGCCTAATACTAGATGAGGGTATAATCTAAATAGTTTCAGTGAGTTCAATATCAAAATAATATAAATATATAAAAAAAAAACGTTTTCGTTTCAGATGTTTTTTCGCTCGATATTAATAGGTACGGGGCAAAAGTGTCACTATGGCGGGGAAAATGACCACAAGTAGAGAAATGTTGAATTTTAACTTCTATCTATAGGAATTAGGTCTAGTTAATGTGTTAGACCAAAAATAATACTCATAAAGATAAATAAGATTTCAGTATGCTTGTTTTCGGCATAGTCATGATAATGTACAATTGTACAATTTTCAAACAGTTAAATTTCAAAATCATTTTAATGTCTGAAATTAAATATTTTATCGATGAATTTTCCTATGGTATATTGTAAGACACTTTAGAAACCATAAAAAATAACCATATTAAAATTCTTCGTCGCTTTAATGGAAAACTGAAGAGTGGCACTTTTGCCCCGGGTGGTCGCCATGCCCCTTGTTCCCCTAACTGCTCGATTTCGATAGTTTCGGCGATTCGATAGTCAGTGGCGCCACTAGCATTCACATTTGTCGACTAACATTTGAAAGGGGCGTATAAGCCAACTGTCAAACAGAACGAGTGAGAGTTCATTTTCCTATGCTGCTCCAGCAAAAAATAACTCTCACTCGTTCTGTTTGACAGTTGGCTTATCCGCCCCTTTCAAATGTTGGTCGACATTTGTGTTGATGGGTGTAAAAAAAGATTTCCAAGTCTTCTCAGCCGCCCAGTTAGCTTCGAGGTACGACGCTGGTCTAACAAGCCAGTCGTCTTATGTTCGAATCTCGGCTAGGCGGTGCTTGCTAGTTAGAGTCAGTAGGATTGTTGCACTGGCCCCGTAATTTTCCTGTACTGTAACAGCCGGCTGCGAAGTCTGTCGATAAAGAAGGGTAATGTCTAAAGACGGTATAAACCCATGGCTTTGCTTTGCTTTGCCAAGTCTTCTCGCACTCACAGGAAATCCCATTATGACATCAAAATACGGGTAAAACACAACCGAAAATACTGCTCTCACTCTTTTCTAGCACAAAGCCGACGTACACTCAAAAAAATCAGCACGTCAAGTTTACGTGAAAACATATTTAATTCTCATCCATCACAGTTTCCATGTAACATTCACGTGAATTGTTGGTAACTCGCACTCATACTAACCAGTTTACGTACGATCCCGGTAAATTTTATCAATTTTCCCGTTAACTAATACATGAAGTTCACGTAAGTTGCTGTACAGAAGTTTACATGATGTTTCACGTGGATGCGACATGTCGATTTTTTTGAGTGTATAAGTATCAGCAGCAACGTCAACGAGAATACGCGATTGCCAGTTTATCCATTTT
The DNA here is from genome assembly GCF_943734655.1 of Sabethes cyaneus. Classification (NCBI taxonomy): domain Eukaryota; kingdom Metazoa; phylum Arthropoda; class Insecta; order Diptera; family Culicidae; genus Sabethes; species Sabethes cyaneus. Next base: position 108,451,499 of record NC_071354.1, on the reverse strand, counting down.
AGTGCTCGAATTTTCACGCAAAACAAAAATATACACACAAAAAATAGACAAATTTACACAGAAAATCGCGATAAATTTGTTCTAGCCTGGGTGTCTGTTCTCTGTGGTTTAGGTAAACATATACTTACCCGAAAAGCCACCATGTCGCAGCTACCAATCTTCCTGAGAGATTTTTAGGAGCCTCCCCTCCTCCTTGTGGCGTTAGAGAAGTCATGCAAAACCAGAGACATTCCTTGATATTGAATTCGCGTTTTTCGTCGTCATTCTTATATTTTTCGCGATTGTTTTGGTAGCTATACGGGCTATAACGATCAAATATCCACATGAGGAAGCTGGTGAAAAAATAGGCTGCCAATATACACAACCATACATTTGTTTCTAACACTGTAAGAAACTTAAATAACGAACTAGGTGTGCTTGGTAACTGCATCATAATAGAAATTCCTACTAAATCGTAGTATGGTACAGTAAAATCTATAACTGTTTCGCGTTCGGCCATAACAGACATTGAACCTAAGCCAATGTCAGCCTGCTTGTCGATTAGTTTACGCACTATTCCATTCCATTCTCCTTTTTCATTCATATTGCCAAATTTTCCATCTTCAACTTCTCTTATCTCGTAGTCAAACTTTACAATTTTGGCGATTTCATCCAGTAAATCTATACAATACCCTTTAAATCCTTTGGGAGCTGACGAATCTCTAATAATGAACGGTTCTTGCTGAAAAAGATCATAGTTACGTTTGATGCATGAGCCTTATGTGTGCGTCAAGAAAAGAAAGCCACTTTTAGCAAGATGACTCGAGTATACATAAATTGATATAGTCATAACTTTAACAATTTTGATTTTATCTAGTTTTAGCACACTGAATTATTTGCCCTTCAAGAGTTAAACGGATTCCGCAAATTTCAAATTCCGAAGGGACGTCTGGTATGAGATGGAGAACTGGTTGTATTGCAAGAATGTCACTCACTTAGATATCAAAACTCCAGAAATGTAAAAATTCGTAAAATTGACTTTTTTCACATAATGAGAAGAAACCTGTTGGCCATTCCGGAGTAGATTTATGACGTTTCTTTTAGTTTGATATTTCGAGCTGTTTTAATTAGTTGTTTCGTCAGCGGTTCCTGCAGTATCCAGTAATAATTCATGATTCAAAAATAATTTTTGGGACCGCCATCCGAGATTGTGCCACGGAGGTGAGATTGTACCAAAAACCAAAAATGTTTATTTGTGAAAATTTATTATATCTATAGAAACTGGGGACCTAAATTCAAAATGATCATGAACATAACATATTTATTCAGGATTTAGAATGGAACACAGATAATATTAGCAAACTATTTAGCCTAAACAGGGTTTCAAAGTTCGCGATCAAAAGTACTAGGAAATAACGCTTGCAAAAAATGTCCCGCATAAACCAACCCAAGCAAGAAAACGCATCAACTTGCTATTTTGAAGGTACATAAACTAATCATTTATAATGTATTTATTATGTAAAGTTTATTATGCGTTGGATAAGTTTTGGTTATGAAAATATTTTTCGATATTCTGTACTTTTCGAGCTTCACGGGGGTGAGATTGTGCCAAGCCATAATGATTGATCCAATTTGTGGATTTCACATACACAACTAAAATACGTCAGTATACACCAGTACACTCACATTCTTTACTATTGAACACAATATTTTGACAGATTAGATTGCATAATCTAATTTAAAGCAAACAGCACCATAGGTCTGCTAAATAATTTTAACTAATTTTTAGTTTTCTCTGGAAATTTCTGATGCTTTGAATAAACACTCTAATATAAGATGAATCTATTATACCGAGTATAAACTGCCAGTTTTAAGGAGGGGAGAGGGGGAGCGGGGTGGGATGGGCCGTTCTGCGGCCGCTGGTTCTCGTACGAAGTAATAGTTACTTTTGTTAAATGAACAAATAGGTATGTCCCCTTAGGATACACGCCCTCCATATATCTCCCCCTTGTTAACCCTAGAAACGCTACTGGCGATATAAAAGCTGTCCATTGACTACGAACACATTTTTAGTTATTTCAGACCTCACCGGGTTATTTTCGTTCACACTTTTTGTATGATGCGTTGTTTTTGTCCGACCCCCTGCCCCTAATAATCCACTTAGTTCATGGACGGCCCCATATGAACTACTTTATACTGATATTTATGTGTATTGTTATTAAACATGCTAATGTTCACTGTTTAGGTATTTACCTTAACTTAGTGTCAGAGTAACCAAACTAGATAAGTTTACAAATCATATACCACCAGTCTCATCCAAATCGGTTCAAAATTGTCAATTTCAAATAATAAGTTCCCTTGGCGCCTTTCACTGCTGTTGTATAAGTTTATGTTGTATAAACGAATCTCTTAATGTTTATGCACAAAATTACCCCAGTCGTTTGAAATCTAATAGTTTTACGAAGTCACAAAGCTTCAGTAACATATCATTCAAATTGAACAAGTTAAAACAATTTTAAAACTGGAAAGGTACCCGGGTATCCTGTCGCACACATAAAAGCACAGACTAACAGACGTAACACCTCGAACAAATTTTCTAACAAAACATCGTTTCAATTACACCCCTAAAACTTTGAAAAAAAAAAACACTAGCTTCACCTGGTGCAGTCTTCGCGCTACCCAGAGCAGGTTGCTATAAATTTAGCAAAGCTATGAATTTACTTGTATATTATCTGACAACAGCGCCAGCGCAGGTTAGCGAGGTTCTCGTGCAGCGACTGTTGTTTTAGTCTTGGCTTGAGTGAAAATTTGAAATGATCGTTTTTATTGACGATGGAATGAGGCTCCAGTGTTACGTCTGATAGTCAGTTCATAAAAGTTAAAGTATATATTGTTAAAAGTTCTCCACGCTATCTTTAAATAAAAATGCTAGGTATCCAATCAGTGAGATCATTTAGCAATAATAAATTAAAATAACTCTAGAAAAATGACATCTTATTAAGCGTTCTTAAAAAGTTACTTACAACAACAGTATAAACTCTATAAACGGTATCCGCCGTCAGGTTTCTCATTTCCTCTTCACTTACAACATGTATCAGATTATCGAGACTAGCTTCCCATTTTCCTAGATTTCTGGTGCTAACTGAGGCTCCTCCACGAATGGTCACGGCACTTATATCCATATCGAACTTCATGAAGCTATGGCCATTGAACGCGGACTTTCCTTTTGGAAACTCAAATGCACCGTAAGTTGTGGGCTCTGTAACTTCTATAAATGCCGATTTCAGATCGATAGTGTGATTTGGTGTATTAGTCCCATCGTATTCATCACAAGTCAAATATTTCATATTTGGTGGCCAAGCTCCAACTTGAAGGATATTCCTAAAACCAGAAATTACCTTATTCTAAACCTGGACGAAATATTCTTGACATTATATTACTTAATGGCCAAAAACGTACGTAGCGCAAGATCGAAATAAAACACTGTAGTAATTTGCGGTTCTTGTTTCATATTATACGTTGTTCTAATAACGCCCAAGCGATCCTTACTTTTACTATCCGATACCGGTTTTAGTAACATGATGGTAGCGTTTTCAATATTGCTGGAAAGTTCTCCTTGATATTGTGTAATTGCATGCCATGCAAAATTCCTTTCGAAAAATTCTCGTTTAGCAGATTCTGCAATTTGGTAAAGCATAGGTCAATAAGTAAATAACTTCATTATCCTGCAATAGTTTGTTTATGTCTAACATCAAAGGTAAATACTTGAGAAAGAGAAAGATGGCATCTAACTTCGTTTGTGGCCACCAAATTGTCTTGTGAGAATCTACGAGGAAACACGAGCTCTAAATGATTATACAAAACAAGACCCAGGTAACCAATAAGCATTTCCAATGCAATTTAAATGCAAGCCAATAAGCATTTAAATTGCCTTAAATGCTACTTAAATGCTATTTTGGCAAAATATGCGGCTACTTTACTACAAGCCCTCTTATAGTGCTGACAATGCTTATTTGCAGCTAGTTACCGACAAGAAGAATTTAAATAGAATTGGGGATGCCAATTTACAACAGGTTATGCAGTCAAAAGTCTGCAGTATAAAATACCAGGGATGCTAAAAACGATTGATTTACTGCTTATACCACTGCTATTGGTTACCTGGTGAGTAATCATAGAACCTTGTGTTTCTGCCACACATTTGTGGACCCCTAATGAAAGTTTATGGAAGTTTATTTAGACAGTCGCAAACTTGAAATCAAATGATCAGGCAGCTGTGGATTGTTGTCACTGTGAACTAGACTCCGTGATTTTACGAAATATGGTATCCTGCGAACAGGGTTGCCACATGCACAGATTATTCTGTGTTTAACAGATATTTGAAAGAAATCACCTGTACAGAATCTGTAAGCACAGAATACAGATTTTCGCCAAATTACACAGATTAAACAGATTTTTGAGCTTTTAGATGAGAGTGAAAGAGACGGAAATAATCAGTAATATGACTCTCTATCTCTTTCACTCTCGTTATTTTGCATTGGACAGGTTTTTGCACAGATATTTATCCTTGCCGTACAGATTGTCAGATTTTTCCAACAAAAAACACAGAATTATATGTGGCATCCCTGCCTGCGAAGCTGCTAAGGACCAAGAGCCGTCGATAGAGAACAGCTACCGGAAGAGCTCTACAAACACGGCAGAAAAAGGCTAGCAATGGCTCATAAGCCTCTAACAGGCAACAACGTAAAACCGATGCGATTAAGCTACTGATTGTTTTTCAGAAGTGAGATACATTTAAAAGAAGCTTTTTTGAATTTCATGCAAAATTAATTATCTGGAGAAGCGCCAGTTCAAAAAAAAGTCTAATTTGTCTTTTTCTTTTCTAATGTCTTACGCTCTAACTAGATATTTTTTGAATTCAGATATATTACAAAATTGAAATAAAGCATGCAAATTACACATACAAAATTTTTGAGGTCAATTATTTTTTTCTAGATGTCCTTTTTCTTCAAAAGTAAAGATATTGCCTTTTCGCGCAATAATTGTTTTCGGAATTTTCCTGAATTTTTGTTTTTAATATATGATAACTTTTGAATGTGTGGTCAAAATGTTGTGATATTAATATCAAAATGTCAAGAAATCTGTTCTGAACATATTTTTCATATTGTCAATTCAAAACATATTACATGTGTGCAATTTAAAATTGATATTTTTCGGTGAATACGATAAAAACTTTCCCTTTTCTTTACGTTTCGGCTTACTGATTTCCTATTCAGCCATCTTCAGAATATCAGCCTAATTATTTCATTTTAACTATAATCGGCTTTTCGTGCGCCAACCGCAAACGAGCTGCGTCGTCAATGGTGTTTGGTGGAAAAAGAGACAAACACCATTGACGACGCAGCTCGTTTGCGGTTGGCGCACGGATTATAGTTAAAATGAAATAAGTAGGCTGATATCCTGAAGATGGCTGAATAGGAAATCAGTAAGCCGAAACGTAAAGAAAAGGGAAAGTTTTTATCGTATTCACCGAAAAATATCAATTTTAAATTGCACACATAATTGACCGGTGACTCAAAAATTCAAATAATAAACATATTACATATATGGCTCTGGAGCTCTAAAAGCGAAGGCCGTCTACAGAGGGTTAAACAGACTTGAGGCAAGAAGGGACCATTGGCGGAACTAGCGCTCATTTCTAGGGGGGCTATTGCCCCTGGCATTTTTTTTCGACCATTTCATTTGGTTGGCCTGCTCCATTTTTCTTAGGGGGAGAGGGGGGCTTAGCTCCCCCCTAGCCCCCGCTAGTTTCGCCAATGGAAGAAACTAGCGGAGAAGTAAATGGAAGAAGTACATAATCGCGTTGACGAAAGTAAAAAAGATTTCCAAGCTTGTTCGCTCTTACCCGAAATACTATTTTGAGTTGTCAAAGAAAGGGTGAAAACAAAACCAAAAATACTTCTCTCCTTCTTTTTCTCAAACCACAGAAAAATATCAGCAACACCATTAACGCTGATGACGATTAATGCTAAAGTTCAAGGTATCCTTCCATGCATTCCATCTTTCTTTATTCCTCGTTGACTAGATATTACACGTAAATCCCAAGCAACAATGTGAGTTTTATTGTACTCTTATGGCGGTTTTTATAAAAATAATTGCAATGCGTAATACTATTTACTTACCTAAAACTTTCTTTATCGAGGAGAATGATCCAAGAATGAAAAAATTATTTATATCAAGATTCCGAAGCTTCTCGATTTGTTCTGCCCGATCTCTATCATTTCCAATAGAAGTGATAACGTGTCTTGTAGGTATATTCTGTAACAAAGCTTTATACTTGTGATCCATTACAAATGACTCATCATATAAGATGGCCGCGTTGGTTATATTCATATATATAATTATAGATCTGATCACTTCAGGAATAATATCTGTTGGTGGCATAATCTTAATAATGAAAAACATTAGTATTCAGCTCTTTGTATCAGAATACAAAGTACCTGGAGAAGATAATTGCTTTTTATTGCCGGTAAAGATCGCCATTGTCTTAAATCTCCCTCTTGACCAAATGATGCTGAAACCGTCGGGATTCCAAGGGCTGCACTAATGGACTTCACTGTCTCCGACGATACTCCTGTAAGAGTTGTATCGAATATAACGTGAGGTGGTCTATTGGTGGTTAAGGCTTCCGCGTATTTCGAACAAACTGTAGAGAGAAAATAAGAAAGAAAAATGTGGAATATACTGTTGAAAGCAGACATTTGAATTATTTCTTGCAGTTTTGATAAGTTGGATGATATATCTATTTTGAACGCGTACTTTATTTCACGGCATAATCAAGTGGAAATGTCCAAAATAGAGCACGAATAAAGCCTGTTCAAAATACATAAATCCCCCTTTAGACTTACGTGATTCCAATAGACCTTTACTATCAGTGCGATTTCCTTCGACTGAGAGCAGTTCCACCGAAAGCCCAAGGCTTGGATTTTTTCTTATGTAGCTCAATGCTACATCTACAGCAACCTGGGCTAGGTCATTTCCAACTTCATTTACAAATACTGAAAATAAATAAAAAAAATGTTACTACAACATTTATATCATGCGCAGTTGTGATGTATTGGACTGATATACAGACAACCCAATAGGCATTAGGTGACAAATGACGAAAATATATTGAAAACCTCGATTTGATCCACCTAATGTTTAAATAAATCTGTTATACAGCAGTCTACAATCATGGGTCATACACAATTATGGGTCAAATTCAATTTAACTGCCGATTAATGTAAGAATTTTATACTAATTAATTGACAAAATTGTTACTCATAAGTAGCACTAATAGTTTGACTAATTACTAGGTGATATTTAAACGGAAATTAGCAGCTAGGGCTAAAATGACCCACAATTGTGTGTGACCCATGATTGTGGACTGACTGTCATGCAGGGTAACCTACCTATACAACTAACAGTGCATAATTTGGACATTTACATTAGTATAAGGGGTTCAAAATAGGTTGATTACCATATTTGGAATGCTTGATGAACACAGGTGATGAAGCGATGGGATGTAATATTTCTAAATTAAATCATTTGCGTTGTGTGAGGATTAACATAACCAATACTCCATATTTCACTAATTAAATTTTATTAGCACACCGAAATTATGAAAGATCTGGTCGAAGGCTAGATTGGAAGAGAACTGTCTAACCTTTCTGTTAGCTGATAATAGACTGTAGCGGAAGCTAGCAAAAGGTGCGATTCTATCGCAATAATTTGCGTATTTACTCCGTAAATTGTTGCGAATGGGAGCCTCAAGCAGATTGGCATCGTGAATTTCATCCTATCTAACTGGAAGAACGCTTCATGTCAAACACGGCCTATGCATCTCTTCATTGTTTATTAATATATCGGGCGTCCCGCAAGGGAGCAATTTGGGACCGCTATTGTTCGTCATTTTCTTCTTTTCAAGAAGGGAAGGGAAAAGCCCGCGGAAGTGGAACTTTGTTCGACGCTCCTTCTTCCGTAGGCACAAAACCTTCATTTTTGCACCAACAGTTTACACCAAATGATACAATTATAAGCAGTTACATAATGAGGACTTAAATTATAACACAAAGTTCCTTATTATCTATAAGTTGATGACTAACACTATACATTTTGCACGTGATTTACTTCAAAGCATGCAGAAAATTATTTTTAAGGACAGAACGGGACAAATGGAAATCAAACACATTAAAACAACGGTTGAAGACGCGAGACATACTCGAGAGAGGCTCGTTTTGGCCATAATTGGTGCGTGAAGCAGGAAGATTGAGAAAGGGGTGAGATCGTAGGGATCGCCGACGGGTATTGATGTTTAGTTGTTGGAGTATATCTGGGCTGTCAATTTGAGAGTTTAGAATATCAGAGATGAACAGAGCCCTAGCAATATCTCGTCGTATAGCTAAAGAGTCAAGCCCGATCAGATTACAGCGGTGTTCATAACTAGGAAGATTTGAAGGGTCGTTCCAAGGGAGAAGGCGTAAGGCGTATCGAACAAATTTTCGCTGGATAGACTCGATCCGTTGGATGCTGTTATGGTAGTACGGTGCCCATACAACTGCAGCGTATTCTACTATTGACCGCACTAAGGAACAATATAGTGTTTTTAAACATTGAATATTGTTAAAGCTCTTAGTAAATCTAAATAAAAAGCCTAGATTCTTCGAGGCTTTGGTAGAAATATAGGCCACATGTTCTTTAAAAGATAATTTTGAATCGAGCAGAATTCCCAAGTCTTTTACACATGTTTCCCTTTTCAAGGATGTTCCAGAGACTTTGTAATCATAGCACACAATTGATTTCTTGCGTGTAAAAGAAATGCACGAACACTTAGAGGCATTCAGTACCATTCTATTCGTTGTGCACCAGTCGGCGAAATTATCCAGCTGCGCTTGCAGAAAATCAGTGTCTGTGTTATTTCTGATAACGGCAAAGAGTTTAAAATCATCGGCATACGATGATTTCATGCATTTCAAAGCAAAATTGATATCGTTCAAGTAGAGGAGGAATATATACGGGCCTAGATGACTGCCTTGGGGCACACCAGACGTGACGGGGAATGGCGAAGAGATGATGCTACCTACTTTGACAGACATGAAACGTTCAGTGAGGTAAGACTTAAACCAACAAAGCATATTACCGCTTACTCCCAGTTGCTGAAGTTTGGCGACTGCAATCTGATGATTTATTTTATCAAAAGCTGCTGAAAAATCGGTGTAGACTGCGTCAACTTGAAGATGTTTTTGCAACGAGTGGGCTATAAAGGATGTGTAAGACACCAAATTGGTACAGGTTGATCGCTTGGGCATAAAACCGTGTTGAGTATTATCGATGTAGCCGGAAAAATTAAACGATAGGAACTCGAGAACTATAAGCTCGAAAAGCTTCCCACCTGCACAAAGCGAAGCAATCCCTCGGTAATTGGCTACGTTCTGCTTTGAACCTTTTTTGTGAATCGGAAATACGTACGACGACTTCCAGATGGTAGGGAAAACACCCGAAAGCATGGACGTATTGAAAATTTTTGCCAACGGGCTGCATAAAGTAGAGCAACATTTTTTTAAAATTATTGATGGAATGCCGTCGGGGCCAGGGTTCGATGAGCTCTTCAAGGTAGAGCAAGCATTCAGGATAATCTGGGTTGAGAAGGCAGGGTAGGATCCAATAGCTGCCTTGTCTGGAACATTTGAGATGGCACGAGAAACTTGCTGACTGCTAAGTGTCTCATGAGAGAAAACTGCGCTAAACTGAGTACGAAATAATTCGCATATGTCCGAAGCAGTGGACGCTTCCGCATCACCAAGCATCATGGTAGTGGGTAAACCTGATTCATTTCTTTGCTCGTTAACATAATGCCAGAACTTTTTGGGGTTACTACGTAGACATTGTTGCATACGGTTTTGATACGAGTGGAACAGTTTCTTGTTCAGTCGTTTATAACGAGTGTTGAGGGAAATATAACGACATTTGAATTGATAAGTACCATGTTTCGAGAATCTCCTTAGAGCCATCCGTTTAGCAGATTTATAACTTTTTAAAGTGCAGGTAGACCATGGGGGATGTGAGGGTTTGCAGAAAAGTCTCTTTGGAGTAAACTGATCGATAGCATATAGAAGAACGTTTGTGAAATTTTGGACCGCTAAGTTAGTATCCATATTCTCTAGTATTGAGCACCAGTTCACGTCTAACAAAAATTGGTTCATTTTTATAAAATCGGTCTTGCGAAAATCATACGAAAGAGGTTCGTTAGGTTCATCGAATGAGCAAGGAATACCATTGCAGAGAAATACGTGAAGCGCTGGATGGTGACGAGTTATCTTGACAAGAGTGCTGGGAGCGCGGTAAACCGAAATCCTGTCACTGCCGAATTCTGTACTAACGAAACACAGATCCAATATACGTCCATTTTCATTGAAAACACCATTTGTCTGAACCAGTCCAGCTGTGCTATACCCGTCCAAGAGCTGAGTTGCGCAGGAGTTTATTGATGAATGAGAGGGATCAGGATATAGAGCATGATGGTCATCAGCAAACGTCCAGCTAATGCCACTAAAATTGAAGTCGCCCAATACTATGATTTTGTCTTTGGTTCCCATCCGCGAAGTTATCCATGAGAGCGAACTGAGATGCTGATCAATGAGGGTAGAATCATTCACGCGATTTGGCGGGATGTATAGTGCGCAGATGTATAGTGAATATATATTCATTCCTACTGTGATCCATTGTTGCTCAACGCCTGAGCAACCAGGGGGCGAGAGTGACCGAGATTTGTATTGCGAGCGAACGGCCAAGAGGACACCGCCGCCAGATTTTTTATTGCTATTATCAGCAGTGCGATCTTGGCGAAAAACTGTATATTGTTCACCAAAAATCTGTTTGGAAAGCGTGTTGCTGTTGAGCCAAGTTTCAGTGAAAATTAACATATCATATGAGGCATCGGAAACAGCAAGCGCATAATCTGTAATACTCATGTTGATACCGCCTAAATTCTGATAGTAGAGTGTAAGGCCATTGCTTAAACTAGAGTTGTTTTCATGAACCTGAGAGCTGGTGACGGCGCCTTGACGTGCTGCTGCTTGGTTGTAATGCAGAGTTTGCTGATAAGTTGCTAATGTTACATCTGGGGGCGAATGAAGACCGCAGAGCTGTCGTTTTTTGGTTGAAAAGGACGGACTACTACCCCTTCCGGCCAGTAAAAACAATCTCCTACGGAAGCTTCCAGATCAGCCGACACTGACACTTTGAAGGATACGAATGACAGCTCGTTGAGTTGCTTGCCTTTTGGTACAAGCTTTATACATTTCACCGTAGAATTCTCGATGTTGATAGCTTCCCGTAGGTACCCGATGACATCATTCTCCGATTGTTCAACGTGAAAAGGGGTGACGTAGAATGATTTCAGATCCTCAGAAACCTGCTGGCGACGTTCGGTTCGATTGACAACTCGTAGAGGATTTACTCGTTCTCCATTATTCGTTTCCGTACCGAGAGACGTTATGTTTCTAGTAGAAGTGGATGGAACGGGCAGTGCATTGGAAGGTTTTGTCGTAGCAGCAGTTGTAACAGTTGTAGCAGCAGCAGTGGCGGTGGTGGTAATGGTTGTGGCAGGTGCGACGCTGGGAGCAGTGGAAGATAGAACGACGTTGGCGTAGGTGGCAGTAGTGGTAGTGATAGCGTCTGAAATAGTGGAGACCATCACAGTGCCTGATCGTGCAGCATCAGAATTGGTTGTTGTGCTTCTATAGGTAGGAACACTAACAGTGTCCGAGATTGGAGGTGCATCATGCTCAGCGAAAGCATTTCCGTAGTTGGAGTGGATTCTTTAACGATGTTTAACGATGCAAACTTATATACGCCGATGATTTGAAAATCTACGTGGTGATGCGTTCTATCGGGGACTACCTCCATTTGCAAATGTGTGTTTGTCAATTGGTGCCAAAAATTAAATAAAAAGAAAAAACTTATCCAATTTAATTCTACTATGTATATTTTATTCACGACAGATACGTATTTCGCCTACGACTTGCAGGCTTCCTCAGTGTCAGTTTTCGACCTTCGAAGTGGGTTGCTGCATTGTTCGCTCGGAGACGAACAATTCAGCAACCCACTTTCGCTGTTACACTGCTCGCTGGCGACATCGATTGCCCACATCTTTTATCCCAGCTTGGCTTCTGCGCATCAGGAAGAGTTTATTATATCAGAATTTTATCATACATGCTATGGTTACAATCAGCCTATCGCTTGTATTCATTTTCAGAAAATTTTAAACCTGAATTTTTTCGTTTGGCGTTTGGGTGCTTCTTTCTGAGACAGGATGTCCACGAAAATCTCCGTTTTTTTAAAATAATAACTTTTGAACGACTGATTCGATTTTTATAGGTAAAAGGTTCCTTTCACCACCAGGTGGATTAAATCAGGTTTTTTCATCGTCTTCCATTCTACCTGTTTCGAGCGAGTAGCAGCAGAAGCGAAGAAGAAGAAGATTCTATGCTATATAAGCAGTGTGCACAGTGCGCAATTCATTCAGTATTCATTCAGTATTACAGTATTTTCCACGTGTTGTAACTACTGCGTCCTTCACATCCTCTGTAGACGTTCTAGGAATTGAGCGCTTTCCAAAACAGTCATTTTACGGATAAGAATGAAGAGATAAACTGTTATCCTCAAGGTCCTGAACAGAACACTCGTTCTTCAGATGGCTGGTAGCTTTAGTGGCACCGTTCCTGTTCCAAATCCTGTTCCGTTCCGGCAAATCGCATAACTAATCCATATTAAATTTACTACATGGCATCTCATAGGAATGAGATAAAAATAAAACATATAAGACCATCGAATTGTTTGCTAACACCACTATTTCACTATTTCTTATAAAACATTCCTATTGGGAACAGTAAGACAAACAGATGAGGGTAATTTTCAAAAAAAATTTTTTTTTGTTGAATTGTAAATCAATCCATATAAATTGATTGTAAATGAGTTCTGAAGTGTAAGTTGAAGGTCAGATAACCAGGATTGGACCTTTATCTATACCTATAAAGAAGGATTTCTGTCTGTCTGTCTGTCTGTCTGTCCTGTGTTCCTTATAGAATCAAAAACTACTGAACCAATCGGCGTGAAAATTTGCATGTAGAGGTTTTTGGGGCCAGGAAAGGTTTTAGTGATGGTTAGAGACCCCTCCCCCCACTAAGAGGGGGGGCTCCCATACAAATGAAACACAAATTTCTGCATAACTCGAGAACTAATCAAGCAAATAGAACCAAATTTGGCATGTGGGTGTTTTCGGTGACAAGAATTTATTCTAGGGTAATTTGAGACCCCTCCCCTCTTTATAAGGGGAATTATAACTCCTCTCCCCTTTAAGAGGGGGGGTTTCCATACAAATTTCCTCATAACTCGAGAACTAATCAAGCAAATGGAACCAAATTTGGCATGTGAAAGTTTTCGAGGGCAAGAAAATTTTCTATGGTGAATTAGGACCCCTCCCCACTTTAAGAGGAGGGGCTCCTGTACAAATGAAATACAAATTTCCTCATAACTCGAGAACTAATCAAGCGAATTGAACCAAATTTGGCATGTGTGTTTTTGGAGACAATTTTTTTTCAATGATGAATTGGGACCCCTCCCCACTTTAAGAGGGGGGTCCTATACAAACGAAATACAAATTTCCTCAACTCGAGAACTAATCCAGCAAATGGAACCAAATTTGGCGTGTAGGTGTTTTTGGAGGCAAGAATTTTTTCTGTGATGAATTAGGACCTCTTCCCATATTAGGAGGGGGGCTCTAATACAAATGAAATACAAATTTCCCCATAACTCGAGAACTAATCAAGCAAATAGAACCAAATTCGGCATGTGGAGGTTTTTGGAGGCAAAAATATTTTCTACGGTGAATTAGGATCCTTCCACACTTCAAGAGGGGGGGCTTCTACACAAATGAAATACAAATTTGCTCATAATTCGAGAACTAATCAAGCAAATGGAACCATATTTGGCATGTGGGTGTTTTTGGAGGCAACCATTTTTCCCATTATGAATTAGGACTTCTTACCTTTTTAGGAGGGGGGGGGGGGGGGGCTCCCATTCAAACGAAATACAAATTTGCTCATAACTTTAGAACTAATCAAGCAAATGGAACCAAATTTGGCATGTGAGAGTTTTAGATGGCAGAATTTTTTTTCTGTGGTGTATTACGACCCCTTTCCCTTTTAAGAGGGTGGGCTCCCATACAAATGAAATACAAATTTCCTTATAATTTGAGTACTAATCAAGCAAATGGAACCAAATTTAGCATATAGGAGATTTTTGAGTCTTGAATTTATTTTATGATAGTTAGAGACCTCTCACCCCTGTGGTAGGGGGATATGGACTCTCATACAAATAAAACAGAAATTTTTGCAAAACTCAAAAACTAATCCAACTCGAGAAATTCGAGACTCTTCCATAAAACATTAATCAATAACAAGACCACAAAAACTATCTATAGTAACACTAGATCATTCAGAACGAGCCGGTCGCGAGTGTTGCCGGTGACCCGCCGTCGGAAGCACCGCCCACTGGGGGGCTTGCAAAACTCGAGATAGTGACAAAGATCATCCGAGATTCATGATTTATGTACAACACAGGTTAATTTGTGGCAATACGAAGTTTGTCGGGTCAGCTAGTATGAATATAAATGTAGATGTGAGAAAAATCGGAATTTTCAATAATGCACAACAATAATGTATCCTTCATGCACAAAATAAACAGTACGACCTCTAAACTATTCTTTGTAACCAAAAAATAAGGTTTAAGTTTAATTCTAATATGTATCTCAGTATTCAATACTCGTTGTCTCACTCTTCCCACCTACTGGGGAACAGTGAGCCAAAAAGACACCTTCACATTTGCGTTTGTAACTATTTTATCTTTTAACCAAACGGGCTGAAACTTTTTTTCAGACAACTAGAAGGATATACCTTTCAAACGGATTGAAGACCTCGTTGGTAACTATCAACAAAAATTTTTTTAAATTTTTGGAAAAAAGTGTCTCACTGTAGACGTCTCTCCCCTACATTAACTGAATCTAGTCTGAACAGCATTAAGCTGAAGACAGTACACAAATAAATAAATAAATAAAACGAGACAAACCTTTTTTGTGGTTTTTGAACCATACCTCCCCCTGTTTACGGCCACCCTATTACCCCTTTCAGAAATCTCCTCTTGTCGTCCAGCCACATGAACAACTGAGCAACAGAAAGAAAAATTTCACTATATTTATTCTGTACTAGCTGGTCCGACAAACTTCGCATTGCCACAAATTAACCTGTGTTGTACATAAATCATGAATCTCGGATGATCTTTGTCACAATTTCAAATTGGTTTCTGAGGAGCTCAACCTTAGATGATTCATTTTGGTAGTTACGTAAAACTATGAAAGCATGGGTAGTTTAATATACAAATTTGCAATTTTTCCTCACAGTAAAATAGAAAACAACTCCCCCATTGCTTAGCCAGAAAGCGGATAGCATTATTCGCTCCCAGTTGGCTCCGAGTTGAATGTTTCATATCCATATCCAATTATGTGGTCTTGTACAAACTTTTAATGGGGCCATAAATAATTTGTATGTGCCTCACACAGTAATTTCACACATAAATAGTATACGGAAATTTGCCTCAGTGAGATAATTTTCGGTGGTCTTATTAGACCATTGCAAATTATTTTTAAAGTTTTTGAAATTGGCTTGAAAATTGGAGAGCAAAAAATAATTTGTGGGATGCAAGTCGATTTTTTTTAATAAAATCAAATGTCTGTGGGCTCTACAGCCCAAAGAACTCAAAAAATGAATGTACGGTGTGTTAACGCGTCTAAGACTTCTGCGGGGTTGGGATTTGAACCCGGATCCTAGGCGTGAAAGGCGTTAATGCTAACCACTACGCCGGGATTGACCCCAATTACATATACAGGTCGGACTCGATTATCAGGGCGAAAAAAAAAAATTTATAATCTTAAACACGTTTTGAACGTAAGCACATTTCAAAAAACCTACTAAAAAAAATTTTCACCCGGATAATCGTGTCCGACTTGTATATGAAAAGCAAGAATAGATTTGGTTTTCACGTTTAAACTTTAGATAAAAATGCATTATTTTTGCTCGATAAAAAAATTCTCTTTCCCTCCAGTTGCCCAACACTGGGAGGACAAAAACTTTATAAAATATTTCTAATAGCCTTATTGATTAATGTTTTATGGAAGATTTAAAAATTTCCTGAGTTCGATTCGTTTTTGAGTTACGCAAAAAAATTTGTTTTATTTGTATGACAGTCCTTATCCCACTACCACAGGGGTGAGGGGTCTCAAACCATCATAAAATAAATTCTTGTCTCATAAAACCCCCACATGCCAAATTTGGTTCCATTTGGTTGATCAGTTCTCTAGTTATGAGGAAATTTGTATTTCATTTGTATGGGCGCCCCCTTTCTTAAAGGGGAGAGGGGTCATAATTCACCATAGAAAAAAATCTTCGAGATCTCGAGATAAAAGGAAACTTGTATTTTATTTGCATGGGAGCCCCCCTCTTAAAGAGGATAGGGGTAATAATTCCCCTCCTAAAGTGGGGAGGGGTGTCAATTCACCATAGAAAACATTCTTGCCTCCAAAAACACCCACATACCAAAGTTGGTTCCATTTGCTTGATTAGTTCTCTAGTTATGCAGAAATTTGTGTTTCATTTGTATAGGAGCCCCGCCTCTTAGTAGGGGGAGGGGTCTCTAACCATCATAACAACCTTATGTGGCCCCAAAAATCCCTACGTGCAACTTTTCACGGTTCAGTAGTTTTCGATTCTATAAGAAACATACAGACAGACAGAAATCCATTTTTATAGGTATAGATAATGCCTTCACAATATGGCAAAGTATTTTTACATTGCATAGAGAATTACTTTTCCAAGAAAAAGTAATTTTACTTCTGGTTTTACATAAAAAAGTAGGGTTGCTTGCTTTAAAACACTGTATCTCGGTCGGGATCGGCAAAGAACACCTCGTGGTGATGAGTGATTCTTATATGGAAAAATCTCGCAAACACGATGAAGCTGAAATATTTTAGATCAAATTGTACTCTTTGAGAGCTGAATTAAAAGGAAAGAAGAAAACTTTTACCAGATTAAATTCCACTACTAATTAATAAATTATTTAATTAACCAATTAATAAATAAATTTATTAATTATTAGTGGAATTTAATTTGGAAAAAGTTTTCTTCTTTTCTTTAATTTCAGGTTTCGTATTCTACTGCTCAGCTCATTGAGTGAAAAAGGTTAAATCAGATTTCAAACCGAGCTTGAAAATATTTGGCAGTACCGGTGTTCAAAAATAATATCTCTTTTGTATTTCTTGGGTAAATTCCTTGGAAAATGTGAAAATATTGTCTTTCTAAACCTAATATAAGCAAAAGAAAATACGGAGACGCAAGCAAAAGAAAATACGGAGGCGTAAGCAAAAGAAAATAAGTGGGTTTAACAAAAACGGGCATTTCCTTAAAAATGGTGGTGCTCCCATTAAACGAGGACAAATCCAGCCGACACCAAATTTTGAATTTTTACTTTCTGACGTAAAACGAACAATCTGGCAAATTCGGCTCAAATCCATGAAGGTCAATTCCACGGGTCTCAGACACTTCGCGTGGAATGACCCATATATATTCAAAGAACAAATCCAGGTCATCAATCTAATTTGGATTGAATATGCATTAGATTGCAAAAAAATGATCTCAGAAATGGTTCGTTCACTTTGACACAATTTTGATTCATTTGACAGTACTGTCTCAGCCAAGCAAAGTTTGACAAAGTTATATATGAAACATTTGTAGAACTGAATATTATTTATAATTTTGCTGAATAAAGTTTTGTTGTATCTTTTATAGTTACGGTGATACGATGCTAATAACTCATTAGTGACTAAGTGAGCGTTGACAGCCTAGTTCATCCAATTTGATTTATTGTTTTACTTTTTAGAAACATAATATTCGTAGACATCTCGCGAAACTTTCCAAAAGGACCTAAGTAACATTATGAGACTCTCTTTGGTTTCCATCTCTTCCGATTATCGCGGCGGCATGTTGTTATTAATGGATATCAACAACAACCCGGTGATCGGTGAAATAGAGATGTCCAAAAAATTACGATTCGATCAAATTGATGAGTTAGCCGTAAATTTCGAAATTACTGAAATCGCGTGGGATCAAATTTTGGACGCGGATAGCATGGAAGTACGCGAGAAAAATTTAATGACCGAATTTTTAAAATCAATTGACCTGTCTCATATCTCAAAAACATTTGATTCCCCAGGAGAGCGTCGTATAGATTATATGGTATTAAGGTTTTACTATCGGTAAGTATCCAGAATGGTTTGATACAGCTTTGATACGTCTGCAAAAAGCAAAAACGAAAGTGTATAACCGATACAAAAGAGACCATCTTGATTGCGACCAAAACGAATATAAGCGACTACACACGATTTTTAAACAAGAACACCGCCGATTATATACTGCGTACGTATCAAAGATTCAAAATAATATAAAAAGTGATCCGAAGAGCTTTTGGAAATTTGTCAACGGTAAAAGAAAGAGCAGGAGCAAACCGATTCGGATCAGCCATGCAGGGACAACTTCGTCGAGCCCACAAAGCGCAGCACAAATTTTTGCCAACTTTTTCAGGTCAATATACCCGGCAGAGAGTAGTAATGAGAGTTGTCCCAACCAGCAAAATCCGACGATGGAATCTATAACGTTCTCCGAAGCGGAAATCGCGCGTGGCTTGTATACACTTTATGCAACTAAGGCACCTGGGCCGGATGAAATTCCAAACAAGTTATTAAAGACCTGCTGTAGCTAATCCGTTGACCAAAATTTTCAATGCTTCTTTCGGGATTGGATAATTTCCTAACTCGTGGAAAATCTCACGGCTAAAACCAATTCATAAAAAGGGGTCCAAAATAAAAGCAGAAAATTATAGAGGAGTAGCTATATTATCCGCAATCCCGAAGCTGTTTGAAGCGCTAGTTTATAACAAGTTATATTCAGCAGTTGAAAACTGGATATCAGCAGCACAGCATGAATTCTTCAAGCGCCGGTCAGTGGTAACAAACTTGTGTGAGTTCACAACGCGTATCATAGAATGGGTGAAAATGGGGTATCAAGTTGATTGTGTGTACACAGATATGACGAAAGCCTTCGACGTTGTTGGAATCCAAGCGGTGTTGCGTGCCGCGGCACGTGCTGGCATTGGTGGCTCGTTGATAACATGGATTCATGGATACTTGACCGGAAGAAAGCAATACGTTACTGTAGATGGCGCAAACTCAGAACTTTACGATGAAACATCAGGAGTACCGCAAGGCAGTCATTTGGGACCACTTCTATTCATCCTACTGATGAAAGAACTGCCTACCGCAATTGACAATGCCCTCGTATTAATTTACACTGATGATGTGAAGCTCTTTTATCCAGTGAGAAAGCAGGAAGATTGCTTAAAGCTTCAAAGAGATGTGCAAACTTTTAGGCGTTTCTGTTCAGCATGCAAGTTACAAATCAACAACGAAAAATGTGCTACCATAACGTTTACACGCTGCTCAAATCCGTTAATATTCGACTACAGCTTGGATGGAAAAAGCATCAAACGAGTAAGCAGGATTAAGGACTTAGGAGTCAATCTAAACGCAGGGTTGACTTTCAACGATCACGTGAAAGTCACGCTGGTTTCCGAGTGTCTTGCACTATTTGCTGTAGTAAGACGATTCGCAACAGAACTGGATGACCCGTATTCAATCAAATCTATATATGTGAGGTACGACCGAAATTAGAATTCGCAATTGTGGTGTGGAGGCCAATGTACGCAACATACATGAACAAATTGGAAACGATACAGAAAAAATTCGTTAAGTTTGCCGTGAGAAATTTGGGATGGAGAGGAAATCTTCCGGAATATAAAGATATGTGCTATCTGCTGGGTATGGATACTCTGGAAAATAGGTACCAGATTTTGGACGTTAGCTTTTTTCTCAATTTGCAGAGAGGACGATACGACAGCGATTATTTGAAATCCAGGATAACTGCTAACCAGAGTACAGTAGTTCTGAGGAGACCAAGGCCAATCACTCTAGACCACCGTCGAGCTAACTACGCGCGTAATAAACCAGCCTATCGCTTTATGCAGCTAATGAACAATTTTAGAAATGTACTAAATTTAAATATGTCGACTGATACTATTAACGAAAAACTTAGGCTATTTCTGAGTGGTCAATTACATGTACACTAAAACCTTTGCATTTTATATTATTTTGTATTTGGCATCATATTTTATATTTATATCCTATATTAGATGACGGGCAAAGCCCACAAATCTTGACAATAAAATAAATAAACATAAAAGCATTTCAACCAAAGATTTCTTAACGAATAGGTAATCTCTTTTTAAAAAAGAGCACGCTTATGTTTAGTATACAATTTTTTAATGATTTTTTATAAGATTAATTTCGAAAGAAGCTTTTGATTTTCTAGTATAAAAAGTAATACATAATTTTTTAAAGATTTTATCAAATACTTACACACATTGATGTTTTGTGTTGTTTGTCCATGAACATTATTATTATACACACAGTAGAGTAAAACTAAAAACTGGAAAAATAAACGTAAACTCGGTATTCGAAACCACAAACCGCACATTGCACGACTTCTAAGCTTCGAAGATACATTCCAAATGAAAAGCTATTTTTCGATGTACTACTTGAGAAGTATGTTTTTAAAAGAGCATAACATTCATACCTTAGCAACCATACATGTACAATTCCACATACGTGTACTCATTCATCCTTTTGACTTCATAATCGAATACCACATGAAACTGGATCGCTGTTTTGGTTTATTCCACGTGCATAGGACATATTACTAAAGGATAAAATTGATTAGGGCGACAGAAATAACACTGGTCAGCACAGTTTCTCAAACCAAACTTAAGGATATGTAAGCAATTTATTATGAGCCTTACTTCGCCTCCGCTTATTTAGAAGTATTTTTAAGAACCGAAATTAAAGGGTCTATAATAAAACGAAAAAAAGACGTGTTTTTGGTGACATGTTAGAGACATTTATTTACTGTTTTTGAAACTAATAAAAAAAAACCTGTAGCAACTTTTCAGAATCAAAGTTACTTACAAGGTACAAATAATGCCAAAATTGTTCTTGAAAACCAATATATATCTATTTTTGAAATTTCAATAATATCGTAAAAGTAAAATTTCACGAACTAGTGTAATAAACAAACATTTTGTTCCTAGAAAATTGGATTGAATTTTTTGTTTTCAAATATAGACTGGTATGATAATTCACAATTACCCCGAAGCACGTTTTTTGAATAAACATGAAAGTTATTGGTCGCTTGCAAATAAATGACCTGCAAATCACTTCTTTATACAGATACTAAACACAAAAATAAATACATAGTTTATCTCTTATATGAGTGAAAATATCTGACTTTTGGAATTGCGTCCAGTTTTTCAATTTGATGTTTTGCATAAGCAACGGTGCCAGATATTACAATATTTTTTTAATAACTTTTCATAATTTTTTGGTTATTATTACTGATGGCATAGACATAGAAGACTTTGCTGACATACTTTATCCTTCCAGCATTAGAGAACGACAACTTGTTAAGCGTAGCTACCTGTTACACCCCCCCCCCCCCCTTTCCAAAAAAAAATCATTTTTTCCCCTACCGTCCCTCCATCAATTGTAAAACCATCATTGTGTTTTGGTTATTGTTAAAATTATAGTTAAAGATGAACTTTGTATTTTTTGGTTACAAAAACAATGATTATTTTGCTGATGGCAGCTGGGCGCGGGTGCTCTCTAGGAAACAGTTTCTTGCCGGCGATACGTGCCGGCAAAATAAGGAAATTTGGTTCCGATACTTTGTTAAATTCAGCGAGCTGAATCGTTTCATTGTAATTTATGTGAATCCGACTACGGTACACCATATCACGTAATTTGCAACTGTCCTGCAGTAGCACAATTGCGTCATAAGATCTTTGGATCCTACGTCTTAAATGAATCGGATTTTAGGAAACTAAAATTACGAGACATTTTGATGTTCCTTACCGAAAGCGGAATTGAGCTATAAGCTCTTATTTATCATGAGTATACCCCCCAGGGGGTGTACTTTTGATAAGTTAACTACCAAGGATTGCAGTATCCCCTCGGGGGTACAAAAATCTCTCGGTATATATATGTTTGTGTTTGTCCATATTCCTCATCCACCCCTTCCTATTCCTCCTGTTTTCCTTCCCGTCCTCATCAGGTAAATGATGACACGGGCAAGATGGGCAAAGCACAAATCTTCCACATGATTGTGAGGAACGTGCTGCTCGAGCCAAAGATGCTGATACCTGATACCTGATAAATTCGTCGAGAAAAACGTATATAAAATTTGGGAAAAGATTAATTTACAGAAAAAACATATTATATAATACCGCGTATCTCCGCTGGTATAACCTTCTTTAATCTGATTCCCGTTGATATGAATGTGTTCACATTAAAAACTGATCAAAAATTAACAAAAAATATACGTTTTCTCTTGCTCAGTAGCTTTGGCAATACAGTGGGATTTCGAATTTGGCATGGCTCGATTTTGGCATGGTTCGATTTTGGCATGCTCCGATTTTGGCAACAAAAGTAGGTATCCGTTTTTGGCATCAAAAAATATTTCACTTCCAAAAATATGCTTAAATATCTGTCAGTTTTCACATGCTTTAAATGACGAAAAAAGGATGCCCTCAATGTGTTCATGGAAAAAAGTTTGCGGTTATAGAAGGTTTCGAGCAATAGTATGTTTATTGCCGTAGGACTACGTCTTACCGCAGGTTGCCAAACACTTACTTGTACCGCACGGATAGCTCTGGGCAAATTTTTTAAACATAAAATGGTTGCAATTGTTGATTAATAATATTTAGTCAATTTCTAACGCATTTACATTCAATTTTTTCATATCGAAAAAGGATCTCGATTTTGGCACGGTTTCGATTTTGGCAACATAGGCGACACGCATTTGTTGCCAAATTCGAAATCCTACTGTATACCTCATATGCAACGTACCTCTCTCAACGTGGTCCAACTTGACAGCTTCATGCTGAAATATCTGGCAAACTGTGATTCGTGGTACAACGAAATCGAAATGTTTTCCAGTTTTTCGAATTATTTTGAGTGATCATTATTGAATTTTGAGACATTTATTTTTTGGCGGACGATAAATAATTTAGCAAGAACATAACATGTTTGCAGAGAACTGCCATACATAGGTCGTTTCATAGTTTATAGTATGAATGGTTCTTGCAAATCAAAATCTATGTGCGCTCGCAGCGATGCTATGTGGCTGCAGGAGACAGTCATCTTGTCAGCCCCTTGACTTCTCTCCAGCACCAGAAATAGACCGATCTAGATAGAATTAACAAAACGGCGAATGTTGCAAATGTAAACAAAACGGGTGAGAGGTATTTTTTGCTGGAACATCATTTAGGAATATCAACCATCACCGGTAGGTTTTTTAAGGTTGCGACATTCGCCCTTTGCCAATTCTGTCTACATTTGATGTTTTCAAAACGTTTGTTTTTGTCAAATTTTCACGGTGCACCCTTTGCGCGTATGAGACGTTGGTCTATCCCATGGGAACGGAGCCTTTAACCCGAAGATCCTCGTGGAGAATCGCGACTAACACGCTAACGGACAAACAACGTCACCTGCAGTAAAACAAGTTAGATTAAAACTTCTCAATTCGGTCGTTCGTTTATAATAGATCGAGGAAGATTTGTGTCTAGAAATAACCCACCCAACCCACCAGATGGTGGAATTTGAAGATACGTCACGCGCTTAATAAGGGGGTTGTGTAGTCTCCTTTTGTCCAGCTCCTCTATGGTTTAAAGGTACATTAGTACCTGCGAGCCACATGCCCTGGCGGGTGTTGTGGGTTTGAGGGGAGGGAGGGTTTACGTGATTTCGGACGTCCAACCACCAAAAATCAAAAACAATTCAAAAATCCACCAAATTCAGCTGTCATTCAGCCGCAGCTCGGTATGAGGATGTCAATAGAGTGGTAAGGACTGATAAAACAAATGTGTAATGTACGATAAAACGCTTATTTTTTTAATATTTGGTACTGGACATCTGCTCTAGTAGGGTTTGGAGGGTTAAGTTAGTGTGGACAAAACTGGACGATGGGGGGCAGGGTGGTTTCAAACGCCGAAAAATACCGGACATCTTTGTGAACGACGATCCTGAAGAATCGAAATAAAAAAATTGATCCAGGAAATTTTTTTCGAAGATCAACTCCCTCGCACCCACTTTTATACTCCAACTCCTACCTCCACGTGGTGCCGGCTGGGGTACGCAACCTCGGTTGTCGTACGCTAACAGAAAAGGGGGCACAGTGGCTCCCGCCCACATTAAGACGGGAGCCCCATCAGCGGGATAAGGATCTTCCGTTAACAGCCTACTGTACCGGAATACAAAAAGTTAATGAAAATGAAAGACCTAGTTTTATTGACGGAAACTTCGGTACGGTTTCAAGCTTTTGCACCCAGCTCACAACCGTATTGCAAATTCTTCAAAACTTTATAAACAATAAAATATAACTATTTATTTCAGTGTACATTAACTTGTCATAATATATTTGACATATTTGCAATTACACTCAAGTACTTTTTTACACGGTTTGTTTTTTCGATTATTAAGAATGGGCCAACTTATGAACGTTCACTTTTTACTTAATGAATTTGTGAGAGGCTCGACATTCGTCACGTATTTTGTAAATGGTGCCTAAGTTCTACGGTTCTTGAGTAGACGAAAAAACAAACCTTGTAAAAAAAGATTTCAGTGCAATGATACTTTACATTCCTAATACAGGGATCACGTAATAGTGTTCAAACACAACAGATTATTTGGTATTCTTTTATATAAATACAATATATAGATATAGATTTGTAAGAGCTACACAAAACACTAGTGATTACTTAGGTATAATCTTTTCGTCCTATTATACATATTTGTGCTAACTTACTTTACTATCTACACATCACATGTTTCCTTTAACTGGGAGTAACACACATTACAAATACGAGCTGGAATACGAATTCTCAGGTTAAATAAACCAGGCTCGACATGACAACATTTACTGCAAAACTGCTGTCCGCAGTTTTTACAATATATTTTTCGTTCCTGTCGATTGAATCTGGAAAAAATGTACATATTATTATTATGGTGTCAAAATTCAGGTTGCAACAATTTCGCGCATCATAAAACTAGTGTTGATTGGCATTAACTCAATTATGCAAAGTGTATGATTTTGTCTTTATTTCACGAAATATATGAGGGGTTACAGTCTTTTACAGAATTATCATACAAAATGGGCCGCACGGTCTCAGATTTTTATTAACTTATACATAACTACGAGCAGAGGCGAACCAGCCACAGGGTGAAAACCTCTCTAATATAGAATAAAAAAATACGAGCATATTTTATAAACTATTTAATGAAAGCAATACATTTAAAAAATGTTAGCTCTCCTATGCTTTTAGGTTACTACGATTATAAAGGGGGCATCCATAAAGTACGTCACGCATATAGGGGGGAGGGGGGGTTGACCTAATCGTGACGATTTGTGACGTAGGGGGGAGGGGGGGTATGAAGTTATGTGACGTCACATGAAAAAAAAATCAAATGGAAAATTTATTCGGGAAATTATAATTTAGCCTTCATTTGAAGATACAACTATTGAAGGCTTCTATAAAATTAACGTACTGATAGATTTTAAAACAAATAGTTAAATTTTTTGAATGAACACTTTTTTGAACATATATGTGTGAACAGGACTCATTTATTCTATGTAGTATGAACTCTCCATTAAGGCTTTACAGAATATGTAGTACACCGCTGAAGAGCTGCTTGAGTACCGTCCTGCCTAAAAGATTTTTGCAACCGCAAATAGCAGTCGCACAAACTCCTGAAGGGTTACGGGATGCTACCAGAGACCCACGGCAATGTTTTCCCTTGATATTCGTGCTAAACTCAATCGATGAACAAAAACTCATACCGAAGTTCCACGGCTGCTTTTAAGGTTTTTCGGTATAATTTATACTGCCCCTCACTCAAAAGCTCTCTGAAGGATAGGGTTTAAGCCACTTGCGGATTAAATTTCGCATCTAAGGTAGTGTTGAATGATTACACGATTGAAGAAATACACAAAATGACAAAGTCCCTCAGAAAAATTATTGCAAGGCGTGTTGCTGCAAGACGTCAGCTGGAAGTCCTGATTCTTTCAACTAGATCAGACGAATTTGAGTGGATGAATGTAAAGGGCGTAGATACGCGCTAAACATTAATCGACGGCACATCAGCGACTTCTGAGGCATATCCGATTGCAGCAATTGAAGATCATCTTCAAAATCCGTGAATCGATGACTTATAAGCTCGAAAATTTTCCTTTTTTTATTTGCTGAAATTCATTTGATAGCTTTAAATAAAAAGGTTGGAATGAATATTTAATTTTTTTGTTGTGAAGGGGGGGGGGGGATTGCCGTGACGTGACGTACTTTCTCAGGGGGGGTCACGAATGTGTGACGAAATGTGACAAGGGGGGGAGGGGGGGTTGATTTTGGTCAAAATTTGCGTGACGTACTAAATGGATGTCGCCAAAGCAGCCGACATTACATTCAATATCAATGAGCGTCGTTGTCATAAATGAAGGCGTCTTTGAAATCGTTCTATGTAGCAATGAGAAATAGGATCATGCTATCAACCATTTTTGTTTATAAAATATAACGTTCGATATTGTAATGAATCATATATAAATAATATATATGCCTGTCAAGAAAACTGCAGGTACAGTTTTTCCCCGTGTTGGGGACTTACCACCGCGACCATTATTTTGATCTATTGTGGTGTGTCCTCTTTTAATTTATGCCATGTGTATCAGTGAGCTATCAAAGTTTGATGAGCCACCTCAACTACTGTCGGCATTTATCCCAATCAGGTGATGCATTTCGTATGAAATTATCAGCTGATTAGGAGCAGCATTCCAAATATCGCAGGGCTGAGTCAGCCCCTTATCAAGATATATACGTCGTTTATGATATAGTGCAACACAGTCGCACAACAAATGTTCGGAGCTTCCAATCTCATGATTACAAAAGCGACAGTTAGCTTCATTAAGTTTACCGATGAGTTTCAGGTGGTGCTTACAAGGACAATGTCCTGTTATCAAACCGGTGTATGTGCTCAAGTCGGATTTTGAAAGGTTTAATAGTCTTTGTGATTGAAGAGCATTTGGCTCTATAAAACGTTTCGATTGCCGCAGGTACAGTTACTTCACAGTTATGGATCAACTAAGGCGTATTTCACGCTGAATTATAGAATAAAAAAAATAACTTAAATGTTACCTTAGCTTCGATAGCAAAAATATGAAGCTAATTGTATAAGCTTTCAAGATAATCTAATTGTTTGAATAATAATCGTAAAGCCACAATTTAAGCAGTTATTCTACCTTAGTCTAACCCACAATTATCGATCAGTACGATATATGGACACAGTTATGGATAAAAGTGTTACATATTATGAATCAACGGAAGCAAGTTCGAAAGATTTTTGCTGTTAATAGCAATAAATGCAATAAAGCAATATCAGTTACTTTGCTGCACTGCCCATGAATTCATAGTTGACGTAACGACCAATACCGTGATTGTTGATAAAACGCATTTTTATCGAGAGAAGCATTTAAAGCCATATAATCTTTACTGTAAACTTTTCAATCAAATAATCTGTCGATTTAGTTTATCAATCAAAAGAGGGCTGATGGATTTTTATGATTCATTTCCCGTGTATGGTGTTTAAAAAATGCATACGCCAGTTTATGCGAATAAACATACTGTTAGTTGAATGTTGTTTGACGGTCTGCTGGTTGATTATGCGGAGAGTTACGTCAGCTATGAAACCATTAGCAGAGTAGTTCAATTTTCCTAAACATCTCTAATATTTTCGAACAAACATATGTTGTTTGAGTGTTGGGCATGTATATGATATAGTTAGGAATGCACAGGACTGAAAAGCACGTTTTGACCATTTTGGCTTTTACATCAACTATGCATCCATGGGCAGTGCAGTTACAAGACATGATGTGCGCCATCCGGATCCGGGGGGATACCGGAAATCCGGAACCGGTTACCATAGAGGGGCATTTCAGCATCAGTAAAATATGTCATGTCGCATATCAAAAAACATCAGCACTTCACAAAATAGCGATTGGGAACCGTCTCAGGTCTCTCAGAGGTCCTCATATGGCCGCCTCCGGGCCGTAGGGAAATTTTGTTCTCTGATCCAAGCACGGTATGGATTTCGAAAAAAAAATTCCAGGACATAAAATGGGCCAAATGGCCTCTGAGAGACATGAAATGGTCAACAATCGCTATATTATGAAGTGCTGATGATTTTTGATATGCGACATAACATATTTTACTGATGCTGAAATATTCCTTCTAGCGCTATGCGCACAACACCAACTGCAGCCATGGAGACAATGTTGATTGCTGCCTTTACATCTTCATGTAAAGAAGGAAGTCGAACTCGGTGCACTAAGGTTGCGAAGGTGTCGTAACATACTTGAGGACCTTCGCGTACTAAGGGAGTTCAAACTATCACTCCTAGTAACGACATTCTCTGACTGGATGGAGGCACGGCCTAACATGGATGTTCCGTACAGTATAATTGATACTGATCGCAATGTATGGAGCAATAGAGGGCCTGTTCTTCCATCCGGTACCATCTGCTTTTTTACAGATGGATCAAAAATTGTATTGCCTCTCAAGTTCACCAGATGTGCATCCAAATAAGTTTGGGAATGCAGCACAACCTTAAGGCAGCTCTCCCGCCAGAACAAAGTTTCACTATTCTGGCTGCCTGAACACTGCGGAATCAAGGGCAATGAGCTAGCCGACAGCCTAGCGAGATCAGGATCTGCTCATCAGTTCATTGGTCGTGAACCGAACCGGGAACCTCCATATCCGCTATCAAAAGCGAATTACTGACCTGGGAAAAGCTAGAAATAACATCCAGTTGGTACCAAGCGCAAGGCTGTAGACAAGCTAAACAGTATATCTACCCAGACCCTGCAGTAGTTAAAAAACTACTTACCTTAAGGCGTAGTGGGACATTGTCCCACTCTTTACCATTTAAAGAGAATTGGCAAGGTCTTAATCGACATCTGCAACGATCTGCAAGACCGTTCCAAAAATCTGGAATTTGCAGACAAATCTGCAAGTCTGGTATCCCTGGAACCCAGTACCCTTCTGTCACATAAAAAAGTACAGTCGAGTAATTGTTTATTGTTGTTGTTTATTTAAAAATTTTCCATCTGACAATGATGTCTTAATGAATAAAATTGGCTAATATCTACGGTTAATTACTAATGACCTAATTCTATTCATAAAATTCCTAGCCGGTTCGTTAAACTCAAAGTGTTCTTCAACTGCCGTGAAAGCGCGAATGCATGCAGAAACCGGTTCATTGTATCCAAACAACGTTCGATGGAAATTTGGTTGCAGTAGCGTCGTATTTCGAAGAGATCTGCTTGGTATGCGAAAGTTCAAAATTGAGAGTAGTTCAGGGGCATCGATTTCACTATTAAGTAACTTGGCTATAAACAGCGCTTACTGAATTTTCCGTCGTTGTTCCAGAGTATCAAGGCCCAAAAGCCGGCATCTATCAGGATACGGTGGCAAGTTATCGGGATCACGCCAAGGCAAGTTTCTCAGCGCCAGACGTATAAACCGTTTCTGAACTCGCTCAATCCTAAGGCACCATGTGAGTTGGTAAGGATGCCATACGATAGACGCATTTTCCAAAATTGGACGAACGAGTGCACAATACAATGACTTCCAGCAATACGGGTCCAAAAAATCCCTTGCTACCTTGGCAACAAACCCCAACTGTCGGGAAGCCTTGGATATGATTGTCGAACAATGCAGATCGAATGACATTTTTGCATCTAGGAGAATTCCTAAATCAGTTACTTTAGTAACTCTTGCCAAAGTAACACCGTCGATGTGGTAGTCGAATAATATTGGCTGGACCGTACGATGAAACGTGATCACTTGGCATTTTCCAACACTGATAATCAGTTTGTTTGTGTGGCACCAATTCGCAAATACTATTAGCGTTAGTTACGTATAACTTTAAATCGTCTGCATAAACGAGCTGGAAGCTCTCGTCCAATGTGAAAGTAGCGTCATTGAAAAATAAAATGAACAGAAGTGGCCCAAGATTGCTGCCTTGTGGAACTCCGGAGCTGTTCGAGAAAGGTTGCGACACATAACCATCAGCCTTGACCCTTAGTTCGCGTTCCGTAAGGTAGGATTCTAACCAAACTGTCAGTTGCGTAGAAATACCAAGACGGGATAGTTTGTATAGCAGTATTTTGTGGTCTATTTTGTCGAAAGCTGCCTTCAAGTCTGTATAAATGACATCCACTTGCGCTTTTTCCTCCATGCTATGTATTACCTTCGTCGCAAACGTCACTAAATTTGTAGTGACAGATCGTTTGGGCATAAAACCGTGTTGAATCGTGGATATAGAATGTTTTGCGGCATTGTGCAGTTGTTTATGCACTATAATTTCAAACAATTTTGAAACGGCTGAAAGACTCGTAATCCCTCGATAATTTTCGACGTTATGGCGGTCACCACGTTTGAAAACCGGTGTCATGAACGACTGCTTCCAGACACGAGGGAATCTGGCTTGTTGGAATGAGCGGTTAAATATATCGCACAAAGGCTGAGCTAAAAAATCAACACAACGACATATTAAAATTGCGGGTAGACCGTCAGGACCGGGAGCAAACGATCGCTTTAGTTGTTTGGCAGCTAATGAGACCATGTCGGGATTTACGGTGAATATTCCAGCATTGATTAAATCAATAGGAACATCGCGAATGGCTTCATCAATTTCTATCCTTGAGGCCGCATCTGGTGCGAAAACAGATGCAAAAAGCTCAGCAAATAACTGGCATGAGTCTATGGTAGATTCTGCAATTACGTCATTTTTACGGATATTCTTTGGGATTGTAGTACTTTTCCGTTTTGAATTTACGAAACGCCAAAACCCTCGCGGATTGGATTTCAAATTTGTTTGCACACGTAATACATATGACTTGTACAAAGAAGCGTTCAAAAGTCTGTATGCATTACTAGCTTGCTTAAACCTCTGCTTATTGCTTATCGTTCGCTGACGTCGCAGTTTCCGTTGACAAGCATTCCGTACGCGTTTTAATGAATGTAAATGCGAATTACTCCATACGGGCGTAAGTGGGGGCTGGACTCGTGGGACATTCAAAACCAGCCGAATGGAGCAGTTGAATCAAACTGTCCAGTCGAGCTATCAAGTCAAGCAGTTAAATCGAGCAGTTGACTCGAGCAATCGGGTCGAGTAGCTAAGTCGAACAGTTGAACAGAGCAGTTGAGTCGAATAGTCTAGTCGAGCAGTTTAATCGTCAAAAAGTTGAATCGAGCAGTAAGGTAGAGCAGTCGAGTCGAGTAGTCAAATCAAGCAGTTGAGTCGAGCTGTCAAGTCAAGCAGTCGAATCGAACAATGCAGTTGGGCAGTTCAATCGGGCAGTCGGGTCGAGTAGTAAGTGGATCAGTTGTATCGAGCAGTCGGGTTGAGTAGTAAGTAGAGCAGTCGAATCGAAAAGTTGAGTCGAGCAGTTAAATCGAGCTGTTTAGTCAAGTAGTCAAGTCGATCTGTCCAATCGAGCCGTCGAATGGAACAGTCCGGTCGATCAGTTCAGTTGAGCAGTCTGATCGACCAGTCCAGTCGAGCAGTCTAGTCGACCAGTTGAGCAATCGAGCAGTCAACTAGTCGACCAGTGAGGTGACTAAGAATAGAACCCATTGCTACGAAAGCATGATGTCCTATCAGGGGCTTGTTTTTAGTTACTGAGAAGCCTCTTATGACGTTCTGTCAGAGACCTGGTTTTGGCCACAGACAAGCCTCTTTTATATATAGATAGAAGATAGATATGTTACAATAACTCATCCAAAATCCCAACAGCTCTTAGCTCAAAACTTCTGTGATAAAATTGTTTCACTTTATTTATCAGATTAAAAAAACAAACTAAAACAATCTGGTACCTTTTTACGTCAGATGCGCATCAGACGCATTGCCTCCCAGTTGGCTCCGAGGTATGACGCTGGCCTAATAAGCCCGTCGTCGTATGTTCGAATCTCGACTGGGAGAGGCTGTTAGAATCAATAGGATCGTAGCAACTGGCCCTGCAATTTTCCTGTACTCTAGCTGGCTGCGAGGTCTGTCATATAAATAAAACAGAAGGTAAAGTTTCGATAACGGAATGTAGCACCTAGACTTTGCTTTGCTTTGCGCATCAGAAGATCCAATGCATGTTTAAAACTGGTTTGAGCACTGGTATTGACTGATTAAATTGGCAGTGACCGTCAAATGAAGAATGTATTTTATGTATTAAATAGTATGATTGAATTGTGGTTAAAATGAATATTTATTAGCTGGGATAAATTAGCAGTAGAACCATGCAATTAGTAGGGGAATGTCACTGTGGTTGGGCCACCTTTTGTCATTCGCACATAGCTTCTGTTTCAAAAAGAATTTTAGAAATCTAAATTGCTTGTTGCAAAGGTCCTAAGAATAAGATATATTTCTAGAAAATCTTAAACTGACTGCTTGAATTAAAATTAAGTGCCTATAGCATTTACGTGAAGACAAAAAATGTTGTAATGTCATAGTCAGGCCATGTTGTACAGCTTTACATCTTTGCGAATTTTGGCGGTTATAATTGTAAAATCAATCTTATTGCAATCGCCTTTTCCGTAGTATACTACTACAATCTACAATGAAAAAAATAACAATCTAGGTTTTTATCGTATAAATTTTGCCTTATTTCATCACATTTCATGTGACTGACGTTTTCTAGCGAATATTACGCTTCTGCACAAAACTCAATAAATACGTAAGCAATTAATTCATCAAACTTTGATGATATTTGTACTAATTTGCTCTTGATATGTCTACGTAATGCAGAAAGTTTTTATCCGGCTGCGCTGCATTGTAGTTAATAGCAACCGCCTAGGCAACCATGTTTCATTTGACTGATAACCGCTTTTTAGTTGCATTGTCGTGCAACTAGCGGACGTACAACTAAAACACGGGACAACTAAAGGACGTGCAATAAGTGCACAAGTGCTGTATTGTAGCAGGCCCCTGTGTATTGTAATCCACACCATGATTGGTTTATTTACTTCCACTTGTTGATTAATGGCATTCAACACATAAATTCAGACAAAATTAGCCTCGAGCAGAGATATGACGTAGACTCTACGTCGCAGAGTGACTATATAGAGTGGCGACACGTCATCCTAACATACAATGCGGATTCTCTTTCTCTTTTTTGCACATGAGTTTGATATGCCGCCTGCTCGATTGGAATGTCACTGACAGATTATTGTCATTCCAATTTTGACACTGTCGCCCGTGTCGCCACTCTAATAGCGAATTCATAAATTAACCTGGGTTCGTGCTAACTCGAACCCGAAATTTATGAACGATACGGGCAGTTTGACAGATCGACCCGTAAACCGTAATGCTAGACAGTTTTAACCTGCGCTTCAAACTGAATGCTGTCAGTTTAACCGAAATGCAATCTCGGTTAATTTATGAACGCTTTGACAGCACTTCGATTAAAACTGAGTGCTAATCGACCTGAGCCAGGTTAATTTATGAATTCGCTATAATAGAGCATTACACGGGAGCTCCTAACCTAGGCTGACCAGACGTCCCGGATTATGCGGGACTGTCCCGGATTTGGATGGCTTGTCCCGGATTACTAAGTGTCGCGGAAAATGTCCCGCATTGATTAATTTTTCAATCGAAAAAGTTACTAAAGATGAAACATAGAAAATTATTATACATTGTATGAAAAAATCCCTGGGTTTTGGCTGAAATCGGCCTTCTCTGAAGCTTATTCATCATCGAGTCAGATACATGTAACGCGTTTCGGCACCACCCGGCCGCACGGCCCACGTGACCGAATTCTAGCCTTTATTTGATGTTTGAGGTTTTTGTTCGGATCCCCACTTGCTCGGTAACACTTGTAGCCATTCCGAGATGGATTCGCCGTACAGTACAGCGGTCGGTATTCAGTTTTTTCGCCAAAGCACAAGCCGTGATGCTGAGATCAGCCTTGACTTTCCGAATGACCCTCAACCGCAGTTGACGATCAAGAGTTCAACTCTAACGACTGGCCTGCGCCTTGCGGATACCCCTGAGAGTTTCCTTGCACCCTTCAATTACTCATATCACAGCTCTGGGATAATCCGTCAGTCCCGCCAGCTCCCGAGACAACGCTGCTGGATTCTGCAGATGCCCTGACATAATTACTTTCATTTCTCGTCCTACATGATATGAAACCATGTTACCTTAAAACTGCGAAAAAAATATACCGAGCATAACTGTCTACAAGTAACACAACGCTACCAAAAGCTGGCATTCACGGCAACTGGGAGCGCCGCTATCGCCAAAATGAAGTGCCCAATTTCTAAATGATCCCATCTTTACTACCGAACCGATTTCACAAATAAGTCATTCTATATGTCCCGCATTCATCCAAAAAAAATCTGGTCACTTTACCTAAGCACACTTTTTTGGCAGCACCTGGTGGTTTGTTTACATGGTGTTGAAGTTAGAATTGAGTTTTCTATCTTTGCCCGGCAGATAATAATAAAAATGTTTAGTTATTATTTAAGAGAAAGTTCCTTACATGCATTTTAAAGCAATTGATACAGTAAACCTTCTCGAAATTTCAAATCGAAATCGTTGGATATGACAAAAAACATGTAAACAAACCACCAAGTGGTGTCATTTCACGGCATGACTTCATCACAAAATGATCTATATGACGAACTATCATGAAAACACAATTTTTTTCGTCTAAAGTGTGACGTTCAAAATGCAAAACAAACGAATTTGAAATGAATTTGAAACAAACATGAAAACAAAACCCCTGCTGGATTGCGAGTACAATACATTACATTACTATGTTGGTAGTTGCGAAATCAAAGGAAAAGTTTATAAATTGAGACGCAGTGAAAATTCCGTTGTTAAAATGGCGAGAATTATAAATTGAGGCTACAAGTGAAATAAATAACTGAAAGTGATTATTAATGATACACATACCCAGTGTTGCATCCAACACACGTTTCGGCTCGTCCGTCTTTTAACCAACCAGCACCTGTATTGCGACCGACCTGATCAGTTACACTCCATGAAAATATTCTTCCTCTAGCATCACCTGAAATTGTCTCGAAGTTTAAATTTAGATCATTTATCTATAATTAAGATTACATTACCAACAAAAATTGTACGATGATCATTCGATATAGCCAATGAAGTTATACTTGCGGGTTCAATGTTATCTTTGCGATCATATGCTGTATGCATTGTTAGTTTTGTTCGAAATATCAATTGCCGTATCCAACGAAAGACGCTTCTAGAATTGTTAGTCTCATCTTTATGTATTCGTTGTCTATCATCTATCGATTTGAGTTTATTTAGTTGGCGATCAATTGACACTGCTTTAATGTTCGAAACAATATTCAAAGTATCCAAATTGCAATTATCCATATCCTTTGGGTTTTCATCTGTATTATGTCCAACTATGGTACTTATTGATGATGATTTCACAACAGATCCTGCTGGAAATAGACAAACATGAGATGTAGGTCATGACATAAAATAAAACAGCTTTCATTTGTCAAGACGTTTATTTTGGACTGTTACAAATGGCAGCGACAAAATTGCCAATACTGCTGATAATTGTATCAATACCGGGTATTTCTTCCCTAATTGCAGCTATAGATTGGAATGAACTGTGATGGAACTGAAGAGACATTGAATCATCCATTATTATTATTTATTATTATTATTATTTTATTATTATTTTACAAGCTTGCGAGCATGACGTCAGCGTAGACGTCAAACGGCAATTTTGTAACATTTATCATGCAGTTTCTAGATTACGTAGTTTAGTTTATTATCTTCTGCCCATAGCCGACTAATTCGAGACGACGGAAAATACGGTATTTTGACGTTAGACTACGCTATTGATTTCTATATCGGGGTGCACTTTAGAAAAGCAAAAAGGGAACATGTAACGAAAAGTGGTTATAGTTTGTATGCTTATAACTCAGTTATCCATCAATAAATTCTAGGGATATTGGTAACAATCGATCGGAAATTTTTCTAAGAATCCATTACAATACAGTTGATTACATGTTTCCCTAACAAACTTTTAAATAACTGAAAAATGTTGGGCATTGTCTAATTAAAAATCCACGCTCTGTGATTGGTCGGAATCAGTAGTGCTGATTTGCCGTAGCGATAATGATGTTTCCATATCATAAGCAGTACGGTTGTATACCACCGTGATTCAATTTACACTCATTCCAGTTTGAACTACCAATAGTTGTAGCTAATGATGAAGAAAGTTTTTTTACACTTGCATTTAATGGTTATCGTTACATTTTTCCTTTGGAGAAAAATCCGAAAATACGTTTAAAGCGTTTAATTTGCTGCTAGCTAAATGAAACTCTTAATGGAAATACAAACTCCAAGAAACGGATAAAACTGATATACAGAGCATGCGCATTTAGGAAATTTAAACTTGCCTTCTTGAATCAAATTTATATGAATCAGGGACGGAAAATCAGTGATTTTGATCAAATCTGTGAGTTATCGCCACACACACAGATCACGATCCGTACATATCATGACACAGTGAATCTTTAGCATTGACCACAAGATTTTGTTCTCTAAACAGTCTAAACAGTCGATCACAGTGTTAAATTTAACCTAACTGCGAGAAAATATGATAGGGAAATGTGGGGCAAGATGACCACCTTAAGCGGTAGGGTGTGTGTGCCAACCAAATTCATCAGAATATCGTCAATTTATCCTTAAGTCTATTATATCAAGTCTTTTTTATGAAGTTATAACGGAGAACTCTTGAGAATTAAACATTAAATAACAAAAAAGTGTATTTAAATAAAAAATGATAGTTACTTAGGGTACTGCTTTCATACGTGGGGCAAGATGGCCGTGGGTTAACTCAATAGAAATGCATTAGAACAATTCATTTTGAATGTTTTTGTTTAACTTTACCAAGCTTAAGGCTATTACAAAATATTCATACAGAATTGTTCCGAATTTAATGACAAAAAACCATTCTTTGGATTCGGATTTTGAGTTACATTCAACTAGCTTATTGCGACAACGAACTATTTATGGAAAATCAGTCATAGCATAGCATGATGGACATCGGTTTCCGAAGTACTGATGAAACCAAGAAATGCATAGAAAGCATTTCGACCAGCCTTCCACACATCCAGAGAAACTGAAGCAGAGACCACATGCAACGCAAAGTGAATCTATATCTATAAAAATGGATTTCTGTATGTCTATCTGCCCGTATGTTCCTTATAGCCTCGGAAACTACTGAACCGATCGGCATGCAGGGTTTTTTGGGGCCAGGTTAGATAGTTAGAGTGTCCTCCCCGAACCAATCAAGTAAATGGAACCAAATTTGGCATGTGGGTGTTTTCGGAGACAAGAATTTTTCTATGATGAATTGGGACCCCTCCTCTCTTTAGGGGGAGGGATCCCATACAAAAGAAATACAAATTTCCTAATAACTCGAGAACTAATCAAGTAAATGGAACCAAATTGGGTATGTGGGTGTTTTTGGAGATAAAATTTTTTTCTATGGTGAATTGAGACCCCTTCCCTTTTTAGAAGAATTATGACCCCTCCCCCTATAAGAGGGCAAACATTATAATACTCACCAATATCAAAAGCAGAACCTCCTGCCTCTTCGACTTCCTCATATAATAATGGATCTTCTGAACACAAATGAGCATCACTGCAACTTTGACGTTCACATGGTATCTGTACATGATCCAAAGACCATATCTGTAAACCACAAAGAAGTTATTGTCGGAGTTTAAAAGACTAAATGCTACCTTTTTAATTTTCTACAGAATCACTACAGAAAATTCTACAGAATTTTCTACAAGAATCTACATATACACTAAACAAAAACAAAAACTTACCCTTACTACCCCATCTGTTGAACCGGTTATTATAACATTATCTTTGTCCCATTCGTTCTTGCATGAAAATATCACGCACAATATTTGTTGCATGCGATCTGCAGATCCGATACTGGTATTAACCTTTGCTAGGCAGTCACCATTAATAGACCATACGTATAACCATGTAGCAGAGCACGTTGCAATATCACCCTGTAGAAGGGAAAAATAAACGGTAGAAATAACAATACATTTTAAAATAACTGTAATTGATAAAGTTTTGAACTAGCACACCCAATGAACACATAAAGAGATTATATATTTTTTTTGTGCGAGTTGATGGGCTGCAGCGCATTGCGAATTGGTTCTCGGCCCGACTCGCGAGTTAACCATGCAAAATAAGCCGGCCGGACTAACCTGAGTGGGTCAATTGAACGCCGTTCCTCGGACCAAGAGGACTTAAGTTGCCTGAATTAAGCTCGAGATTTATGTCGGTGAATTGTCATGTCATAGTCATCGTATTTAGTCGTCTCCTTTTTTGTTTGTGTCTAACTTCTGGCCCTTGCTTTCTTGATTTTTTATGTGCGCATTACTATTTTAACCTTTCTACCGCGCATCACTCATTTCCATCTCTTCACTCTTGTCCTATAATATTTAAAAAAAACGCGGTATTTCGAAAAATATTGAAAAACAAATTGCGGTAATTAAAAATCGCCATTTTTTCCTCTTCTGTTGGGTACTCTCACCACTGCGTCCATTATTTTGAACTATTGTGGTATGCCCCATTGTTTCTTTTGCTGTACGCTTCAGGCTTACCTGTTACTTATTGAGGAAGTGGAAGGCTGGTAGCTGGAGCGAGACAGGTGCCAGTCAGGGATGACTTGGTTTATAAACCTTATAATCCTGATCGGCGACGCAAACCAGATCTCCCTAGGCTCTAGCAGGGCCTTTTTGAGATACTGCAGTCTGCGTCCTATTAGTGCTCCACAATTGCAGAGTAAGTGTTCCGAGGTTTCGCTCTTACACAGGCGACAGATATCATCTTGCACGAAACCGAGATTCCGAAGATGATATTTACTCGGGCAAAAAATCGTCATAGAATAGACCGTGTCAATTCAAAAATCGACGACTGAAAACCAAGTTAAATCAAAGCCATCGAAGACCAAGCAGCAGCACGTCAAGGCGCCGTCACCAGCTCTCAGGTTCATGAAAACACTCTAGTTTGAGCAATGGCCTTACACTCTACTATCAGAATTTAGGCGGTATCAACATGAGTATTACAGATTATGCGCTTGCTGTTTCCGATGCCTCACATGATATGTTAATTTTCACTGAAACTTGGCTCAACAGCAACACGCTTTCCAAACAGATTTTTGGTGAACAATATACAGTTTTTCGCCAAGATCGCACTGCTGATAATAACAATAAAAAATCTGGCGGCGGTGTGCTCTTGGCCGTTCGCTCGCAATACAAATCTCGGTCACTCTCGCCCCCTGGTTGCTCAGGCGTTGAGCAACAATGGATCACAGTAGGAATGAATATGTATTCACTATACATCTGCGCACTATACATCCCGCCAAATCGCGTGAATGATTCTACCCTCATTGATCAGCACCTCAGTTCGCTCTCATGGATAACTTCGCGGATGGGAACCAAAGACAAAATCATATTATTGGGCGGCTTCAATTTTAGTGGCATTAGCTGGACGTTTGCTGATGACCATCATGCTCTATATCCTGATCCCTCTCATTCATCAATAAACTCCTGCGCAACTCAGCTCTTGGACGGGTATAGCACAGCTGGACTGGTTCAGACAAATGGTGTTTTCAATGAAAATGGACGTATATTGGATGTGTGTTTCGTTAGCACAGAATTCGGCAGTGACAGGATTTCGGTTTACCGCGCACCCAGCACTCTTGTCAAGATAACTCGTCACCATCCAGCGCTTCACGTATTTCTCTGCAATGGTATTCCTTGCTCATTCGAAGAACCTAACGAACCTCTTTCGTATGATTTCCGCAAGACCGATTTTATAAAAATGAACCAATTTTTGTTAGACGTGAACTGGTGCTCAATACTAGAGAATACGGATACTAACTTAGCGGTCCAAAATTTCACAAACGTTCTTCTATATGCTATCGATCAGTTTACTCCAAAGAGACTTTTCTGCAAACCCTCACATCCCCCATGGTCTACCTGCACTTTAAAAAGTTATAAATCTGCTAAACGGATGGCTCTAAGGAGATTCTCGAAACATGGTACTTATCAATTCAAATGTCGTTATATTTCCCTCAACACTCGTTATAAACGACTGAACAAGAAACTGTTCCACTCGTATCAAAACCGTATGCAACAATGTCTACGTAGTAACCCCAAAAAGTTCTGGCATTATGTTAACGAGCAAAGAAATGAATCAGGTTTACCCACTACCATGATGCTCGGTGATGCGGAAGCGTCCACTGCTTCGGACATATGTGAATTATTTCGTACTCAGTTTAGTGCAGTTTTCTCTCATGAGACATTTAGCAGTCAGCAAGTTTCGCGTGCCATCCGATTATCCTGAATGCTTGCTCTACCTTGAAGAGCTCATCGAATCCTGGCCCTGACGGCATTCCATCAATAATTTTAGAAAAATGTTGCTCTACTTTATGCAGCCCATTGGCAAAAATTTTCAATACGTCCATGCTTTCGGGTGATTTCCCTACCATCTGGAAGTCGTCGTACGTATTTCCGATTCACAAAAAAGGTTCAAAGCAGAACGTAGCCAATTACCGAGGGATTGCTTCGCTTTGT
Source organism: Sabethes cyaneus (assembly GCF_943734655.1). Lineage (NCBI taxonomy): Eukaryota > Metazoa > Arthropoda > Insecta > Diptera > Culicidae > Sabethes > Sabethes cyaneus. The sequence goes on along the minus strand of NC_071354.1, from coordinate 108,410,513 downwards.
GCAGGTGGGAAGCTTTTCGAGCTTATAGTTCTCGAGTTCCTACCCGAGCAAGGATTGACAACAAAAGTATATCAAAATTATTACATATTCTGCTGTTGATATCAACTAGAAAACATGTTTTGTTACCAACTCAAAATGGCACTTATGATGTATCAGACTGTGCTATCATTTTGCTTTCATTTTTATTGAAAGAAAATGTGTTGGCAGATTCTATATATGATGTAAATAAACCTTCAATATTTAAATTAATCTATTTTCACTTGCATTTTTTTCTTGTAAAATGGTTGGTTCAAATTAGATATGATAGCAAAATGATGATGATATGATAGTAAAATGATAACTAATTCTGCTTTCCTATTAATAATGTGTAACAGCAAGATTAGTATTCCGTTTGATATTTTTGATAGCAAAAGTAGTATTCAATTTAATTTCACGGAGTGGAATTTTTGCAATCAATTTTGATATTTTAACCGCTAAGTCGACCAAAATGAAATCACACCGAGTATTCAAAATCCGTTAGATCAAGATATCAAATTTTGTTTTCAATTTGCTTTAAAACCCTGCTCGGGTACCGTTTAATTTTTCCGGCTACATCGATAATACTCAACACGGTTTTATGCCCAAGCGATCAACCTGTACCAATTTGGTGTCTTACACATCCTTTATAGCCCACTCGTTGCAGAAACATCTTCAAGTTGACGCAGTCTACACCGATTTTTCAGCAGCTTTTGATAAAATAAATCATCAGATTGCAGTCGCCAAACTTCAGCAACTGGGAGTAAGCGGTAATATGCTTTGTTGGTTTAAGTCTTATCTCACTGAACGTTTCATGTCTGTCAAAGTAGGTAGCATCATCTCTTCGCCATTCCCCGTCACGTCTGGTGTGCCCCAAGGCAGTCATCTAGGCCCGTATATATTCCTCCTCTACTTGAACGATATCAATTTTGCTTTGAAATGCATGAAATCATCGTATGCCGATGATTTTAAACTCTTTGCCGTTATCAGAAATAACACAGACACTGATTTTCTGCAAGCGCAGCTGGATAATTTCGCCGACTGGTGCACAACGAATAGAATGGTACTGAATGCCTCTAAGTGTTCGTGTATTTCGTGTAAAAGACTTGGGAATTCTGCTCGATTCAAAATTATCTTTTAAAGAACATGTGGCCTATGTTTCAACCAAAGCCTCGAAAAATCTAGGCTTTTTATTTAGATTTACTAAGAGCTTTAACAATATCCAATGTTTAAAAACACTATATTGTTCTTTAGTGCGGTCAATAGTAGAATACGCTGCAGTTGTATGGGCACCGTACTACCATAACAGCATCCAACGGATTGAGTCTATCCAACGAAAATTTGTTGATGATGATGATGATGATGATGATGGTCCCACCTCATACCCCTACAACGGTTTGAGCAGGACGGTTTATCTACTTAAGATATTTATAATATAACAATGTAGCCAGGTGGTAAATGCAAATAACGAGCTGGCTTCTAATACAGACATATCAAACTTTCAAACGAATATCAAAATTTCAGTAACTGTCCAAGGCTCGTCCAAAACGTTTCCAACCCGAAAATTATCTGGACTTGATTAGGAATTGAACCTAATATTTAGGAGCACAAGCTGGTCAGAGTTAGTTCTAGATAACGATCTAGAAGCACGATCCTGCAGAACTTTGGTGCTCGATATACAACTCCGCAACAAAGCGATGGTATACGAGTTCCAAAGTTCACAAGCAAAGCCTGTCCAGCTTCCGCTCCAAACCCTTTGTTCAGGACTTTAACCTGATCATTCAATTTCCAGATTGTGTATGTCTGTTCTCGCGCGCGTGGCTCAAACATGTGTAGCCTTCTCTAAACTTTTTTAATTAAGGTGAAACGGTACTGAATCCAACATGGTCGAATCGATGGCACACATATCCTCACATAGACGCCATTTTTCCGGCCATGTTGGGATTCAGTACCGTATCACCTTAATAATAATAACAATTTCAAATCCATCATCATCAGTGAACATGATAACTTACTATATCCACTAAATATACAAAAAATAAATAAATATACAATCTTCTTAAAAAATACAGAAAAATCGAATTGTGACTATAAAGTAGATTTTATGTGTGAAATACAAAGCCTTTTGAATTCCGCCATTGTTGCTGCACGTTTTATTTGTCTAGGCATCGAATTGAAATAGTTCATTTCTTTGTACAACGGAGAGTTCTGTGATCTTCCAAACAAAAAATTTGGTGTTCTTGCATCATTCGCGTTTCTAGTGTTGTACGAATGCAAATCACTTCCTCTTTCAATTCGATCACACAAATATCGAGGCAGCATCCCATTAAGAATTTTATATCGAAACACCATTGTGAAAAAATAAACTCTTTGCTTCACAGAAAGCCATTGCAATGCGTCCAGCATAATATATGAGGAAGTGTATCTATTACATCTTAAAATCAATCGCATAACTTTATTTTGCAAGCGCTGCAACTTCAATATTTGTGTATCGTTTGCGAGGAACAGGATGGATGAACAAAAATCTATATGTGGTGAAATGATTGACTTATATAAAAGAATTTTACTACTAATCGTCAATTCATTTCTTAAACGGCACAAGACACCGTACTTTTTCGCCATTTTTTTGATGACATTGTCAATGTGAGGCTTAAAGGTTAACTTGTCATTCGATACGCCTTACGCCTTCTCCCTTAGAACGACCCTTCAAATCTTCCTAGTTATGAACACCGCTGTAATCTGATCGGGCTTGACTCTTAAGCTATATGACGAGATATTGCTAGGGCTTTGTTCATCTCTGATATTCTAAACTCTCAAATTGACAGCCCAGATATACTCCAACAACTAAACATCAATACCCGTCGGCGATCCCTCCGATCTCACCCCTTTCTCAATCTTCCTGCTTCACGCACCAATTATGGCCAAAACGAGCCTCTCTCGAGTATGTCTCGCGTCTTCAACCGTTGTTTTAATGGGTTTGATTTCCATTTGTCCCGTTCTGTCCTCAAAAAAAAATTTCTGCATGCTTTGAAGTAAACCACGTGCAAAATGTATAGTGTTAGTCATCAACTTATAGATAATAAGGAACTTTGTGTTATAATTTAAGTCCTCATTATGTAACTGCTTATAATTGTATCATTTGGTGTAAACTGTTGGTGCAAAAATTAAGGTTTTGTGCCTACGGAAGAAGGAGCGTCGAACAAAGTTCCACTTCCGCGGGCTTTTCCCTTCTTGAAAAGAAATAAATAAATAAATAAATAATACGAATAAAAGTCATCGAAGAAACCGTGTCAATTCAAAAATCATAAAAAACGTGTAAAACGAGACTTGAGTGTATGCAAGCACCAGTTGTATGAAATTAACCTGGATATTCGAAAATTTTCTTGTAAAACCAGTGATTACAAAAATGAAGATTGAAAATGCACCTTTTTATAAATTTAATGTAATGGTAATGATACTAACCAACCATAATTTGTTAATTTCTATCTAAAAATATTATGAATATGCGAGATTTATGGTGGCTCGAAAACCTTTTCCACGATTACGATAAATTCCTTGAATTTATTATACCTGAACAAATTCGGGCATAACGAAACGAGTCAATATGTAGCTCCTAAGTTGATAAGCATTTCTTCCTATCCACGCTAATATGCAGAGTTATACCGCCCTACACGCTTAATGAACACATAACGAGATTATCCTGCATTTAACCTGTTAGAAACAAGAAGTATTTAACTTTATTATTATTTTTTACTCACTATTACTCTCACCAGAAAAACGCTAGTGGATAAACTGTGCAATTAAGGTACACAGACGAAAAAAAATTTATAATTATATTGAAAAACATAAATTTAAGACGTTGTCAGTGTTGTACACAGGTGCTTGTAAAGCCCTACAATATAAAATATGACAACGTAGGAAGACTCCATGGCCGCAAGGTTACAGAGTCTGCTTTGACAAGCGAATGGTCGTGTGCTTGAATCTTAATAGAATTGAAGCCATTTAATGTCAAGCGTGGGTTTATTCTAAGGGCCCTCACTACCCTTCCTTTATGGGGAGTTCTACATTATCCCTATAATACCTTTTATAGTTTATGCACTGGAAGGAAGACCCATCTAGGAGGGCTTGGTCAAACCTGATAAGACCATACTAGGCATATATAACGAGGCGAAACTGATTAGTAGGGGAGCAAGCTTCGAAGGAAGAGTTTAAATAAATGCAGTGCAAAATATAACAAACACCCCGGGTAATATCACAATAGGTATAAGTGCTGTTCGCGGTGATACAGGATATAATTGGCAATGTTGCAGACTATGCACAACAGTCTAAATATTGGTACTGAGGAAGATCGCACGTCGTGATCAAAATACGCACACTAATGGGCAAAATAAAGTGTCCACTTCATATTTTTTTGAATTTATTAATGAACAATGTTACACACCACTGGTTCTACCAATACCCCTGATGCAACAAAAATGATATCTTACCGTAAGTTCATTTATACTGACAGCTGCAACCACACCGACATGATTGGATAGTTGACGCACATATTTATACCTTGACATGTCCCAAATGATTGCTGATCGATCCTTCGAACCAGACACAATTATGTTGAAGGCTGTGCTTGCAGTTAGACAGGTGACCGCGTCCGTATGTCCATGTAAAGTATGCTTAACAAATAATTGTTTTTGCTTAAAATCTATATCACAGACAGTTAAAATGGAGTTAGTGCCAGCCATAATTATTGTTTTAGCATTTGGACAAGCACAGGCAAGGATTTCTCCAGAGTCCGGTGCAACATTTTCACAAACGAATAATGCACGATCTGAATCATATATGCCAACTCGTATTGAATGATCAGCATAACCCCAAGCTATATACCGATTGAAGTTAGGAGGCATTAGAATTTTGTTCTGTTCAACAGCTAAAATAAACTTTTCCATTTGAATTATATGTCCAACTGGGCCCTTGAGTTCTGCAAGAAAAAAGAAATGATTTTTATCACATATATTCAATGTAATTACAAACCTTTAACTGCTTGAGAACTTGATTTCAATGATTCTAAGTTGTGAAAAAATAATCTAATGTTCATCGAGCCTGAATGTCCTAATAGTGATAGCGAGTTTGATTCTAATGCTGAATGTTTCATTAAATTAACTCTTTTTGCTGGGTGGGCCTTACGGAATAGCTGTTTTGGAATTTGACCGAAATTATTTATAAATCCAATTGTAGCGTTTTTCTTAAGAGGATCATCGATGCTAGAAATAGGATTATAAATATTAAATTTTTTTGTATATTACAAAAGTAGTACATGCAAGACTTACTTGTAAATATCAACGTTTCCTTCATAGAAAAGATGATGAAACACATTTACTGATTCTACAGCTGCTTGACCCCGTTGCTTATATCCAAATATGAGATCGATCCACTGCAAGGAATATTGTGTAGTATCTAGGATTAAAACGTACAATACACCTACTGCGCATAGTCAAATATAAAACAGTCTAATTTAATCCTCTGGTTCTGATTCATTACATTGATTTTCTTTTTTTTTTAAATGACATCATGACCGCCAGAGTAAAATGTAAAAACGTTTCTGCTAAAAGGGCCGTTTCCTTCCCAGAAATATACTTTTTCTGACAGGTGAAAGAAAACTTCTATTTCTAAGCATAACCTATAGCTTTAAAAAATTATAAATCTCTGAAATTTTGACATGTTATGTTACAATCTATCAACTATCTAGAAAAACTAAAAAATCTGGATCTCTTTGGTCCTCAAACCATGATAACGCGAATATTAAAATATCTTTTATTTGATATTTGATTTTTCATAATTATTCAATTTTTATAAGTTTTGTAAAAAAAGGTCTAAGTAGGACGCTGGCATCTCTACACTCAAAATAATTTACACGTCACGACGGATTACAGGAAATTACACAATTTTCAGTTGATTGTTATTGGAAAAACACCTTGTTATTGGTTGATAACAGTTATCCGTTTTGTGGATACATTAATAGGGGTGGTAGGGACAATAAAGGCCACCTAAGCAAAACGCGTCATAAAACATGTAGCGCGTAATCAAAATTCTGATAATTGCCATAAACATACGATTTGACATGTCTTTGATAAATTAACAATGTTGTAACAATTAAAATATTGATTGACTATCAACAGCCATCAATTTTGCATGTTTAAAAAATGATACTTGTTGCTTCGATCAAAAACCATACGGGGCAATATGGGCACTGTAGTTAACGTTACCATTTTAGCCAGTTTTTACTAGAATAATATAAAAGATTATATCATAGAGAAGACAAGAGAAATGGTGACTATTTTCATTTCATTATGCGATTATTTTATGTTTTTTTTTCTATTTACCGATTTTTTTTTCAGTTGAACAACATATGGAACATGGCGGTTCAAGGGCCAGGTTGATGAAAGGCACAATTCTTGCTCTGTAACCGCTACTTTCGGGTTGATTATTGCTTACAATCACGCAAAATTACACTCGACTGTGTCATTTTAATGTTTATATTACTTTCCAGCCTTTATTGGTTATGTACAAATATATTGCCATGTATGCTCATTATGCCCCTTGCAGCTATGCTAATTAAAAATAATTATAATCATGCCATAAAACAAAAGATTATCTCAATTATACAAAGTGATTGTTCATATATGGTAATAATCACATATATGGAGTGGAGAAGTCCACAGCACGTAACAAATGGCATACAGTGGTAACCCGATTTTGTCACTCCCCGATTTTGTCACTCCCCGATTTTGTCACCCCCGATTTTGTCACGTTTTTGACCCGATTTTGTCACCCCCGATTTTGTCACGTTTTTTACCCGATTTTGTTACGCTTTTGATTTATCAAAAGCTTAGTTTGAAAATCATTTTCAAACATGTCAAATGTGTTAAAACACTGTGAAAAGAACTGTGCTGATTATCGTGGAGTTTCCACAAAAGTTGTTTCATATCTCCACAACTATAATAGCTAGAAGGTCATTTTCTTTGACAAAGTTCTTTATAATAATCTTCTCAACAATTTTGTAGAACATTGTTTTGCTCTATCTCTTACTACTTGAAAAATAAATTTTGTATCTTACTTTTAGGGGGGTTAATCAAAGAATCGTTCATACCATAAGAAAGAGCTTTTTACGCTGTGAAATTTCTCAGAACATAGTTAACCAGTATAATCAACCATTTCGGCGCAATTAAAAAACGCGTGTTTTCATACCTGTGGGCTGTGCTGTGAACAGGTGACAAATGTCCACAGAGAGGTAGAAGGTAGAGGTAGTCAACGAATTTGAATACGGTTTTTGTTGAGAAGCTTATTAAGAACATTATCAACAAGTTTATTAAATAAATTAGCGAAATTGATTGTCCAATATGCTCAAACGAACGGTGGCAGATTTTGCCCCGTATGCTCATTATGCCCCTATTACCCCTATGTGTGCGAACTACCTTGAATTCACGTAAATAGCACAGGAAAGTCGGATAGAAAATATTCATATAACTTTTCATATAATTTCGACGAGAAAAATATTTCGAGTGTATATTAATGCGCAGGATTTGTTTGTAACACAAAATTTTTTGAGCCCGTCTCGTTTCGAAACCACAACAGTGTGGGGAGCGAGCCGTAATTCTAGTTACAAAAACATGGCTTTTTGTCGTAGGCTTGGCCTAAAAGCAAAAATGGACAACAATGATTATTTTTGGGACAACTACAATACCTTAGCATATAAAAGTCCTATAAAGGTAAAGACTAGACAACTGTCAGCCAGGTCAGAGCCAGAGCAATTTGCTTCTCACAACAAACAAGTGCTTTCGTTTTCTGTTTAACCGTTTCCTCTCGCTCCGAACGATGCCTGAATACTGTTTTCTCTTACGACCATTAATCTTACGCAAAAGGAGCACAAAGACAAGCAGAGTTAATATTTTCTTCGCACACTAGAAACACGAGACTATTCGCTCCGTATCCACTCCCAAAGAGAATATGCGATAGGCAATTATATTGAGAGCATGCATTCGGTAGCGCTCCGACAGAAAAAGAAAGATGAAACCAAACTGATGCATCCGACTGAGAAAAAGCAAATCGATTCGTCTTCTGCGCTTTGCCTGTAAAACGCCAAGAATTGAGATTTTTTGCACATCACGACAGAAGCCTGGTTCCAGTTAACCTTGGCCCGGCTAACAACACATTGTGGATAATGAGGAGCCCTTCTCCCCACCTATAGGGGTTATTATGCATTGGAAGGGCTTACTTAACGATTGACTCAAGTGATCTAGTTTCTGGAAGGAGATTCTTAATCACCCTTGGTACGTGCAAGTGATGTTGCTTGCCGACCGATTCCCTTTTGGCCCTTCATACAGGAGCTGGTAAACGCAACTAATCGTACAATTTCCCTAGTTAAGATAGGTCCATTGCTATGAACAGCTGCTCTGCTAAGATAGGTGGTAGTCCCCATGTATGTATACATACAGCACGGCAGAAGTCTGTTTCTAATCGAACTGTCAAAAGTCGTTCCAATCGAAGTTTAATGTTCCTAATTAGCCTTCCCAACGAAAAGTAGTGTTACTTAATTTAAGTAACTTAAAAACTTGCAGCAGGTCTCACAGACAATGTAGCTAAAACTAAGTCTATGGTAGTGAACACTAAGAATCCCACCAACTTCACAGAAGCGTATCTAGCTTGAGCAGCTAGATGCCTTTCAATATCTTGGTAGCCAGACAACGCCCCATGGTGGTATCAAGACTGATATAGCCACACGCATCAGGAAGCCAAGAGTGCCTTTGCAGTTCTGCGAATCATACGAAACCCCGAATTTTCATTTCTAACGTTAAATCCGTATACGATACGTATCCGCATCCGTAATACGAAACATGGCGCGTCTCAGCGGATACATCGCAACGGTTCCTGCGATTCGCGATGACAGCATTGAAAAGCATTTCGTAGGCTGTTCGCACTTACTTTCCTTCTTTTCTTTCACGCAAAACCCTGAACAATATCAGCAACGCCGTCATAGCGAATATATATTCGTGCCTGGTGGCCTGACAACTGGATATCCAATGAGGAACTCCATCGTCGGTGTCATCAACGGCCGATAGCAAAAGAAATTGGTGAGCGTAGGTGGAAGTGGATCGGACACACCTTGAAAAGAGGACCGAACGAAATCTGCAGAGAAGCACTCGACTGGAATCCGACTGGAAGTCAGTGTCAGAGGCAAACCCAGAGGTATTTGGGAATCCGTAAAAGCTTATGTTTGTAGAACTCGTTTTGATTCAACTTGAGCACAATGATAAATAATACTGTGCCTTTGCACTACTCCTTTAACCCAATGTGGGGATGACGACCAACTTTACGTCCATCCCTGCAGGGCCGTTCGGGCTTTCAGCGGCCTGTGTGTATGTGTGTGTGTGTGTGTGTGTGTGTGTGTGTGTGTGTGTGTGTGTGTGTGTGTGTGTGTGTGTGTGTGTGTGTGTGTGTATGTGTATGTGTGTGTATGTATGTGTGTATGTATGTGTGTATGTATGTGTGTGTGTGTGTGTGTGTGTGTGTGTGTGTGTGTGTGTGTGTGTGTGTGTGTGTGTGTGTGTGTGTGTGTGTGTGTGTGTGTGTGTGTGGGTGTGTGTGTGGGTGTGCGATTCAATGATTTGTCAGTCCAGATTCCGAGCAATTTAACTACACTGGCATGGATGGATGACTGCTTTGGTAACTTGAATCTATCGTAAACATTTGTTGTTTTCGGATCATGGTTGCTTAGTTATGCGTAAATGTTATTCTAGAGTGGTTTTGATGTAATATTTCGTTATACGGCAAATACGATATGAACAGGAGAATATTACTTGTTGAAAAATTGTAGCAGTGTTACATCACTCACATATCTCTTTTGAAAATGCGGCGAGAAGAATTTACAAAATATATTTTGCTTTTTCGTAATTTGATCAAACCCCGTTAAGCGCCTAAATGCGATTCATGGACGAAGCAAAAATGCATAGGTAATTATATACAGTTTTAGGCACTACATTACATATACTCAAAATGGAAGATCTACAGAAAGCTATGTGCTCTACAGATGCTGTACTAATTTCATGGATTCAAGCTTCGCACTTGAGCTTCGGAAATTTTCTTGACTTCACTGGGTGGGGATGCCCTTATAAGTCTCATACTAAGTTGAAGGTTGGACTTTGCTTTGCTTGCTGATTACAGCGGGAATGGCCTCGTCGGGACTGCGTCGACTTAGTAGGGTAGCACGGGGCAAGATGCCCACCTTAAGCTCAGTATCAATATATCCGAAGAAATCAACAGCAAAGGGCTCAAAACCCTCGCTACGTTATCTTTTACAGTCTTTTCTATAACCTGTATGCATATTGGGTGCTAAAAGTTATAACGCGTATCAAATATTCACGAGCAAAAATTCATCGATTTTTGGGAATTTTTCCAACCTGCGGGGCAAGATGACCACCCTTGCGGGGCAAGATGACCATCCTTTCCAAAAGCTATTAAACCTTCATTGTATTTCACGTATAATCTAAATAATAAAGATTATGGATTCAAGCTGGTCATAAACTATTTTAAACATTATTTGAATAATTTGGAGTGTTTAGTTAACCATAAAAAAGTTGTTCATTGAATGTACATATTCCTCTGTGGTCATTATTAGACAGAAATATGTTAAACAATGTATTTTTATCGAAAACAAATAAATATGCATGTTTATTCCATTACAAATATTTGATGCAGCGATTGTTGCTGATTTAAGGTTATGGTCATGCAATTCAGGGTAGCAATCTTGGTCTATAAAGCGGTGCGCATTTTGCCCCGCAAGTAGATGTATTTTTTAAAAGCAATTTGTGGTAAATACATTATCTGCATAATTGCGGCAATATGAAGGGTAACTGGTGGTAAAATGCCCAGTCGGGGCAAAATGCGCTGCTGTAATATTTCACGAATTACTCACTTTTAAACTGTAATTAAGATGCCAATCGCTTCTATTTTACATTACAAACTTGTGTTGAGCATATAAGCTTTCTAAATAACATAAATCCTATGAAAAAACAAAAAACTTATTTGCAGGCTTATTTCTTGCAATTTTCGCAACTTTTTTCGTAAGACATTACGCCACCAACAAACAATATTACGTATCTGTAAATGGCTCTTGTTTCGAACAATGGTCTCGGTATCCAGCAGCCAACGTAAAATTGCTTAATTGAATTATTATTTATGTGATTTAAACGATTTTTTTAAACAAGTTCTAGCGGGGCAAAATGCGCCGTGAGAAGTATGAATTTACTTGCAGTGCAACCAAACGTAAATCGATCTAGTAGCCCATACACTTTTAGGCAAACGTCAAAACGTTGGTAAAAGCAAAAGGCAAAGTGTTGTTTTAATTCTGATCTGCTCCGAAAAACGCGGTTAAGATGTCGCGAAGCTACATAAGAAAACCCACCGTCGGTCTTGGCCGGAGCCTGCCACTTGCGGCATTAGTGAAAACCAGTAAAAAACAGTGAAAGACGCGTTGCCGGCAAGGTACCAAGAAAAACTCTTGTGTGATATGTTAGCATCGACCGCTCCAGCGAAGATGAACCTGGCGATTGCAAAACCGCGATCCGGAATAACAGATTTAACAAGTAGGTAGGTCCTCACGCTGTTCTGAGTCGTGCTGGGTTTGCATTAAAATAAAACAGACAGCGCATTTTGCCAATTTGTTGTGGTTCGTTTTGTACACACCTATGCGCATTTTACCCCTAACGTATCTGAAAACAAATTTTCAAATGCCTTATATAATTTCACGATTTCGACGTGTTTTATTGATTCTTATGCTTCAGGACGAGCATGTCAGGTAAAAAACTGTTCTAGTTTAAAGTTTATAGTCTAGTTTCTGGAAATGCATTCCGCATTGATGAATAATATGATATTCTTCTTAACGTGGGCATTATACCCCTAGTCCCCCAACATCTGATTCATTACTAAAATCAATGCCACGATAACTCTTTCGTTAAATGACATTTTTTTTAAATTATGATTAAAACCTTATTTTATGGCTGCGCAATCTTATAATAAATGCAGTATTTTTAATCATCGATCTATTTGTTATGTTATCAAAGAGTTCAATGATTTTATTTTTGTAATTGTTTGAATAATTGTTAGATGTAGTGTTTATTTACGCGTACTGTTACTAATTATATACCTTAATAGCGTATATAACGATTTTTGGAAGGATGGTCATCTTGCCCCGGGTGGGCATCTTGCCCCTTCCTACCCTAGCGGGCTAAACTGGGTATCGGCTTGACCAAAATGATATGAACATCTTGGTAACTGGCAGAAGGTTGCAAATTGATACTGGAGATTCTTGGTTTGGCAATAACTTGAAAAATCATATATTTTTAATAGTTGTAACGTGTATTTGAATACTATCGCAGGAATTTATATCTGTGTCAAAAACCAGATCGTTTTGTTTGCTTACCTGGTTCAAATGTATATTCACTAATTATCTATTAGATAAATCGACTACCTCAAACCTTTGTAGGGGAATGAGGTGGGCTCCATCATCATCATTTAAAAAAAAGATAATTGAGAAATTTATTTTGCATAACACTATTACTCCAAATGGTTTATACAGGGATACCTCGATATAAGTCAACCTCGTTATAAAACAACCTCGATATGCTTACCTCGATATAAGACAAATCCCTTTGACATTGCTGGTAACGATACCAGAGCTAATTTTCCGGCGCCAAGAAGATGTTCATTATTTCAAAATAACTTTAAAAATTGTATAAAACTAATAGCTCAAATAATAATAAATAGTTTAAAAAACATAAACACACAACACAGAGCAAAATTGGCGATCGTCAAAGTAAATTTTCTTGAAAAAATATAAGATAATTTCGATAAAAGACAACTTTTTGAAATTATAAATTGTCTTATATCGAGGTATTCCTGTAGTTGAATGTGAAGATATCGAGTGATGCAATACAATATAAAATACATTTTATTGTTGTGCTTCTTTATATCTCATGAAAATTGATGACAACTTCAAACATTGCAGTTATGCCCCGCCTTACTTTATAAGTTTCTAATATCCAAAATTCAAGAGTTATTGTAGATTATGAGATCCGACGAGCGGTAGGGGGTCGGACAGTAAGTTCTTCAACCCATATCACAGTGCGCAGAATCGACCAAAAATCTTTTGTTACCGCTGTTTTTAAGGCGTAAAATGTAACTTTTCTGATCCACAAATTCACGACCAATCGATGGGCGATACTTTCAACGCGCGGAAATGACGAGAAGCAGCCCATTTTACCCCATCCATCCCTATTTCCAAACGGTTTTGAAAGAATTATGTGCAAAGTCTCTCTAATTTGATATTCTATGTAAGGAAAATAGAAGAATTTTAGGCAAAAGATGTATGAACAATTTTATTTTAATCAATGAAATCTAGAAGTCTGATTTTCCCCAAATTTTAAACCCGCATTTTTTTATTGAGCGAAAAATTGGAGGTCCATCTTTTTTATTGAGCGCTTAAGATGCCTCTTTCTGAGTTAAGGTGGTCACAAAAATCGTGATGCTTTCCAATTTTACTTCATTCAAAACTTTAGAACCAATTTTAATGATTTTAGTTCCAAATAAAAGGTTTTTCAATATATATTCGACTCCGAACTGCAAAAACATTGAAACTTTGAAGAAAGAAAAAATGGAAAACACGATGATTTTTGTAGCCACCTTAACTCAGAAAGAGGCACCCTAAGCTTCAAATAAAAAAATATGGGTCTTTTCTGCCTAGGAACAAATACACCAAATTTGAACAGAATCGGAGCACTTTTGCAGTTGTTCCTTTTCTTATCAATACGTTCTCAGATTTCAGTGCAAATTGCAGGGTAAAACAAGGCAAAACATTACCTAGACGACATTTTAGTGAAAAGCTTGATCAACGACAACGGTTAATCTTCTGACTTGGTTGAAAGCACAACAGACATACCTATTTGAAAATCTCTGGTAAAAGTATCAAATCGGCATTTGACTGTAGTAAAAAATCATATATGTACCTCTTTTCTAAAATTCTTCTACTTTCTCCTTACAATAAAATCTCAAATTAGAGACAGTTTGTACACGATTCTTTCAAAACTATTAGAAAAGGGTGAATGAGGCAAAATGGGCTAATCTCGTCATTTCCGCGCGTTGAGATCATCACCAATCGATTTATTGTTATTTTTTATATAAGAAAAGTCCATTTTTACCCCTTAAAAATATCGACAACAAAAAGTTTTTTCGGTCGATTCTGCTCCCAGTGCATAGGTTGACCCATCGGAAAAATGTTTGCCATTCCAGGCTGAGAACGAAAAAGTGAAGGTTATTCCGGCGAAGGCGGTTTGAGAATTCAATAAACCAGTATTTGTTTTTGGATTGGAATATGTGCAGGAAAAAAATTCGAACGAACCGGAAAACCTCGGTTGCTTCACGAGCATTCGGCAAATACTCTGCGCTACGCTAAAACTGCCACTAAACCTGTTTAAGATCAATTTATTTAAAAACCAGGACCAAGCGTTGATTATTTGCGCAGTAGTGAATAACGGAAATGTAAATATAGGCTAATGTGTTCCTTACCAAGTGTAAATGCTGACTCACATAATCGCTTTCCAGAGCCTCCCGATGTAACCTAATAAATTCTCTTGGGTCTCCTTTTGACCAAGGTGGTAATACTACATGGTTTAGAATCTCTCCATTTTGCTTCATACCAAAATCGAAACTGTTTGCATTCAGTAAAAATTCCGGTAAATAGAAGAATTCAGGAATAAGTTCTTTTACGTCAGCCATATTGTGTTTAGATGCGGAATGCCATGCTTCTTTTATACTGTGGAACATTCGGTCTGCAAGATCAAAATGGCCACCTTGTAAACGTAAAAAATGCTGCGTAAATGGTTCCATACGAACAAGATATGAACAGACAATCATTGCAGAGCTATAATGCGTCCCATAGAAATAGGGAGGTGTTTCTCCGTGGGGATCATCCCACTCATGGTAACGTTTTTCAAACTGTTGAAGCCGATCTTTAGATTGCGCTCCCATAGGCTTGGAAAAGTCACGAAAAGATTTTGGATCGGACAAATCAAGGCGTTCTGATTCGTAATCAGCTAGAATCCATGGGAATACTGGATATTGCATCAAATCATTGTACGACCTTCCAGCTAATGTATTCAAATGCATCAAATACTGAAAATTCGATATTTCTCCACGCTGAAAATATATGTATAAACAGTATACCTAGTAGCTTATACCTCATATTCGGTTTATGCATACCACCCATCGCTGAGTCACAGATGTTTCCCCAATCAGGCTGCTTAGCAAACTTGATGATTGTTCTACGTTGGCTGTACGACTTTGGCCCGCTACTGACTGTTGAGCATTATCAGCAATTGAGGTAGCCATGGACATTATCCGCTGATAAACTTTATTTCGCACTTTCCTGGGAAAACTGAGCAAAAAGTTTCGTCCGTCGCCAGAGAATATTTCCAAGGCGATAGGCTGCAGTAGATACCTACGCTTATGGACCTCACGTATTTCCTCATAGGCAAATTTGGAGCTTTGTCTCATTTGATGAGATCTAGAAAAATAATAAAAATGTTTCCGTCACCGTCTGTAAAATACGTACCCTATAAACATACATTCTTGCGTTTCCTGGATTTGGTAAAATAGGTTCGTAACTTCCACAAGATAGTGAATCAATATCTCTAATTTCACGATTTTTTAGTAGCGTAAAACCATCAATTACGTAACAATGCTCCTTTCCAAACAATATTAAACCTTCATAGGTGTCTAGACCCTGTATCCTTGCGCATCGAAATATGTGTGATATCTGTGAATAGATTTTGTCGATCAAAAATAATAAATATAAAAAGACAAATCCAATAGGTATACTAATATGTATATAGATAACGATAATTTCAAAAAAGGAAGAAGCATTGGTTTTATCTTGCGATCCTCTTGCGCTAAAACCTAGGTAATTTTTTGTATAATTTTGTGATGAAAACCTACAACTCTCTAGTAAACTGAGTAAAGTTTATAGAGCATGAGTTTTAGCGGCTCAAAAGTGTAGGACGGCATTTGTTGGCCTGACTTTAACTGCAATTATAAATCACAACTATGACTCTGAACGAATCTTAAGCAACTAAAATATCTGCTTTGTCAATTAATTGCATACGGTCAAAACCAGCCAAATGAAATATTCTAAAACTGCTACAGAGTACCACCAGACCAAAGTGCAAACGGCCGGCGACGCGACGTGACTTTTCTTACTGCAGTTATGCTTTTTTTTCACCCAATTTAGCGAAATGTAAACGAACGTGCGTAGAAATTGCGTGCACTTTGTAGGCGCCCTAATTACCGCTGCTATCTGGCATATCTCTTCTTATTCATTACATAAAAAACCAAAGCAGTTTAAGCTATTTACTATCAATTTTTGAAGCCTAAGTCGGTATCTCCAATTGAAAGAACTAATTCCTACCTTTTCTTTTTCTTCCAACAAACGTAGTAAAGTTTGATTATCCAACGTAGACGATAGTTCATCGTCATCTTCCATATCATACCCCTGTTCGTTGTCGTGCAAGCTGTATAGAAAATATATCAATTCATTATTATATCAACAAATTAACAAAAAAGATAACAACATACCTCTTTCCTATTTTATCGCTTCTATTCAAGGGTTCTGTTCCTAATTCTTGCTCTGTTTGTAGTGATAAAACGTTGGGTACATTCTTTTTACTAAGATAGTACTTCCTGCTATCGAGACTAGTAGCCACTTTGTATTTCATTTGTCGCTGTGAAAATGACATAATTTGTAAAACCTATAGCGTAGAATAAAAATTGCTTAAGAAATTTTTCGTTGAACAAAAATGTTCTGACTAGGGTGGTCTAACCGGTAATAGCGAAACCGGCAATATCGACCAATTTTGAAAACCTTAATGACGTATTTCGCGTCAACTCGTCTATGGGGTTAGCACTCCCCTCTCAAAATCTAATGAAACAAAAAAAATCAGTTCACGCACGGGAGATATATCGCTGAGCATTTGGGCCTGTTAAAATTCTGCATTATTAAGCAGTAATTATGAAATTAATATTTGAAGAAAAAAAATGGAGACTGCGAAACTGCTTTATTTTTTTCAAATTCCGAAAAATTAATCAATACCGGTATAACCATTTTCTGCTCCAACACGGTAATACCACTTTTCATTAAAAGTATTCAATAAATTACCACCCTAATCCCGACGCATACATGTGCTTTTAGTAAAAATGATGAATTAGGAATAGTTATATTCTAAAAATTAGAAGCTTGCAATTTTTTGTTCAACGAAAAACTTCAAATATTACTGTAATCTTAGTTATCTCAACATTTTCCTAGAAAGTTTAACTAAATCGGGGAATATTTAGCAATCGCTTATTTGCTTATCAATCTTAATACCAGTATAAGAAAAACATACCAGTATGTATGAGAAAAAGTGCATGTCTTATTATTTGCTCATCATTAAACTTATCGCCCATTATCACCCGGGCCGGGACCAATTGAAAACACATAGGTTATCAGCCACCCATGATGTGTACGGTTGTCTATGCTATGTTATTATGGCCCGGGCCGGGACCAATTGAAAACACATAGGTATTAAATTTCATATGCTAGGACATACTGGGTTAATCAAGCGCGAAGTTTCCTTTTCTATAAAAAAAATGTAATGACTGACATTTTTCAACTTCGTTTAAGAAACTGATTTTTAAAATATTTTAACACTCATTTCAACAAAATTGTGAATTATTAAGAACTACCTGATTACCCGATCTTACTCGGGGCCCCTTTGCCTCTCAGTCACTTGTACATCTGTTGTTGTAACGAAAATTCTCATAGTGCAAAAAACCGAACCCTTTTTTCATTTTAATGTGTCTACTATCTTTGTCAGTTTCCCTCATGTTGTTCAAGAGCCACTTGTAAATTTGAGTTCTCGGTAATCCTTATAAATTGACAGAAAACCGTTTTTGAACCATCTCTTTGTTAATGGCCACTCTATCCTCCCTTTCAGAAAACCGGCAACTTGTATAACTGCTATCGTTCCATTTGCAAGAGAAACGCACCCCCCATTTGAACCTTTCTTTCCCTTGTAAGAGACCATCTACCTCTTTTGTCATCCCCCCTGCACTGATTCTTTTATGCCAAAATACATGTGTTTGATGAACGACGTTTAATGAAGAACAGTCCAGAAGTCCCGGAGCTATGGCGAAACATACATTCATACTCACGTTCTTCGTCCCCCTATTTGTCGATACTTTCCAAGTCAGCTCTCTCTTCTGTCACGTAGCTAATTAGGCATTGTTTTGCTTTATGAAAATCACTATAATGGAAACTAAACAAAGGTCTTTTTTACCATATATTCCTCTTCGGTGGAACTCCCTCTTTTCTCAAAGTTATTTGCACAACTGCAATCGGTTCAAATGCAAGAGAAACGCATCCCCTTTTACTTAGCCCCTTGTTAGGTCCCCCTCTTTTGGCAATCCCCCTTATGTCAAGTATGCCAAGTTTGATGAAGAACCATCCAGGCGTTTCGGAGTTGGGGCCTCTCCCCCTGTTATGACCCCCCCCTTTTTGTCAACCTCTTTAGTACTGATTCCCTTACGCCAAGGAACATGTATGCCAAGTTTGGTGAAGAACCGTCCAGGCATTTCGGAGTTATGGTCTACCCCCTCCTATCAACCCCCTAGTGCTGATTCCCTTATATCAAGAAATATGTGTGCCAAGTTTGATGGAGATCGGTCAAGGCGTTCTAGAGTTATGGTGGAACATACATACAAACTCACTTTTATATATTACTGACCCGACAAACTTCGTATTGCCCCAAATTAAACTGTGTTGTACATAAATCCTGAATCTCGGATGACCTTTATCACAATCTCGAGTTTTGCAGTTTCTGAGGATTTCATGGGTGTTTTAATATGCAAATTTCCCTCACAGTAAAATAGAAAACAACTCCCCCCATTGCTTACCCTGATAAAATAAAGCGGATAGCATTTAAATATTCACCATCATTACAAACCATTTTGCCGAATACCATTTTGCGGAACACGAATTCTCGGTTGACCATAACGCGAAATATAGAGTTTCGCAGGATACCATTTCGCGAAAAACCTTACGCGGGCTGTACCATTTCACGGAAAATCTTCTCGTAGAAAGTACCGTTTCGCAGGGGTGACCCAACTGAAGGAAAGTAACAGAGGTCAGTAGATCTATGAAAATAAATAAATCTAGTTAGAGATGATCTCTACGGGGGGCTGTCCCCCCGCTTCCGACGGCAGGTCACCGGCAACACTCGCGGCCAGTGTCTGTCTCGCCCTGAATCATCTAATGTTACTATTGATAGCGTCTGGTGGTCTAGTTATTGACTAATGTTCTATGAAAGAGTCTAAAATTTATCGAGTTCGATTAGTTTTTGAGTTACGCAAAAATTTCTGTTTTATTTGTATGAGAGTCCCATCCCCCTACCACAGGTGTGAGGGGTCTCAAACCATCATAAAAAAAATCCTGCCTCTAAAACCCCCCATATGCCAAATTTGGTTCCATTTGCTTGATTAGTTCTCTAGTTATGAGGATATTTGTATTTCATTTGTATAGGAGCCCCCCCCCCCGCTATTGAAGGAGGAAGGGTCATAATTTCCCTCTTAAAGAGGGGAGGGGTCTCAATTCACCATAGAAAAAAGATTTGCCTACAAAAACACCCATATACCCAATTTGGTTCCATTTGCTTGATTCGTTCATGTGTTATGAGGAAATTTGTATTGCATTTGTATGAGACCGCCTCCTAAAAAGGTGAGTGGTTCTAATTCATCATAGAAAAAATTCTTGTCTCCAAAAACACCCACATGCCAAATATGGTTCCATTTGATTGATTATTTCTCGAGTTACGAAGAAATTTGTAATTCATTTGTATAGGAGCCCTCGCCCCCTTCTAAAGTGGGGGTCCTAATTCACCATAGACAAAATTCTTGCCTCCAAAAACCTTCACATGCCAAATTTGGTTCCATTTGCTTGATTAGTTCTCGAGGTATGAGGAAATTTTCATTTCATTTGTATGGAAGCCCCCCCCCCCCTCTTAAAGGGAAGAGGAGTCATAATTCCCCTTCTAAAGAGGGGAGGGGTCTCAATTCACCATAGGTAAAATTCTTATCTCCAAAAACACCCATATGGCAAATTTTGTTCCATTTGCTTGATTAGTTCTCGAGTTATGCAGAAATTTGTGTTTCATTTGTATGGAAGCCCCCCTCTTAGTGGGGGCAGAGGTCACTAATCATCATAAGAAACTTCCCTGGCCCCAAAAACC
Organism: Sabethes cyaneus; assembly: GCF_943734655.1. NCBI lineage: Eukaryota > Metazoa > Arthropoda > Insecta > Diptera > Culicidae > Sabethes > Sabethes cyaneus. The sequence continues at coordinate 108,390,135 of NC_071354.1, read as the reverse complement.
CTACATGCAAATTTTCACGCCGATTGGTTAAGTAGTTTTCGATTCTATAAGGAACACCCCGACAGACAGACAGACAGAAATCCATTTTTTATAGGTATAGATAGATAGAATATTACCACAGAACAGAAGTGGAAATAGAAATCCAAACACGTACATGCTACTTTCTACAGATACTAGCGAACCTGGCGGTAGCGAGTCACTTTTTTCCAAAAAACACACGAACGCATACGAATGCACACGAAAGCACGTGAAAGCTGCTATGCGATTGGCAGCGAGCGTTCTGCTTATATTGCTGATATTTGCTTCTATGCGAAAACCTTTCCAAAGAAAAATAAAATCAAAAATGACTTTGTTACCAGTTTTGATCGCGAAATCGTTCGGATTTCCACCTCTGTTCTGTGATATTACTACAGGTAGATAGAGTGTGAGTGAGTGAGTGAGAGAGAGAGAGAGAGAGAAATTTCTGATGATTAAGGTGCTTCAACCCTTGAAGATGATTGGGACAGAATACGCACGATTGGTTTGATGGGGAATGCCAACAAGCAATGCAAAGGAAAAATGGCCTGGAAAAATTATTTGAGCATTCCCACTTGGAAAATCGTGCTGCTAAAGACCATCTAAGCCGCTGGTAAGGTAAGAAACGCTTTGCGATGCGGAGAAGCTACCGGAGGAATGTATGGAAGGAGGGGTTTGTCTTATCTACCGAAGGGTGATCAGCTCGACTGCAGTAACTATCGCGGCAAACGCCACCTATAGATACTCTACCATAACCTGTTACGCCGGCTGTCACCGATAGCACAAGGTTTCGTAGAGAATTATCGGACAGGCTTTCGTAGAGAATTATCGGTCATTGGGGCTCGCGCAACTACGCAACTAATTTTTAGCATCCGACAGATCTTGCAGAAATGTCGGGGATACAACATGCCCACGCATGACATATTCATTGACTTTTCTGGATAAACTTAGCGACTGACCAAAGCTACACTAGATCGAGTGATGTGTTGCGCGCCTCAGGGCACACTCAATTGCCTTTAGAACGCGGCGAGGGTTGACACAAGATGACGGCTCATCCTGTATGCTGTTCAACATCGCTCTTGATGGGGTGATCCAACGATCGGACATCGAAACGAGAAGCCCGATTTTTACCATACGTAGACAACTCCAAGGCTTCGCAGATAAATATGAATTTTTTGCCAGGTACTTTGCAACTTCAGAGGCAATCTAGGAAGGTGGTCCGGATGATATTTGGCGGAAGTGCAAACTGAAAGCGGAGTAGCGGAGGCTTATGAATCACGATCTACAGGCATTGCTTGGAGATTCCATTCGTATATGTTGGGGCGAAGACGATTGGCCCAAGATAGAGTTGAATGGAGACGACTGCTTGAAACAACATGAGCTACCAGGCTTTATGCTGCTGATGACGACAAAGCTAACTCGGCGGACAGAACTGGCGGTGGGAGATTCTCCTTAGGGCCTATTGTATTACCTGACCTATTATGAATATACGTGTTATTGCCATAAAACGTAATCCCCCGTTTTATTCGTTTACAACATATATATGCAGCTAATATCGATATTCAACGATTTTTTGTAAGTTATGCTTTTGTAAAAAATGGCACAAATATCAATTCAGTTTTACAACAAAATTATTGTGTACTGCTGGCATTTGGAATATGACGTTTAAGTATGTTATTTTCAGTGATCAAAATTAACGGTATTTCCGATACAAGGGCGATATTTTTCGAAACCTTTCGAACTAACACGATCCCGCTAACACAACGTAGATACGCAGTGAGTCAGGTAAAACAGTAGTACATACGTAATGTGCTCTCTAACGTTCAAGTCGTGAACACCACATAAAGTGTGACGTGTCTATCGAAAGTAAACATCTAACAATCCGTCGTGATATATTCGAACCTCGGGTCGAAGCAACCGAAATCGTCTTGTACTCTAACTGTACCTAAGTACCAAAAAACTTATCATTTTTTTCTGACGCTCGTATTTTTCAATTTTTTGGAATGATACTCTACTCCAAACCCTGCCGTAAAACGTAATCCTACATCATAAAATAAACATTCTTGTTTGGTTGATTTATTTTAAAACAAATGCACTTTTCCCCATATATGCAGGTATTATTTCTATTATATTTTCTAGGACATAGTAACTTGCATGGAACAGAATATAAATGTAATTAAAAAGTCTATATTTACACAAGCTTGATCAGAAGTCTCCATTTCCGGCCGATATGGGTAATGAGTGTAGAACAAGTCATTTTTAATCATCTTCTTACGCATTCTATATGGTCCTTCCGTTGTATCAAGCATCCATTTCGTGAAATCGTTAGACTCTTTTGCACCCCAGAGACCACGCTCTCTGAACAATTCCGACTCAGACTGTAACCATTCCTGGTATACATACCTTTGAGTGTGTTGCGCGGTCTGCAAGTGTTGGGTGGAACGCATTTCCCAGAATTCTTTAACTAAATATAAGTTGACTAAATTGAGTTGATAGATAGTTTCCATATCTGGATCAGATTTTTCTTTTGATTGATCGTCCTTTTTAACTTTTGTGCGACTAGCCAATCTAGTTAAATTACCCGTCACTTTTTGTATTTTCGATTGTATATTATTATGTAAATCCCACGGAACTTTATACAGTGCCTTCTTTTCGCCATCCAAATAACTCAACCACAGTTTTGAAGCGCCATCTAATATCTGTTCTCGTGTAATTATCATGTCAGGTGCTTTGGCATTGTTTGGTGGCATGGTTAACGTGATCTTAAACACTTCTTCTATTGCCGGTTTTTTGCACACGTACAACTCCTCCCACACACGGGACGCCGCGTTTGCAATTAAATTTATTCCTTGCTGTCGGTTAAGTGAGTCCTCATCGTTAATGCTAATAATGTTATTGATCGGGTTAACATGCCATGTCGTCGTGCGAACATTTTCCGAACAATCTTTAACGTTATAGGCTATTTTTTCGTTAGCAGTTAATTGCATCAGACAATACGCCAAACATCCAATAAATTCCAATTCGTGATTGCCAGCACCAAAAATTATAAGCCGATTTGTCGTAAGCTTGTGCAACGCTTCCATAACCATCATTTGATCTGATACACTGTCCGTACTTCGAGAAATTAGATACAAGATGCAACGATTCAAAGAATGATACAACTGGTCAAGCGACAGAGCAGTAGAGCGACGTTTTGCTTGACTTATCAATTTAATTATAAACTCAAAAACTTCATGTGGATCTCTACTGAGACTGCCCTGCCATAATTTGTCGACAATTCGAGCTGATAAGTAGAAAACATTAGGAGCAATATTTTGTACGTGACTTTGCAGCAGCGGAACAATAGGAAGTGCTGCCTGCTCTCCAACCAATATATCAGCTGCTAATAAATGATCCATTAAAGTAGTTATTATTTCCGTTATGAACGTACACCTAGCAGTAAAGGAATCGTTATCTGGTTGATCGTCTAAAATGCAGTCAATAATTGGAAGATTTTTTCCACTGCATGCTAAACTAAAGGAATCAACAGCAACAACTCTCAGAAAATCGATAACAAATTTTCGAACTGGGTGGCTTGTTAGATCTTGCTTATCCTGATTTGATGAACATTTCTGGAGCACATGATATGACAATTCTTCTGAGGTCGATGATATGCTGCTTGCTTCGGATTCTGTAGAAGTGATGGGATATGGAAATATTACTCCGATCAAAGAATGGATTACATCTGGTGACATGACAATGGCCATAAAATCTGGTAGGTTATGATACAGCGAAAATAAAACTTGTATAAGTGTAATAGGGTGACTGTTGAGCCATTCTGCGTTATCTGGAGTATGGACTATTTTTCTTATGATACTGAGCATGATGCATACAGCCTCTGGACATAAGGTCATCTTAGGTAAAATAGAACCTGAAAAAAATTAATACATATATCCTATTAGCATTAAATATTATCCATTAAGATTGTTTAGCCCCTCGCCTGTTAATATAAAAAAAATCGAATTAAAATAAAAACAAAATAGATATTATAAAATTATGCCTCCCAGTTGACTTCGAAGTATCATCGATTCGGGCGAAATTGATCAGTCGGGTGAAATTGATCACCTTGGACCAACGAGTAAAAAACTCATTATACTACGTTTATACTGATTCATAAAGCTGAATATGCACCCATCCATATAAACATTGAGTTACAGGTCAAAGTCACTTGGATTTCAGCAATATTGATCTTGTAAATGGCTTATTTTTTAAAATTTACTATTTTGATCGAATCGCAATTTTCAACATGCCCGATAAAACTCCTTGTCGTTAACACAAATTTCGTTGAAGAAGAAAGTTTGTATAGAACTAATTCGGTTCTCTAATCTGGCTGTGCTTTGATAGTTTCCATGAATAAAATAATGCGATAGAAATTGTTTAATTTGACCTTTTAGAAAATAAAACGATTGATAACATCATGAACTGAGACAACATTGATTTCTAGATCGCAATGGGTGCGAAATGGATATGCCACCTGCGAAAGTTTGTTCTTTCTATGAAGCACAATGGAGATTTATAAAAGAGTGCAAAAGATAGACAATACTTCTCACAAATTTTACAAAGGTTCCATATGGCAGTTGCATGAAAGTGCAAGGGATCGATTTGTGCTTACATAGCGAAATACAACTACACATTCAAAGAGACAGTCAAGCTCCCGTATATGAGGAGTATTGCAGCGACTGGAACCGAGCTAGGAACACGGTCTCGATCAACCGTGTGCCTTTGCTCTTATGCTGGGCTCGATCATGACAGCGGGGCTGTCATCGTACCGGATACCACGTCAGCACATATTAGATCTATTATTCAGTTGTCGTATAGAATCACTCGAGATATATTTGAACACGTTGTCATCGTTATTTTAATAAATAGTTAGTTGCATTATGGCGCGTTCATTATTGTTATTTCCCACGATAACCACGGCCACCACAGTCCACTAACGCGTCGTAACAAGGAGAATTAAATTATTTGTTTCACTAGATAGGTGAAGATTTTACACGTAAATCGTACATTTACACATATATACAGTTATGTTTAAACAAAAAAAAACGCGAATACAATGCTAAAATTTGCTTAATATCTTTTTTATCGTTCATATTTATTTAACAGACGCATCAACCATGCTAATGTAGAGCTGACTGTCTGATTTTTGTGCTAGTTACTATACGTGACATTGTTGCCTACATGCAGGATGTTATGTTGCCTATCTCGATTACACTAGATTTTATACTGCACGCTAGCTTATTACTGTCAGAGCATATGGTTTATGGTTGGTAATCTTCCCAAGCAAGCTCATTTGGTCAGAATTAAATCAGACCAGACCAAATCGCAAAGTTTAAAAGAATGAGTTAATGACAGCAAACGATCAAGAATTTTCTAAGCTACATTTTACTCTAAATGTTGCAAACAGCCAGTGTTATGAGATGATTTCGAACAACTGATAGCTACAAACCATACAGAGCAGCAAACTTTGAACGCGTTTTTGTCGAAATAAGAATTTTTCACTTGATTCGGTCTGACTTAACAGCGACCATTTGAGCCTTAATAATTCATATGTATTCATTGTCTTCGAAGCGTTGATTTTAAGCACAATCATGCTAGGCTCCGCCTCCAGTCTAGCACAGATGGCCTTCGTCGTGGCAAAGTTTCTGTCGCCTGCTTAGCCACCTGGAAAAGTCATCTGGTTAGCCAAGAAGTTTGCTACATTTATTGAGAATCAAACCTCTCTTGTTGAAATCTGATCGTCGGATCACCTTAAGAGCGATGTTGAAAATCATACAAGATAAGTTGTTCTTCAGCACCCTCGCTGCGTCTCGAAGAGACTCAGTTCTATGGACTTTAATAGGCTCTCCCAGCCGAGATTCGAACATACAACGTACCTCAATGCCGGCTGGGAGGCCATAACTTTAACCCTCAATTGATCAACCGGGTACACGATCGATCCAATATTTTTCACAGAAAGCTCATTTAGGCTACAATTTTTCTGAAAAGCTTATCATAATATCTTTCATTTGCTATCAAAATTATTAAAATCGGTTGAGTGAATCAAAAGTTATGAATTTTTTAAGAAAAGGTCTCATGACAAGGGTGTTGATTTTTGGAACCACCCTAACTCAGAAGGGAGATCCCTAAGCGTCAAATAAAAAATATTGGTCATAAATTTTCAAAAATGAACAAACATGCAAAATTTGAACAAAATTGGAGCACTTTTTGTCATGGAGTTACTAAGTGGGTACACCTGTGCCCGGTTGATCAGATTGCGTTGATGTTTTGGTTGATCAATCAAGGGTTGACTCTATTATTTCAATTTGATTTTTTGTCTGATGAGCAAAGCAAAACCGTGGGATTAAACGTCCTTTCTAAGACTTGACCCTTCTTTATCGACAGACTCCGCAACCGGCTATTAGAGTACAGGACAGTTACGGGGCTAGTGCAAGAATGCTATTGACTCTATCTAGCAGCACCGCCTAGCCGAGATTCGAACATACGACGACTGGCTTGTTAGACCAACATCGTACTTCGAAACCAACTCAATTTCAACCAAAATAGTTTTTAACTGAAAATCATTCTTCATTTCCTGAACAAGCTGCTTACGGTTAAGCTATGTCAGATTTATTCTTGTGACCCCCCCCCCCCCCCAAAGAAATTTTCTGGCTACGCCCATGGTTTTTATTCAAAGATATTTAAAAATACTCGAAAAAGTGATCAATTTCACCCGAATTCACGGTACCCGAATTTGGCACTAAAAGATTATTTGAGCCGAAATCGCAATTTTCCGACTACAGTGCCCCGTCGCAGTTCCAGTTCCAGTCTATGATATCAAAGATCATCTGCAAAACCTATACTCCCACTACTCGCATAACAGTCCCATTTATATAGGAAACTCCATATAAAATGGGACTATTATGCGAGTAGCGACAGTATAGGAGTTGGATAAGCCGTCACTTAATCTACGCCATCGCCACATTTTAAAAAGACTCGATCCTATTGACTCTAACAGCCCCTCCCAACCTCCTCGAATATTTAACGTACCTACTTCGGGTATAAATATTTGCTTGATAAAAAAAATTGTTATCTCACTCGAGATGATTCTGTCATTCTCCCATTGTAACTCTCACTAGGTACTAAGTAAGCTTAGTAGCATGTACAATGAAATTTGTGGAAAAAGTATTTAAAATATTGAAATAACGCTAAAAATATAACGATTTTGAAATGAGAGGTTTTCAAAAAACATCAATTTTTAGCCAACTTTTTAATGGTAATTTGAAACATCACACTTAGAACTTTCAGGTACACCATATAAGAAACTGAACATTATAATTTTTTATTATAATTGGAAATTGGCCAATAGCGGATTCTATTAATTTTAAGTTTATTTTTATAACAGTTTTATGAGGTTGACTCGTCAGCAGATATGCAATACTAATACATACATAAGTGATCATTTGTTTTGCCTGTTTTAAAACGACTTCCTTTTCTAATTTCTAAAACGGGCAACTGTAATGAAACAAAAAATTTTATCTACTAAAATTTCATTCAAAAATTATGAAAATATGGATAATAAACTAGTGCCTCAAGTGGCAAACGAATTGCTCAAAATCGAGTTAAGTGGAGACGACGCACAGAGGAGTATTTTGTTCAAAAAGCTGGTCAAAAAGGGAAATATCGAAACGCTTCTTTATTCATCATATTGTACGTATCTGTGTTCCTAGATATCTGGCGCATTAGTTGGGAGCCATTTTGAATTCTTTCGTTTTGTTTTCGGATTGCACCAGCTGTCGAAATATTGATGTTTTTGGAGCGTTGAAATTTCTTTTAAAAATTACCAAAATTTATTTCCATTTTTCTTGAAGTTGGAGTTAACTATCAACGTAAATCAAAATGATTCTTCAATAAGAAGATATGTGTCATGTTTTAGTCTCGAATAAAGTATTTTTATAGCTTAAACATAGTTTAAAGGAACGCTAAAAACATTTACTATTATGATAAAAAAAATTGTTTCAAAATAGATTTTGTTTATCTTCCGGGTCCGTCCGGGCTGGAAATTCGATGCCGTCTGATAGAGTAAGGTTCAGACTAACTGTCCATGGAAGTACATTTTGCGAAAATTTGCGAATTCGCGATTCATCTACTTTTTAGTCACGCTGGGTTTTTGCATTTTTTCGTATTATTTATTTTTCTTTGTCTTTTTACTAAACAGAATCCACCCAAACAGTCAACAAAATAGTATTTAAACAGTTGTTTGCAGTTGCTGGAATACATATGTGTCGTTGAAGAGAAAATTTAAGATCTTAAAAGAAAAATACACTATTCTTTTACACAAAACATCACATCGAAATGGTCAACTTGCGCTCGTAGCACCTCGTATCCAAGATCGTTTTTCCCAAGAATGCATAACACCAAATGGATCAGTAGAAATATTGCATTTTCTGCCTGAAAAGGCTAATCCGTGAGATTACAGTCTCTTCAAAAATAATTTGCAGAATTGACCAAATGAGTTAAACGACGAGTGTTGAACTGATATATTAGGCACCTAGGTGGTAATGTAAGTTTCCATAGTGGTTATCTAATTATTCAACTCTACCGGGGACCTTCCCATCTTATAAAACCGAGAATGTGAGAAACAGCAATATTAATAGAGGATAGATACTACTTTGCCCATTAGGGCCACCTAGAGGAAGGATATAAATCTTATCTCTCCTCAAATTATTAATCTTTGACTTTTCTTTTCTCATTTAGTCTTAAATAACTAGTAAACGATGTTATTTATTAAGAATGAAAGCCTGGACATTCAGTAAGCTTTAAAATACGATACCGGACTAATAAAGCAGTCAATGTATGTTCGAGTTTCAGCTGGGTGGTGCTGCTAGAGCCAGTGCAAAATACTGTGCCACCGTCAATGGTATCTGACTCATTCCCCAGTTTGTCAACAGAATTAAACAATAACGAAAAAACTGATTCTTCAGGATGGCGATTTTTGGGTACGAAGAGGGTATGGAAAGCTAACTGGGAGGAATACGACGCACGTAAATTACGTCGTTTAAATCAGCAAAAGCAGGCAATAAATGCAAGACGCAGAAGGCAGCGTAGAGCAAGAAACAATAATACACACAATGTTTCTAATAATGTGGATAACGGTAACACCAATCAGAATCACGCTTTTAACCATAACAACAATAACAGCAACAATAACAACTACAACAACAGAAGCAACAATAACTACAGATACAATAACAACAGGAGTAATAGAAACAACTACAATCGGAATAGCAGGAACAGTAACAACCGGAACAATAGAATCATCGGTAATAACAACAGGCATTACAATTATAACAACAACAACAACAACAACAACAACAACAACAACAACAACAACAACAACAACAACAACAACAACAACAATAACATCAACAACAACAACAACAACAACAACAACAACAACAACAACAGCAGCAACAACAACAACAACTACAGGACTGGTAATAACAGAAGTAACCACGAACCCAGTAATAGTAGAAACCATTACATTAACCAACGTAACTCTAATTTCACTGGCATTCAAAACCGAAACATGTGGCTGCCACCTGATAGTAAGCTTCTTGCGGCAGCGAAAGACCAGTTTTCCAGGCCGCCAGCTAACTATCATCCGTCAATACAATTCCAGAGAGGTGAAATTTTAAACCCGTATCCACCTAATGAATTACCGTCGCGCTCTTATAATCTTATGGACCCAAGGAATTCTCTACCTACAGCATGTGAGGCATGCTCCTGCCGACATTCGTGTTTTACGAACATCCGACGCACTCCCTAGAGGAAGATTTAACACCATCTGGCGTGAACTCAGTAGTACAATCAAAATCAGAAACAGAAATTGTAGTGTACTGTCAAAACCTCAACCGCATGAGAGGTTCGTCTAAGATTAGACATATTTGTAATAAAATTTTAAGTTGTTCCTTTCCAATAATTTTGGCGAATGAAACTAGTTGGGATGAAAGTGTTAGAAGTGAAGAAGTTTTTGGAAATGCTTATAATGTTTACAGAGATGACCGAAACTTTCAGGTTTCTGAAAAGAAGTCCGGTGGTGGTGTTTTAATTGCTGTCTCAACTAAACTTGATTCCGACATTATTATTACCACGAAATTCAAAGAATTTGAGTATATATGGGTAAAAGTACTGGTAGCGGGCGAAACACACGTTTTTTGCTCAGTATACTTCCCTCCAAATAACGCAACTAAATCTGCTTATGAAAATTTTTTCAAGGTTGCTGAACAAATTTTTTCCAAATTTCCCCCGGAAGTGAAAATTCATATATACGGTGATTTCAATCAACGCAATGCCGGTTTTATTCCAGACACTGAAAATGAGGACATCTTACTTCCAATTGTAGGCGAAAATGAAACGCTACAGTTTATTTTTGACAAAACTTCTAGTTTAGGACTTAATCAAATCAATCATGTGAAGAATCAGCAAAATTGCTTTTTAGATTTATTGTTAACAAACATGCATGAAGACTTTTGTGTAACCGCTTCATTGACTCCACTATGGAAAAACGAAGCATTCCATACAGCCATTGAATTTTCTATATTCGTACATGAAAATAAGAGACCCCTTGATTGGGAATATGAAGATGTCCACCAGTTTCATTTGGCAAATTATGATATCATTAAATGTTGTCTTAGCACATTAGATTGGCAAACCCTTTTCAATTGTGATGAAGGTATCGAAACCTCTGTAGAAATCTTTTACAAATTATTAAATGAAATTATAAATGAGCATGTCCCCCTAAAGAAAGTAAGGCGACATGGCTATTCAAAATATCCTATTTGGTTTAACCAACAAATAAAAAACTTGAAAAATCGCAAACAAAAAGCCCATAAAAGGTACAAGAATAATGGCAGTAGCGCAAATCTGGCCCTTTACTTAGATATTTGTAACCAACTAAATGTAGCCATTGATACAGCATACGAGCAATATAATTCCAAAACCGAAAGTGAATTAAAACGTCATCCAAAAAATTTCTTTAATTATGTAAAAACTAAATTGAAATCGAACAATTATCCGACAGAAATGTATCTCAACGAAACGGTTGCTGATAACCCAGATGAAATTTGCAATCTATTTTCAACTTTTTTTCAAGGAACTTATACTGCTTTTTCGGAAACAGATCGGGATTACAGATATTTCGATTCCCTCCCAGAATTTACTACTGATATCACTATCAAAAAAATCGAAGCACATGTTATTTTAGAAGGTTTAACTAAGTTGGATGCCTCCAAGGGTTGCGGACCCGACGGTATTCCTCCCGTGTTTTTGAAAAAGTTAGCATTAGAACTTACAGCTCCATTGTATTGGCTTTTTAACATGTCACTAGAATCCGGCAATTTCCCTAAGGCATGGAAAACCTCATACCTCATTCCAATTTTTAAAAGCGGTAAAAAATCTGATATAAGTAACTATCGAGGTATTGCTATTATTTCTTGTATTCCCAAACTTTTTGAAGCAATCATTAATGAATCGTTGTTCAATCAAGTCAAAAATAGAATATCAAATATGCAACATGGGTTTTTTAAGGGCCGCTCAACTAATACAAATCTAATTGAATTCGTTAGTTATTCGCTGAATGCAATGGACAAAGGGAGCTATGTAGAAGCATTATATACTGATTTCAGCAAAGCATTTGATCGCGTTGATATACCCATGCTATTATTTAAATTACAAAAAATAGGAGTCCAATCAGATCTGCTTAAATGGATCGAATCCTATCTGACTAATCGTCAGCAAATAGTCAAATTTGAAGGGAAAAAGTCAAACCCTCTAGAAGTAACCTCTGGAGTTCCCCAAGGTTCACATTTAGGCCCTCTTTTGTTTATTTTATTTGTGAACGATATCTCTTTCTTGCTGAGAAATGTTAGGGTATTAGTATATGCCGATGATATGAAGCTCTTTTTAGAAATAACAAACGAGGAGGACGTCAGAGTATTCCAGCTCGAAATACAGGTTTTCTATATTTGGTGTAACAAAAGTCTTCTTCAACTTAACACTCATAAATGTAGATCAATAGCCTTCAGTAGAAAAAGAAACATGCCAAACATTACAATTTCTCTAGGAAATAATTTGGTTGAAAAGTGTGAAAAAATCAGAGATTTAGGAGTTATATTAGACTCAAAACTAACATTTATTGAACATTATAACACAATTATCAACAGAGCTAACAGTATGCTAGGATTCATAAAAAGATTTAGCTACGACTTCCGTGGCCCATACACAATAAAAACACTATATCTTGCATATGTGAGGTCAATATTAGAATACTGTAGCATAGTCTGGTCACCATTTTCATTAATACACCAGGAACGAATAGAATCAGTACAAAAACAATTCGTGCTGTTTGCTTTGCGTAAACTAAATTGGACAAGCTTTCCTCTTCCCTCTTATGAAGCCCGCTGCTTGCTTATAAATATACAGACACTAAAACAGCGACGTGAGTTCGCCAAAGTGTCATTTGTAAACGATATTGTTTCACACCGTATAGATTCTATGGAAATTTTATCCAAACTCAGCTTTTATGTACCGAACCGTCAATTGCGGAACCGAAATATATTTAGCATAAGTCACTGTCGCACAAACTATGCCAAATTCGGGCCTTTAAATCAGATGATGATCGCCTATAACCAACATTGCGAAAATATTGACTTTACTATGTCTAAATTAAAATTAAAACAATACTTTAATTCTACGCGCTAGATGCAAAAAATGTAAGCAATATTATGTAATTTAAAAGTTGCACTGTTCAGTTTTCTTTGTAGACTGTGTTGTAGTGATAGAACTAATATAATGTAATAACTAATGCAAAAGGTCTACTATGATTTGACGACTAAATAAATAAATAAAAAAATAAATAAAAGTAGGGTCGTTATACTAGCCCCGTAATTGTCCTGTACTTTAACAGCTGGCTGCAAAATCTGTCAATACAGAAGAGGCAAGTCTTAAACACGTTTAAATACAAGGCTTTGCGTTGAAATTCATCGGCTTTTTCGAAGATCAGCTTTATCGAAGATTTTATGCTTCCAAATAAAGAGAATGTTGAATTTCAGCATTATATGATGTTTATTAGGTAAAACACGATTTAAAAGGTCAGAATATCACTTTTAGGTGGATAAAATCCAACATTAAATCATCTAAAGTCATATTTGTATACCTTTACGGTTTTTTACAGCCATTCAAGCTAGAAGATGTGTTGAAATACTTTTGACCAACTTTTTGATCCAAATACTCCTCTGTGCGACGGCTTGAAACAGCACGAGCCTCTCTGACCCTTTGCTGACGACGACAATGTCCCTTTAAAAGACTGATATACGATTATTTATCTCCTCTAGTAGTAAAATAATCGCATAGCTCGGGAACTGTTTCAAAAGGACGAAAGTGACAACGAGAGATTCTCTTCGGGTCTCCTCTCTTCTGCTGATCATAACGATGCAAATGCACTTTTTCACATCAGCATTGAATCGGTTGTTGGCGTCACTAGCTAGCTAAGCGTTAAGATATTTTAAAAAAACATTTATATCGCCGTAATAATTGGAAGAGAGGAAGTGTCACTTACGTCCTTTTGAGAAAGTACTCGGGATACCAGCCTCATCTGCGTTATCGCTCCAAACGATTATAGGCATTGAGCTAAACAAACTGGCCTACATTAACGAAAATATCCAGATTACATATACTTACTACTAAGAGCACTCGATACCGGTGTTCCCCACAGAAAGGTCCAGATTTTGTCCAAGTCAAGAGTTACATGTTCTGTTCCAAGAACTTTCACCGGCTGGCCCATCATAAGTGCGGTCAACAGAAAATATATTTCTGGAATATTTATATGATGCAGTAATAACCATTCTAGATAGCTGAAACCCGAACAGTGTGTATAACATGTTTTATTTTCTTCATTTTGTTTCGTTATTAGTGAAAGGATGGGGTCTTCCGAATTTTTAGTATTCGATGGTAATGCTGTCGCTTGTGATGATGACAATTTTATTATGTCTTTGCTCTGACCTATTACTTCCGTATTTCGCATATAACCAGAATTCATTGTACCTCCACGTAATCGTGTGATAATAATATCATTAGCGCAAAGTACTACAAGTATGCGCAAGGCCCAGATTACTGTTGAAGAATGTAAATGAGGCATCATAAACTGCATTAACCAATCTGTTCCGAGAACTTTCGAAATTTCATCGGTTAGGATAGTATTGACGGTGTTTCGCGTTGTGAACAGTAAACCATGCAACAAACATAAACCTCTATTTCGTAGAATAATATTTCGTAAAACAGTGTTCGTTTTATACATTTCCGGTTTGCGTAGCAAAACTGTAGTTGCGTCTATGTAATCCGTTAGATTCATATTTCTGTCACAGTCATTTCCGGGCTAGAAAATAGTAGAAATTATTAATTATGATAAAAAACTAGGCAACTATACATAGAAACAAATGATTTTCACCTTTGTTATACTATATAGGGTAGGGGCGGATATTAAGAGATTGCTTCTATTTCTTCAGCCTAAGTAGGTTTAGTTCAAGTGGAATAATTGGTGGTTTTGATGTTCTTTTAACAAAAAACAGCAGCTTACTTACATTCTTGAGAAAATAGTAATAACGTATTAAAGCTGTATATCGCCAAAATATTAGTTTAGCGAAAGAAAAGGAAAATCGGCTAATTTGGATGTAGGCTGAAAATACCCTCCCCAAGTAACAATTTGGGTTTTATTATACTCTTATGATGGCATTTGAGACCAAAATAGGTCCCGTACTCTAACAAAGGTTTAGAAATTGGTCGAAAAACGGGAAATAAAGCCAAGGCCCAGAGAACCAAGTGTCATTTACTAGTGGATAATTTTGACGAATTGAGCAATGTCAGTGTGTGTGGATGCATGTGACGCTTAACTTCAATGGTATGTTTCTTGGAGATAGCTGAATTGTTTTGCGGTCCGACTTTGCGTTTAAAAGTTATAACCAAAAATGTGAAACTACGTCACACGATTATCTCCGGAGCCAGTCAACCAATTTCAATAAGGCCATTGCAAATGATTTTCAAAGTTTTTGTCACCCACCCCCCACCCCCCTTGGAAATTGGCTTGAAAAATCGAGGGGCGAAAAAATAATTTTCAGGATACGAGTTAAATTTTTTTATAAAATCAATTGTCTGATGGCTCTATAGCCTGAAAAATTCGAAAAATGAGTGTATGACTTGAGTTAACGCTTCTAACCCGTTTTCGAAAAACGTGAAAAAAATATCGAAATTTTAGTGAAATCTCAGCAGGTTTTCGTTTCTACTCTTCTTCTTTCTAGTAATGACAAAATATAGCAGAAAAAATAGTAAGAGTGGTCGAAAATTGCTCGTAAAAATAGTATTTCCGCACACGTGTACCCAATAGACCAGCGCGTCCGCTCGTGTAACTTTTTCTGAAATGAAAAAAGTTACACGAGCGGGCGCGTCGTGTACTGAGTACACGGCGGTCAATAGCTCAAGTTTGTGAATAGATAGAAGGGAGGTTGGGATATACAACAAATTTCGGAACTCATGCGCTAGATAGCGCTAATGATGAGCAAATTAATTTTATTTAGAAATATTTCGGGACTGTGATGAGATAGAAGGTTGCTATTTATTACAAAGTTGTTAACAGTTACAGTTAATGCGTCTTAGTAACGGACAGTGAAGTTTAGAATCTGTCCTACATGGTGCGCGGGCTGAAATAACATTCATTTAGCGATATCGCGGAACTGTGACGAGATAGAAGGTTGCTGTTTTCAACAAAGTTGTTTATCTAGTCAAGATACTTTTATTGATGAAAAATAAAGTTGGAGGAACTGGGTCGGTAGATGGCGCAGATGATGAGAAAATCAAAATTTTTACAGAATATTGCGGAAATGTTATGACATAAAGCGTCGCTATTTGCTACAAAGTGGCTTGTGTAGTCAAGACGTCGTGAAGGTTAACGTTAGATAACGCGCCTCTATGTTGTCTGCCTGATTGCGTTGTCAATTTCAGCCAATCAACAGTTAGATACAACTTGGTTGCCTGACCGAAGCATTGTTTCAACTTTTATCAAAAGATGAGAAGAACATTATTGAGAGACTGGCCAAAATTCCTTTGACGGAGTATTCACACACTTACCCTTTTTCCAAATAAGAAAGTCTGTTTGAATTGAATAGATGAACTGCAGCCAGGTAGATAATTATTAGTAAAGTACAAAGCTTTATCCTGCGACTTGGTAAATTACATTTTGCTATTTTGCAATGCAAACTACACACCAGTTGACAAAGGATATACGTTTATTAGTTTTAGGAAGTTGTGCGAAACATAAAATATTTGTCAATAAAAGCACCGCCGGTATTCCAACACATCCACGTGATATCAAAACATGTAACAAATTCATCTTGATACGACAACAGATTTGGCAGTAAGCGAGGTAGACGCAAAAGTTGCATGAACTTTACAACAACAATCCGTTGTGGCTCTTGCAACAAGGACGCAAGTACAATAGCAATATGCGACAATTTTTATACGTCAAATGATGGGTTGTATGACATTTGCCCGAAAACCATCCCCCAGAATTTTTTTTGCCAGAATACAATTTGCCCGAAAACTATTCCCCAGAAAGTACCATTTCCCAGAAAAAAATTTCCCAGAATGTACCATTCCCCAGAAAGATTTTTCCCAGAATGTACCATTCGCCAGAAAACCATTTCCCAGAATAGATTATTCTTTAAAAAATTTAATAAATGGAACCATTTTTCGTATTTTGGTGAAAACCATCTTGCGGAATATATCAATCTGCAGAAGAGTCGTACGACTTTTCCTTGAAAACGATTTGCTATTTTCCAGGGTATACTATTTTCCCAAAAAACCTTTACGCGTAGTACAAAGCAAAGCCTTAGATTATAAAGTTTATAAGACTTGACCGTTCTTTATCGACAGATTCCGCAATCGGTAATTGGGGTACAGGATAATTACGGAGCTAGTGTAACGATCCTACTGTCTATATAGCAGCGTTACGCGTAGTACAACTCTCCCGAATAGACTGTTCCATCTCTTTGCCCCGTTTTCCCGATATTTTCTTTCCCGAAATTATATTTTTCCTGAAAACTTTTCTCGAATAATATCATACATTAATAAGGATATATTCTTAAGGTTAACATTGACCGTCATAAAAACAATTCAAAGTTGATCTTTTGCGTTTAAGCAGGATGTGGGATAACGAAGGAAAGAAAAAAGCATTTCTCAAGATCTACTGCTTATGGTCTATAGTTTATTATGGTATTTATTTGCATTGGTTAGCGGGACATTGGATTTCACGTGGCCATACATAAAAGAAAATCAGCCTTATTCTTGTTTTCGTTCGAATGACATTCGTTCGAAAGTAAAGCCGATTCTTATTCTTGTTTTCGTTCGAATCAATTCGAACGTTCAAACGCCCCTTCCTTTTGCTCATTCGAATATGAGAATATTCGGCAGGATAACCGAACATAAATAAAGGTCGTAAACATAAATAAAGGTAAATATATTACTTGCACTACAAATCCTTTTTTCTTTCCCTCAAATGCAAATAAGTTATGCTCATTACAAGGTGTGAGTTATTTACCGTTTTAGTAGCAATTGTTCCCTAGATGATTCAGGGCGAGACGGCCGTAGGTCGCGAGTGTTCGCCGGCGACCCGCCGTCGGAAGCGCCGGCCACTGCGGGGGGGCAGCCCAAATCCAAATCCAAATTACTACAAGCTGATTTTAGGGAAACTGTTAATAGGAAATTATTCGAAAACTAGACAGCAAGAAACATTGTTGTTTCAAGTATTTATCATACACTTGATCCATGTATCCAGCTTTTTACGAGCCATAATGGCGGACATGTTCGTAACATTTGAACGGCATTTTTGACATTTAAGTAATACATCACACGTCTTGTTTCCGCATGTTCACGGTAAAACTAAAGGAACTTGCGGAAACAATGTACTCGTCTTCGGAAGTTTCCTTCTTACTCCATATCACGTATAGAGCCTTAATCCCAAAACGGTCATTGGCTTTATAAACCATGTAGTACCAAATTGGGGCACAGGATTACAACTATCCCGCTCAACTCCATCAATGGGTATGAGCGGTACGTAAAATGTGTAAGCCAATCGGGGCCTGCCATAAAAGACGATCATTAAGACTGTCGCAGTGGCCTTTTAACCCAATGCCCTTCTGACATACAAAAAAAAAGAGTCAAGAACCAATAAAACGCTTAATTTTTTCAAATTTCTGGTAAGCTCATGCAAATACATGTATTTTGGGGTATGGTCCATTCTGGTGAAGTTTCCTGGGAGACAGAGTATAATTTTCTGGAAATTGTCCATTCTGGGGAATGGTTTTCAGGGAAATGGTTCATTCTGGCGAATGGTTTTCTGGGAAATGGTTCGTTCTGGGGAAGGGTTTTCTGGGAACTGTTTCATTCTGGCAAAAAATTTCTTGCAAATAATTTTCTGGCAAGTGGTTTTCGGGCAAATGTCATACAATCCAAATGATGACTTAGCTACAAACTACAAACACATATTAAAGAAAAAGTGAATCAAATTTTATAAATAAACAGACATGTATCGAATTCGTTTACTATATTGTTTTAATCGATTGTTCCAACATGTCCAAATGAAACTTTCATACTACAAAACAATTTTAACCTACGCAAGTAATATTATAAAAGTATCAAGTATCTCCAGGTGAGTGAATCTCAATCTATGTGGTCTCCAAAGTATGTACTTTATTCAGCCTGTCAACATTGTTGAATATTCAAAAACTCTGTTATGGGAAAATCGTCAAGAGAATACTATTTGTAAACGTTTTCTTTACTAGACCAGGTAAACAATTTTATCCTCTATTTCGATAATACAATTCAGAGATATCGCTAAAAGGAATATACTTTTTTACCAGCTGCGACGTCTAACAAAATAATTCCGAATTTTTCCGATCATTTTCAAATTCGTCTTGTCTAGACACACAGCATTGCCGAAAACAGCAACCTTCTATCTTATCATGGTCAAGAGATATCATCATAAGCTTCTAAATTGACTTTTTTTATGCATTGCCGAATGTGTCTTGTTCGAATAAATAACTTTGTAAAACATAGTAACATTCTATCTCGTCATGACTCTGAGATATTCCAAAAAAAACTCAATTTCCGAATTTCCGAATCAGTTCTGAATTATGTATCTCGTCAGATGTATCTCGTCCGGATAAACAACTTTATCGAAGACAGCAACTTCTTCACAGTCCCGAGATATTAAAAATTCTAGTAGCGAAATTTCCGAATTATTTAATTTGTTCGCCATTCGCGCCATCTAGCTAACTAGTTGTCAACTTCGTGGTTCATTTCTAGATGCATCTTGAGATGATTGTCGACAACTTTGTCGAAAACTGTAACCTTCTATCTATCTCACACCAGTCCTGAGATTAGGACTTTTTATTACAGAGATGGTTCAGGGATGGTTGCAGGGATAAGCAGGGATGGTTCGATCACTTTGACTCAATTTTGATTCATTTGAGAGTACCGCCTCAGCCGCGAAAAATTTGACAAAGTGATATACAGGTCGCACTCGATTATATAGAGACTCGATTATATTGTGTATCCAGCACTAAATTGGACTTCCGAAAAAACGGCAAACGCTTTTTCTCCTGTACCGTACATTAAACCTAGTGTCGGAAGTAGTGCGCTGTATAGCACGTCTCATTTGCTATACAGCGTACTAATTCCGACACTAGGTTTAATGTACGGTACGGAAGAAAAATCGTTTGCCGTTTTTTCGGAAGTCTAATTTAGTGCTGGCGACACAATATACAGACTCGATTATATATGGTTCGATTACATACAATTCTAGATTTGATTATATAGAGTCAAATAAAATTGAACCGATTTTGTTCAAATTCGCTTTACGTAATACTTTTTGAAAATAATTGTACCCTTAATTTTTATTTGGCCCTTTCTGAATTAGGATAGTTCTAAAATATGCGATTATTACCTACTTTCCTTTATAACTTTTGAACCGCTGGGCCGCTTTAAAGCGTTGACGCAGCAAATGAAAGGTTTTTTTTATGGGCTTTCTACAAAAATATTAAGAAAGTAAGGTAGGTTAATCGAATTTTTTGGGACCACCGTAACTCAGAAAGAGCTACCCTAGGCGCCAAAATAAAAATTACGAGTCTAATTATTTTCAAAATGGCAAAAATACAGCGAATTTGAAGAAAATCGGGTCGATTTTTTTTTCGATAGTGCTTTTCTGCGTACACAAAATTATGTATACAAAGCAATGAAAAAAAAAATTTTTTGTTGATTCGATTATATAGAGGATTCGATTATACAGGGTGTTAGGTAGCTTAGTGCAAATATTTCAGGGGGTGATAGAGGACCATATTTGACGAAAAAATCCTTCAATGCATATAAGGTACCCCGGGGCAAGTGGGAATACGGGGTAAGTGGGAACGGAGCTCATTACTCCCTTCAACCTCATTTTCTCCAACCGAACCTTTCTAGAAATGAAAGATACAACTCAAACGCATGTATTAAAATTATAGATTATTTATAACAGGCATTCCAAACATCAAAATTGGACTTTAAATTTGAGTGTTATTTTCAATTTGCGTTGTAAGTTTGACGCACCTTTCTATAAATGATATTTTGACCACAGGCTTTACGTAAAAGTACATGTTTTTCTGACAGTAGGTAAACATAATGAGTGTATTAACAAATTACACCCGGACACTAGTTGTTTAATTTAAAAAATGGGTGGAAATAAGGTCGGCACTTCAAAGCACCCGGGGCAAGTGGGACCTATTAAAAATAAAGTGTTTCAGCACAAAACTTCCTGTCTTAATGCATTTTTTAGATGAACTGTCGAACATTTTCAATTCATCTACATAATATTTATACCAGTAAAGCTTTAAAATAAAACCGAAAAGGACTAAACCGAGGGACCCCAAGAAAGAAGCCCATATGCACAGCTTGTGAGGGATCAAACAGTTTGGTCACATTTTAGTTTCACCTAAACGATGTTAATTGAATTTGGAAAGTCGAATTTGATATAATTAAGCAAATCTGCAACTGGAATTAAAACAATAAAGTGTTGTGGTTATTATAACGTAACTATCTCTTATGAGTAGCTCTACCGAATTGGGCATGGTAGAACAAACAGATCATAATCGTATTTTCGAGCTATTAAACAATGGTTAATCATAAATTACATCTCGCAAGAATTGGATACAGCGCCATATTAAACTACATTTCATTACAATAATGCTTTACAGCGTAATTGCTCACGATTTGTGCTTTATATAAATTATAAAGTCGCCTGTTGTGATCTGATTTTGTTACGCTATTTTTGAATGAACCCTTCGTACAAATATTGTTTTTAATTGCTTCTTGCAATGCTTTAACAGTGCTGTATATTAACTTACACAATTTACTATTATTTTATGCTTTTAAATCAAATTTGAATATATCGCCATAATTTTGAAAATTCTCCTCCAGATTCATGACTTGTAAATTGATAGGCCTTTTTCGTAATTAATTCTTCGAAGTGATACCACTGAAGAGTTTCTGTGCTGAAAGAATTTTGAAAAAATCATAGGTATAGAAAACACAGAGGAATAAACCCAAACTATGCATTTTTTAGGTCCCACTTGCCCCGGTGTACCTTAATCAAATCTCAATTGTAATTGTACTGAGTTATTGAACATTTTTAGTTTTCGGTTCCATTTGCTGTTTGTAACAATTGCGATTTGACCATATGCTTAGCAGAATTTTTTCGTCAAATATGGTCCTCTATCATCCCCTGAAATATTCGCACTAAGCTACCTAACACCCTGTATATAGTGAAAAAAAAATTGGCGACTGTCTATAATCGAGTCCGACCTGTATGGGATATTTGTAAAACTAGTTATTATCTACAATTTTACTGAATAAAGTTTTGCTGTATTATATGTAGTTACGGCGCTACAATGCTAATTGTTCATTTAGTTACTAAAGAGGTACTAGCATTGTAGAACCGTAAATACAAAAGATACAGCAAAACTTTATTCAGCAAAATTGTAGATAATAACTAGTTTTACAAATATCCGATACAGGTCGGACTCGATTATAGACAGTCGCCAAATTTTTTTCACTATATACAGGGTGTTAAGTAGCTTAGTGCGAATATTTCAGGGGATGATAGAGGACCATATTTGACGAAAAAATTCTGCTACGCATATGGTCAAATAAGCACGCATAAGGACGAAAAAAATTCTTCCCATGTCCCATATATTACTTTATCAAATTTTGTTCGACTGAGACGGTACTGTCAAATGAATCAAAATTGAGTCAAAGTGATCGAACCATCCTTGGTCCTGAGATATAAGTAATATTATTCGCCCTGTACTCAGTACACGAAGCGCCCGCTCGTGTAACTTTTTTTAACGCGACTGCTCTAGGGTTAAAGATTAATAATTATTTTTTATTTTGAAAATATATATTGCAACCTATACTAACCTGAGGAATATTACAAACTAAATGCTGTCCAAACAGTAGCAAATCATTCACTCGTGGTTGTGAACCAAGCAGGACTTCTAATAGATTGTATAAAACATCTCGAGAGCTTTGATCATCAATTTCATCAACAATCAACAATAATTTTGAAATGCACTAGAATCACATAAAAAAATATTAGTTGGGATACAGAATCAAGTCGCTTTTGGCACATGGGCTAAAATAGAACAGACTTTTTAAAATTATATTTAATTGATTTTAAGACAACAAGTAACATTCTGAAACGTAGTTTCAACTTCCGAGTTTGTTCTGGTGCTGCACTTATGACAGTATTCATACATGAGTGTTTTGAATTTTTATAACGGTTTTTACAATTAACAAAGGGAACTGTAGAAAAAAGTAGGTAATGAAACAAAGATGCTGATTTTTTTTGTAAAAGAAAATTACACTAAACAGAAGATGTGTTCAACCACGTGTGTTCAACTGTCGTCCCTGCCTGTGAAGCAACGTAATGGTAATCATAAAGAAAATGTATGGGACAATTTGAGGAAACAATAACAAAACTCCCACGTCCCAACAGGTCTAAGATTCTTTACGACGTTTAAACCTAAACCAAGTTGATACCCGTGCTTGGGCAGTACGCCGAGGTACAAAACCATCCCTTTTCCTCAACCGATTTTATCGTTTGAACATTTAACCTAGTCCAATTTGATATCCTGAAAATGAAACGCCATACAAAACTTACTGTTGTAGTGAGCCAAGCGAGAGGTAATGATACTCACAGATACTCATAAACATACACATGCCAGAAATGCAGTTTGCATTAGACATATTCCAGCGTGTCCCGTTACTACGAGGACCCGACTTTCATTGACATTTTGCTCCCGCTAGCAAAAAAAATACGTCTTGGTGTACAAGTGCGTGGAATGTGTCATTAGTCTTCGATCTAATCACAGACTAACAGACGAAATACTTCGAACAAATTATTTAACACGCAACATCGTTTCAAAGACATCCCTAAAACTTAGAAAAAACACTTGCATCACCTGGTGCAGTCTTCGCCCTACGCAGTAAAGGTCGCTATAAATTTAGCAATACTATAAATTTACATATCTGACAAACGAGTGGCGTTTTCGCGCAGCGACTGTTGTTTGAGTGTTGGCTTAAGAGAAAATTTGAAATGATCGTTTTTATTGGCGATGGAATGAGGCTTCAGTGTTAGGTCTGTTAAACTACGCTATAAATTTACTAGTATATCTGACAGCAGCGCCAGCGCAGGCGTTCTCGCGCAGCGACTGTTGTTTGAGTCTTGGATTAAACGAAAATTTGAAATGATCGTTTTTATTGACGATGGAATGAGGCTTCAGTGTTATGTCTGTTTGTCTGTGGCATTAATGTTACTGTCTCTCGACTTTTGGCAGAGTTGCCAGTCTTCTTGATGGAATGTTTTTGAACTTAGTCAATTTTTGAAATCTATCCAAACGACTCCAGACCAGGGCCCGGCATCTTTTCCTGTGTGGACTCATCACTGCGACCAGTATAGTTGATCTATTGTGATATCGTCCGGGTGTTTGCTGTATAACCTGCACTGCATTTCTTTTTTTTGCGATAATCGCTATTGAATGAGCGATATGCTTATTAAATTTTATGCGTGCTTGTGTGTATTGGGGTTTACCCTTCCTTCAAAGTTTGACCTACCTTACCCATCTATTCCTCACTGCCAGTACTATCCCATATTATAGCCGTCCCTGGCGAGGACTCATTCGTTCCTCTGACCAGTACATTTAACTATAGGAGGGACTTTTGCACTGTCAAGAGGCTTCAGTGGGAAAATATAGAATTCAGCATGAAGGAAGGGTAAACGAGGGGGGCCTGAGAATAAACCCATGCTAAAGTCACTTGACATCGAATGGCTTGATTCTACTAAGATTCGAACCCATGGCCACTCGCTTGTCAAAGCAGACTCGGTAGGGCCCGGCATTGTCGAAGCAAATAAATGAAACTGACTTTCTCTTACCTTCGCTTCATACATCAAAAGCGACTTGTTTCATTTGTTGAACAGAACGTTTCAAGCAAGCTTCAGTTGAAGTTGATGGCTGTTTCAATTGACGACGACTAAAAGTCAAGCACGATTTGTAGGTATTGCCTAGGTTGATTATAATATGCGTTGTACTGTAGAAAGTGCTACTCAAATTCAATTCATTAGCATTCAAAGTTGCAGGGCTTCTTCTGGATATTTAACAGAAAAGTACAAATGAAAAGATAGAACCGACAGTCGTGATGAAGTGAAGCTCGTTTCACTGACGCTGACCAAAGCCAGTTCGGAGGCGAAGCGATGCTGCTTCAGTTGAAACCGAAGCTTGATCGCTTTATTGTTGAGTGACGATATTTATTTACTATAAGTCTTCGGCCAAGGCAGTACAAACATATCTTATCTTAAATTTAAAATTTCATTCTTAAATCTAGTTTTACAAATTTTGAAATCAAACACGTGGTTCACTTCATTGAACAGCCGACAACACAAATGCAAAGGATTATTCTGGCCGTATTGAGTGCGATGAGCCGGGGTCCAGAGGAGAACTCGATTTCGGAGAATCCGACGGGGTACATTCAAGTTAATTTCTTCCAACAGGTTACTACAGTCAATTATTCCCATCAACAGGCCAAAGATTACTAGTCTCTGAGAAGTTCGTCTTCTTTCAGCAAGCGTGCATAGGTTGATAAGTCGGCAACGATTTTCGTAGGCAGGAAGACGCAAAGGGTCCTGCCATGGTAAATGACGCAAAGCAAATCGAATGAAAGAGCGTTGAATGCTTTAAATTTTTTTGATATGTCCTGTTTGGTACGGTGCCCACACTGGTGCTGCGTATTCCAAGATACTGCGAACTAATGAACATAGAGCATAGACGTCTCTGAAATCCGAAGCATTCCGTCGTACGAAACCAAGTACAGCATAAGCTTTCGATGTCACTATACTGATATGCTCGGTTGGTTCAAGCATAACACCCAGATCTTTGATAGAGTTGCAATGTTTCATTTCATTTCCGTTCATTTGATATGTGTAATGCTGGGGTTATGGAGGCGGGAGAAAGTGATTACGCTGCATTCCAGTAAACCATTTGGTTTGTATATCTCGATTGCATCTGAGATGTACGAAATCATATCTGAACGAAAAAGTTATATTTCACGCCATATAAGAACATATATGTACCAAAGTGGAGGCGATATACGTGCGAAAATTTTGACAACTATTTGTAATTCTATTTTGCGTAGTTTTTATAACACGCAACTAAATACTCCTGAATATATGGTTAAGATATAATCAAATATTGCAATTGTCTATACTGCTTTATAATTCACAGTCATGAATTGTATATGAGGACACGCACGACTGCAAAACAACTTAATGTTCACTTCGATTTGACATACTCTAATCATTATACAATTCCAATGTGAAATTGACATGAAAACGATTTAATGTAAACTTTCTATTACGATTTTGTGTTATCTGGGATTTTGATACATTTACCTCCATGCCGTTAGTAACGCACCAGTACAAAAGGTTATTCACATCTCGCTGTAGAGTATCGCGATTAAAAGAATATGCCTTGGAAAAGTCTATATATATTGCATCTATTTGTAGGCGTTTTTCCACGCGTTTTGAAATATTCGTTACGAAACTCATCAGATTTGAGACAGTCGATCCGATCTGTTTCTAACGAAACCATGTTGATACTCAGTAATTACATTACGAACAGCTGAGTATAACCAATGGGGCACGATTTTCTCGAAAACTTTTGATATGCTGTTCAGAATCGAGATTCCCCTACAGTTTTCAATGTTATTCCTGCTACCAGACTTATGAATTGGTGTAATTGAAGCATGCTTCCAAATGATAGGGAAAACTCCGCTGGTGAGAGAGCTGTTAAAAATTATTGTAAGCGGCTTCGCCAAAGTCGTAGCAGACTGCTTCAGAAATAATGGAGGCAATCCATTGGGGCCCGGTCCTTTAGAGGAATCTACCGCGGCAAGAGCGCTCGCCACTTCACCGGTCGATAATGTTATAGAAGGTAAAAACAGGTTCAGCATCTGTACGTTGCTGATCGCTTCACGTTGAGTTGTCGGAGAGTCGTTGCAGTACACGGTTTTGAAGAAATCAGCAAATAAGTTCACATAATCTTCTGCTTTGGATGATTTTTTATCATGATAAAAAAGATTTGATGGAATTCCTTTTGAATGCCTGCGACTTTGGGCGAACTTCCAGAATGAAGAAGGGTCTTCTTTTACTTTTGATACAATCCTATTTATATACTCCCTGAAACAAGCATTCCGATTTGCCTCATACTGTTGCTCGAGATGACGAAGAGATTGTTTGTTTTGGTCTGATCTATGCTTGAAAAACCGTTTGCGTGCTTTCCTTAGTCGATTGCGAGAATGGTTTATTTCCGAGTTCCACCACGGTTGATGATTGTTGGACATTTTGCGTAGTTTTTTGACAGGAACGTGCTCGTTGATCAGAAGATTAATTGTATTATAGAAGCGAAGGACTGCTTCGTCAATAGGGCAATGCTCGAGAAGATTCTGCCAGTTAATATTTGCTATGGCATCGTTAATAACATTGTAGTCGCAGCGAGAGAAATCATATTGCCATACGTCAGGAGATTTTTCACTATCGGTATTCCGAACGTCGAGTATTAAAATAAATGGAACATGGTGTACGTCAATTTTCAAAATGTGATGGCGGCTCGGTGATTTCACAGCAATATGCAATTGAAGGTGACGTTGTCGGGCCCTGCTCCAGACACATACTTTCAAAATGATAATTTTTACATCTATGCCTATGAAAATGAATTTCTATCTGTCTGTCTATATGTTCCTTATAGACTCGGAAACTACTGAACAGATCGGCGTGAAAATTTGTATGCAGGGGTTTTTGGGGCCGGGTCAGGTAAGAGGGGGGGGAGGCTTCCATACAAATGAAAGAGCATTTCATTTTTGAGTATCGCAGTGGATAACTTTCGATAAAACTCACAATATTTTACGAACATAAGGATAGGGTGATTTCTCGCGAAACTTTTCAAAAGGACCTAAGTAACAATGAGAGATTCTCTTCGGGTCTCTTCTCTTTCGCTTATCACGGCGATGCAAAGGCACTTTAAGGGGACATAAACGACTAAATTTTTTAAAATGGTCATAATTTTTTTATTTCAGATTTGAAACCTGCAGATTTTTCCAATTATTTTGATACTAATTTTGTAATGATCCGACCACGGGAAGTGGCCGAAAAACGATCGGACACATAAGCATTCCAGTGCGGTGTGGAACAACCTCAACGGAATAAAACGCCCCTCCTGTAAAACCGCGATTTTCAAACTTTATGTATAACAGGGATTTATATAATATATAATTTTTCTCTGAAACTACACAACGTATCAAAACAAACTTTTTTTGTTTTGTTGGTAGAAGCTTGGCAAAGACTTTGATAACTTTTGAGCTTTGTAGACTAAACACAGCTTTAGAAAAAAGAAAAAGAAGAAAAGAGGATGGCTGAAAAAAATAAAATTTGGCTTCTTTTTCCTTTTACTCTGGTTGTGTTTTGTTTACAAAGCTCAAAAGTTATAAAAGTCTTTGCCAAGCTTCTACCAACTAAAGGAAAAAATGTTTGTTCCGATATGTTGTGTAGTTTCTGAGAAAAAGGTACATAAAGTTTGAAAATCGTGGTTTTATAGGAGCGGCGTTTCATTCCGTTGAGGTTGTTCCACGCTGCACTGGAATGCTTATGTGTCCGATCGTTTTTCGGCCACTTCCCGTGGTCGGATCATTACAAAATTAGTATCAAAATAAGCGGAAAAGACTGCAGAATCAAAATCTGAAATTAAAAAACTTATGATTTTTTCAAAAAATTTAGTCTTTTATGTCCCCTTAATACATCAGCTTTGCATGAATCGGTTACTGGTGTCACAAGCTAACTATTCCTTAAGAATACTTTGGTTAAAATGCATTTATGTCGCCGGAATAATCAGAAGAGATGGACACCAAAGAGTCTCTCAATGTTATAAAGGTCCTTTTGAAAAGTTTTGCGAGATTTATCTATTTTTTTACGCGTACTCTATTTTGGACATTTCATTTGATTTTGCCATAAATGTTCAAAATAGAGTACGAGTAATGACTATCCAAAAATAAATCACTTTAGCAAAATAGAATTGGAAACGAACCATCAGATTCATTATATATTAAACATGAAGGAACGGTGGTGTTCTCACACCATAACGCTGTATGTTGCGAACTCTGATGGCAATTATTTTATCAGTTAGAAACCGCACTACAATTACAAAACACAGCTATTTTTATAGCTCTAGAATTCGACATAACGTTTTAAAGTTTACATTTTCCACAATATCTATATTGCAGACAAGCTTGCATGAAAATTGATCTGGCTTAGAATCTAAACATCTAAGAAAAAGACTACGAGATGGCGCTAAACAGAAAACTCCCCATAATCTATACGAACATAGGTAGTCACTATCCAACCACGTCGGATTGTAATCAGAAACCATAAACAAGAAGAATAAGAAAAAAGACAGATGGCGCTTTCACATACACTCTTAAATGAGTTAACCTGTAAATAGGTTAATTCTTATCTTATTACCGTCACAGCCACAATAAAGGATTCCTGGAAATAATTTTAAATATTTCTAATCATAGAAATAGTTTGAATTGTTTTCTTATCTGTATTAACATTTGCAAGATATCAGAGATTTATTACAAATGTTTAATAGGTCAGGCCAACTGTGAATTATTGCCGAAAAGATGATTATACGAAATGAATCTTGTGTGAATAAGTTATTCACACATAGATGAATTTCTAAATCTACAGGGAATGAAGAAACGGGGACGTCTCGTATCAACCGTCTCTGAGTATTTATAGCTTTGTTTTCGTTGGGAGTATCTTTGCTAATAAAGGCTAAGTGATACTCCGGAGCTTCAGGGATGAACTTATGGCATTTAGACCAAAAGTCCAACTGCAATAAGCCAAGGTTATAGCACCTTATTTCACTTGCTGAAAATAGACGACAATCCCTTTCTGCAAGGAATAATAGTCTAAACTATTTAGATTATTTAAAATATTAATGAAATAATCAAATAAAAAGAGGAAATTATTTACTCCCCAATCAGTGTTGAAAATTTATCCACTAGATAGATTATTTCCGGATGAAACTAATTTAACTTTTTGTAGGACATGACACGAATGATTTTGATGCTGCTTCTGGTTATTTTTTGTAACAACGACTCCACCATTTTCTAGTGAGTTTCCATTGTTGGATGATGAACAAGATAGCAGCTTTCAAATTCAGTTATTTCACCGGCGACAGTTTCTTCTTGTTTCACATTTCCTCAAACTACATTGTTCTGCATCTTGTCTTGCACGGGCTTTGGATGCTGAACATATACAGCTTTCGTTTTCTGCCCTTTTTATTCAATGCTACAATAACTACTTTTAAACCGGGAAATTCTCTCACCCAAACGCACTTTTTTCTGGATGCCTTTAGTGATACTAAATTCACCTTGTTCAAAAAACAATACATGTAAACATTTGAATATAAAATTATTTTTGGTTTACGGAAAACGAAAAAATTTGGCATGAAAAATTTCCACGTCCATTCGCGATCGCGGTTTACTTCGATCCAGTTAACCTGTAAATAGCTTAATTTAGCTAAAACTGGCTAAGTGTATGAACGAAGCGAACGAGCGAAGTGTGTCAGACTCTGGGTAGTTTTTCAACCCGAAAATAGGTAGGAGAAAATTATATGTGAGCTATAATTAGCCAGTTAGCCATTAGTTCAATTATTGGCACCATATAACCAAATTTTGTTAAATTTTCTCAATGACCCTCCCTTACCCCTCATCTTCCGCTATTTCCCCTTCACGCCTGATCTGAATCTGTTAGATCCTATCGACTCTATGTTTCATTACTTTTTTCTACCATTACCGGAGGGAACCGTTAATTGTAAAAAATCTACCGTTATAAAAACTGAATTGTAAGCCTGACCTCATTTCAAGGTCTGATAAAAATCGGGGTTGGTATACCCATGGCTTCATGGTTGACGTAACTGTCAAAAAGGAGTCATCATAGGTTGAACTCCTCAGAAACTTGCAAAACTTCAGTTCGTAACAAAGGTCGGGCGATTTACAATTTATGTATCTACCGTGAAATCACCAGTCGCCGCGCATGTTTAAGTCGTCGCGCACTAGGTGTAATTCTAATCAATCGAAACTCTTCATTATATGCATACATTTCTGTTGGCATAACAAAACGACATGCATTCATTTGAGTGTATGAATCTCAATTTGCAAATATCGATGAAAATATCATCTAGTGCGCAGTGACTTAAACATGCGCGGGGACTTGTGCTTTCACGGTACAGCACAGTATAATTTGAAGCAGAACGAAGTTTGCCAGGTTAACCAGTATAAATATAAAATTAATCAGTATAATTACTCTGCAACAAGCATTTCAATTAATGCGAAGATGAAATTTGATTAGTTAGAATGATAATAGTTACAACGCTACAACTTACCTGCATGTCTCTCATTATACGAATATTAGTTCGCTTTTCGCTCGATTCCGACGCCAGCTCGAACAAATGTTCTAATAAAGATTTTAATAGTTCGTTTGGGGCCCCTAGCCATATTTCAAAATCACATAAGAGATCCTATAAATATTAAACAAAAATTAATTTGGGCCTTTTTATTTATTCAGGGCAATTAATTCGATACGGCTCAATTCAATATGTACATACGGATAGAAAACCAAGCAAAGTGGTGTATAGACATTTGTGGTTGAATTTATTTAAAATCTCCGAAAATTTCACAATTTAGCACATGCTTAAACGCGGTTTTGTTGAAAATGGTCTATATTTTTAAGATTTGCGAATAAAATTTTGATAGAAAAAAATATCATGTTGAAGAAACCGTCAATAGATTGTAACGATTGATGCCATTTCAAAAAATTGAAAAGTTTAAAACAGTCAAAAAATGAAATAATTATCGTAGATGTAAATATTATCAAAATCAAAAAAACAATTTTATCGCCTCTTGTCGCCGCAATTTCTTACAGTGTGCCTGAAAGTGTGTTACATCAAAACATGATTTAAAAGTTTGCTATAAATTGACATTTTCTGAAAACTCTTAATTTTTAAATAGTCATAATACGACTATATTGAAGCCAGCCTTCAATATTTTCAGGACTCTCACCACAAATTTGATAATCTATGTTACTAAATTTTACTAAATATCTGGAGAAAATTTCAATGGAAAAATGGGAGAAAGAATCCCCGAGAGAAAGATATTTTTTTGCAAAAAAATATTTATATCGGGAGCATTTGACCCATTTTCGCAAAATCATCCTAAATATAAGTTCTTATAAGTTTAAAACATTTTTTTTGTAATAAATATGATCTACAATCAATTTAAAACTAAAAAAAAATTTGGTCGGAAATTGCAATTTTCCGACTAGTTATAGTGAACTGTGCAGTGTTTTTCAAGAAGTTCTCGAGTTACGAAGAAATATTTAAATAAGTAGGGGGAAGTTCTTTATGCTCGGACGCTTTAGGATTTAAAATAGAACTCCAAAACTACCGGGTTTATCACATCTATTTTCACTTTAATGTGGAGAAAAACAATATTATAAACAAAAAAATACAAAGTAACAAAATTTGCGATGAAGCGTTAATTTTGAAAGTAGATACCTGTTATTTTGTGTACAAATTAGCTCAAATCGAAAGCTGTCCTCTATGCTCGGACACGATAAACTGATCTATTAAAACCTGTATCAATAGAATAAGAAGATCCTAGAACAATTTAAAGCTCCAGCACAAATTTTGTGAGTCTAGTCCTTGCAGGTATGCTGGATAAAAGTTGAATAATGTTCTATTCTATAGCTTCCAGAGTTTTCATTTCTCCATTTCTAAATTTTGCATGCTTCTTCGAGAAAGATCAACAAATATTTTAAAATAAAAAAAATCGAGAAAAAAAAGTTTCAACTTTGAAAAAATTGCAATTGTTTATAAAAATGCACTATTTAACTATTGAAAAACAATCGAGAGGAGGTACGCTATACCAATTTTGAAAGCTTGTGGAATAGTGAGCACATCTGGTAGAAAGTCATTTTTTGACATTACAAACTATGTTTACAATCAGTATTTAAAAAATAGTTTTTTTTGGATTACAATACTTTAAAAAATCATATCTTGCGAATTCCAACCGTGACATCGAAATAAAAAAATACGTGTCGATTTTTTTGCACAAAGAACGTAAAAAAATGTACCGAAGAGAAAACAAATTTTGACTGTACATTTCCCGTGGAATAACCCATATAACTTTGTATTAGGCCGCTTTGAAAAAAATTATCAAGCACCATAAAACGAATATTCTTTTCATTTTTATTGACTATCCAATATGTTCCGCATTCATCTTGGTTACAGAAATTTATCCCAGTAAATTTTACTATCATAAAGGCTTTATGATAAAACCCAAAGCATTCATTACAAAACTATTTTGCAAATCGCAGATACGCATATCTCGATTGTTACATTTTAATGCTTCCGTGAAGTTACACTTATTGAATACCGAACTATGTTGCGGAATATGTGTGAAGTAAATATTCTGTACCGTCATCCGGGGATACTTGCAACACTTTTGAACTTTGACTTAGTATAACTTTCGAAGTATACCGTTTAGGTCCAAGTGTAAGTAGCCAAAACTTGTATAGTGGTGAGTACTTTTGATTTATGATTATGAGAAAAAATATAAACTAAATGAATCTGCAGAATGAACCGAAAATAGGGGTGTTGCAAGTTACCCAGTAAACGGGGTTACTTGCAACACTTTTCTGATTTTGCGTTTCTTATGATTTTATATCTGATTTCAAACCGCGAATGACTATTTTGAGATATTTTGAATGTATTTGTAGTAAAACAAGAGATACTGGAGGCGTTTTTTGTTTCCCTATTTCGTCTATCGCTTTTTTAAAGATATTCGGTGAAAATGCAGCATGTCGGCGAACTCCAAATTGACGTTTCAAGGCACGTGGAATTTTTCACAATTTTAATTTTTCTGGAGATGGTGGTAGACAAAATAACATCAGATGCAAACTTGCTTTTTACATACTGTCTATTACCATAATTTTCATTTTTACAAGTGCTGCAAGCTGCGCCATATTGGAAGTAACAACACGAATTCATCGTTTCTTCTCCAAGTTCAAAATATAAACAAAGCTCAAAGTTGCTATTTGTTAGCTTATATGATGCACTCATTGTGTATAGGAACCAAACAATAAATAATAATTCCATATCAATGAACTGACGCAACTTTGCACATCAATTTTTCCTACTCTGAAAGTGACATTACTTTCCAATCGTATAAAAACAAGCAAAACAATGGTGCAATGAACTAAACTTAACTAAACAATAGGTAAACATCCCTTCTTTAAAATGGCATTGGGTACAAATGGTTATGTTAACAAACAAATGCGTTAGAGCTGTCAAAAGCGCGATGTGCCAAAGTGTTGCAAGTAACCCCGGTGTTGCAAGTATCCCCGGATGACGGTATCTTAAAAAAACAGATTATTTTGTGTTTTTGCTCTTTTTTAAGATTTTGTTTGAGCTTTTTTCTAAGACGATAAGTAAAAGTTTTTCTAAATACTGTTGCAACAGATACATACCTGAAATGACATAATGTTTGGAATTGCTGATGTTTCCTGACCACTGTTGACGGTTCCCACTAAATTAAAAGTGAGATGTAATATATGCGAGTTTAAAAGATGTTTTTTCCTTTTGAAAATCATTCCCAGTGTTTGATAGTATCGCTTTCGGTCCATTTCGCTTTGTGTTGACTTGTTAGATTTCAACACACATGTTAAGGCTTTTACTCCAGCGTAGAGACTTTCCACATTCTGTGACATAGCGATAATGCCCAACAGCACGCTACAACCTCCAACAGTATATATAATCGCAGAAACTGGATTTGGACTGAAACATCTGATTCCTAAATATCCAATCATTACACCCCCCAAAGTACGCGCTGGTCCGGCTAAATGCCCTGCTGAATTGTGTAGCACTTTGATAGGAGTAGCATTGTCATGGGAGTTCATGCCCAGTTGCTTAGCAATAGCTTTACAGTCTAATCTACTGTATATTTTTCTGATCTTTGACAAGGTTAGATTGGAAACAGCTCGAGCATTTAGCCCAAACAAAACACGTTCTTCAGGTACCAACGGATTTACAGCATCGTCCAAAACCTTTTCGGTGTGTGGGGCTTGCAAAGATCCTAGGTAATGCGGTCCGAGTGCATATATTTTACTAACAATAGATTGATTGAAAACCTAAAAAATGAATTGTTAACTATTGTTAATTCAATCATTATTATTATTATTATCATCTTACGTCTTCAACTAGGTGGCATACACCTTGTTTCCAGCAAAGTCTTGAATATCTTCTCAATGCTGGCGGAGTTCCAATGTATGCATATACTGATGATGTTGGAGAAGTATTGCTTAGAAAATTAGTACCTGGTGCTGGGGTTATATATTGTATTTTTTGTGTATGCATATGATGCCCGTCAATAAAAAGTGAAAAACTACTGTTCTTTGCAGCTAATTTATTAATTACCACTACCAAATGATGCCATTGCCCTTCTATTAACAAATCCGGACACCAGACGCGCGCAGTAAATTCTTCTGAATAATCAGGTTCCTGTTCTACATTGCCTAGAATACAACAATCAATTAATGATAAATATTATTTATAGCTTCAAACAACTTACTTTGCTCCAACAGAAAAGGTTGTGTTGAGGCTATTATTGCTTTGTCTTTTGATGATAAGAGTATTGTAAAACAAACATAGTTTTCCTCTCTTGGTTTATTGACTGCTCGAACTATTGTCAATAGTCGCACACAGTGTGGATCAACTCTTGAATCCCCAAACTTCTCCACACAAAACCATGTTGAATAGCTTAAACCGTTCATTGGAGGAAAGTTTCTATCACCGGTTCCAATGCCTCCAATTGCCTGCCCATCAGTTTCTGTGCTATTTGCTAAAAGCGCCTGTGGTGCTAGACTTGGTAAAAATATACACCCAAATCCTTCAGAACTCATATCGATCTCAACAAATGGTGGTAACGTGTACGAACCGTGTGCTCGAAAATCTCTAGGAGTTGTCATAGACACTAGCGTTTTGATACGAGTTAATGGGATTGAAATTGGTGTTGAACTTCCAACACCCAGAGCCTCAGTACAAAATCCAAGACGTAAAAATTCTCTAAATTCTTTCGGCTGTAGTGCTTGTACTGCTAGACGCTCAAATATATATTGTAATGGCAAATGAAGAGAATGTTGTTCTACCAATAAAGCAGCTTTGCAAAATTTTAGCAAACTGCCCGCCATTCCAGCTTCACACATTATTTGTTGATTGCGCTCACTTCGAACTAAGCTTTTCAATATTTCTGCAAGGTAATAGCGAAGATCAAGACCTTTTTGGGCGTGCTCCGAATGTTCAACTGAAGGAAGAAGTAGTAACATACACAGCACAATACCTGGATGCACAATAATAGGTTCTGTGCATAGAGAAGTTAAATTTAATGTAGATTTTATTGTCTTATTACCCTGTGAAGATGAAAGGGATATCAGAAAAAGACTATAGTATATGATATGCGAATTATAACATACATCATTAGATTTATCCGATATAGTAACATTCTTATGGATGTCTATTTCTGCAATATTTGTCACACTATTATTTTCGAAGCTGTCTAAGGCTATATTGTACATTACACGAAATATTATACACACGAACGATAATGATTTTGGCTCTGGAATGCTATGGCTAGAAATAGAAGAAACAACGCAATATAATCACATCTTGCTTTTGAAATGATAAATATTAATTTATATGATTACCTTAAAGTGGAAATATCCTGTGCAAAAAGACGACTATAGCAATCAATCGTGACAGTATCAGAGCTGACCGGCAATACATCGCACTCTTTGAGAATTGTAGTAGAACTGAAGCATCCTAATGCTCTTATTGCATCATAGAAAACATTGTAGCATAGCTAAAATTATTTCGAAAAAGAAGTCGTCAGATTAACATTTTCCGCAAAACAAAATTACCAAAGGTATTGTTTCTTAACAACTGAATTGGAGTAATTTTACGAATTTCGAAAGTTAGGATCAGTTTAGTGATAGTTAGTCAGTGGTCTTTCAAATAATAGTGTCTGTTGATTCTAATTTCGGTGCATTATTTTCACTAATATTATTTAGCTGAAGAGTCAATTTTTTTCTTATACCCTTTGAACTCAATTTCATTCAATTCCCAGTACACATTTGTGTTGTATAATTGCTTATTAAGTGCTCGTTTCCTGAACTTTGGCTGTATAATGGTTGAATAATCTAGTATTCAAATAAAATATTTGTTAGGTTGTTAACAAGAAGATGGCACCTTGAGTAAGAGCTATTTGGGAAGACATAACCAACTAAAAATTTTGAAAAAATCGTTTTTTCAGATTTTGAATCTATAACACTTCTTTGTTTATTTTGATATTAATTTTATAATGATCCGACCACAAGAAGCGAAAGCGACCATACACATAAGCATTCCAGTGCCGCACGATACAAACTCCACGCAATAAACGTCGCTCCTGTAAAAACGCGATTTTCAAACTTTTTGTAGGTGCCTTTTTCTCGGAAACTTACCAACGTATTGGAACCAACTGTTTCTTGTTTTGAACTTTTCAGCTTTATACACAAAACATACCTAAAGAGAACAAAAAGAAATCACAATTTTTATTTTTTGACAATCTTTCTTCTTCTTTTTTGTTGTACTCAAGCCTGGTTTCGTCTACAAAGCTCAAAAGTTATAAAAGCTTCTTCAAATAGCTGCCAAGAATAAACTCGAAAGTTTCTTATTTAAACAACACAATGATTAAAGTGCGTGTATGACAAAAGTACATCTATTTGGGTTTTGATATTTTTCTCTTTGTGTGGATGAATTTCCTAACCGTTCTAGCAGTTCTGCTCATTGTGATGAAGCGAAATGCTATACATTGCGCACAATGAGTGAGCAAATAAACAGCCTAAATACCACCAACACTGAACTGGAATAACACAAACGAAATCGGATCGAAAATAACTACAGACGGTATAGTATAACTAATTGGCGGAACCAAAACGAATACAGCCGAAATTGAATAATAATAATACCTTATAATTGAATTAAGAAAATATGAGATACCAGTTTCATGAAATTTCTATTCGTCAGTCTTTGTACATACTACAGGGATACTTCGATATAACACAACCTCGTCATAAAATAACCTCGATATAACGGGTGACAACTAAAATTTTGGATTTTTTTCGCGGTCCCTATACTCAACAACAAACGAGCTCAGAGAGAAATGAGAGTATATAGGGTAACCAACGTATTTTGGACCCCATCAGCAGCTGTACATAATTTGGACACTTACAGCAAAATCAAATGCAAGTGTCCAAATTATGTACAGCTGCTGATGGGGTCCAAAATAGGTTGGTTACCCTATGTGTTAGCTCTCTCTCTTCTCTTTTTGTCAATATTTTTTGTTTTTTTTTATGCTTGCCTTGTTTTGCTCAAAATAACGTCAAAACAAGAAGCATTTCGAGAGCTCGTTGTACACTTCTACGAGCTGCCACAGAAATCTCGGCAAAAATTATACGGTACAACATTTAAAAAGCGAATATGTCGCGGCTTCGACTGTTTACCATATCCTAAGATGTCTAACAACTATTCGCAAGCAAGGTAGTGGAAGACCAGCCAAAATTATGGACGCAGAAGGACATCGTTCTCTTTCTCATTTCTTCAACAACAAGCCCTCTGGTTTGGCTATCAACTAAGATGCACCAGACGAATGTTTGAAGAAAATTTTGATCCCGTTTCTACAAAAACATCATGCAGACAGACCATACGTGATTTGGCCGGATAGAGCATCATCGCATTACGCCAAAAAAACGCAATCGTTCCTGAATACCCATTCGATTACATTTTTACCCAAAAACCATGACCCGAAAAATCTGTCTCAGTGCGCCCAATCGAAGATGTCTTCGGGATTTTGAGTTCCTTGGTGTTCAAAAATAACTGGAGAGCCACGAATTGCAAACAGTTGATTGGTAGAATCAAGGGATGTATTCGCAAAATTGACATGACGGCCGTACAACGCTCCTGTTCGGACATCAAGCGGAAGCTTCGCCGAACAGCCGATTACGGACCGTTTTCAAATGTACACTAATTTTTTTTCAACAATGGATAGTGTATCTTTAATTTCGGTAAATTGGTTCTGCTTCATGTATCTTTGTCTTTTTATGACAGCTTGAGAAAAAAATTCCAAAATTTTAGTTGTCACCCGTTAATACAATTTTTACCTCGACAAGACAAATTCCTTTGACATAGCTGGTAACAACACCAAAGCTAATTTTTCATTCCAAAATAAAATCGGTGCCATGAAGATATTCATTATTTCAAAATAACCCTAAAAATTGTAAAAAACTAATAGCTCAAACAATAATAAATAGTTCAAAAACGTAAATTGTCTTATATCGAGGTATCCCTTGTATACCGTCTTTAGAACCTTATCGATACTGCAGTAATTCTACTTGCATACAATGGGAAATCCTTGACATGATGATGGCTGTCCCCCATACATACAGACATATACACACTGAAATGGTTACCATATTAGGTGCTATTAATCTAAAGTAGTAAACCATCGTTAACTGTAGAACTGAAGATACATTTTAAGCGTCAGTAATGGTTGTAGCAGAAATGCTTAACCTTCTTTTATTAGACTGATTATAGTCATTTTAAGAGTTTGGCTCATTCGTGACTTCTGCGGAGTTGGAATTTCAACCCGGGTCCTCGGCGTAAGAGTCGTGAATGCTAACCACTACACGAGGACTGACCCCAAATGCTTATTCTGTTTAAATAGGTTCCATGCTAAAAGTAGTGACGATGCTAGATTTCGTTGCTTCATATGCAGGCGGATTTTAATCCTTTATTTCAGTTTTGTTGATAGTTTTCCAGGGATACTCCTTTGTTATGTTTATGGTGTAAAAAAGCTCAAAAATAACATTTTAAAGTGCTTCATCAATCTGAAACGGTTAACAATATGCTTCAATATTGTTTCAAAATCAAATTTTTTTGACCAAACTCGTGTTTTAGTCTTTTGACCTTGAAATGCGGTCAGGCATATATTAATATTTTTTTGAAACGATGGTTCTACAACACTTAACAAGTTGTCTGTTGTCTACGCTTAACACGTTGGACAAAAGGTAGGAGTCACAAAGACAACTTGTTAAGCGTAGCTACCTATTACCCCCCCCCCCCCCCTTCCTTTCTACTCTTTCCCCTCCATTCCCAAAAAATCCTTCTTCATTACTTTCCCTTACCGTCCCTTCATCAATTGTAGAACCATCGTTTAAAACAATACAAATTTTTTTGTTCAATCGTAGGACTAGTTGGAATCAGTATCGCACTATGTGGTAACCCATCAAATTGGCGACCTCAAGCTGATAATACAAGCTGAAGGTGGGATGGTCCGTATGCCCACTGAGCGTGTTCCAGCAGCCGGAGGCTTGCTTCCGGTGCTTTGAGCGAGGGCACAAGTCCTGGAGCTGTAAGGGGCCTGACAGAAGCCACCTGTGTAGAAGATGTGGCGGTGCGGGCCATATAGCGAGGGACTGTTCGGCGCCGCCCAAGTGCCTGATATGTACAGGCCAACGGGACGCTAAGCACACAACAGGAGGCTCAAAGTGCCCGGCAGGCGCGCCTGCGACTAAAACACGGGCGTAGTGCAGGTAACGCAACTAAACTTGAACCACTGCCATGCGGCCCAGCAGCTGTTATACCAAGCAGTTACTGAGTCGTTGACGGACATTGCCATCATCTCGGACCCATACCGCATCCCTGCCGGAAACGGTAAATGGGTCTCGAATAGGTCCGGGTTGGCGGCTATATGGACGACAAGCAGGTTCCCGGTTCAAGAGATTGTGTCAACTGCAGACGAGGGATTTGCGGTTGCCAAAGTGGGTGGAGTGTTCTACTGCAGCTGTTATGCTCCGCCGAGTTGGTCGATCGAGCAGTTTACGCGGATGGTAGACCAAGTATCAGTTGCGCTGACTGGTCTAAGGCCGGTGGTTGTGGCGGGCGACTTTAACGCTTGGGCGGTTGAGTGGGAAAGTCGTCGCACGAACCATAGGGGTCGGATTCTGCTTGAGGCTCTGGCAAAGCTCAACGTAGACCTGGCCAACGTCGGCACCACAAGTACCTTCAGCAGGAATGGTGCAGAGTCTATTATCGACGTGACATTCGGCAGCCCTGGTCTGATAGGAGACTGGAGGGTAGACAATGGCTACACTCACAGTGACCATCAGGCGGTTCGCTATGGTGTTGGTTAGATAACGAGGCGGCAGGCGGCGGGTAGAGCCAACACTCCAACCACCCGTGAGTGGAAGACATCATACTTCGATCCTGAAGTATTTGTGGAAGCGATCCGAAGAGAGTGCGGTGATCGCGATATGCCCGATCCGAACGCTGATCATTTGGTTGAGGTGCTGTCGCGAGCGTGTGACGCCACCATGCCTAGGAAAAGCCGACCTAGGTATGGTAGGTCACCGGTTTACTGGTGGACAGAAGAAATTGCGGAACTCCGCGGAGCCTGCTTTCGTGCAAGGAGAATTATGCAAAGAGCTCGTTCGGACGAGGGCAGAGCAGAATGTCGAGTAGCACTAGTTGCTGCACGCGCAGCGCTTAAGAGTGGGATAATAGCTAGCAAGCGAGCCTGCTTTGAAAGGTTATGTGCCAGTGCCAATGCGAACCCGTGGGGTGATGCCTACAGGATCGTTATGGCAAAGGCCAAGGGCGTGATGGCATCCGCAGAGAGATCGCCAGAGATGCTGGAGCGGATCATTGAGGGCCTCTTTCCGCGCCACGAGCCAAGGCCCTGGCCTCAGGCCGCTGAGTCGACCCACGGCCGACGTTCCAGTATCTCAGACCATAGCGTAGGATGGTCGGTCTCCGGGCCGAACATCCAAAGTAACGTGGGCGACGGTGGTTTAGAGGTCGGGGAGGAAGTAACGGTTACGAACGAGGAACTCATTGAGATCGCTAAATCCCTAAAGGTGAGCAAGGCACCGGGACCAGACGGAATCCCGAATATGGCCCTTAAAGCGGCTATTCT
Source organism: Sabethes cyaneus (assembly GCF_943734655.1). Lineage (NCBI taxonomy): Eukaryota > Metazoa > Arthropoda > Insecta > Diptera > Culicidae > Sabethes > Sabethes cyaneus. The sequence continues at coordinate 108,348,288 of NC_071354.1, read as the reverse complement.
GGAGGCTCCCGAATTATTCGGGGCAGTAATGAGTAGATGCCTGGAAGCTGGCAACTTCCCGGACAGATGGAAACGACAGAATCTGGTCCTATTGCCGAAGCCGGGAAAACCTCCGGGTATCCCCTCGTCATATAGGCCGATCTGTCTGCTCGATACTGCCGGCAAGGTGCTGGAAAGGGTTATCCTTAACAGACTCGTACAGTACACTGACGGTACAAACGGTCTGTCAAGGAACCAATTCGGCTTCCGAAAAGGCAAATCTACGGTGGATGCCATCTTGTCTGTCACTAAGACAGCCGAGGTGGCAATCCAACCCAAGAGGACAGGTATTCGTTATTGCGCAGTTGTCACGCTCGACGTGAGAATTGCGTTTAATAGCGCTAGCTGGAACTCCATAGCCAACTCGCTTCGGAACGTCCAAGTGCCGGTGTCGCTGTACAGGATCCTGGAAAATTATTTCCAGAATCGTGTGCTATGCTACAACACGGAGGAGGGTCAGAAGTGCGTTCCAATCACCGCAGGGGTTCCGCAAGGTTCCATACTGGGCCCGGTGTTGTGGAACGTCATGTATGACAACACCTCGAAGCTAAAGTTCCCGGTAGGGGTGGTGATTGTCGGCTTTGCGGATGACATCACCCTGGAAGTCTATGGTGAATCTATCAGAGAGGTTGAGTTGACGGCTGCCCACTCTATAAGCATTGTTGAAGATTGGATGCGATCCAGGAAACTGGAGCTAGCGCATCATAAAACGGAGGTTATCGTGGTGAACAACCGCAAGTCGGTACAGCAAGCAAAGATCAGCGTCCGGGACTGCACTATTCCGTCAACGCGGTCCTTAAAACTTCTGGGAGTCATGGTCGACGACAAGCTCAAGTTCGGGAGCCACGTCGACTATGCCTGCAAGAAGGCTTCCACAGCTATTTCGGCATTATCTCGTATGATGTCTAATAGCCCTGCGGTATATGGCAGCAAACGAAGGCTATTAGCCAACGTGGTCCAGTCTATACTTAGGTATGGCGGACCGGTGTGGTCATCGGCGTTAGGTACCAAAAGCTATCTAGCCAAGCTGGAAAGCACCTATCGTCTTATGTGCTTGAGAGTGGCGAGTGCGTATCGCACAGTTTCACATGACGCAATCTGCGTCCTAGCAGGTATGATGCCTATTGGCATTATCATCAGCGAAGACGTAGAGTGCTTCAACCAACGAGGAACTAGAGGCATACGGAGTACCACAAGATCGACCTCGATGACCACATGGCAGCGGGCATGGTCTAATTCCACAAAAGGTCGGTGGACACACCGACTTATCCCGGAACTATCTGGGTGGGTCAACAGGCGCCACGGCGAAGTCAACTTCCACCTGACACAGATTCTGTCAGGGCATGGTTGCTTCAGACAGTATCTGCATAAGTTTGGGCATGCGGAGTCCCCCGCGTGTCCCGAATGCGTGGATGTTGAGGAAACGGCAGAACATGCTTTCTTCATATGCCCTCGTTTCGCGGGCGCGAGAAGCAGCATGATGGCAGTGAGCGGACAGGACACTACCCCGGATAACTTAGTCCAAAAGATGTGTTCCAGCTCGGACATCTGGGGAGCGGTCAATGCGGCTGCTACCCAGATTGTACTCGAGCTACAAAACCACTGGAGAGCCGATCAACGGCGAATAAACAGCCTAACTACCATAGTCCAGTAGTTATCTAAGCGAGTGCATTAAGCACAATAGCCCCTCCCTGAAGTAATACGAAGTAATAAGTGAGTAATAAGGTGGTAATAAGGTGGTGCAAGGGGGTTTGAGGCTGGAGACTCGAGTAGGGTTTTAGTGGGTCGGGATCCTCACGCCCCATTAGGGGGGTCGGGATACCTAAACCCCACTCCCTGAGGTATCTTCTCAGGTGTCTGATAGTACCGTATCTTCTAAGGCGCTCAGCAGATTTCCCAACTCGTAAAAAAAAAACAAAAAAAAAAAAAGCTGATAATACAACTAAGTCCCGGGAAAAACCAGAAACTCCCCCCTGGTTGTAAACAGACAGGGAGAGAGGGACACCCAGACCTTAGACTTCTGGTCTACAAGGTGTTTGAGTGGTCCATTATGGCCGATGCCAGTAAGGCCTCAACTTTGGTAAACTGGCGGCTATGTTATTGGACACGATTCGGACACGATATACAACATGACTTAGGGCTGGCATTTACGATGAGCTCCCCTATAGTAGAGTCGCGTGGTAGCGACTTAAAACAGCGAGGTCGCAAACGATGTATGTGTCTCCACCCCGTAAACCTTGGCAGGCTTTCAAGTACGTTCTAAATCCATCAACCGGCGACCACCGGACGGGAGTAGGTTCAGATGCATTTTCCTGATTTACGCCGATCTGGCTCTGAGATGCAGTTGCCCATAAGGGTATCGCCAGAGTGCAAGCGACATGCGACGCGACGCGAAACGCTTGCTGTAGTTATACGCGCAGCCTTTTGTCGCCCGAAGCAGGACTGTGCATTTAGCAAAATGAGAGCTAACTCGCGTCGCGTCGCTGTCACGTTTACTCTGTACGGGGCCTAAGACGCTGCACAGTAGTCCAAAAGGGCGAAAATTGGTCCTTTTTTCCTTGTGTCTTTTGTTTTCATTTTATCATTTATGGTCTTTAGCACTTTTGTTCGTATGAATATCCTCCGTAATCTAAAACTGTCAAAAGTTAGTCATCGCTTACTATAATGAAAATAAAAAAAAAACTTTTTTGTATTAGGAAATATCTAGACATAGTTTCTTTCTATGAAGCATTTTCTTTGGAAATTCTTTAAAAATAAGTTTTTCATATTTAGCATATGTTGGTTGCATTTTACAAGAGTATAAGCTTATTTAAGCTTTATTTTTTCTTAACTTCACGAGCCAAAAGCGATAACTTTGTAAGGACAGATCCTAGAGATTTGCAATCTTCTGCAAACACGTGTATTTTGAATCCTTCAATAATCGCCTAGAACCATATATTCCTGTATGCTATGCAACCAACATAAGCTAAGTATGTAACATAAGCTGTATGCAACCAACATAAGCTAAGTATGAAAAACTATTTTTTGAAGAATTTCCAAGGAAAATGCGCTATAGCTCTGCACTCGATAAAGATAGAAATTTTATTTCTTCAGCAAAGTTGCTTGTTTTTACAATATTTACAACTTTGCCGAAGAAACCATGTCTATATTTCCTAACACAAAAAAGTTATTTTTTTTATTTCATTATAGTAAGCAATGACTAACTTTTGACAGTTTTAGATTAAGGGGGATATTTATACGAATAAAAATGCTGAAGACCATAAATCAGCGGTTCCCAACCTTTTTTTTGTATGAAAATGTATCCCACGCAAAAAATCAATTCATATGACTTTATGTGTCACATTTTGTTGAAAAACATTGACCAGAATAGGTTATCAGGAATTCCTTGTTTAAAACAGTAATTAAATGTCGTCATCGTCACCGTCCGTATAGAGACGAGGTGGCTCGTGATATTTCAAGCAGTCATCTTCAGTCGACTCCATTCTAGGTCATTCGTTACCGTTACTTATGACTCTATCTCTGGTGACCATTCAGAGATTGCCTAGTCTCGCCGTCGCAAGTCGCTTCCGATTTGGTCAAGCTATTTTACACGTTGGGTCCCTCTGTTGCTAGTGCCGGTGGGGTTGTTGAAGAGAGCTTTTTTCTTCGCGCTGTCGTCATCAATCGACGCATTTAATTTTAGTGCAATCCTTTTGAACTCCGCTTACAGTCTGGCATAGATTGCCACCGTTACCTTGCCTCAACCTTCGCTGCATCACGGAGGAACTCGAGAGTGCCCCAAGATGCGCAAGAAACACATCACTCAACCTAATGTAGCTCTGATCAATCGCGATAGTTTATGCGGAAAACCATGTTTGTGTATTTGCCATAGCAGGTTTCGATACGCCGTATCGTATGCTGCTTTGAAGTCAATAAAAATGTGACATCTCGTTGTACTCCTGACATTTCTGGAAGTTCTGTCTGTCACTATTCAAATGTTTGACCTACTTTTATGATAAACTCCGTAAAAGCCCAACTAGGAGCTATTTTTAATATTTATGATTAATGTCCCCGCTATTTCTCTGCTTCTTCGCACGAAAGAGCGTACTGTTTTTTACTAAAACTGTTTTCATCTGCTTAAATTCTTCATCGAGTGGGCTATCATAAGAGAACTCAATCAGTGTCGTTCGCTCCTATTTTCAAGGTATGCCCGATCTACTTCCGTCGATGCTCCCGAATTCCTGTTTATATTTGGTGCTGGTGACATCAGCGATGGAGGCTCAGATTAGAGTGTCAAACATTTCGAAAACGCACAAAGGCACCACCGATCCATGCGTTTGTAGTCTTGGTAAACTTCCCCCTCCTCAACTGGTTTTTATTTATTTATTTATTTATTTATTTGCGTACTGTTTTCAGCTTAATGCTGTTCATACTAGATTCAGTTAATGTATATAACACTAGCTGACCCGACAAACTTCGTATTGCCACAAATTAACCTGTGTTGTACATAAATCATGAATCTCGGATGATCTTTGTCACTTCTCGAGTTTTGCAAGCCCCCCAGTGGGCGGCGCTTCCGACGGCGGGTCACCGGCAACACTCGCGACCGGCTCGTCCTGAATGATCTAGTGTTACTATAGATAGTTTTTGTGGTCTTGTTGTTGATTAATGTTTTATGGAAGAGTCTCGAATTTCTCGAGTTGGATTAGTTTTTGAGTTTCGCAAAAATTTCCGTTTTATTTGTATGAGAGTCCATATCCCCCTACCACAGGGGTGAGAGGTCTCTAACTATCATAAAATAAATTCAAGACTCAAAAATCTCCTACATGCTAAATTTGGTTCCATTTGCTTGATTAGTACTCAAATTATAAGGAAATTTGTATTTCATTTGTATGGGAGCCCACCCTCTTAAAAGGGAAAGGGGTCGTAATACACCACAGAAAAAAAATTCTGCCATCTAAAACTCTCACATGCCAAATTTGGTTCCATTTGCTTGATTAGTTCTAAAGTTATGAGCAAATTTGTATTTCGTTTGAATGGGAGCCCCCCCCCCTCCTAAAAAGGTAAGAAGTCCTAATTCATAATGGGAAAAATGGTTGCCTCCAAATACACCCACATGCCAAATATGGTTCCATTTGCTTGATTAGTTCTCGAATTATGAGGAAATTTGTATTTCATTTGTGTAGAAGCCCCCCCTCTTGAAGTGTGGAAGGATCCTAATTCACCGTAGAAAATATTTTTGCCTCCAAAAACCTCCACATGCTGGTTCTATTTGCTTGATTAGTTCTCGAGTTATGGGGAAATTTGTATTTCGTTTGTATTGGAGCCCCCCCTCCTAATGTGGGAAGTGGTCCTAATTCATCACAGAAAAAATTCTTGCCTCCAAAAACACCTACACGCCAAATTTGGTTCCATTTGCTGGATTAGTTCTCGAGTTATGAGGAAATTTGTATTTTGTTTGTATAGGACCCCCCCCTCTCCTAAAGTGGGGAGGGGTCCCAATTCATCATTGAAATAAAAATTGTCTCCAAAAACACACACACATGCCAAATTTGGTTCAATTCGCTTGATTAGTTCTTGAGTTATGAGGAAATTTGTATTTCATTTGTACAGGAGCCCCTCCTCTTAAAGTGGGGAGGGGTCCTAATTCACCATAGAAAATTTTCTTGCTCTCGAAAACCTTCACATGCCAAATTTGGTTGCATTTGCTTGATTAGTTCTCGAGTTATGAGGAAGTTTGTATGGAAGTCCCCCCTCTTAAAGGGGAGAGGAGTTATAATTCCTCTTATAAAGAGGGGAGGGGTGTCAATTCACCATAGAATAAATTCTTGTCACCAAAAAAAAACACCCACATGCCAAATGTTGTTCTATTTGCTTGATTAGTTCTCGAGTTAGGAGGAAATTTGTATTTCATTTGTACAGGAGCCCCCCCTCTCAGAGTGGGGAGGGGTCCTAATTCACCGTAGAAAATTTTCTTGCCCTCGAAAACCTTCACATGCCAAAGTTGGTTCCATTTGCTTGATTAGTTCTCGAGTTATGAGGAAATTTGTCTGGAAGCCCCTCCTCTTAAAGGGGAGAGGAGTTACAATTCCCCTTATAAAGAGGGAGGGGTCTCAATTTACCATAGAATAAATTCTTGTCACCGAAAACACCCACATGCCAAATTTGGTTCTATTTGCTTGATTAGTTCTCGAGTTATGAGGAAATTTGTATTTCATTTGTATAGGAGCCCCCCCCCCCTCCTAAAGTGGGGAGAGGTTCTTATTCATCATAGAAAACATTCTTGCCCCTAAAAACACCTACATGCCAAATTTGGTTTCATTTGCTGGATTAGCTCTCGAGTTATAAGGAAATTTGTATTTCGTTTGTATAGGAGCTCCCCCCCTCTTAAAGTGGGGAGGGGTCCCAATTCATCATAGAAAAAAATTTTGTCTTCAAAACCACATACATGCCAAATTTGGTTCCATTTGCTTGATTAGTTCTCGAGTTATGAGGAAATTTGTATGGAAACCCCCCCTCTTAAAGGGGAGAGGAGTTATAATTCCCCTTATAAAGAGGGGAGGGGTCTCAAATTACCCTAGAATAAATTCTTGTCACCGAAAACACCCACATGCCAAATTTGGTTCTATTTGCTTGATTAGTTCTCGAGTTATGCAGAAATTTGTGTTTCATTTGTATGGGAGCCCCCCCTCTTAGTGGGGGGAGGGGTCTCTAACCATCACTAAAACCTTTCCTGGCCCCAAAAACCTCTACATGCAAATTTTCACGCCGATTGGTTCAGTAGTTTTTGATTCTATAAGGAACACAGGACAGACAGACAGACAGACAGACAGACAGACAGACAGACAGACAGACAGACAGACAGACAGACAGACAGACAGAAATCCTTCTTTATAGGTATAGATTATTTTTAAAATTAATTCTACTTAAATTAAAGTCAAATAAATGACACACTTCATTAAAAAGCCTGCAACAAAAGTTTATCGGATTATTTTGGCCGTATGTAGCACGATACGTGGGTGTCCATAGCAGTGAGGGATTTCGTAATCGACGTTGAGGTGCGTGAATGTTGACTTGCTCCAGTAATGAACTACTGACAATTGTTCCCATCAGAAGACCGCGAATAAATAGTCCTTGCAACAGTCTTCGTCGTGCAGCTAAAGTGCTTAGATTGATCAGCTGACATCAATTTTCGTATTCAGGTAGGTGTACTGAATCCAGCCATGGAAGACGTCGAAGTGCGAACCTTATGAAAGCACGTTAAATACTCTTAATTTCCTGTCTTATCTTACGGATCGGAGCTCAACAGTGAAGGTTTGCGGTGTCTGCTCTACCCCATTCCAAATTCAGTCCGGTGTACCTCAGGGCAGCGTCCTGGGGCCATTGCTATTTGTTTTATTTATTAACGATTTATGTTGGAAATTAAAGTCGCCAAAATTATTATACGCTGACGACCTCAAATTCTACCGAGTAATTACGACGCTGACAGATTGTTGCGCACTTCAATCGGATATCAACACGCTCATGGATTGGTGCAGTCTGAACGGAATGGAAGCAAACGTGAACAAATGCTGCATAATATCATTCACCAGGTTACGTGCACCAATTGTGTTTGACTACCTCATGGCAGCAACTAGCTTGGAACGTAAGACGACTGTGAAGGATTTGGGAATTCTGATTGACAGCAAACTAAGGTTCGTAGAACACATTTCCGCTGTCACGGCTAAGGCATACGCTATGTTGGGGTTCCTGAAAAGAAATACAAAGTTTTTTGCTGATATCTACAGTTTGAAGACCCTGTATTGCTCGCTCGTGCGCAGTGTTCTAGAGTACGGAGTGCAAGTGTGGGCACCGTACCATGTAGTCCACATCAACCGAATCGAACGTGTGCAAAGGCAATTTATTCGATACGCTCTTCGGAATATTGGCTGGAGGGATAGGATAAATCTACCACCGTATGAAAGTCGCTGCATGCTAATCGGCCTACAAACGTTGTCAAGTCGGCGAGTATTCCTACAACGAATGTTAATCTTCGACGTCCTAGCAGGCAACATCGACTGTGCGGATATACTGAGCAAACTACGCTTCAATGTGCCTTCCCGAGTGATTCGCCAAAGTGAGTTTTTTCGACAATTGCATCATCGGACTAATTATGGAATGAATAACCCGCTGGAAGTTTGCTGTAGTCGTTTTAATGATATTTATTACTTGTTCGATTTTGGATTGTCAAAACATGTACTTAGGCTAAGAATCTGTAATATTTAATTAGTTAGATAAGTTTTATGTCTGTGCGATGTTCTTTATGTCGAAGATTAATAAATTAAATTAAATTAAATCCGACGATAATGCTCAGTGGCGTATGGTGCCCAGACTTGAACTGCGTACTCTAGAACACTTCGAACCAAGGAGCAGTACAGCGTGGTTGTACAGCTACTGTGAAATGGGAAGGATTGTGTCGATTTAGCAACGTTGACTATGAGACATGCTGCCTTGGAGCTATCGGAGCAGTCAAGCTTGTTTTTTATATCAGATCGCAGTTGGGACAGTATATCGTCGGCCAAGTCAGAGTCCTATTATTGCTGCTCAAAGGGTTTCAGGGTAATCCATAATTCGACTAACTATCAATGGTTACAGTTAAGAATGTACTCCAGGTGCTTACAAGATTTACTTTTTGAAATTAATAAGCGGGCCCTGGAAGTCCTGGAATCTTTTGATTCCAACATTTGATTTTGTCCAACATAATCCCAGTTGGCCTCGAGGTAAGACGCTGGTCTAATAAGCCAGTCGTCGTATGTTCGAATCTCGGCTGGGAGAGGCTGTTAGAGTCAATAGGATCGTAGCACTGTCCTATATTCTAACAGCTGGTTGCGAAGTCTGCCGTATAAAAACAGAAGGTCAAATTTCGATAACGGAATTAGCACCCAGGCTTTGGCTTAACATAATACGGAGCGTCAGAATGATCCACGCATGATTGGTCAGCACGGAATCTCACTAGCTGCCGAGTAGCGTTAATTTTCTTCTGGACCCAATTAAGATCTTGCAGAGTATTTTAAAAGTGGTTCAAAGCAACATGCCGGTGTATCAGTAAGATGCCCTGCGTACACTCTGATCAGTTGATGCACATTTGTACCGATAATACCATCGTGCTTTGCTGGACTTCATACTAATTATTGCTGCATCAATTTTAGCTAACGACGGCACCTCAGAGTTTACGCGAATTTTTCTCCAGTTCCACATCGTTGATGGGCTGCTATCTTAGTCACTCTGGCTGCCGCTCTCTCAATGCCGACTTTCGAATGTCTCCGCTCGTCGGTCATCCTCAATATTTCATCTGAAATTCTGTCGGTGCATGCAACAATAACTACAAACTAATTCGTATCTTACTTGCACTGGTTTGACATCTCTCATCTCACATATCAAATCAAATTGTCCGCCATTACTTTCGCAAACCCTCTAAATCTTTTGGCGAACCCCTGGCGGTCCGCGAACCCCCATTTGGGAACCGCTGCCATAAATGATAAAATGAAAGCAAAGGACACTAGGAAAAAAGTTCCGCTTTTCGCCCTTTTGGACCACTGTGCGCTGCCCCAGCCCTCGCATCGTTCTCCCTGTTCCATAAACCACCATGGGATCATTAAGGCGACTACTTCAAATGGGTTTGGATAGCGGCTTTAAGGGGGGCCCTTCAGAATCAAAAGAAATTTACAGCAAGTGCAGATACGATGGAAAACCCGTTTGCGGCAGAAGGCATCCAGCGTTCTCCACCAAGGGTAGAGAAGGATGCAACTAGAAGCGCTAGTGTGGGTGGCAGCGGTATGCCTGCCACACCAGACATAGCAATGAACGGCCCAGCGCTAAACAGAGCGATGGAAAAGAAAGGGGGCGCACTGCCTAAAGTGGTAGCAGCGTCACGGCAGCTCGAAATAATCAACGAGTTCACGTCAGGTCGCGGCAATTTCGCCAAGGACCTGAAGCTAATGCTTCGGAGAACCTTGTGTGCAGCGACCAAAACGCACAGCGATCTCGTGGCGCGTGCAGGAAAGGTGAAGAAGGTGACCGTGCACAGACGGATGCCTGCCCGTTGACGGGGTGTCGCAATGTGGCCCAGGAGGTCACGGAGAGCGCTACCAACTGCGGTAAGACATCTGCCAAGCGTCTGAGACAGTCCCCTGGGAATGACACCCCTGATGGACCAAAGAAACGCCTGATCGGTAAAAGTCCTCCTGCTAACGACTTGGCGGAGCCAACCGATCAACCAGCGGGAAGCACCAAGACGGGAGGCCCGTGAATCGAGGTCAAGGAATAAAACAAGAGAAAGCTGCACCTAAACCGACAGGAAAGCGAGCAAAGAAAAGTGACGCTCTTATCCTGAAAACCGACGGGTCAAAATACTCGAAGATTCTGAAGACCATGAGAGGAAATACCCTACTCAGGGATCTGGGTGCGGAGGTGCGGAGCATCCACCGCCCACGCACGGGCGATATGATCCTTAAGTTAAAGAAGAACGCCACCAAGAAGAGTTCGGCATACAAGGCGATAGCGGAAGGAGTACTCGGGGTCGGTATGCCCTTATGCCGGTCTGCGTCTTAGAGGGTATGATGCCTATTGCCATCATCACCAGCGAGCACGTAGAGTGCTTCAACCAACGTGAAACTAGAGGCATACGGAGTACCACAAGATGGCAAAATGTTCAGATTCGTCGAGCCTAATCCCCCTTTGGCAACCGGGGTAGATGAAATTTCGCGACTTTGTTTTCTAGTGTGAAAAATCGGTTAAACAAAAAAAGAACTGATTTGCTAAAACCATTGTTACCTTCACTACGCGTCTGGAGTCTAGATAAATTTTTATTCAACAGCATGCTTGCATCTGTCCATTGCATACTGCATGCTAACGTTACAATCGGATACATGGAAACTACATATATTAATTTGCAGGTTTGTCCAACGATAACGATTTGAAATAAAACTTAATCACTATGATTGCATCTCCATTTTATCCTATGGTTTTGACCCCATTTTATCCGTACGAAAAAGATCAGGTTTGACTTTGATATTGGCAAAAATACAAGAAATACGAAAAACAGGCTTGGCATACACTTTACGCTTCGATTTTGCTCTTTTGATTACTGCATCTCAGCCAAGCAAAATTTGAAAAAGGTATATATGGGGCGTTTGTAGAATTTGTTATTATCTACAATATTGCTGAAGTAAGCATTACTGTGGATTTTGTATCTATGGCGCTATAAGGCTGCTACTCTCTTGGTAGCAAAAAGAGCGCCAACGGCAGTGCTGCGCTATAGCGCCGCAAATACTGAAAATAAAACTTCACTTTCTTCGGCAATATTATAGATAATTACTAGCTCTACAAATGCCCCATACATCACTTTTTCAAATTATGCTTGACTGAGGAGCAGTAATCAAAAGAGCCAAATCAAAGCGAAAAGTGTATGCCAAGCCTGACGAAAAATCGTTGTACACTGAAGTCGCTGTTTACGCGGTTTTTTACGCGACTATTTTTACGCGAATTTCGGAATTTACGCGGTTTTTTTACACGAACTTCGGAATTTACGCGGGTTTTTACGCGAATTGAGTAATTTACGCGGTTTTTACGCGATTTTCGGAATTTACGCGGTTTTCTACGCGAATTTCGGAATTTACGCGGTTTTTTACACGATTTTCGGAATTTACGCGGTTTTTTACGCGAATTTCGGAATTTACGCGGTTTTTTACGCGAATTTCGGAATTCACGCGGTTTTTTACGCGGTTTTGATTTACGCAGGACGTATCCTTCGCGTAAAAAGCGACTTGAATGTATTTATTAAAAATATGAGTGGAACCTTCAATGTATGTGACGTATCGTCTATTTTCGTTGGCGTCCGGAAAAAAACGGTAAAACTGCTGTACGCGTTCGTCTTACTCACAGTTCCCAATGCATCTGAAAAGACAAACAGACTAAAACTTACATACCTCATGTAGAAAAAACTTCGCGTTGGCAGGTTCAAACCGCATTGCTGTAGTGAGAGCTTGACATGTGAAACCAAGTAAATATAGATATTGCTGTGTTACAGTAATATCGACGGGATGAGAAAATTTTCCTTTTAAATCACCTAGCGTATTGATTAAATATGAAAACCCGTTTACCTAAAAAAAAATATAAGTCAATGTATTACCGTTCTTAAGTTTATACTATAAACTCACTTTCCGAAATATGGTTCTAGTGCGATGACTGTCGCGAAGACAAGATATTAATAATTTTAGAATATGAATTTTCAATCGTATTTGTTCTAACGATGCATTTTGCATTGTTGTTATCAAGCGTAACATTTCATCGTCTCCTCCAGCATTAAGCATCATTTCCCTGATAATTTCTGCAAAAAATATGTTTATTGAAAAAGTGTAAACATCTATTGCAGTCCGGCATCAGAGAACAGTACAATCAGCAAATCATTCATATTTCTCCTATCTTGTGGAGCCACATGGCTCCGTAATTATCCTGTACCCTAATTACCGATTGCGGCATCTGTCGATAAAGAACGGTCAAGTCTTATGAAGTTTATAATCCAAGGCTTTGCTTTGTACTACACGTAAAGGTTTTTTAGGAAAATAGTATACTCTGGAAAATGGAAAGTCGTTTTCGGGGAAAAGTCGTAAGACTCTTCTGCAGATTGATACATTCCGCAAGATAGTTTTCACCAACATGCGAAAAATGGTTCCATTTATTAATTTTTTTGGAGAATAATCTATTCTGGGAAATTGGGCGTGAGCGTTCTTTTTGCTACCAACGGGGTAGCAGCCACATAGCGCCGTAAATACAAAAGATAGAACTATACTTTCTTCAACAATAATATAGATAATATTTAGCTCTACAATCGCCCTTTACAATACTTTTTCGAATTCTGTTTAGTTGAGGGGCTATAGTCAAATGAGCATCTACTGAGCAAAAAACCGAGAATGAAGCCTGGTTATGCACTTCTAACTGTTCTACAACTGGAAAACAACTACGTCGAAGATGTGATACAAACAGAGTTTAATTCAGGGTTGGTGATCCGCGAGAAAACTGTGAGTGGCATTCAACTTTTTCTCGGTATATGAAACGACATCGTCTATCAATGTATTGCTATATTCATCGTACGATGCTGCTCCGTGTGTGAGCACAATCGGCAATCCTGTGAGTTAATTCTCTCTGTATTGTATCCTAAACGTATACGCGCCATGGGGAATACGATTCACTCTCTCGTGATTCGCTCTGTGTGTAAATATCACGGAAAAGGATCGCCAGGCGATAATTTTCGCAGATGAGAAAGGATTGCGATCATTGGATGATTATCGTTCTTTTTTCGCTTGGAAAAAAAATGTAAGATTTTTCGGTTATGGATATTTTTGTTGCAATTGTGTTGGCGAATGGAGGATATAGTGATGTCTGATATTGTTTTAATATAAATACAAGGCAGCAATTTGCTGTTCATTAAAATGTTTGCAAAAAATATGGCTGAATTAAACAGATGTTCAGCAAGGTTTGAAATTTAAGAACGAGGTAGCGCGTGGAAAGCAAAGATTTGAATGGCCCTGCACGTTTATAAAACCGCTTTGCGTACTCAGTTGCGTTGATACACTGTTATTCTGGTTATCTATATCACCACCTCTGTGGATTTGGGGCCATTATATAGTGGGATTTCACATTTGGCATAGTTCAATTTTGGCGTGCCTCGATTTTAGTACACTCAAATCTCGTTTTACGTCCACTATTGGGGGGGCGTAAATCAAATCGGTCGTAAAAAAAGTGGACGTTAATTCAAATTTCGGACGTAAAACGAGAGGACGTTAATTCAAATTTTGGACGTAAAACGAGAGGACGTTAATTCAAGTTTTGGACGTAAAAAAAGTGGACGAATTGACATAATTGGTTCCAACATGGAATAACTCGTGATCCTGACCGTATAGCACGTTGGTGTCTTCGACAAAGTTGTTTAGCAGATCAAGGGCTTTTCGTCGGATTGTATGGATTATAGAATTGTCTCACTACGTGGCGCTAGTGTATATGTAGTACTCTTATGCAGGCCATATCTTGCGCTGCTGACTATCTAGAATGTTGCGGTCTTCGGGAAGTTTACTCAAATGACTGACACCTTCAAGATGGTATGGAAAATAATGCAGAATTCGCTCATTACGTGGCGCTAGCGTATATGTAGCATTCTTATACAAGCTGTATCTTGCGCTGCTGACTGTTTAGAAAGTTGCGGTCTTCGGGAAGGTTACTCAAATGACTGCCACCTTCAAGATAGTATGGAAAATAGCGCAGAATTGACTCACTACGTGGCGCTAGCGTATATGTAGCATTTTTATACAAGCTCTATCTGGCGTTGCTGACTATTTAGAAAGTTACGGTCTTCGGGAAGGTTTCTCAAATGACTGCCGCCTTCAATATGGTATGGAAAATAGCGCAGAATTGACTTACTACGTAGCGCTAGCGTATATGTAGCATTCTTATACAAGCTCTATCTGGCGTTGCTGACTATTTAGAAAGTTACGGTCTTCGGGAAGGTTACTCAAATGACTGCCGCCTTCAAGATGGTATGGAAAATAGCGCAGAATTGACTTACTACGTAGCGCTAGCGTATATGTAGCATTCTTATACAAGCTCTATCTGGCGTTGCTGACTATTTAGAAAGTTACGGTCTTCGGGAAGGTTTCTCAAATGACTGCCGCCTTCAATATGGTATGGAAAATAGCGCAGAATTGACTTACTACGTAGCGCTAGCGTATATGTAGCATTCTTATACAAGCTATGCCTTGCTCTGCTGGCTATCTAGAAAGTTACGGTCTTCAGGAAGTTTCGGAAAAATTTCTGTTTTATTTGTATGAGAGTCCTTATCCTCGTACCACAGGGGTAAGGGGTCTCAAAGCATCGTAAAATAAATTTATGTCTCCAAAAACACCCACAAGCCAAATTTGGTTCCATTTGCTTGATAAGTTCTCGAGTTATGAGGATACTTATATTTCATTTGTATGGGATCCCCCTTCTTAAAGAAGGCAAAGGCCTAAATTCACTATAGAAAAAAATCTTGCCTCCAAAACCCCTTACATGCCAAATTTGGTTCCTTTTGCTTGATTAGTTCTAGAGTTATGAGTAAATTTGAATTTCATTTGTATGGGAGCCCCCCCTCCAAAAGAGGGAAGGGGTCTCAATTTATAATAGAAAAAATTCTTGGCTTCTGAAACCTTTATATGCCAAATTTGGTTCCATTTGCTTGATTAGTTCTCGAGTTTTGAGGAAATTTGTGTTGCATTTGTATAGGAGCTCCCCCTCTTACGCCCTTCTTAAAATTGCTCTTTCATCCACCCTTAAAATTGCTGGTCATTTCATCTATCCAACGACATATAAATTGTTCAGTTTCGTTCAGTAGTTTAGTAGTTATTCGCATTTGAAATCTTTCATTCAAACGTTACACTTCTATTTTCGTTTTCACAAAGTGGTACCCAGTTCCAGTATAGTAAACAAAGACGTAGTCCTACGTCAAAATATTTTAAATGTTTGAGCAGTCAATGAAAACCTTGAGCTTTAACTCCATATTTGGTACCAAAATAATAAAAATCAATTCAGTGGTTCAAAAGTGATAAATTATTAAAGAAGGAAAGCTTGGCAAAAGTTGGGATTTGGGACCACTCTTTCTCAAAACGGGGCTCCCTAAGTGCCAATTGAAAAAATACGGGTGTAAATTTTGTAGAATTTTTATGGACGGTTGACCAAGCGGGAAAGCGAGGGATAAAAAATACACAATCATCCAACATAATTCAACTGTTAGTTGACGCTTTACAATTTATTCCATATAACTTGGACTGACATTTAAATATAAAGAATGACAAAACCATTTATTTGGTAGTAAAATCATTAAAATCGATTTGGTTGTCCCAAAGTTATTTGAAAATTGATTTTTAGGAGAGGGCCTCAGAAAAAGCCAACCTAAACGCCAAACGAAAAAAATACAAATCTAAAATTGTTTTAAAAACCAAAAAGGTTTACTAAATTTGAACATGATTAAAGCACTTCTGAGTTTTGATAGATCCTTTTTACAATAAATTGCTGAGTATGTATAGGTAAGTTGTATTTAGTTACGTCCTTTTAAAGTTTTAAAGGGTAGATTGCTCATATAAAGTAAATAAAAATCATCAATTACACTTCCGCAATGAACATAAATCGCAGCCTGTATTGTAATTGTTTTGTGAAATGTGAAATATGAGAAGTTTCGAGCCGGATTAAGTTGCCGTCGAGGGAATGACTACTTTACGACCTAAACCGAATCACATCATCCGTGATCTCAAATCACACTAGAAATATTCAAAATTTTACAATTGTTATCTCTTCCTCTTTTGCATCCGCCAACGCGGTTCGATACAAATCCACCTGCAAAGTCAAATCACACGTTAAGATAGCAATTTCAAACCTAGTAAAATATTTTAAAATGAAGTCTATTATGTTAAAAGACGTAGTCCTACGTCAAAATTATCAAGCTCATTTTTATGTAATAACGGCCATCTTAGTGTTTACACAGCTGTGCTAGTGGTATACGGCTTCTATTTGCCAATAGCAATTCAAAATTATGCGTAGGTACCCGCCGCTCGTTGATTCCTGTGTTTGCTGCTTGCGATAAAATTTTCTTCCGATCGCTGTACTGCATTATCGCCAAGTGATTCGATCGGAAGTTCAAGACTCATCACTCACTCGTATCGGGAAACGATAATTATCGCCGATCCGTTCACTCGGAGAGAATCAAATATGACACACGCAAGCAGCGATACACACACAAAGGTTTATCGGCGATAGAGGTTCACGTGTTGTTCTTTCGCCTTATACTTTTGCGTCTTTGGTTCTCTTTTCGCAAGAAGATACAAGCATGTCGTGATCTGCATGTATTGAATCGGCAAATGAATGGGGAGTGAGTGAGTTTTGATACGATTCGAACCAACCTTGGTTTAATTTAAAAATAATTTCACCTTACGGACTAGGGTACGGAAGAATATTCATGTATTATGGTAAAACTCTAACGGGTGACAACTAAAATTTTGGAATTTTTTCTCAAGCTGTCGAAAAAAGACAAAGATACATGAAGAAGATCTGATCTACCGAAATCAAAGATACATTAACCATTGTTGAAAAAAAAAGTGTACATTTGAAAACGGTCCGTAATCGGCTGTTCGGCGAAGCTTTCGTTTGACGTCGAAACGGGAGCGTTGTACGGCCGTCGTGTCAACTTTGCGAATGCATCTCTTGATTCTACAATCAACTGTTTACAATTCGTGGTTCTCCAGTTATTTTTGTAACATCAAGTAACTCAAAATCCCGAAGACGTCTGCAATTGGGCACACTGAAGCAGATTTTTCGGGTCGTGGTTTTTGGGTCAAAATGGGACCGAATGGGTATTCAGGAACGATTGTGTTTTTTTGGCGTAATGCGATGAATGATGCTCTATCCGGCCAAAACACGTATTGTCCATCTGCATGATGTTTTTGTAGAAGCGGGATCAGATTTTTCTTCAAACATTCGTCTGGTGCATCTTAATTGATAGCCAAACCAGAGCTTATTGCTGAAGAAACGAGAAATCGATGTCCTTTTGCGTCCATAATTTTCACTGGTCTTCCACTACCTTGCTTGCGAATAGTTGTTGGGCATCTTAAGATACGGTAAACAGTCGAAGCCGCAACATATTCGCTTTTTAAATGTTGTATCGTATACTTTTAGCCGAGATTTCTGTGGCTGTTCGTAGAAGTGTACAACGCGGTCTCGAAATGCTTCTTGTTTCGACGTCATTTTAAGCAAAACAAGGCAAGCATAAACAAAACAAAACGAGGAGAGAGAGAGAGAGAGAGAGAGAGAGAGAGAGAGAGAGAAAGAGAGAGAGAGAGAGCTAACACATACATACACTCATTTCTCTCTGAGCTCGTTTGTTGTGGAGTATAGGGGCCTCAAAAAAATTCCAAAATTTTAGCTGTCACCCATTATTTATTCGAGACATATTTTTCACGCCGATTGGTTGAATAACATTCACTGAATATCGGAGTGCATTTTGGTGTTAATAAAACGCTTTTAAATTTGGGTTATAGTTGCGGTAAATGATGAGGTTGCTGTGGCTATTTTAGGCCTGCGACACTATTGTGCTGTCTGTATGGTTTGAATTTCCAGTATGCAGAACGCACCTGTATGGTAAACCATAACAATATTTTTTTTTTGAAGCGATAATTCTACAATTGATGAAGGGACGGTAAGGGAAAGTAATGAACAAGGATTTTTTGAGAATGGAGTGGAAGAGTGGAAACGAAGGGGGGGGATAATAGGTAGCTACACTTAACAAGTTGTCGTTGTGACACCTATCTTTTGTCCAATGCTGGAAGCTGCATGGGTCGAACCAAGCTATAATCAGAGATTATAACCGGATTTGAACCCGCAACACCTGCCAGAGCGTGTGGCTCGCTGGTACCCGTGTGCCTTTGAACCATAGAGGCGCTGGACAAAAGAAGTCTACACAACCCCCCTTATTAACCGTAGCGACATGGGTTGGGCTATTTTTAGACACAAATTGTGCCTCTTCCTCCACCTACTGTAGAAACCACCGACCGAGAAGTTTTAATCTAACTTGTTTTTATTTCAGGACGACGACACTATGCAGGCCCTTAGACAGACAGCGGCAACTTGTTAAGCGTAGCTCCAACAACCCCCCTCACCTTTCCACTCTTTCCCCACCATTCAAAATTTCTTCATTACCTCTCCCCTACCGTCCCTTCATCAATTGTAGAACCACCGTTTCAAAAAAAAAGATATTTATATATGCTTGACCGCATTGCAAGGTCAAGACTAAAAACACGAAGTTTGGTCTATTTGCTTAAGTGTTTAAGTGATGCAGCTTATGAAGCACCTCCTGCTATATATAGCAAGGTCTTTGGCCAATACGAGTGTTATTACTGCACACGGATACCAGAAGAAAAAATTAAATTAATTATTGGAAGCTTATGGAAACTCAAGGGACGCAACTCTGTTTCATTCGAAGAACTGCTGGTGAGATTGTTCTATTTTTGCTCATATGTACCACTTTTCATAAATAAACTAGAATCGGGAAGAGGGAGGGACCTTCAGAGCACTTGTTTGAAGCGGTGTGCCTAGGGAGAGTGAAACAGTCAACTTTCTAGGGTTAATCTTGGCCCGATTAACACATCGTGGATAATGAGCGGGCTCTGCTCCCCACCTGCTCGAGTTATTCTGCATTAAGACGGTTTACTCAACGATTGACTCAGGCGCCTTAGCCCTTGGAAGGAGATTCTATAAATCCGTGGTATGTGTAAGTGATGTTGCTTATCGACCAATTACCTTTTTGACCCTTCATACAAGAGTTGGGAAGCATGACCAATCGTTGAATATGTACAACTCTTTTTGACATGATAGATTAATTGCTATGAACGGATGTTCTGATAAGGCTGGTGGTTGTACAATATAATTATATTCATCACCCCATTGTCATTTGCTTCAGATAAATTAATAATCTATAATGAATTTTTGTACTCAACTCGTTCTGGCATCCCGGATCGCTGTTACAGTTGTGTGTTTTTGTGTCAATATTAAATTTAATTTTTAGTTTGTTTACGCGATGTCAGCTTCGTTTTTACGGATATTCGACTACCTTCGCTTGCTCGTCAAGATAAAATAGTGTTTACTGTGCAATACCGACAAACTGTTGTGCTTTCGAGAAAAAATGAGTGAAGTATAATCATTCCAAGAGTGTCCATCAATTTTTTAATCGTGGAATGCAAAAAATGCACAAAGCAAGTAGTGGAATCGGAACGTATTTTTTGCCGCGGATTCTGCGGTTCTGCGTTTCACTTGGTCTGTGCGAACGTCGATCTTCCCGTACTGGATGTTCTAGGCGAATAGGAGAGAAATGTATTCTGGACGTGCAATGCGTGCGTCGATCTTTTTCCAGTAAAAAATTTGAAGGCTTCAGTGGTCGCGATGAGCTTTATCGTGAGCAGGTGCCGGACGCCATGCAATCTGTGCGGGCGGATATATCTGTGCTAGCAGCAAAGGTGGATAACAACCTGCAACAATCTCGACCAAATGCTCTTACTCCCACAATCTGGCCCAATC
This sequence comes from Sabethes cyaneus, assembly GCF_943734655.1. NCBI lineage: Eukaryota > Metazoa > Arthropoda > Insecta > Diptera > Culicidae > Sabethes > Sabethes cyaneus. The sequence continues at coordinate 108,328,140 of NC_071354.1, read as the reverse complement.
TAGAAACTGCACATGCCAACACTCCTAAGCGGAGACGAATGGACGGAGACGACAAACCAGTCGGGCTAATGAGTGTTCGTGGGACAAAAGCAGCCTGTGGTTCGGTTAGAACGGTTCCGTTAAAAGACGATCTTTTCTGGATTTATCTTTCCGCCTTTCATCCAAGCACTTCGGAAGACGACATTAAAGCTTTGGTTGGCGAATGCCTAACCATGGAAACCGAAGCAAGACTGATAACATTAGTCCCGAAAGGAAAGGACCTGGCGTTGCTAAAATTTGTCTCCTTCAAAGTTGGTCTGGATGACGATTACAAAAAGGCTGCCCTATCAAGCGAAACCTGGTCCGAAAATGTCTATTTCCGAAAATTTGAAGATTACTGCTCTAAAAACGTGATGAAGGTTATTGGGTTGAATCGGAAGCTGAATGATGCATCTCCAGCACAAACTTAAGCCAAGCCCATCCTCTGCTTTCTGATGCCATCTCGTCACAAGTACCTTCACATGTAACGCCACAAGCTGCAAATTTGCCTCGCCATTTGAATTATCTCGGTCCTGGAGTTGGAAGTCAGAAATTGTACGAGGATCGATCATCAGGACGCATGATAGCCACCAGTACTAGCGGAGCCCCCAAACTTCTCGACACAGTCCAGCCTCTTCCACAAACGACCAGCAGCCGTCCCGATCCTGTGTTCGAAGCGGGGGAGGGAGTCTCCCAAAAGCATCTCTCAGCAAGTATATTTGCGTTACCGGAAAAATCAGAGGGGTTGTGTATAAGACACGACCGCAAATACAGGTGACGCAGGACTACGTAAGTCTCTTTGTAGTGATAGTAGCATGTATTCATGCTTGTAATCATTCGATTCTTCATGTATACATGCTACATGCGTTGTATGTAACATTTATCAAAGTAGTAACATTGCATACGTTCAATTCTCAAAAGATTGTGCATTTGAAAACAATTTAACAAAATCAAGAACACAAACTATTGCTTTCCTGCTACCTTACTGAAATTAAAGATTGTTTTTATTACCCATGGTTCCCCACGTTGAAGGGATTTTACCAATTCAATCCTATTTTATCAACAGCACATCTGTAGTTAAACACTTCTAATGAAACGGCAAGCATGCGTATTCATACAGAGTCGTATTACACCCGAACACTACAGCTGTAGCACATTTTTCCAACACAGATATCAAATTCGCCATGTTTAATCGTCTCGCAGTAAAGAATTTGCGATCTGTTGGGACAACGAACTTGTGTCATTTTTTCTGGCACACTTCCCTAACACAGACATCAAATTGGACTAGGTTTAATCGCACTCGTAAGAAATCTGTTGGCACGAGGGGGCTTTGTCACTCTTTCTGGCGTACTTCCCAAGCAAGGACATTAAAATGGTCTAGGTTTAACCGCGGTGTTAAGAAATCTTGTTGAAATGAGGAAACTTGGTCACTTGTTTTGGCTTACTTCCCAAGCACAGATATCAAATTGGTATAGGTTTAGATCATCGCAAAGAGTCTTCCAATCAATCACGAAGCGAGAATTCTAGTAAAACATAGGTTCATTATTTTCAATTTTTCAATAGTTCAACATCAAGAACAACATACTTTTCTTCATTTGGGTCAATTTTTAGAAGATTTTCCGATCGATTGGTGTAAGAATATTGAAAATCGATCGGAAAACCGCTGAGCTATTAGCGCTCAAAACCTTTCATTTTTCGTGACGCTCGCATTTTTCGATTGTTTGGAATGACACCCTATCTCAAAACTTGCCGTAAGACGTAGTCCTACGTCAAAAGTGTGCCTGATTCTCGAAACGCTTTCAGTCAACCTTCCCCACCATCTTTACTACCTGGCGGAGCACTGTCAACACCATCTAACCCAAGTAACAAAGTGAGTTTTATTGTACTCTTATGGTGGTCTTGAAGACCAATTTTGGTCTTAAATACCATCATAAGAGTATAATAAAACCCAAATTGTTACCTGGGAAGGGTATGGTCGAGCCATCGCTGCCTGCCTTTGTCGGTCAGCCTGCAGCAGATAAGCCCACTGATCGTCTCCTATCGTTTTACTATCAGAACGTGAGGGGGCTGCGCACTAAAATATCGCAGTTGCGACTGGTGCTTAGTAGTTGCGATTACGATGTACTCGTTTTCACGGAAACATGGCTCCACGCGCATATAGACAATAATGAAATATCGACCGACTACACACACCAAACTCAACTCTTGACCTATATTTTGCGCACGCAAGGGCAATGCAGCACATTGTTGATCATTCTTCTGATGCTGACTTTGTCATATCATTAGGAGATTTCAACCTTCCAAATTTGCGCTGGCGGGTTGACGATGAGACTAACGGCTTAATTCCCTGTAACATGCCGACGGAACACGAACGGAACCTCGTTGAGACGCTGTTAGCTTCAGACCTGCAACAGATGAACAGCTTCGATAACAGCAACGATAGAATTCTCGACTTAGCTTTCGCCATTCTTCCTGAACAACTAGACGTGGTCTCGCCTCCCATACCTTTGATGCCAGTCGACAATCATCATCCACCGATTATTTCATTACTTGACAAGCCAGCCTGCATGAAGAATATGATGATTGTTCGGTTTTTCTTCAATTACGTCAGTGATGGCCAAAGTGCGGCCCGCGGGCCGCATGTGGCCCTTTCAAATAATTCGTGCGGCCCGCGGATTGATTTCAAAGATGGTGGACTTAGGAGAAATTTTTTTGATGACATAGGAGTCCCTCAATTTAATTGTTATGCCTCGTGCATGTTGTGAATCTGCATGTTTTCCGATTTAAATCTTATGGTGATTCCTAAAAAATGGTTTTTGTTACCGCCTATTTTACATATTGTTATGCACAGGAATGGCCAGAGATTATTGCGGCCCGCGGCATTCATGGGTGATCTGGTTTGGCCCGCACCATGCCTATGCCTGGGCACCACTGAATTACGTAGTCGTGCTAACGTAAGAACTAGAATAAATCTTAAATACCTTTGGACACTTCACTTTTTGTTCTTACTTCAATTACGTTTTGTTTGTTTTTCTTCAATTACGTAGTCGTACTAACGTAAGAACTAGAATGAATCTCAAATACCTTTGGACACTTTACTTTTTGTTCTTACAATAAGTATAAAATTACCTTCGTGCCGACCGGTTTCGGGTACCCATCTACGGGGCTGAGTCCAACTAATTATGTTGATGAGAGCAGCTACAGATTTAACTTTGGCAAGCCGAAGAGCGGCGATACTATTGGAGCATCATCCTCGTGCATCAGTGGCCGCTCAGTTGTGAGGATGTGTAATGACTCCCACGCATTCAAATGTGATGATTTCCGTACATTTTTTAAAAGTTTAGCACTATTCCAGTTTATCACATGTTCACTGCTAATGGCATGCATTGCCACACTGGAGTCATTAATACGTTTATTTTCGGTTGCTGCTACATGTTCTTTCACGCGGACTTTAATTTTTCGACAAGTTTGGCCAATATATATCGCCGGGCAATCTTGACACTCGATTTGATAAATTCCCGATTTTTCTTCGGCGGAGATTTTATCTTTCGCGTTACAAAGTAAATCCCGTGGTGTATTATTGCTTTTGTACACTACGTGATACCCATATCGTTTAAGGCGTTGCTTAATCGGATTGGTGGCTTTCGGGTAGAATGGCATGCTGATTCGTTGCACATCATCTTTCTGCGGCTGTAACGTAGTGACATTTTTCCTGTGTCTCTTGCGCTCATGCAGACTAATTATTTTATCGACAAAATTATTATCGAAACCGTTGATTCTAGCAGCTTCGCATATTTTATCCCTTTCCGTTACAAAGCCTTCTTTCTCCATCGGTATGCTGACAAATCATGTGATTTTAATTCTTTGAATGACGCGTTCTTCAATATCAACTGGCTCTGGCAATACGTACTGAATAAAGAGAACTTAGACGAATCGTTACGCATATTTTACACCAAGCTCAATGAGACAAGCTGCGACCTAGTTCTAAGAAGGTTAAGAGCAGCACGATTCAACTTCAACAAGCCATGGTGGACTTCAGAGCTACGCAATCGCCGCAATACTCTGAGCAAAACTCGCAAGCGCTTTTTCCTTACAAAATCTAATGACGATCGCGAATCGCTCCGAAGAGCTGAAGCTACCTACTGGGAACGCGTAAAATCAACCTACGACAGCTATATCTCGAGAATCAATTTTATCGTTAAACAGAATCTAGCACGCTTTCGGGACTTCGTTGGGAAATTCAAATCGAATAACTGCATTCCGAACAATATGAATCTCTATGAAACTGAAGCTCGCACCAACAGTGAAGCAGCTAATCTCTGCGGATTTCTTTGAAAGTGTATATAGCAGAGTCGCATCGGTGCAGAATAGCAACTGCTTCGATCACAACCCATCGCACGATTTCAATCTCTCCGTTATACAGTTCTTCACGCAAGAGGTTCGTACTGCTCTCGAGTCCGTCGTCGTAAGCAAAGGATCAGGCACTGACAATATCCCTCCGACGCTTATAAAAAACTGTGCTGTTAGTCTTGCGTTACCGATTTCACTAATTTTCAATCGCTCACTGCGAGAGATTATTTCCGTCTGCCTGGAAGTCAGCTTACATCGCACAGTGGCGCTCCTCCATACAAAGCTTGGCCAAAAGTCAAAAGTTACTTCAAATCGACTGAATATAACATCTTTAGCTAATTTCGGGTCGTTGATTTCAAATTTGGGATCAGAAATCAAAAAAACTGATCGCTCATTAGGGTGGTTCACAAAATTTAAAAAAAATAGTTTCGTTTTTTTACTTGTTTCATTGTGGTTTTTGGTTTTGAGATGGCAAATTTTGTATTTGCCGATGAAAGCATTAAAAACTTGTATCATAATGCATTAGGGTGGTTCACAAGCCATAAAAAAATTATTACAAAAAAAAACTTGCGATATCCACTAAGCTCGTTCAAACTATAGAATTAGCTCTTCGGAATCGTAAGGTATCTTCACTATATAAAAATAAATTCAGATCGGTTCAGTAATTCAACAGTTATGAATTTTTAAAGAAAGAAAATTGGTCAAAAATGATGATTTTTGGCATCACCCTAACTCAGAAAAAGACACCCTAAGCGCCAAGTAAAAAGTCAGGGGTCTAAAATTTTCCGAAAAGAAACAACTACACAAAATTTGAACAAACACGAGCATTTTTAATTGGGACTTTCGTGGAATTCTCCTATGGAAGAGAAAATCATTCCTTCATGTAAGAAGAAGAAATCACTTCTAATATACCCGCCAAAAAGTCGATATTACTTCCTTAGCGCAGCAAAGCGCAGAAAGCCACCTAGATTTCCAAAAGGTAGAGAAAATTTCCTATAAGATGCATTTAACGTGATCGTTTTCTAACGTTTCCCGTCATACTTTCTTGATCGCTGAATATTGGTGTTGAGTTTCCCATACATTTTGTATGGAAGAACAAAATATCATTCTTCAACATGTTCAACTTCAGACATTTGTCAAAAATTCATTTTAACTTCAAACTGGTTAGAATTTTCAGGTTAACCTCCTAAAGTATTCCAGAAAATGATAAAAATATAATAATGGAAAAAGCTTGAAATTGGATTTTTGACTTTTGGCCAGCTTTGCGCCATAGTGCATCGTCCCGATCCATAAATCTGGAAATCGAAAGTGTGTCACCAACTACCGGGGAGTTTCTATACTCAGTTGCCTCTGTAAAGTGTTAGAGAAGATGATACACAGTGTGTTGTTTACTGCAGTTTCACCAATCATTTCCGACATCCAGCATGGATTCATGAAACATCGTTCAACGACTACTAACTTAATGTGTTATGTGCCCACGTTGACTCGCGAAGATGAGGCAAGAAAGCAGGTCAGCGCAGTGTACCTAGACTTTGCAAAAGCATTTGACACTGTTCTGCACAATATAATCATAGCAAAGTTAGCGCATATTTGATTCCCGGTGTGTTTCGTGGAACGGCTGTCCTCTTACCTGACGGATCGCTCAGAATATGTGTTGGTGAATTCTATACAATCAGATACCTTACAAATTCCTTCCGGTGTGCCACAAGATAGTGTTCTTAGTCTGTTGATCTTCAATTTGTTTGTTAATGATTTGTAACTGCTGATTTCCTCTTCTCAATTATCCTTTGCTGACGATCTGAAAATCTTTCGCGTCGTATCATCCAACAACGATTACGAGGTTCTACAAATGAATTTAGAAGCTGCGTTAATCTGGAGCGGTAACAACGGAATGCACGTCAATAGCAAAAAAATAAAACAATATCTTTCACTCGCAGTAACAATCCAGTGCACCACCGATATTCGCTAGGACCTGACATCCTCGTTAGGGTGCAGTCGATCTGCGATCTGGGTGTGACTATCGACTCTAAAGTGAGATTCAGTGAACATATAGGAACCATCACCGCGAAGGCGTTTTTTGCACTTGGGCTCATTCGTCGCCATGCCTTCAACTTTACCGATGTATACGCGCTCAAAACGCTATATTGCTCGTTAGTACGAAGCATTCTTGAGTACGCTTGTCTAATCTGGTGTCCGTATCAGCTGTTATATCTTCTCTCATAGAACAAGTGCAGAAAAGTTTTTGCGATTCGCTTTGCGCAATCTTCCGTGGAACGATCCAGAAAATCTTCCCAACTATTTAGACCGGTGCCAGTTGATCAAGTTGGAACCTCTGTCAGTCCGGCATAGTTATCAGCAGAGAATGTTTGTCTTCGACATAATCAAAGGAACCACCTATTGTTCTGCATTATTGGAGCAGATTTCTTTTAACGCACCTGACCGACATCTCCGGGGTATGTCAATACACCATCGCACGTGGTATGGCCACTATGACCCGTGGGATTCTTGCCTCCGCGTATTCAACAAAGTTGGTGATTACTTCGACTTTAAGTCGACGAGAACAGTTTTCTCGAATAGAATAAGATCAAACTAAACTGAATTTAAGATATTCAGTCTGTACGACGTTAATCGAAGGCGGTGCAACAATAAATTATATGATTTTTGTACTAGTTTTCTCAACAAGTTCGTAACAAGCCTGCGATTAAAAGCGACTTGCGCGAACAAAATTTAGAAAAACTACAAACACTTACTGTTTATGACTATTATGTGAAAAGAAGCAGTCTTATAATATTGATACATTTTGATGCGTTATACAACATCTGATAACAACTTTTGCAATTTTTATTTTTGTGAGTTTAAAACGATCGACAACGTATCACGTAAGTAAGCAACAGTTATTTGGAGACATGTCGCTTAACGCACCAACGTGAACCTTTTTAACATCCAACCCCTCTAAAACGCCAATTTCGATCTCTGATTACGGGTCTAATTTCATGCTTACTTAAAACTGCTGTTCGACTATTCTCAAAATGAAGCATATCATGAATACACTTTGAGCCTCCACTATCTCGGAATACGGTTGCATTATTATTATTTCCGCTCAATAATAAGACAAACGCTTCTAGGATCATTTCTCCTAAAACTCTGTAGTGATCTGAAAAATAAAAGATCTATTAAACTGAATGAATCAATTAAAGTGTCAACGAGGATGTTAGGAGAATATTCCAAATAATTTTATACTACGGGTATTTCGATTACTATTTGTAATGTTCATTAATATGGATCTCTATATGGATAATCTCTAGAAAAGTAGTGGCGCTGCTGGTGGGCCCATTGTATTCAGGGTAAATTATACAAGAGATACTCTGTAACTAGACGCGAATTGTCACGAATTCTACTTGAATATTAACGGTGCTACGGTGCTGATAATCATCTAAAAGTAGATCCATTTTTTCAATTTGATTATAGTCACTGTAACAGCTTGAGCTTCTGCGGGGTTGGGATTTGCACCAGAGTCTTCAGTGTAAGAGGCGTGAAAGCTAAACAAAACACCGGTAACTTTTTTCGAAACATGTAGTGGATGATATCTGTCAAAATTCGGAATTAAATAAAAAACAAGTTCAACGTTATTTGTCCAACATATATAAACCACCGAAACAGTGACATGACATCCCAAACATTTTGCTTAAGAAGCTTGAATCCAAAAATTAAAAAAAAAATGAATCAAACGATGAATAGTATTGAATAGTAATATAAGCGGAACAGCGAACTTCTTACGATCTTCATGCATGTTATCATTAAAATAAGCTGCGTTTTGCATAAATCTGTCTTATAAGCCGTGGCACGCTTGTATAAGCTTGCTTGCGAGATTTTACGAAATACCAATGTCATGTCAGTTTGCCATTGGACCTGTAAAAATCCAGTGAGGTGCCCGCGCCACTACTTATTTAAGGAAAAGTCTTCAATGTAGACAGGTTTTACTACGTACAGAAAATTACAAGTAATAATCGACATTCGCGTAACAGCAATGAACGTAATATTTGTTGTAAACCATGCAAAATATTGTACATACCTTGGGATCCATCTTCTGTTGTGCTAGAGCTATCCGTTTCTAAAATTATTTTGTACTTCTTTAGACAATTGACAAATACTTCCAATATTCCTACTTCTCGATACACATCGCAGAATAAACTATTATGCTTTAATAAGTTAAGAAAAGTTTTCATGCACAATATGCTGCATTCCACTGAATGATTCGATTTCAACAGCAACGATAACGAAATTAGTTCTTTGCATGGTACAAAGTTTAACTGAAACACAATGAATTCCAGTAAACTGAAAAATCGTTCCCGTACAGGAGGCGTTTTTTTATGAATAATTTCTGAGAATTGACATAACGTATTTTGCGACTCCAAAATAAAATAATTTGCGTTGTCGGAATGATAAACGCTGGATATTGCTTCCAATATAATGCAACAAAGAGATGTATCTTCCGACTTCTGGAATACTGTTTGTAGAACTTGAAAAGCATGCAAATTTCGCACACATGTTCCACGTGCTGATATTTGTGGCATTTTGAAACCGTGCATTTGAAACAGTAAATTATTATTCAATGGAACTTTCAGCTCGTTATATCCGCATACGCAAAGAGATGTTGTGATCAAAACAAGATTTCTAATCGCAGCTTCAGTATCCGGAGACTTCTCTTCTTCTTGATCAAATCTGAAAATATTGTGAAACTAAAATACTTTCTATAGTGCATAGCGAGTTAATATTCACTTTAGTAAAAAATCAACGAGGAATAAATAGCCTTGGCAAGCCTTGAAATCGTCTAGTAAAGTTTGAGACACTTCGCTCGAATCTTTCAAAAAACAAAACACCGAGACCACCATTTCTACCACTTCTAAGGGTTGCAACTGTGAAGATCGTTGCATGTTATCTACGCACAAAGAAACACAACCTTTTTCTGAAATCAAGAAAATTATTGAATCATTTCAAAAACTGAAAAATTATTTAGACCATACCATGAAGATAACGCACAACAAAAGTTGTCAAGCCATGTCGCGAGAGAGTCATCAATATTTCTGCTGCCGATTTCCTCCAAATCACGTTGTATGAAGGGCAGTGAGATGTTACTGCCGAAAAGAGTAATGGCAAATCATCCATACGAGCCAATTCTTCTGCCGGATACGGATGTGAGCAAAGACGTACTAGTACCTAAAAAATAAGACGTAAGATAGAAATATGATTCAATATTGTCAATCTTTCGTATATCATCAATTTCAACTTTTTTGACGAATACAAATTTGACTAAAAGACGGAATTGTATTTTAGTATTGTAAAAATTTCGTATTGTATCGAAATATTATGTGTCGGTCGTTATTTCCACTACCTCGTATTATCAATTGGTGTAGAAAAATCGCTGTCAATAAAACAAGCTTTTCACAATAAAATAAGCCTATATATGTATATTTGCTTATTTGTGTATATGGTAATTAGCAGCATATATGAACAATTGCACTGAATAATAGCGCCGGTTTGTTATTTTATTGTACTACTAGCTGACCCGACAAACTTCGGATTTGCCACAAATTAAACTGTGTTGTGCATAAATCGTGAATCTCGGATGATCTTTGTCACAATCGCGAGTTTTGCAAGTTTCTGAGGAGTTCAACCTTAGATGCTTCATTACGCAGTTACGGAACTATGAAAGCATGGGTAGTTTAATATACAAAATTGCAATTTTTCCGCACAGTAAAGTAGAAAACAACTCCCCTATTGCTTAACCAGATAAAATAAAGCGGATAGCAATATTCTTCGTGATTGTATAACATTTCGCCAAATACCATTTCGTGAAAAATCTTACGCGGAATGTACCATTTCACGGAAGACTTTTACGTGGAAAGTACCATTTCGCAGGGGTGATCCTCTCCTTACTCGCTGTCGTTCGTTCGGACGCAACTAAAGGAAACTAAAGGAGGCCCAGGAAAACAAATAAACAACCCACTACCACAGGGGGGAGGAGTTTCATTTGTATGGGAGCCCCACCCCCTCTTAAAGAGAAAGGGGTCGAAATTCATCATAGAAAAAATTGTTCACTCCAAAAAACCCCTCATGCCAAATTTGGTTCCATTTCCTTGATAAGTTTTCGAAATATGAGGTAATTTGTATTTCATTTGTATGGGAGCCCCCCTCTTAAAGAGGGGAAGGGTAATTTATCATAGAAAAAAATCTTGCATCCAAAAACACCCACTAGCCAAATTTGGTTTCATTTGTTTGGTTAGTTCTCGAGACATGAGGAAACTTGTGTTTAATTTGTATGGGAGCCCTCCCCCCGCCTCTTAAAGAGGGTAGGTGTCGTAATTCTTAAAAAAAATTCTTGCCACCAAAAACCCCCACATGCCAAATTTGGTTCCATTTGCTTGATTAGTTCTTGAGATAAGAGGAAATTTGTATTTCATTTGTATGGGCGTCTCCCTCCCTCTTAAAGGGGTGAGGGGTAATAATTCCCCTCCTAAAGAGGGTAGGGGTCTCAATTCACCAAAGAAAAAATTCTAGCCTCCAAAAACACCTACATGCCAAATTTAGTTCCGATTGCTTGATTAGTTCTCAAGTTATGAGGGAATTTGTAGTTCATTTGTATGGGAGACCCCCTCCTAAACAGAGGAGGGGTTCTAATTCATCAAAAAGCAATTCTTGCCTCCAAAACCTCCACATGCCTAATTTGGTTCCAATTGCTTGATTAGTTCTCGAGATAAGAGGAAATTTGTATTTCCTGCATGTAATGCAGGTAATTGTATATTAAAGTTTTCATTAATATTCGAGGTTTCTTCGCGAAAACCAGCCTCACGTAGTTCTACGCCAACTACGCGGTCATGTCTGAAACACAACCTTTATGATTTGATTTTTACTATTATTTATGATCAAAGCTTTATGAAAACGTCGAATGTGGCCCAATTTTATTGTAATTGTAACAGTTGAACAAAGATAAAAGAAGAGGAAAGTTTCATCATCCGCTTGTCGATCTTTTGAGTACAAAAATTTTATGAATATTAAGCTAATGATAATAATGATCATTAACGCAAGCAGGACTGGTAGGGGGATTGTCGTCAAACTACATAAATGCAATACATTTCAGATCCATTTGGTACGAGTTGATAATAGTTTTATACTTTAACAGCTTATCATGACGTGATCGGAATTAGATACACCTGTGATCGGAATTAGAACCCCCCCCTATAATTGATGATCGGAATTAGGTGCACTGATACATCATACTTTGATGCATTTTTTTTTAACTTTCGGTAAACAATATAGGTATTTTAGAATTTTTTCATGAAACATAATTAAAAATACTTGCTAAAGACACATACCGTGCAAATAAATATCAAAGCTATATTTTTCAGAAGGGACTCAAAGATGAATCATGCCTTAGGTGATCGGAATTAGGTGCTTTCACGGTACGATGAATGCGTCAAAATATAAATTTAAATATATGAATAACACTTCCATCTTCAAGTACTCTTATAGTTCAAGGAATACATTTTTGTGTTATCGATAAATTCCAATTTTATTTATCATCATTAGGGGCATCCTCATTGGCTGAACCAGGAGACCTAGGCGGGGTTAAGTCCCCATTAAGAGAAATTTAGCAGTTTTTTTTAAATTTAAGAGAAAACTATAGTTAGATAACTTTAGATAATAAAAACTTGAGAGTGCTTTTTATTTGCATCATATTATATCATATCATTTGCATATTATGTCGACGAAATAAAATAGTCGAAAAAATGCCAAAAGCTGTAGCCCCTCCTAGAAATGAGCGCTAGTTCCGCCAATGGGCATCCTTAGGTACTTTTTCTTTTCTTTTTGTCTCGGAAACAAATTGTGTATTAAAGTTTAACATCAGTTAACAGAATTGATTTCAACTTCTGCATTCTCTGGAACAGGCAGAGTAATTCTAAACCAAAAATATTATCGAATTAGATATGCGTTTTTGTTTTGCGACCATGTACATTTAATGTTTGGTAAAATAAAATATTTGAATAAAATTGGCAATGATGACATATCAAATTAAAATAAGCATACTCACCTGAACAAATAATTTTTGAAGCATAGAACGTTTCTTTTTACTGGTGAACTTACTGTTAATACTGTTCGCATCATCTTCCTCTAACGCAGGCAAATCAAAGAATAAGTATAGACACTTCACTAGAGTCGACGGTATGGAAGATTGTGTCATTACCTGCAACAACAAATATGCAATTTAATTTGATATTTCTATTTTATTGGTTGACCCAGCAAACTTCGTGTTGCCACAAATGTACATGTACATAAATTGTAAATCTCGGATAACGTTTGTCACGATCTCGAGTTTTGGAAGATTCTGAGGAGTTCAACCTTCGATGATTCATTTTGGCAGTTACGTAACCCATGAAACCATGGGTAGTTTATTGCACAAACATTCAATTTTTCGTCACAGTCAAGTAGAAAACAACTCCCCCTATTGCAACCCAGATAAAATAAAGCTGATAGCATTTAAATTTGTCCGCCACGATTGTACAGTCAGTCCACAATCATGGGTCACACACAATTGAGCCGTTCCGAATTATAGTGGTCCATTGACCATTTTTGTCAAAAATGAGATTTTTGCATAAATTGCATCTTTTTGGATAGATGTACTATATAAACACTAAAAATTACAAAATAATAGGTTTCCAACCTGCTTTTTTCATGTTGAATTTTTAGTCCGGAACAGAATGACGATTCTGTTCCTCATTATAGTCTATGAGCATGGGACTTACTTGTGACAGAGATTAAAATAAAACTCCCATAATTTGGGCATTAGGTGAAAGTAGTTAATAAGCGTAAGTCGACTATTGTTTTTTTTTTTTTGTTCCGATTGGGCTCCCCCTCCCTATATGGGAGCCCCCCCTTATCAGCAAAAGTCTTGTTTTCGTCAAACCCGCTAATTTTCTTTTGCTTATATCTCCGGAAATATTAAGTCTAAAAAGATACTATTTTCACATTTTCAAAGAAAATTCGAATTCGGTTCAAAGGAATTCGAAAAAAGTGGTGCACTGGTGCTAAAAAATACCAGGTCTGCCAATATTTTTTCATTCGATTTGAAAATTAAAGTTCTATTTTTCTCTCAATGAATACATTTTAATCTCAAAAGTTCCGACTCCATCGTATTCCACAGTTTTTTTTTACATTAGAATCACCTATCGTCACGCAATATTCCTTGCCGATCCAGAGACGTTTTGAAGCAAGCGGCGTCCAATTTCTTATGTAAAACCAAATGCAAAATATTTTTTTCATGAAGCAGTGAGTCTCTATGCGCTGTTGTGAAAGCATGTATACAGTATGTAGTAACATTTTCCTGAGCAGTGTTGCCAGCTTTTTAGTTTAAATTTTGTAATTTGGCAACAATCTCAATTTTTTTTTATTTTTATATAAAAAATCTGGAAAATGCGATGAAATTGGAACTTTTAAGATCAAATTGTATTCATTGGAAGAAAAATAGAAATTTAGTTTTTAAATCGAATCGAAAAATATTTGACACCATTGATATTAAAAAAATACTATTTTTTAAATTCATTGGGCAATTTACTTTGAAATGTGAGAATAGTGCCTTTCTAGACTTGATGTTTTCGGAGATATAAGCAAAAGAAAATAAGTGGATTTGACGAAAACAGCCAAAGTAACAATTTGGGTTTTATAACACTCTTATGATGGTTTTTATGACCAATTTTGGTCTTAAAACCGCAATAAGAGTGCAATAAAACTAACATTGGTACTTGGGACGGCTTTTGCTTATAAAAAGGGGCATCAAATCTAGAATTATCTAGATGCAAAATTGCTTTGTATTAAAAGTTGGACTTTTTCTAAATGTCAACTCCCATGACCCAATGTTCCCAATAGTTGTTCTCGAAGCGTAGAATAGTGTTGTAAGAATCTTGCTACATTGGCCGCAGAGAAAGCAGAAAAAGTATTGTTTCAATAATAGTGATGCACAGACTAAAAATATGCGCTGTGCGTGTCAACTCCACTAGCCCAGCACGGACTTTTACGTCACTTTCCATGCAAAATAAACAAATTTAGCACAAAAGTTGCGCATCCGATCAATATCGAAGAATCCAATAAATATTGAAATATTTATAATGATCAATTAGGTGGTGCGACCTTCCGAAAAACGATCAAATCTATTCAACAGTTGTTGAGAAACGTGGTCTGGTAAAGAGCGGATCAGTCGCACATTCATGAAATTCTAAATTTCGAAACTCTGTGAAGTTTGTACGCAACAGATTCGTTGCACCTGAGTCAAGATAACGTGCCATCTTTCATTTCATTTGTGCATTGGTGATGGAATTGAATAAAAATGTGCCAGCTACTTGAAATAAATGTTATCCTTGCGCAGCCATAGCTTTTTCGGTATATTTTCTTCGCGTGTTAAAAATCCCTGACTTCAAATGAAATTCCCTGGCATTCCCTGACTTTTCCAGGTTGAAACGAATTTTCCTGACATTTCCAGGTTTTCCCTGATTTTCCAGGTAATCGACACCCTGGTCACAATAGTTTGCTATAACGCAAAAATGAGTTATTTTTGAGGCATAGTGTCTTTGAAGAAGTTCAATAATAAAATATAGCGCAACTTTCTGCACTATTAGGGTGATCGTGAATTCACCTACGAACTTTTGTTTTTTTAAATAATTGCAAAAAAAAATTGGTTCTTCAAAAAGTTGCAGAGCATACTAAAATAAGCAATTTTGCTGAATATAGTAATTATCTATCTCTTACCGGTTGCGATATATAATGATTATAAAATTTTGATTATTAAATGATTATTATGATTATTAAATTTTAATATTAGCAGTGAAACGTTCAAGTGTCGTTTACGTAATCGTAGTTCATTCTAATTTGTTAGTTAGTAGTTTTTTTATCTCATGTAGACCTTGTTGTCAGATGATCCGAAGAATAAATAAAAAATAAATAAAAATAAAGTTTTTGTCCTTCCGGTGTTGGGCCACTGAAGGGGGGGGGGGACGAAAAAAAACAAAGAGATTTTTTTAATCGACCAAAAAAATAGATTTAGACATTTTTACTTTAAGTTTAAACGTGAAAATCAAATCTATTCTTGCTTTTAACATATGCGTTATTATCTTCCATGCAAAAATCTACGAATAAAGACAAAAACGAAAGAAAAACTTTTTGGCCTATTTTCGGAAATTCCGTTGTTCGAATTTCCATTTCTGTTTCGTGCTAGAATCATTAACTTAAATCGTACACTAATTTTTCGAGTTTTTCAGGCTGTAGAAGCTACAGACAATTGATTTTATGAAAAAATGGTATCATATCCTACAAATTATATTTTTGACCCCCGATTTTTCAAGCCAATTTCCAAGGGGGGGGGATGGTGACAAAAACTTTTAAAACTATTTGCAATGACCAAACTTATTAATTTTTTTTTCTCTCTTTATTATCGAGGCAACTTATTAAATATGCGTCCTAGCAACAAACAGTCTTCAGAGAAAATGTGTATTTTAGCATACTGAATTACTTTGTAGAGCACTCGAAAGCAGTAAAAAAATCGTGTGCAAAGTTATTGAGCATAATTGATTTTTAAGCGCACCTATTTAACACATCATTGTATTTCACAACCGGTACGAGACAAATAGTTAATGTATCCAGCAAAGTTGCTTATTTTAGTATGTTCTGCAACTTCTTGAAAAAAAATTTTTTTTTTTTAAATTATTTAAAAAAACAAAAGTTTGTATCACCCTGATAAGTGAATTCACTGTCGCCCTAATAGTGCAGAAAGATGCGCTATATTTTAATATTAAACTTCTCCGAAGACACCACCCTTGAAAATTACACATTTTTACCCAATTGCTAATGTTCGCGTTTTTTCAAAATTTGACCACTCAGGGGTGAGGGTCTCAAACCATCATAAAATAAATTCATGCCTCCAAAATCCCCTACATGCCAAATTTGGTTAATTAGTTCTCGAGTTATGAGGAAATTTATATTTCATTTGTATGGGATCCCTTCTTCTTAAAGAAGGAAATTTGCATTTCATTTGTACGGGAGCCCCCTCTCTTCGAAGGCGGAGGGGTCTCAGTACACCATGGAAAAAATTCTTGCCTCCCAAAACACGCCTCCCAAACATTCTCGAGGCACAGTCAGTCCACAGTCACGAGTCACACACAATTGAGCCGTTCCGAATTATAGTGATCTCTACGGGGGGCTTATGCCCCCCCCTCTCGGTGGTCGGCACTTCCGGCGGCAGGTCGCCGGCAACACTCGCGGCCTGTGGCCGTCTCGCGCTGAATTATCTAATGTAACTACTGATAGTTTTTGGTGGTCTTGTTATTGATTAATGTTTTATGAAAGAGTCTAAAATTTCTCGAGTTCCATTAGTTTTTGAGTTATGCAAAAATTTCTGTTTTATTTGTATGAGAGTCCTTATCCCCCTACCATAGGAGTGAGGGGTCTCAAACCAACATAAAAAAAAATTCTGCCTCCAAAACCCTCCACATACCAAATTTGGTTCCATTTGCTTAATTAGTTCTGGAGTTATAAGGAAACTTGTATTTCATTTGCATGGGACCCCCTCCCCCTCCTAAAAAGGTGAGGGATCCTAATTCATCATAGAAAAAATGCAAGCCTCCAAAAACACCCACATGCCAAATTTGGTTCCGTTTGATTAATTAGTTCTCGAGTTATGAGGGGACTGCACTATTTCGTCAACGCGGTCCCTAAAACTTCTGGGAGTCATGGTCGACGACAAGCTCAAGTTCGGGAGCCACGTCGACTATGCGTGCCAGAAGGCTTCCACAGCTATTTCGGCATTGTCTCGTATGATGTCTAATAGCTCTGCGGTATATGGCAGCAAGCGAAGGCTATTAGCCAACGTGGTCCAGTCCATACACAGGTATGGCGGACCGTGGTCATCGGCGGTAGGTGCCATCATCCGGGGCGAGATTGTGCCAAAAAAACATATTTTGGTTCTTTAGCTCAGTATACACACAATTTAGGAACTAAGTTGATTTCAAACCTGTTAATATATACTAAATTGCTCAATTAACAACTACCGTAGAGATGGTTTAGTTACAATAAAACATAATTTTACTGGAAGTGCATGAACTTTGGCACAATCTCACCCCTTCTTGGGGGTGACATTGTGCCAAAAACATAAAGTTAAGCTAAAACCCTAAACAGTGAACATTAGCATGTTTACAAACAATATACATAAATATCAGTATAAAGTAGTTCATATGAGGCCGTCCATGAACTGAGTGGACTATTAGGGGCAGGGGGTCGACCAAAAACAACGCATCATACAAAAAGTATGAACGAAAATAACCCGGAGAGTTCTGAAATAACTAAAAATGAGTTCGCAGTGAATGGACAGCCTTTATATAGCCAGTAGCGTTTCTAGGGTTAACAAGGGGGAGATATATGAAGGGGTGTATCCTAAGGGGGCATACCTTTGATCATTTAACAAAATTAACCATTACTTCGTTCGAGAACCCGCGGCCGCAGAACATGTGGCCTATCCCACCCCCCTCCCCCTCCTTAAAACTAGCAGTTTATACACGGTATAATATATTCGTCTTATATTAGAGTGTTTATTCAAAGTATCTGAAATTTCCAGAGAAAAAGTAAAAATTAGTATAAATTATTTAGCAGACCTATGATGCTGTTTGCTCCAGAATGGATGATGCAATCTAATCTATCAAAATATTGTGCTCAATAGTAAGGAATGTGAGTGCACTGGTGTATACTGACGTATTTTTGTTGTGTATGTGAAATCCACAAATTGGATCGATCATTATGGCTTGGCACAATCTCACCCCCGTGAAGCTCGAAAAGTACAAAGTTTCGAAAAATATAATTTTCGTAATCAAAACTTATCCAACGCATAATAACCTTTCACTACATTGTAAATGATTAGTTTATATACCTTCAAGATAGCAAGTTGATGCGATTTCTTGTTTGGGTTGGTTTATGCGGGACATTTTTTACAAGCATTATTTCCGCGTATTTTTGATCGCGAACTTTGAAACCCTGTTTAGGCTAAATAGTTTGCTAATATTATCTGTGTTTCATTCTAAGTTATGAATAAATATGTTATGTTCATGGTCATTTTGAATTTAGGTCACCAGTTTCTATAGATATAATAAATTTTCACAAATAAACATTTTTGGTTTTTGGCACAATCTCACCCCCGTGGCATAATCTCACCCCGGATGGCGGAACCAAAAGCTATCTAGCCAAGCTGGAAAACACCTATCGTCTCATGTGCTTAAGAGTGGCGAGTGCGTATCGCACAGTTTCACATCACGCAATCTGCGTCTTAGCGGGTATGATGCCTATTGGCATCATCATCATCATCATACGGAGTACCACAAGATCGGCCCCGATGACCACATGGCAGCGGGCATGGTCTAATTCCACAAAAGGTCGGTGGACACATCGACTTATCCCGGAACTATTCGGATGGGCCAACAGACGCCACGGCGAAGTCAACTTCCAACTCACACAGATTCTGTCAGGGCATGGTTGTTTCAGACAGTATCTGCACAAGTTTGGGTATGCGGAGTCCCCCGCGTGTCAAGCACAATAGCCCCTCCCTGAAGTAATACCGATAAGGTGGTGCCAGGGGGGATGGAGGCTGGAGACTCGAGTAGGGTTTTAGTGGGTTCGGATCCTCACGCCCCAGTAGGGGGGTCGGGATACCAAACCCCACTCCCTGAGTTGTCTTCTCAGGTGTCTGATCGTACCGTATCTTTTAAGGTGCTCAGCAGATTTCCTTACTCGTAAAAAAAAGAATGCCCATGTGCTACATTCCGTTTTCGAAACTTGACCTTCTGTTTTTATTCGACAGATTTCGAATAATTGTTAATTGCGGGGCTTGTGCTACGATCTTATTGATTCTAACAGCCACTCCCAGCTAAGATTCTAACATACGAGGACTGGCTTGTTTGATCAGCGTCGTACCTCGGTGGCATCCGGGAGGGCTGCTCAAAACTGCTATTATCGGTTCGAAATGACAAAAACGATTCACTAAATAAATTCACTAAACAGGAAAAGATAAGAAAAAGAAATGTCAATGTTATCGTTTAGTTTTACTACCTCATTAGATTGATTTAACCAATTTTAATGGGGTCTAAGGTTCAGCACGGGTCATCCATAGACCTACGAGTGCCGATTCCGAAATGGTAAATTCGATTTAGAATGACTGATTTTCTTTGACATATGAAAAAAGGGTCTACATTTCCAATTTCAAGACTTTGGGTAACCACATGGCTAAAAAAAAGCAAAGCCATGGGTTTATACCGTCTTTAGACATTACCCTTCTTTATCGACAGACTTCGCAGCCGGCTGTTACAGTACAGGAAAATTACGGGGCCAGTGCAACGATCCTATTGACTCTAACTAGCAAGCCCCGCCTAGCCGAGATTCGAACATACGACGACTAGCTTGCTAGACCAGCATCGTACCTCGAAGCTAACTGGGCACATGGCTAATATCTTTTTTACACAAGCGGTTCCTCACCTTACTTCGGTCACTAGTCCGTAATTTTCAATTACCGTGAGCTCTTGTCGTTTTGTGGCCAAGTATTTTAGTATATAAGAGCTGGATAAAAGTACGCGTCAAATGCCACCAGTTCCATTCAAATTGGATATAAATTGGCGGAGTTATGGTAATATAATATTACGGGACTGTTAGGCGGGTGACCACATGACTTTAGTATTTTTCTCATAAGGCTTGTTCGCGACAAAATTTGGACACCCCTAAACACACACAGCTTCGGAAATACATTAACAATGAGTGAAATATTTTGCAAAGTGGTAGACGTATGTCTGTTCTTTCTGAAAATATAACACTTGTTTATATTACAAGCGCTCAGAGCAAAATGGCGTCGACAGAAGAGCAGGTGCGAAAAGCAACTGTGTGCGGTCGCAATGAAAATCCGGATCTCTCGTTAAGAAAACTTGCCAAAAAGCTTGGACTTTCTCCAAGCACTGTTCACAGTGTTTTAAAATCGTTCGATACTCGCTTGACAACAGCTAGGAAGAAGGGAAGTGGAATAAAAACGGATCTGAGGAACCACCACAAGGATGCGAACGTAAAACAAATATTACGGAGGAGACCAGATCTTTCTGTACGTACCATTGCTCGTAAAATAAAAATGTCGCCAACATTCGTGCTCACTTCTAAGCAACGACAAGGCATGAAGTCTTTGAAGGTGAGGACTGTGCCAAACCCTAATGATAAGCAAAATACGACGGCCAAAATACGCGCTCGTAAGCTTTATCGCGAATATTTAACGAAGTTTCCATACGTTATAATGGACGATGAAACGTATGTATGTCCTAGAAGACTTTAACCCATTTTCTCCCAGCGTTGCGAAAACGCAACACACTTTCATTCGTTTCTAGAGAAGGCCCGGTTGAAGATATTAACTTGGACCCAGAGAAACAAAGAAAGATTGGAAAAAAATCTAATCGACCTGTTTTTGCTCAAAGGCCAGATGTTACATGTCACATAATTACAGCTGTGACAAAACAACAGGTTTTGCTATTTTTCAGACAGTTAAGGAAAAATGCTCACAAAACTCGATTTTACCTCTATTAACGCCTGACATTAGTAAGAATCGGTTGCTTGCCAAAAAAAAACTTTGTTTCATAATTTTGATTATTTTTGTAATTTTCAGATAGGTTTGAAGCTTAGGAAGTAACGATATTCAAAATTTGCAACGGGAATGCTTGTTTTCGTTCGTTCGCTGCGGTGTTTCATTTGATGTCGTTGCTTTTTAGTAAACAAATGAATATAAATCTTATCTTTCGCTTATTTAATATATCCCAAAAACATTATAAAAGTTTACATAACATAGAATTCGCTGCTTCACTGATGGCAGATGGAGGAGCCGTTGTGATAAGAGTGTAATA
Source organism: Sabethes cyaneus (assembly GCF_943734655.1). Taxonomy (NCBI): domain Eukaryota; kingdom Metazoa; phylum Arthropoda; class Insecta; order Diptera; family Culicidae; genus Sabethes; species Sabethes cyaneus. The sequence continues at coordinate 108,306,817 of NC_071354.1, read as the reverse complement.
AAATTGTTAAAGTACCTTTGCCTCCGGAATATCTGGAGGAATTGAGTGATGGCAACGACAGTTTCATGGACCCAAATTTAATATTACAACCTTTCCGGAACGTGTTGGTAGGCATTCAATCATCTGCGATGACATGCATTTAGCATTCAAACTGCATACTATGCGTCTAGTGCCAAGATGGTCTCCAACCCAAATGTTTCGATATCTATCTATCATAAAACATAACATGTAATACTCTATAGAATTTTCCTGAAAGTTTCAACTTTCTATCCCTGCTGGGAAAAGTGTGGGGCTTAATGGGTTAAACAGTTTCCTGATATGTCTTTTTACACTGCCATGAAACGGAATGGCGTTGCAGGGCATTTTAGGACAAAGAAGAAACCCAAGTTCCCCAAAAAATATTTAGTATGGCAGGCCATATGCAGCTGTGGTCGAGCAAGCAAAAGTTACATCACTACGGGAGCGGTTAACAAGGAAATATATCGTGAAGAATGCCTGCAGAGACGATTGTTACCGTTCCTACACAGCCAGGATGTACCCTCGCTATTTTGGCCTGATTTGGCATCCTGTCACTACACCAAAGATGTTTACGAATGGTATGATGCTAATGGAGTCCATCTTGTACCGAAGGAGCCGAATCCCCCATCGAGCGGTATTGGGCTTTGGTGAAGAGAGAGCTGTTCAGCACAAACAACAAGCAACAACTATAGATCAATTTCGAAAATCTTGGACAAACGCAGCTAAATTGGTTGCCAACAAGTCTGCACTGACCCTCATGGCAAGGGTAAACTTCAAAGTTCGCCAATTTTTCATGCAGACCAAATAAGTAATGTTAATTTGTTTGATAATTATTAACGATACACACATAAATGATATAAACTTGTTTCATGGATTAAACTTCTAGCAAATTTGTTTTATTGTAAAATTAAGGTGTCCAGATTTTGTCGCGAACAAGCCTTACTTTGTAAAAATAAACAGGTCAATTTCAATATGTTTTTAAAAAGTACACTAAAAATAAAGACTAATTATTCACTTAGCTCAAAAACGATAAAAATCGATATTGGTGAATGAATGGGTTAAAACCACTCAAAAAAATCGATATGGGACCCATATGCAAATATAGACAGTAAACGTCGTAAAGAATTTTCGACCGGGGGGGGAAGGGGAAGGGGAGTTTCCGTCCCTTTTTTTTTCAAAAAACACGTTAAAATTTTGATGACGTCTTTTCCAACCAATTAGGATGCCAGGATTTCTAGTTATAATTTTACAATTTTTTACTAGTGTACACTTACGAATTAATAGCGTTCTTCATTTGAGCCAACGCGTAGAAGTTGTTCCGATCGATTGGTGCAAATGCAAAAATATTGAGAATCGATCGAAAAACCGTTAAAACATTAATATTCAAAACGTGACCACTATTCGAAATAGATTTTTTGGAATGGCACCCTATCTAGCCAAACCTTTACCGTAAGACGTAGTCCTACGTCAAAAGGGTGTACAAAGTTTTACGCAGTTCATTAACCTATTTCCTCCCAGCGTTGCGAAAATGCATCGCACCCTTCTCTCGATTCTAGAGAAGGCTAGGATTGAGATATAAGCTTAGACCCTAAAAACCAGAGCATGATTGGGAAAAGATCTAATCGACCTGTTTTCGCTCATAGCTTAGATGTTACATAGGGTACGGGAAGGTATTTTCAGCCCATTGCTTAATAGGCTAGCTGAACACTAGCCAGTATCCTGAACAATATTCAGGAATTGCGTTGCAACTATATTTATTCGAGACAAGATTTTTATACCAATTGATAGAATAACATTTACTGAATATCGGAGTGCATTTAGGTCGTAATGATACGCCACTGATTTTGTGTTATAGTATTGAGAAATGATGAAGTTGCTGCGGATATTTTGGGCCACTTGTTTTTTAAAGATCTGGCAGGAAGAAAAGGCATGCATGGTACAAAACGTATCAGTTATAAAGCAATCCCATAAATAACTCAATGCGTGGTAAGGCGCGCGCGGCCCTCGGATGGCAAAGGCGAAACCGGTGAAAGCGGTAACGTCAATTACTATTTATATTCATTTCACTATTTCATATATTCACTTAAGCAATGCCACTCACAGATTCTCATAAACATACATATCCAGAAGCGCAGTTTACATTAGTCTTTAATCTAATGATCTGATATAGTCCTACGTCACCCTTTCGTACAACCCTTAGGGCTGTACCTTTTAGTTTTTTCTTAGTTGAACGAAAACAAAACTTTTCTGAAAGTATCAGCTTTTTATCTCTGCTGGACAAAGTCTGGGGCTTAATGGGTTAACATGTAATCATGTCATCATATAAGCTAAATAATAGCAACTTTGAGGTTTGTTTATGTTTTGAACCTGGAGAAGAAATCTCGCCTTGTTTTGACGTAGGACTACGTCTTTCATGAAGGTAGCTGGTATAGGGGGTCATTCCAAAAAAATCAAAAATGCGAGCGTCTTCTCGTCCCAACAAAATTTCTTACGAGCGCGATTAAACGTATTAAACTTATTTGTTGGAAAAGTGTGCTACAGCTGTAGCATTCGGTTATAATATAATTCTGTATGGATGCACATGTTAGCGTTTCATTGGAAGTGCAGTGAAAAGATGTGCTGCTGAATGGGATCGAATTGGTACAATCCCTTAATCGTGAGGAAACGACTGGTAATAAAAACAATCTTTGATTCCTGTAAGAAAAAATACAAGGTATACAGCCCTAAGGGTAGTATGAAAGGGTGACGTAGAACTATATCAGATCATTAAACTATTGTAAATTGCATTTCTGGCATATATATATATATATATATATATATATATATACACGTTACACCACAACTACCCGACCAAAGCGCACCCGAAGTCAAGACGTCAGCGAAAACCCAGCCGGGACCCATAGCAACACACCGAGGAACCAAACCATCAACGCAACCATCGATCAACAACCGATGACGACTGCAAGACCCGATCGAACCACGCGGACAAAGGTTGAATCAGAATCGAACCACCCGAGGAAACGACGCATCAGCAGATTCAGTAGATATAAGCCTTATAGAATTAATTTTCAATTCAGTCTTGTGTGTAGTTAGGAACGATCAAGTGTTAAAAGTATAGTGAATAAATTTTTTTATGCTAACGTGAAACTTTATAGCATAATTGGCGCAGTCTTAAGGCCAAGTGGTTAAACGAAGTGAACAGTGTTAACAGAGCGAACATCTAGTATCACAGTCACCAAGTTTACAACGGAGGAAAACCCCTACGTCTACAGCAGACACCAGATAATTCAGCAAGAGCAACCCCTGAGCGGATATCAAGGACTTGCGGTTATCAGGAGGATTAATCCCGCCATTTGGAATCTACCCCTTCCGACACTATCTACCCAGGCTCCAGGAGATGAAAATAACAATCTACCCGTAAGTAATCCACGACTTTTAATCAAAACTTAACACAAAACCATACTGATTCAGAGGTGCGAGCCCCCACCAGCGGTAAGCAGACACCTGAAATATCACAAAAAAAAAAAAACTAACCACTAATCGCGAAAGCGCAGTGTAAGTGAATATCGTACTCGTACTCAAGCATGGCTGAACTTAAACCAGACCTTTCGGATACGGAACTGGACGATGTTCAACCAGTTCCGATTCCACAAATTACAGTTGAAGGTTTGCTCCAGCACATTAAGAGTCTAACCAACAACCAAAAGAACTAATCGGTCAAATTAGACACTTGAAAGCAAAAGCTGAAGATCCCTTCTTACAATTTAGGACCCCAGACCCCATTAAAAATTTAGCAACATTTGCGGGTAATAAAAAAGAGACCCACGCTTGGCTAGAGGACGCCGAAAATACTCTTGATCTTTTTAAAAGCTATCAAGACGAACCGGTGTATAGTCAACTGGTCAGGGCAGTGAAAAATAAAATTACGGGAGAAGCAAAAGAAATTTTGATTGCTGCTGGTAACCCGAACGGTTGGGCAGAAATCAAGGAAGTAATTTTAAACTCCTACGGAGACAGACGCGATCTAACGTCGCATATTCAATCCTTGTTCTATATTACCCAAGGAAATAAGACGTTAACTGAATATTATAACAAAATCAAAACCATCGATACTGCTATCAAATCAACAGCAGCAATGATGGAGGACTACGTTAACTCAACAAAAGCAATAAATAGCCTAGTGAGCTTAATAACGCTCACCAGATTTATAGACGGACTGACGGATGATTTACCAATGCATGTCAGAAGCTACAGGCCAAAAAGCCTGGAGGAGGCTTATGCCATCACAACCCAATACGCGAATGCTGCATACAGACAAAAATTTAATAAAAGACCGCCATCCGACCATATCAACAAAAACGTTAGACAAACAAATTCTAACTTTAATAATCCAAATGTACCTCTCGTTAATATTTCAAAACCGCCTACAAATTTTAATAACAATAGTAACCAATTCATCGCAAAACCGTCCACCTCAAATTTCAATAATAACGGTAACCCACATACAAAATCTTATGGGTCCGGAAAATTTAAAACAAGAGCCGCCCCACCGGACGACGACGTTTCGATGAGAACGGCAAGGTCTCATACAGAGGTTAACAACCATGAAACCGAACGCAAAAACTGCGAGGACGAATTTGACACCTCACAACAACAAGACGAAAACGTGCTTAATTCGGACGACGACGATTACTTTGTCGACGAGGAATTAAATTTTCACGTGGAAGAAGCACCACAAAGAAAAAAAGAAAAAATGACAACAATTTCGTTCCGTACATAACTATCCAAACTTCAAAAGGTGAAATGAAATTTTTGATCGACACAGGAGCGAACAAAAATTACATATCTCCAGCACACGTAAATATTGAAAACTGTAAGATAGAGCCAACATCAAAAGTGACCAATATAAAAGGCACACACACCATAGATAAATCGGCATCATTTGACCCATTTCAAATTAACAAAAAATTAAAATTTTTCATTTTCGAATTTCATAAATTTTTTGATGGACTCATTGGATACGAGTCACTACGAGACCTAAATGCGAAAATCGATGCTAGCAAAAACATTCTGAAAATCGGTAGAAAGACCTTCCATATGAAAAAGAGATTCCCCGAAAAACATAAAATAAACTTAACAGAACAAAAATTTCAATTTGTAAAAATCAGAACAAAAAATGATGGAGATTTTCTCGTAAAAGAAGAAAAACCTTTCGACAATTTTTCAATATTACCAGGCCTCTACAGAAGCACAAACAAAGTAGTTTTTATAGCAGTGCAAAATCACTCAGAAACATCGATCGAAATTAACGCAAACGAACTCAAACTTTCTAATGACTTAGATAAAGAAATTGAAAATGACCCGTTCGACCTGATGGATTTACCAAAAACGGTCGACCCTGCAAAATACACATTTAGAGACGATCACATGAATGATGAAGAGAAGCATGCCCTCAAGAAAGTGATCAACAACTATAGAGACGTTCTTTACGTGGAGACAGATAAACTGTCGTTCACCCACAAAATAAAGCACAACGTCAGAACGGTCGACAATGTGCCAGTACGCTCCAAATCGTACAAATATCCTTACGTATACGAAAGTGAGGTACAGGACCAAATAAAGAAAATGCTTGCGGACGGAATAATCAAGGAATCTATATCACCATACACCTCTCCTGTATGGGTAGTCCCAAAGAAACCTGATGCGTCTGGCAAAAAGAAATTTCGTTTAGTCATTGATTATAGAAAACTTAATGAAAAAACAATCAATGATAAATATCCCATACCAGAAATCACGGATATTCTGGATAAATTAGGTAAAGCAAAATACTTCTCAACGATCGATTTGGTTTCTGGCTTCCACCAAATTCAGTTGGCAAAGAAAGATACAGAAAAAACCGCTTTTTCGGTAAACGGTGGCAAATACGAATTCACTCGTATGCCATTCGGATTAAAGAACGCTCCAGCGACGTTTCAAAGAGTCATGGACTGCATTCTTCTTCGCTCGGCTTCCCGGGTTGCGATAGGATAATATATGATGAATTACATCCCCGAAACTTCGAAGTCGTAGCACTGCAGGAACTTTGCTGGACAGGACAGAAGGTATGGAAAAGCGGGCATCGAGCGGCTACTTTCTACCAGAGCTGTGGCACCACCAACGAGCTGGGAACCGGCTTTATAGTACTGGGAAAGATGCGCCAGCGTGTGATTGGTTGGCAACCGATCAACGCAAGGATGTGCAAGTTGAGGATTAAGGGCCGTTTCTTCAATTACAGTATCATCAATGTGCATTGCCCACACGAAGGGAGACCCGATGACGAGAAGGAGGCGTTCTACGCGCAGCTGGAGCAGGTGTATGATGGCTGTCCGCGACGGGACGTGAAAATCGTCATCGGTGACATGAACGCGCAGGTAGGACGGGAAGCTATATATAGACCGGTAATCGGGCCAAACAGCCTGCATGCCGCAACGAACGACAACGGCCAACGATGCGTAAATTTTGCAGCTTCCCGCGGAATGGTAGTCCGAAGTACCTTCTTCCCCCGCAAAGATATCCACAAGGCCACCTGGAGATCACCAGACCAACGAATAGAAAACCAAATTGACCATATTCTAATCGACGGTAAATTCTTCTCTGATGTTATAAACGTTCGCACCTACCGCAGTGCGAATATAGATTCGGATCATTTCCTAGTTGCAGTTTGCATGCGCTCAAAACTCTCGACGGTGCATAACACGCGTCGAAGTCGTACGCCGCGACCCAACATCGAGCAGCTACGAGTCACCGGAGTTGCCCAGGAATACGCGCGGCAGCTGGAAGCAGCGCTACCAACGGAAGAGCAACTTGGCGCAGCAACTCTTGAAGATGGTTGGAAAGGCATTAAGACCGCCATCGGTAGCACTGCACTAGCGGCACTAGGTACAATGAATCCGAACCGAAGAAACGATTGGTTCGACGGCGAATGCGAGCAATTAGTGCAGGAGAAGAATGCAGCACGTGCGAGGATGCTGCAATACCGTACGAGGGCGAATGTGGATCGATATAAACAAGCACGGAACAGGCAAAACTCAGTCTTCCGGAGGAAAAAGCGCCAACAGGAAGATCGGGATCGCGAGGCGATGGAAGAACTGTACCGTGCTAACGATAAACGGAGGTTCTACGAGAAGTTAAACCGCTCGCGCAAAGGCCATGTGCCGCAGGCCGATATGTGTCGAGACTCAGACGGTAATCTTCTCACGAACGAACGTGAGGTGATCGAGAGGTGGAAGCAGTATTATGACGAGCACCTTAACAGCGATGTAGCTGAACATGGAGGTGACGATATGGCAATAGATCTTGGAGCACGTGCAGAAGACGACAGAATACCAGCCCCTGACCTCCAGGAGGTAGCAGAAGAGATCGGTCGGCTGAAGAACAATAAAGCGGCTGGGGCTGATCAGCTACCCGGCGAGCTGCTGAAATACGGTGGTGACGCACTGGCTAGAGCGCTGCACTGGGTCATTGTCAAGATTTGGGAGGATGAGCTACTACCGGAGGAGTGGACGGAAGGCATCGTGTGTCCGATCTACAAAAAGGGCGACAAGTTGGATTGTTGCAATTACCGCGCAATCACGCTGTTGAACGCCGCCTACAAGGTACTCTCCCAACTTTTATGTCGTCGACTATCATCATTTGCAAAGGAGTTCGTGGGGCAATATCAAGCGGGATTCATGGGTGCCCGTGCCACCACGGACCAGATTTTCGCGCTTCGGCAAGTGTTGCAGAAATGTCGCGAATACAACGTGCCCACGCATCATTTATTCATCGACTTCAAATCGGCGTACGACACGATCGATCGAGATCAGCTATGGCAGATTATGCACTACTACGGATTTCCGGATAAACTAACGCGATTGGTCAAGGCGACGATGGATCGAGTAATGTGTGTTGTTCGAGTATCAGGGGCAGTCTCGAGTCCCTTTGGATCTCGAAGAGGGTTACGGCAAGGTGATGGGCTTTCATGTTTGCTGTTTAACATCGCTTTGGAGGGTGTGATAAGAAGAGCGGGTATAGACACGAGTGGCACGATATTCACGAAGTCCGTCCAGCTTCTTGGTTTCGCTGACGACGTTGACATCATTACACGTACCTTTGAGAGGATGGCGGAAACGTACATCGGACTGAAAGCTGAAGCCAAACGGATAGGACTTGTCATTAATGTATCGAAAACAAAATACATGAAAGGAAGAGGTTCTAAAGAAGTGAATGCTGACCTCCCTCCCCGAATTCATTTAGACGGTGATGAAATCGAGGTGGTAGAAGAGTTCGTGTATCTGGGCTCACTGGTTACCGCAGACAACGACACCAGCAGAGAAATACAAAGACGCATTATGGCAGGAAATCGTGCCTACTTTGGACTCCGTAGGACGCTGCGATCGAACAAAATTCGCCACCGCACGAAGTTAACAATCTACAAGACGCTGATTAGACCGGTAGTCCTTTACGGCCATGAGACATGGACTATGCTCGTGGAGGACCAACGCGCCCTTAGTGTTTTCGAACGGAAGGTGTTGCGCACCATCTACGGCGGAGTGCAGATGGAAGACGGAACGTGGAGGAGGCGAATGAACCATGAATTGCATCAGCTGCTTAGGGAACCACCCATCGCTGCCACTGCAAAAATCGGTCGCCTGCGATGGGCTGGGCATGTCGTGAGGATGTCGGACGACTGCCCGGTTAAAAAAGTTCTCAATAACGATCCGACTGGAACGAGACGGCGGGGCGCGCAGCGAGCAAGATGGATCGATCAAGTGGAAGGCGACCTGCGGACCCTACGTAGACTACGTGGCTGGCGAATTGCGGCCATGGACCGAGTAAAATGGAGACGACTTCTTCGTACAGCAGAGGAAACCACGGCCTGGAGCTGATTAACAGGAACAGGACTGCATTCTAAGAGACTTAATCGGAGTATGCTGCTTCGTCTACATGGACGATATAATTGTCTTCTCCAGCTCCCTTCAAGAACACGCAAAAAATCTATCTCAAGTGCTTGAAAAATTAAAGGATGCGAGATTAAAAATTCAGCTTGACAAATGCGAGTTTTTTAGAAAAGAAACTCAGTTTTTAGGTCATACAGTCTCTGAAGACGGAGTACGACCAAATAGCGACAAAATAGAAGCTATTAAACAATGGCCACTACCTTCAAGTGAAAAAGAAATAAGGCAATTTTTAGGAATGCTCGGTTACTACAGGCGATTTATCAAGGATTTCGCAAAAATCGTTAAACCACTAACAGCACTCCTCAGGAAAGAAACTGAATTTGAAATTACACCCGAAATAAAAAGGTGTTTTGAAAAATGTAAAGAACTTTTAATGCTTGACCCGGTATTAGTTTACCCAGATTTCAATAAAGAATTTTTACTGACAACAGACGCAAGCGACTATGCCATAGGCGCTGTGTTGTCACAAGGACCGATAGGGCGGGACAGACCTATCGCATATGCTTCAAGGACATTAAACCAAACAGAAGAGCGCTACTCAACGACAGAGAAAGAATTCCTGGCAAATGTATGGGCAGTGAATCACTTCAGACATTATCTTTATGGAAGGAAGTTCAAAATGTTCACAGACCATCAACCACTAACTTTCTCATTTAGTAACGCAAACCATAGAATTATTAGAGGAAAATTGGCTTTAGAAGAGTTTGATTATGAACTTATCTATAAACCAGGCAAACAAAACGTAGTCGCCGACGCATTGTCACGCGTAAATTTGAAAAACCATTTAAACATGCATTCGCAATCATCGCTATCTTTAAACGTTGAGCCGTCTGAGCGAGCAGCAGAAGATTCGGATGATGAAAGCGACGTAATGACGGTACACTCGGCAGACACAAGCGACGATTATTTTATCAGATATACCGAAAGGCCAATCAATGTTTTCAGAACGCAAGTTTTATTTAAGATTGGTAATATAGAGTTATCAGCGTACGAGCAAGTCTTTCCAAAATTCCATAGACACACAATTGTCAGAAAAGAATACACCGAAGAAAACGTGGTAGAAATATTAAAACGAACCCTCAACCCGAAGGGTGTAAATTGCTTAAAAGTCCCCGTGTCACTAGCGCAATTGGTCCAAGAAACTTACAAAAAACACTTCTCAAGTAATAATATATACAAAGTTTTCATTTCAGAAACCTTACTGGATGACATAAGAATGGAAGAAGAGCAGGATGAAACCATAAGAAAGATACACCACTATGGGCATCGTGGCATAAAGGAAAATAAGAACCAAATAATGCAAACCCATTTTTTCCCACAACTCGACCGAAAACTCAAAATTTTTATCAATTCATGTGATATTTGCAAAAAAGCTAAATATGACAGAAAACCGCCGAAACTAATAAGAAAGAGTATATTTGGATAAAAACCTTTCGATCGAGTTCATATAGACATTTTCTTTTTAAAAGGGCAAAAATGGCTCACTATAGTCGACTCCTTTTCCAAATTCGCAAACATCATCCCATTAACCACTAGAACTATCATTGACATAAAAACCGCGATTACCGAGCACATTCGACAGTTCGGAAGACCAAAGACTATAGTATGTGACCAAGAGCCATCTTTTAGGTCTATAGACTTCGTAGGATTCCTTAACGATCTCGGAATCGAAATACACTTCGCGAGTGGATCGAACTCGAACGGTATAGTGGAACGGTTCCACTCGACACTAATAGAAATTTTCCGCACGAATAAGGCGAAGTTTAACAATCTGACGATAAACGAACAAATAAACATCGTAATAGACATCTACAACAATAGCTTCCATTCAGCCATCAAAAACCAACCACGAAACTTAATATTCAATAACTCAGGAACAACAAATATGGAAGAGATATCGGAAACAGCAAAAAAAATTACAGTCAGCGGTAAAAATCGAACTAAATAGGCGAAAAAACGAATACGAACAACAGCACGAAACTAACGAAAAACCCACAAATCTTTTCCCTGGCGACATTAAGTATATTAAAAACTCACAACGCCTAACAAAAGATAAAGACCCATTTAAAACTACAACCGTTAAAACCAACAATGAACTAACATTTGAAGATGTCAACGACATCAAAATACATAAAAACAGAATAAAAAACTAACCAATAAACCAATCATTTAATTCTCGTTACAGTTTACCATTCATCGCCTTAATAAACAGTACCAAATTTAAAGATGTATCCCATAATAATGGCATAATAGCCATAAAGCTAAAACAAGTCAGGATAAGGTTTGAGAGGATTATACATAAAATTAACATCCAATCTATTGAGAATAACATAGACTATATCGAAAGAACAGCTGAAAACCTGAAAATCATTGACCATTTACGTAACACACTAGATTTCAAAATCCAATATGCTAGAGGAAAATTGATGAGTTTGTATTCCCCCAGAACCAGAAGAGCACTAGTCAATGCATTAGGATCAGTGATAAAATTGTTAGCAGGCAACCCAGACAATGACGATCTAGAAATCATAAATCAGAGTTTAGGTACCCTAGCAAAACAGGAAAATTCAGTCTCGAAATCTCTATCAAGACAAATAATCATCAATGAAAAAATACAAAACAAAATCAATAATATTACGGATATTCTCAAAAAGATTAACAAACACATCGTAGAGCAAAGGAACAGTTCGTTAACTGTTAGGGACGATTTGGAATACATCAACCTGATCATAAACCTTGACTTAATAATCCAAATTCTTAGTAATATAGAAGAACAAATAGAATTTGCCAAATTTAGCGTTTTAAACAGGAATTTATTCTCATTTGAAGAGAAAAAATATATTTTTAACAGACTAAATGCACAGAAACTAAAATTAGATTACTTAGACCAAATATTTCAGTATAGCTCAGGAAGCGTAATTGTAGGCCGAGGCGAAATTCTAATATTGGTGAAAATACCCATTCTGGACGACAACGAGTTCGATCTGATCAACATTCAACCGCTCAACATAAATAACACACGAATCCACACAAACATAAAGCTGGTGGCAAAGCATGGAGACTCCATTTACAAACAGACTGAACATTGCGACATATGTGAAAAGACAACTCTTCTCGAGGACGAATGCATCTATAACCTCTTAAATCACCGCACACCAAAATGCGACATAAAACCCGTAAGACAAACTACTCGTGTAGAAGAAATCAAGAAAGGAATCATACTTATTGACACAAACGAAAAAGTACTGATTTCCGATTCATGCAACAGCTCTAGATTGATCAACACTCCGACAATCATAGAAGCAAACAATTGCACAATAAAAGTGATGAACATTACATACAATAGCCAAGTCTCTCTGGAAAATAACGAAGAATACCTCCTTCCAGTGTTTGGAAGCAAGATGATACAACTAAACTACACGGAAGAACAAAACGAGTTCTCTCACCTCAAATTGGAAAATTTGAACAGCCTCCAGGACGTAAAACTGGATTTGCATCGTTCTAAAAGAAGAACAACCATTGGAGGAGGAATCCTCCTCATACTAATCATTATCTGCTCTCATTACTATTTATATTATCAACAGAAAAATCAAATCAAAGGAAGAATCCCGACCAAAGCGCACCCGAAGTCAAGACGTCAGCGAAAACCCAGCCGGGACCCATAGCAACACACCGAGGAACCAAACCATCAACGCAACCATCGATCAACAACCGATGACGACTGCAAGACCCGATCGAACCACGCGGACAAAGGTTGAATCAGAATCGAACCACCCGAGGAAACGACGGATCAGCAGATTCAGTAGATATAAGCCTTATAGAATTAATTTTCAATTCAGTCTTGTGTGTAGTTAGGAACGATTCCGTGTTAAAAGTATAGTGAATAAATTTTTTTATGCTAACGTGAAACTTTATAGCATAATTTATATATATCTATACCTATAAAGAAGGATTTCTGTCTGTCTGTCCTGTGTTCCTTATAGAATCAAAAACTACTGAACCAATCGGCGTGAAAATTTGCATGCAGAGGTTTTTGGGACCAGGAAAGGTTTTAGTGATGGTTAGAGACCCCTCCCCCCACTAAGAGGGGGGGCTCCCATACAAATGAAACACAAATTTCTGCATAACTCGAGAACTAATCAAGCAAATAGAACCAAATTTGGCATGTGGGTGTTTTCGGTGACAAGAATTTATTCTAGGGTAATTTGAGACCCCTCCCCTCTTTATAAGGGGAATTATAACTCCTCTCCCCTTTAAGAGGGGGGGTTTCCATACAAATTTCCTCATAACTCGAGAACTAATCAAGCAAATGGAACCAAATTTGGCATGTGAAGGTTTTCGAGGGCAAGAAAATTTTCTATGTTGAATTAGGACCCCTCCTCACTTTAAGAGGGGGGGCTCCTGTACAAATGAAATACCAATTTCCTCATAACCCGAGAACTAATCAAGCAAATGGAACCAAATTTGGCATGTGTATGTTTTTGAAGACAAAATTTTTTCTATGATGAATTGGGACCCCTCCCCACTTTAAGAGGGGGGGGGGGCTCCTATACAAACGAAATACAAATTTCCTTATAACTCGAGAGCTAATCCAGCAAATGGAACCAAATTTGGCATGTAGGTGTTTTTGGAGGCAAGAATGTTTTCTATGATGAATAAGAACCTCTCCCCACTTTAGGAGGGGGGGCTCCTATACAAATCAAATACAAATTTCCTCATAACTCGAGAACTAATCAAGCAAATAGAACCAAATTTGGCATGTGGGTGTTTTCGGTGACAAGAATTTATTCTATGGTAAATTGAGACCCCTCCCTCTTTATAAGGGGAATTGTAACTCCTCTCCCCTTTAAGAGGGGGGGCTTCCATACAAATTTCCTCATAACTCGAGAACTAATCAAGCAAATGGAACCAACTTTGGCATGTGAAGGTTTTCGAGGGCAAAAAAATTTTCTACGGTGAATTAGGACCCCTCCCCACTCTAAGAGGGGGGGCTCCTGTACAAATGAAATACAAATTTCCTCCTAACTCGAGAACTAATCCAGCAAATAGAACAACATTTGGCATGTGGGTGTTTTTTTTGGTGACAAGAATTTATTCTATGGTGAATTGAGACCCCTCCCCTCTTTATAAGAGGAATTATAACTCCTCTCCCCTTTAAGAGGGGGGACTTCCATACAAATTTCCTCATAACTCGAGAACTAATCAAGCAAATGGAACCAAATTTGGCATGTAGGAGATTTTTGAGTCTTGAATTTATTTTATGATAGTTAGAGACCTCTCACCCCTGTGGTAGGGGGATATGGACTCTCATACAAATAAAACAGAAATTTTTGCGAAACTTAAAAACTAATCCAACTCGAGAAATTCGAGACTCTTCCATAAAACATTAATCAATAACAAGACCACAAAAACTATCTATAGTAACACTAGATCATTCAGGACGAGCCGGTCGCGAGTGTTGCCGGTGACCCGCCGTCGCCCACTGGTAGGCTTGCAAAACTCGAGAAGTGACAAAGATCATCCGAGATTCATGATTTATGTACAACACAGGTTAATTTGTGGCAATACGAAGTTTGTCGGGTCAGCTAGTATATATATATATATATATATATATATATATATATATATATATATATATATATATATATATATATATATATATATATATATATATATATATATATATATATATATATATATATATATTGTTGTTTAGGTGGTGAATGTTTAAAAAAGAGCAAAATATTCACATTCAATTCTTCATTGAATGCAATGGTGACTTTCAAGTACAACGGCTGCAACCTTTGAAACATAGATTTCTTTTAAAATCACTTGTGTGCATCATGAAGATAATTGAAATAGAATGACCAGCCCATAGATTATTATATTAAATATGATTATGCGTAGCCTGCAAAACAAAGCAAAGCCTAGATGCTACATTCCGTTATTGAAACTTGACCTTCTGTTTTTATACGACAGACTTCGCAGCCAGTTGTTAGAGTACAGGACAATTGCAGGGCCAGTAGCTACGGTCCTATTAACTATAGCAGCCTCTCCCAGCCAAGATTCGAACATACGACTGGCTTGTTAGCGAGCGTCGTCTTTCGAAGCCAACTGGGAGGCGTAGCTTGACATGTTTCAATAATCTTACTTTAACTCGCTTGTGGCCAAAGGGCCATTGATTACAATACAAATAGCAATAAAGCCAAAGCACATTCATCGCAAATATGACGTGCCATTCGAATGTCCTTCTCTTTTGACATGAATGGCAACAGGCACGTAAGTTAGCGGGGTCGATTCACTGTCTTTTGCTCCGAGAAGGTTTACTAGTTTACTTTCACAGCTTACCGCTTGTTACATAGCAAGCTTGGCACATTCGCAAAAATTTCTATTTTATAAGCATGGGAGTCCTCCTACCACAGGAGTGAAGGGTCTCAAACCATCATAAAATAAATTCATGCCTCCAAAAACCCCCGCATGTCAAATTTCGTTCCATTTGCTTGATTAGTTCTCGAGTTATGAGGAAATTTATATTTAATTTGTATGGGATCCCCCCTTGTTAAAGAAAGCAAAGGTCCTAATTCACCATAGAAAAAAATCCTGCCTCCAAAACCCCCCACATGCCAAATTTTGTTGCCATTTGCTTGATTAGCTTTTGAGTTATGAGGAAATTTGTGTTTCATTTGTATAGGAGCCCCCCCCTCTTACGACCTCCTTAAAATTGCTCTCTGACCCCCCACAAAATTGCTGGTCATTTATCTATCCAACGACATATAAATTGTTCAGTTTTGTTTAGCAGTTTAGTAGTTATTAGCATTTGAAATCTTTCATTCAAACGTTACACTTCAAACGTTTTCACAAAGTGCTACCCAGTCCCAGTATAGTAAACAAAGACATAGTCCTACGTCAAAACGGAAAGCAATTAATAATAATAGTTTGTGTTCTTGATTTTGTTTCCAACTGCATATAGAAATAACTCTGAAATCTATTAAGGCTTGAACTTATACATTAGTACTACTTTAATAAATGTTGCATACAACGCATGTAGCATGCATACATGAATAATCCTATTAGGGGCCATCCAGATACCACGTGGACAGAAAAATGCCAATTTTCACCCCCTCCGTGGACAAGCGTGGACATTCGCTCAACCCCCACCCCCCTCCCCTGTTTATCCACGTGGACATTTTTTTTTCTTATGTCCAATTTAACAAAACAGAAATGCATTGTTCTAAATTTTGTTTTCAACTTGATTTGTGCAGTATTTATCAAAGAAGCCTACGTGAAAGGAAGCGCCAGTCTAAAGGCCGCGACACAATGCATACGGCTTTTTAATCGTTGCGGAAATTTGAGTTTTTTCATGGATTTTCCGTCAACTTTCCGCAGCGTATTAAAATCCGCATGCAAGGTGTTAGGACCTTAATTCTTGTGATCTTGTCTACTGGAAATTATTATCGACTGCAAGAAAGCTGATAGCTTGACTTTCGCTAGACGATTCTTCTCTGTCCAGAGTATCTTTGTCTAGAGTATCTTTATTCAGAACATCTCAGATTGACCGTCTACTTCAACGCAACACAAGACCTTTCCGACGCAATGTGACTCGCAAAATTTTCTGAAGGCGAATCCTTTTGGAAATAGGTTGTCCATGGAAGCCCTTTTTTTTCATTTGGTGCAAGCGCGACCTAAGTGATAAATGAGTCATGTGACTGGTGAATATTCGTGGATTCTTCCGTTACCTTTATCATTTCCCAAAGAAGGCAAGAGTTATAAAAAATAACATATTTTGTTTATTATTGCATTACATCAAACGCAGGCTTAATCTTTTCAACAAGATTTATGCCAGATACGTGTTCTCTTAATGCTTGGTTCATGTGTTTACGTGAACATATGCCTCATCACAATATAAAACTTTATTTGAACTTAAAAACAATCACTGATCAATGGCTAATGCTAATGTGGATAATTAATTCTATATTGCTGTTTCTAATTTCTATTGCATAAAAAAACTTGTCCACGTGAACATTTTGCGTACCCCCTCCCCCCCTTCCGTGGACAAGCGAGGACATTTTCATACCCCCACCCCCCTCTAAGCTGTCCACGTGGTATATGGATGGCCCCTTACTACATGCATGAATACATGCGGGTATGAAATGGGCAAGGCAAATGAGGAGCGTCCAATATAGCTCTAGCCATCCCAAGCTCCTACCTAGCGCCTCAACGTGGCCATACCTGGTAATGCTCTATTGAGTAGCCAAGCTAGAATGTGCGATGCTGGGTGGTTGCCGGCTGCCTGATCCCAAAACCGCGGTTTTGAACAGACGACGGAGCCAAACAGTCTTGCTAATAGGTAAGCCTAATATAAGTTATTTTAAATTTTTTTTTTCGTTTTAGCTTATGAAGCATCTCCTGCTACCTATATAGTAAAAACTTTAACCAAAACGACTTTTAATACTGCACATGGATACCAGAATGAAAAAGTATAAGGGTCCATGCCTAATGGCACGGGCGCAGGCTTGAAGTAGGACTACGAATGTAGCGCAATTCGTCTCCCAATGCTAAAGCCGGTAATTTTTGTATGAATTTCATATATAGATGCTCAACTTGCGCATTAAAGAATTGTGTTCTTACATGTGAGAAATTCATAATTTCAACTCTTCAGCTAATTTATATGGTGGACCTGAAAGGTCCGTTCATTAATCTCTAATTCTCAAATTTCTGACTCGTAGTGTCCATTGTCAACTTTCGTCCTTCAGATGGGCTTAGTGATGTCCGTTAATCGTTCGATTAATTCAACTAATCGAATAACACAAGGAATATTCGAATAATTTTTAATCGAATAATGCCAGCACGAGTAGTTGAATTAATCGAATAGTTCAATCAGTACGTATAATCCCCGAATAATGCTCGGTAATCGTTCATAATCGTTCGATTAATCGAATTATGCAAAGAAATATGCGAATATTTCTAATCGAAGACCACTAGACCTTTCCAGTTATGTGTGTATTGGTGCTTGAAAATGAGGCAAACAACAACAGTAAACAAAAGAGATGCATTCCTTTGTCACCAAGGTACAGAATGAGTTTCGTCTTCCGCTGGCTTAAATACCAGCAAATTTTCAAAATATGTGCTTGAATTTGGAACAGGATGAAAAATTTGACCGAAATATGTGCTCTGCAGTGTGGCAAACGGAGAAACACAACTAGTAATCGCTATTTTTCGGTTTGTTCCTCCAGCATCAGCTGTTCCCCAAAATGAGGTAAACATCATGTATATACACGCGTATTTCGTGTTCGCTAGTGTGGGTGCTTGAGCTGTCAGAAAGCTCTCTAGCACGAATAGTTGAATTAATCGATTAGTGCAGACAAGGCTCACCGATTAATCGGTAATCGAATAATTGAAAATTTCGGACATCACTATTCCCACCAATTTAAACCCTTTGCTTCCGCGACCAAACTTTGGGTTTTCTAGCATATTTAATATTCTATTATAGCAGCTTATTGTCAATTGCAAGTAAAATTGTACCATCCAAAGTGCGATATCGCTCATAAAGTGCTATTTTGCATTAAATCGTTTCGATCTTCGGCGCACTTTTTCGTTATCTACCAAGCAATAAGTACGCCGAAGAGACCGAAACGAATTAAGCTAAAATAGTACTTTTATGAGCGATTGCGCACTTATTGATTGGACAATTTTCCTTGTAATTGACAATAATAGATCGATGTTTCGAATCCAACACGGTCGGCGTAATTTCCACTCCACACCAAACAATAATCGGCTGCTGCCGAGTTTTACCACCTTTGCCGCGTCCGGATCCGGACAGGGAGATAAAGTCGTAACTCTCATTATTATTTGTAACCCAAACAACACGAAAATGATACCGTTCGCAAAATCAATTCAACTGCTTCATATACTTATTCAGTAGTTCTTAAAAGAACTGATTGTTTTCTACCAGCTGTTAATAATACAAATCGAAGAAATTTATTGCTTGGCAGCAGCTTTTTTCGGACCGCATCCTCCGTTAGAACTGCTTTTGGCTTTGGAGTTTTCGAAGCCTTTGCTATGGTCTTTATTGACTTAGTAATCTTGCTTTTCGCTAGCAAGTTTGGTAGGCGAACGAACCGGAAGCGCCAGTTCTTTGTTTGGACCAGCTTTCTCTTGTTGAAAACTAACTTCAAAGCCTTTTTCACGAATGTGTCCAACTTTGAAACGTCACAATTGTAGCTGGCGGCGATATACTTCTAGACGGCTTGCAACGAAGATCCGTTGACTCTTCGGTTTATTGGCGTCTCGCTTAGTGATGTCTTCGTTGCCTTATTCCGGGGAAGTAGCAACAGCTGAAGCTCAACGATTTTCGAGCGGATTCTATAGAGCGTAAATTAAATACAATCAAACTTTGATTCAAAGGGAATTTAATCCACAGCTCTTCTCCTATATATTTCTGTCATCTTGAATGTTGAATGTTTGAAACAACACCTCCTAGGGCAATGGTGACAATGGTTACCGGACAGAGCATTTTCCATTGATTCAAGCTCTTCCGCTCCCGCAACCAAATATTCTAATATAGCTGATAATAGATCGATGCTCCGGTACCAACACGTTCAGCGCACTCTACACCAAACAATGATCCGCTACTGCTGCTGCCGCTGCGCTGCGTTTTACCAGTTTGCCGAGTCCAGTGAGGGAAATCGCAACTCTCTGCTGTCTGTTCTGCTTCTGCACCGTACCAATGCCAATGCAAAAATGATGCCGTTCGCCGACTTACTTCTGATTATATACCAGAGCAAATGGCAGCAAGTTGTAACAAAGGCGGATCAACGTAGGGCAGAGAATCATAGACACGAAAGAAAGGCGGTACAACGAAACCGTACTCCGTACATTGTTTGAACACAGGGATGGCACGGCAACGAGCATGGCAGACGTGCACTCACAGTTGTGTTTGTCTTAATACAGTTTAAACATGTAATTTTTGACGGGCTCATACTTCGAACGCTCATACTAAACTGCCAACATCACTTTAAAATGTGAGAAAAATCAATTTAACTGCTTCGTATACTTTTTATTCAGTAGTTCTTAAAAGAACTGATTGTTTTCTACCAGATATTAGTAATGCAAATCAAGGAAATTTACATCTAGGCAACAGTTTTTTTCGGGCACCTTCTCCGCTGGAACGATTTCCTTTGACTGGGGCTTTCGGTGCTTTTGCTACGGTTTTCATTGGCTTAGTAGATTTTTGTTCGGGACACCCGCATATTTACTCCAGCAGTACAGCTTTAATCGGAGCCGCCTTTGCAGCAGTTAGCAAAGATATTGTTTTCGTCCGTATTATCAACCTTGAACAAATCGGAAGCGCCTGTTCTTTTTGTTTGGACCAGCTTTTCGACAGCTAATTTCAAAACCTTTTTCACAAATGTATCCAACCTTGGAACGTCACAATTGTGGTTAGCGGCGATTTACTTCTAACGGCTTGCAGCGAGGATCCATTGATTTTCCTGGGTATTGATAGCAGCAAAAACCATATCGTTCGCTGGCGGGCGAGTCGGTTACTTCTTCGGTTTGTTGACGTCTTGCTTGGTGAATTTGAATGTCTTCGATGCCTTATTCCGAGCAAGCAGCACCCACTGAAGCTCAACAATTTTCCAGCGGATTCTATAGAGCGTAAATTAAATACAATCAAAACCCATAGCTCATCTCGTATATATTCTGTCATCTGTGCTAGGGAAGCATTGGCGTGGGAAGGCAAAAACATGAAAATAATGAAATAATGAATATAGTCTAATATTTTCTCAATTATTAAACGTCTGTTTGGGAAACATGGAATCTATTGTATTGTTATGGATTTTTTGAAAAATTTCCAATCGATTGATACCAATATCTCTAGAATCTGTTGACGGATGACTGAGTTATAAGCGTGCAAACCATAACCACTTTTCGTTACATGTTCCCTTCTCGTTTTTCTAAAGTGCACCCCAATATAGAAATCAAAGAAGTAGTCCTACTTCAAAAAATAAATTAATTATTAAAAGCACTTATTGAACCTCAAAAGGCTACTCTATTCCATACGAAGGACTACTGGTGAGATTGTTCTATTTTTGCCTATATATACCACATTTCATCCTAATATCATAAAGGTGGAAGGCTGGATGATGGAGTGGATTGCCAATCTGAATTCTTAAGGTCTGAAGCAAATATAGCACTTTTCAATTCAAAACAAACAAATCATCACGTGGGTTACAGTTGGTACAGCGAAATTGAGTATTACATGGAAGGATCCTAATGCTGGAAGGCGACTCTTATAACCCCGGAATGCGCACAAGTACCTCTACTTGTGGGCCCGCCAAATCCCTTTTGGCCCTTCTGTAACAACATTAGTGTGAAATTCATTTGATAATCAAATTTGGATCTACTGTAATTCTACCTACATACATTGGTAAGTCCTTGAAATGTTGGTGGCTTTCCCCTACTACTACTACTACTACTACTACTACTACTACTACTACTACTACTACTACTACTACTACTACTACTACTACTACTACTACTACTACTACTACTACTACTACTACTACTACTACTACTACTACTACTACTACTACTACTACTACTACTACTACTACTACTACTACTACTACTACTACTACTACTACTACTACTACTACTACTACTACTACTACTACTACTACTACTACTACTACTACTACTACTACTACTACTACTACTACTACTACTACTACTACTACTACTACTACTACTACTACTACTACTACTACTACTACTACTACTACTACTACTACTACTACTACTACTACTACTACTACTACTACTACTACTACTACTACTACTACTACTACTACTACTACTACTACTACTACTACTACTACTACTACTACTACTACTACTACTACTACTACTACTACTACTACTACTACTACTACTACTACTACTACTACTACTACTACTACTACTACTACTACTACTACTACTACTACTACTACTACTACTACTACTACTACTACTACTACTACTACTACTACTACTACTACTACTACTACTACTACTACTACTACTACTACTACTACTACTACTACTACTACTACTACTACTACTACTACTACTACTACTACTACTACTACTACTACTACTACTACTACTACTACTACTACTACTACTACTACTACTACTACTACTACTACTACTACTACTACTACTACTACTACTACTACTACTACTACTACTACTACTACTACTACTACTACTACTACTACTACTACTACTACTACTACTACTACTACTACTACTACTACTACTACTACTACTACTACTACTACTACTACTACTACTACTACTACTACTACTACTACTACTACTACTACTACTACTACTACTACTACTACTACTACTACTACTACTACTACTACTACTACTACTACTACTACTACTACTACTACTACTACTACTACTACTACTACTACTACTACTACTACTACTACTACTACTACTACTACTACTACTACTACTACTACTACTACTACTACTACTACTACTACTACTACTACTACTACTACTACTACTACTACTACTACTACTACTACTACTACTACTACTACTACTACTACTACTACTACTACTACTACTACTACTACTACTACTACTACTACTACTACTACTACTACTACTACTACTACTACTACTACTACTACTACTACTACTACTACTACTACTACTACTACTACTACTACTACTACTACTACTACTACTACTACTACTACTACTACTACTACTACTACTACTACTACTACTACTACTACTACTACTACTACTACTACTACTACTACTACTACTACTACTACTACTACTACTACTACTACTACTACTACTACTACTACTACTACTACTACTACTACTACTACTACTACTACTACTACTACTACTACTACTACTACTACTACTACTACTACTACTACTACTACTACTACTACTACTACTACTACTACTACTACTACTACTACTACTACTACTACTACTACTACTACTACTACTACTACTACTACTACTACTACTACTACTACTACTACTACTACTACTACTACTACTACTACTACTACTACTACTACTACTACTACTACTACTACTACTACTACTACTACTACTACTACTACTACTACTACTACTACTACTACTACTACTACTACTACTACTACTACTACTACTACTACTACTACTACTACTACTACTACTACTACATACATGTTATAACAGTACATGCATGGATACATGCTGCTGTCACTTCAAAGAGACTTACGTAGGTCGAAATAACCTATGCGCACCTTGTACACAACCGCTCTGACTTTTTAATAGGTCCTAACTGCAAATGATTCAATGCAAATCATTTATATCTCTTCTTTTATGTTCACGGCCACATAAAAACATTTTCCAATTTTTATTTACGGGTCGCTGGGTTATAACGCCAGTTCTTACGGAAAACATGCATTTCAGTGTTTATTTCGTGGTGATAAGCGTAAGAGGAGAAACACGAAGAGAAACTCTTATTTGCAGTTAGGACCTATTCAAAAATCATGCCAGAAATAATAAATTCGTGCTGTTATTTCCAATATGGCGAGACACGCAGCACTGTAAAATAACTAAAAAGGTTTCCAATAATTTTATTTCCCCTTTTTTATCCTACTCGGCTCACAAAGAAAATATGCAACCAATTTCTTCTAAATCAACTTATATATAAGCGATGGTATAGGATTGATGCTTAGAGCAAGACTTGAGGCGGTATTTACATTCATTTAAAAATAATTAAATTTTCTCGCCTTGCACCAACCTCAATCTGTCTTCCCTACTTGTAAGCGACAAGTTTATCTTCTCGCCTTGCACCAACCTCAATCTGTCTTCCCTACTTGTAAGCGACAAGTTTATCTTTTGCCTAGAAGAACTCTACCGGTGGTGTAATTGGATAACGCACTCGACGCGAGATTGAGAGTTGTAGGTTCAAGTCCCACCTGGACGGTCAATTAATTTTTTAAAAGTTTGCATATAATTTTTCCCAGTTCTGCCAATGTTCGTTCTTCACAAAAAAACACATTTACTCCCTCATTTGAAGTACAAAATAATTTGACCTGTATAAGTCGATAACAAAAAGATAAAATTTGTAGGATTACGTGCTATCATTAATCATTCGGTTATTATCAAGAACTATTTAGCACTACAAAAACGTACCTGCACGAGTGATTTTGGCCCATTCGCCATTATATTGATTGCTGTTAGTAACATCCATCCAGTACTGGTTTCCTCCGTTTCATTTATTTCCAAAAATTCAACAATTTTCTTTGAGGCCGCTTCTGTACTTTGATTCGATCCACTAAAAGAAATGCTCCATTTTAATCAACCAATAATAATATACAAGTAACAATAATAAAAGCATTTGTGATATTTGTTTTCTTCTTTTTGTCTGAATGTACTATTTTAACATAACTCATTTCCCAGAACCGTAGGTTAAATGTAGACAGAAATTCATCTGGACTTAGCATAAGTTGGTGGAAAAAGGTCGCGGAATCATGTTGTTGTAAAATTATTATTTTCAAAGAGTTGCTGCTTTAGGAGCACATCTTATACTTCCTTCTAATTTTCACGATCAGAATATTACAAAATAGCTGCTACGTCACCCAGGTGGCCTCGACTACAACACTGGTCTACCAAGCTAGTCGTCGTATGTTCGAATTTCGACTGGCAAAGGCTGTTAGTC
This sequence comes from Sabethes cyaneus, assembly GCF_943734655.1. Lineage (NCBI taxonomy): Eukaryota > Metazoa > Arthropoda > Insecta > Diptera > Culicidae > Sabethes > Sabethes cyaneus. Next base: position 108,282,073 of record NC_071354.1, on the reverse strand, counting down.
TTTGCCAACGGGATCGTATCATACCACTATTATATATATACTAGCTGACCCGACAAACTTCGTATTGCCACAAATTATCCTGTGTTGTACATAAATCATGAATCTCGGATGATCTCGGATGCCTCCGACGGCGGGTCACCGGCAACACTCGCGACCGGCTCGTCCTGAATGATCTAGTGTTACTATAGATAGTTTTTGTGGTCTTGTTATTGATTAATGTTTTATGGAAGAGTCTCGAATTTCTCGAGTTGGATTAGTTTTTGAGTTTCGCAAAAATTTCTGTTTTATTTGTATGAGAGTCCATATCCCCCTACCACAGGGGTGAGAGGTCTCTAACTATCATAAAATAAATTCAAGACTCAAAAATCTCCTACATGCTAAATTTGGTTCCATTTGCTAGATTAGTACTCAAATTATAAGGAAATTTGTATTTCATTTGTATGGGAGCCCACCCTCTTAAAAGGGAAAGGGGTCGTAATACACCACAGAAAAAAAATTCTACCATCTAAAACTCTCACATGCCAAATTTCGTTCCATTTGCTTGATTAGTTCTAAAGTTATGAGCAAATTTGTATTTCGTTTGAATGGGAGCCCCTCCCCCCTCCTAAAAAGGTAAGAAGTCCTAATTCATCATGGGAAAAATGGTTGCCTCCAAAAACACCCACATGCCAAATATGGTTCCATTTGCTTGATTAGTTCTCGAATTATGAGGGAATTTGTATTTCATTTGTGTAGAAGCCCCCCCTCTTGAAGTGTGGAAGGATCCTAATTCACCGTAGAAAATATTTTTGCCTACAAAAACCTCCACATGCCGAATTTGGTTCTATTTGCTTGATTAGTTCTCGAGTTACGGGGAAATTTGTAATTCATTTGTATTGGAGCCCCCCTCCTAATGTGGGAAGAGGTCCTAATTCATCACAGAAAAAATTCTTGCCTCCAAAAACACCTACACGCCAAATTTGGTTCCATTTGCTGGATTCGTTCTCGAGTTATGAGGAAATTTGTATTTCGTTTGTATAGGACCCCCCTCCTAAAGTGAGGAGGGGTTCCAATTCATCATTGAAAAAAAAATTGTCTCCAAAAACACATACATGCCAAATTTGGTTCAATTCGCTTGATTAGTTCTCGAGTTATGAGGAAATTTGTATTTCATTTGTACAGGAGCCCCTCCTCTTAAAGTGGGGAGGGGTCCTAATTCACCATAGAAAATTTTCTTGCTCTCGAAAACCTTCACATGCCAAATTTGGTTCCATTTGCTTGATTAGTTCTCGAGTTATGAGGAAATTTGTATGGAAGCCCCCCCCCCCCTCTTAAAGGGGAGAGGAGTTATAATTCCTCTTATAAAGAGGGGAGGGGTCTCAATTCACCATAGAATAAATTCTTGTCACCAAAAAAAACACCCACATGCCAAATGTTCTATTTGCTTGATTAGTTCTCGAGTTAGGAGGAAATTTGTATTTCATTTGTACAGGAGCCCCTCCTCTTAGAGTGGGGAGAAGTCCAAATTCACCGTAGAAAATTTTCTTGCCCTCGAAAACCTTCATATGCCAAATTTGGTTCCATTTGCTTGATTAGTTCTCGAGTTATGAGGAAATTTGTATGGAAGCCCCCCCTCTTAAAGGGGAGAGGAGTTACAATTCCCCTTATAAAGAGGGAGGGGTCTCAATTTACCATAGAACAAATTCTTGTCACCGAAAACACCCACATGCCAAATTTGGTTCTATTTGCTTGATTATTTCTCGAGTTATGAGGAAATATGTATTTCATTTGTATAGGAGCCCCCCTCCTAAAGTGGGGAGAGGTTCTTATTCATCGTAGAAAAAATTCTTGCCTCCAAAAACACCTACATGCCAAATTTGGTTCCATTTGCTGGATTAGCTCTCGAGTTATAAGGAAATTTGTATTTCGTTTGTATAGAAGCCCCCCCCCTTTTAAAGTGGGGACGGGTCCCAATTCATCATAGAAAAAAATTTTGTCTCCAAAAACACACACATGCCAAATTTGGTTCCATTTGCTTGATTAGTTCTCGAGTTATGAGGAAATTGGTATATCATTTGTACAGGAGCCCCCCCTCTTAAAGTGAGGAGGGGTCCTAATTCAACATAGAAAATTTTCTTGCCCTCGAAAACCTTCACATGCCAAATTTGGTTCCATTTGCTTGATTAGTTCTCGAGTTATGAGGAAATTTGTATGGAAACCCCCCTCTTAAAGGGGAGAGGAGTTATAATTCCCCTTATAAAGAGGGGAGGGGTCTCAAATTACCCTAGAATAAATTCTTGTCACAGAAAACACCCACATGCCAAATTTGGTTCTATTTGCTTGATTAGTTCTCGAGTTATGCAGAAATTTGTGTTTCATTTGTATGGGAGCCCCCCCTCTTAGCGGGGGGAGGGGTCTCTAACCATCACTAAAACTTTTCCTGACCCCAAAAACCTCTACATGCAAATTTTCACGCCGATTGGTTCAGTAGTTTTTGATTCTATAAGGAACACAGGACAGACAGACAGAAATCCTTTTTTATAGGTATAGATATTTTCCCACTAATTTCTCGCTCAGTAGTTGATTCCAATAGACGGGAAGAATTTTGTATATAAAAATTTCTTTATAAGATTTCTGTCTGTCTGTCTGTCTGTCTGTCGGGATGTTCCTTATAGAATCAATAACTACTGAACCAATCTGCGTTTTAGTGATGGTTAGAGACCCCTCCTCCACTAAGAGGGGGGGGGGGCTCCCATACAAATGAAACACAAATTTCTGCATAACTCGAGAACTAATCAAGCAAATAGAACAAAATTTGGCATGTGGGTGTCTTTGGAAGAATTTATTCTATGGTAAATTGGGACCCCTCCCCTCTTTAGAAGGAGAATTATGACTCCTCTCCCCTTTAAGAGGGGGGGCTTCCATACAAATTAAATACAAATTTCCTCATAACTCGAGAACTAATCAAACAAATCAAATGGAACCAAATTTGGCATGTGAAGGTTTTCGAGGGCAAGAATATTTTCTATGGTGAATAAGGACCCCTCCCCACTTTAAGAGGGGGGGGGGCTCCTGTACCAATGATACACAAATTTCCTCATAACTCGAGAACTAATGGAGCAAATGGAACCAAATTTGGCATGTGGGTGTTTTTGAAGGCATGAATTTTTTCTATGATGAATTGGGACCCCTCCCCGCTTTGGGAGGGGTATCCTATACAAATGAAATACAAATTTCCTTATAACTCTACAACTAATCAAGCAAATGGAATAAAATTTGGCATGTGGGTGTTTTCGAGGGCGAGGATATTTTCTATGGTGAATTAGGATCCCTTCCCACTTTAAAAGGGGGGGGGGCTCCTATACAAACGAAATACAAATTTCCTCATAACTCGGGAACTAATCAAGCAAATGGAACCAAATTTGGCACGTGGGAGTTTTTGGAGACAAATTTTTTTTTTACGATGAATTGGGACCCCTCCCCGCTTTAGGAGGGGGGCTCCTATGCAAATGAGATACAAATTTCCTTATAACTCGACAACTAATCAAGCAAATGGAACCAAATTTGGCATGTGAAATTTTTCAATGGCAAGAATATTTTCTATGGTGAATTGAGACCCCTCCCCATTTTGAGAGGGGGGGCTCCTATACAAACGAAATTCAAATTTTCCTCATAACTCGAGAACTAATCAAACAAATGGAACCAATTTTGGCATGTGGATGTTTTTGGAGACAAAAATTTTTTCTATGACGAATTGGGACCCTTCCCCACTTTAGGAGGGGGGGCTCCTATACAAATGAAATACAAATTTCCTCATAACTCGAGAACTAATCAAGCAAATGGAACAAAATTTGGCACGTGAAAGTTTTCGAGGGCAAGAATATTTTCTATGGTGAATTGAGACCCCTCCCCACTTTAAGAGGGGGGCTCCTATACAAACGAAATACAAATTTCTTTATAACTTGAGAACTAATCAAGCAAATGGAACCAAATTTGGCATGTGGGTGTTTTTGGAGGCAAGAATTTTTTCTATGATGAATTAGGACCCCTCCCCACTTTAGAAGGGGGGGGCTCCTATACAAATGAAATACAAATTTCCTCATAATTCGAGAACTAATCAAGCAAATGGAACCATGTTTGGCATGTGGGTGTTTTTGGAGGCAACCATTTTTCTATGATGAATTAGGACCCCTTACCTTTTTAGGAGGGGGGGCCTCCCAGACAAACGAAATACAAATTTCCTCATAACTCTAGAACTAACAAGCAAATGGAACCAAATTTAGCATGTGGGAGAATATTTTCTATGGTGAATTAGGACTCCTCCTCTCTTTATGAGGGGAATAATGACCCCTCCCCCTTTTAAGAGGGGTGGCTTCCATACAAACGAAATTCAAATTTCGTCATAACTCGAGAACTAATTAAGGAAATGGAACCAAATTTGACATGTGGGTGTTTTTGGAGACAAGAATTTTTTCTATGGTGAATTGGAACCTCTCCCTATTTTAGGAGGGGGGGGGGGTCCTATACAAATGAAATACAAATTTCTTCATAACTCGAGAATTAATTAATCAAATAGAACCATATTTGGCGTGTGGGTGTTTTTGAAGGCATGAATTTTTTCTATGTTGAATTAGGATCCCCTACCTTTTTAGGAGGGGGGGGGGCTCCCATGCAAATGAAATACAAATTTCCTCATAACTCGAGAAGTAATCAAGCAAATGGAACCAAATTTGGCATGTGGGGGGTTTTGGTGGCAGGAATTTTTTTAATGATGGTTTGAGACCCGTCATCCCTGTGGTAGGGGAATAAGGACTCTCATACATACAATAAAACAGAAATTTTTGCGTAACTCAAAAACTAATCGAACTCGAGAAATTTTAGACTCTTTCATAAAACATTAATCAATAACAAGACCACCAAAAACTATCGATAGCAACATTAGACAATTCAGCGCGAGACGGCCACTGGCCGCGAGTGTTGCCGGCAACCTGCCGTCGAAAGCACTGGCCACTGCGGGGAGCAGCCCCCCGTAGAGATCACCTCTATCTAGGTTTATTTATTTTCCTAGATCTACTGACCCCTATTACTTTCCTTCAGTTGGGTCACCCCTGCGAAATGGTACTTTCTACGAAAAGATTTTTCGTGAAATGGTACATCCCGCGTAAGGTTTTTCGCAAAATGGTATTCTGCGAAACTCTATATTCCGCGTTATGGTCAACTGAGAATTTTCTGTTTATTTTTTTCTATTGGCAGGCAACCATGTTGTGTGCGCCAAGCTGTTTATTTTTCTGTTTATTTTCTGTGGAGTAGGGAAAAGCCCTCGGAAGTGATACTCTATATCGTTGTATCTTCTCCCGTGGGCACAAAACCTCTCATCTTTTAATTATACAACAGATAACATGACATCCTACAGTACAACATTGCTTATATACTATCCTATGCGCTAATTCACAAATAATACCTAATTTATACACACTGATTAAATACTTATGAGGCAGATATAACAAGACGAAATTTCTTCTTTAACGTAGCACGAGAGACATTGAAATCGAATTCTTCATTACAAACGTTAACCCTAGAGCGGTCGCGTTAAAAAAAGTTACGTAAGCGGTCGCGTCGTGTACTGAGTACACGGCGAATAATTCTACCCATATCTCAGGACTGGCATGAGATAGAAGGTTGCGGTTTTCGACAAAGTTGTTTATCTATTTAACGCATCTGGAAACGAACAATAAAGTTTGAGAACTGATTCGCTAGATGGCGCAAATGGTGACCAAAATAAATGATTCTAGAATCTCGATACTGAAATCTCTAATATCTCGGGACTGAGAAGAGATAGAATGTTGCTGCCTTTGGCAAAGTTGTTTATCTGAATGAGATCAATCTGACTGCGAACAACAAAATTCGAAACTGATACGATAGATGGCGCTTATAATAAGCATATTGAATTTTTTTGGAATATCTCAGAGTCGTGACGAGATAGAATGTTACTGTGTTCTACAAAGTTATTTGTTCGAACTAGACACATTTGGTAATGCATAACAAAGTTTGAAACTGTCTCACTAGGTGGCGCACGTGGTCAAATTATAATCTTATGATGATATCTCATGACCATGATACGATAGACGGTTGCGGTTTTTGACAAAGTTATGTGTCTAGACAAGACGAATTTGAAAATGATCGGTTAAATTCGGAACTGTCCCGTTAGATGTCACAGTTGGTAAAATCATATTTCTTTTTGCGATATCTCAGCTTATGTCGAATAAACGGTAAAATGGCTTATCTGGTCTGGAAAAGAACACCAAAATGTTTGCAAATATTATTCTCTTGGCGATTTTCCCATAACAGAGTTTGTGAATCATCGACATCGTTGACAAACTGAATAATGCACATATCTCACCTAGAGATACATGACTCTTATTCAACTTACCCATGCATACAAACAACAATACAAAACGAGCATTTGTTTGTGTTATTTCGTGCTATGATAATGAAAATGAAAAATGTACATTAGATTCCTAACAATCCGATAATATTCTTGTTACAGTCACTTATATCATACAGGAAATAACACACACGTAATACAAGGAAAGAGTAAAGTATTCGAGCCCAATGAAAAAAGCAAGTTGTATACAAATGAGTATCAAGAGAGTGTCCTTCAGTCGTATTATTGCGTTAGCAAAACAAATAGTTTTGGTTTTATCATCACGCACACGTTAATAATTGCAAACATCAACGTTGCCATTAAGCCTACCCGCCAAGTTAGCTCCGGGGTACGACGCTGGCCAAACAAGCCAGTCGTCGTATGTTCGAGTCTCGACTGGGTGGTGTCGCTACAGAGTTAATAGGATCTTTGCACTAGCCCCGTGATTTTACTGTACTCTAATAACCGGCAGCGAAGTCTATCGATAAAGAAGGGTCAAGTTCTGAAGGACGTTTATACCAATGGTTTTGCTTTGCTGATAAATCTAGATTTTACCAGATTTTTTATTGCATACCAGACAAAGTTCAAAAGCTTCCAGATATTTGGTAATGTGCCAGATTTTTGCCAGATTTCTGTTTCGCCGTTCTGCAAAAAAGTCATCACTCCTAATTTCAGAGAACATTTTGTATCTGTGTTGAACAAAACTGGCAAGACGTTTCCCGAAAAAGTCCTCCCCATCGGTCAAATTAATCGCCAGATTTTGGATAGACATTTATTTGTGTGCCAGGTTTTCGAATAAACCTATTAGCAACCCTGGGAAGAATAGGGACTCAAACACTCTCTAAAATATTTTTAAACAATGTGATGGAAAAGCAGCACGGGTTTTCAGGAATCTTTCCTGGTGATCTTTCTGGCTAGACGATGTAGACGACGAAATTGCTGCGTCAAAAGAATTTTGATCCGTCTGTGCTCTTCATCTTGTCTTTTGATAAAAGTTGAAGCAACATCATGGTTCCGCAATATTCCGAAAAGAATTTGATTTTCTCATCATCTCCACCTACTACTGACTTAATTCCTAATTATATTTACCATCATCGGAAGTATCTCGACCTGATAAACAACTTTGTCGAAAACATCAGCCTTCTATCTCGTCATGGGTCGGAAATATCGCCAAATGAATTGAATTTCAACGTATACTCCATCTAGTGGACTAGTTCTAAACTTCAGTGTTCGATACCAAATGCGTCTTGACTTAACAAATAACTTTGTAGTATATAGGTCCTTCTAGGACCTTCTAGGTCATTACGGTTCTAAAACATTCCTAAATGAATTTAATTTCTTCATTATTAGCGCCATCTAGCGAATCAGCTCCGAACTTTGTTGTATGTCACCGGATATGTCTTAACTAGATAAGCAACTTTGTCGAAAGTCGCAACCTTCTATCTTTTCACAAACTTGAGCTATTGCCCGCCGTGTACTCAGTACACGACGCGACCGCTTGTGTAACTTTTTTCATTTCAAAAAAGTTACGTTAGTGGTCGCGCTGGTGTACTGAGTACACGCGCGCGGACACACTATTTTTACAAGCAATTTTCGACCACTTTTTTATTACTTTTTGCTACATTTTGGTATCATTAGAAAGAGGAAGAGTAGATCTTCGAATACAACCAAAACCTGGTATGATTTGATTAAAATTTCGATTACTTTTTCGCGTTTTTCGAAAACGCGTGTACTCAGTACACTAGCGCGACCGCTCTAGGGTTAAACACGCGACATACACTTACTAACGGTTCATTGTGGCCGTAGTTTGTGCGAGAGCCAGGGATGAACAGGAGATTATTACGACGTAAATTTCGAGGCCTCACATTGAAATTGAGACGGTTAAGCAGATCAGGGCAGTCAATATCCGAGCGAATTAGATCGGCAACAAAGGTAGCCTTAGCAACATCGCGACGAACGCTTAGCAGGTCAAGTCCAGCTAGCTGACATCTACTTTCATAAGAAGGTAAATTATTAGGATCATTCCATGGAAAGAAGCGAAGGGCAAACCGCAAGAATTTGTGTTGAATTGCTTCAATTTTCTGAATGCCATTTTGGTAATATGGTGCCCAGATAATAGATCCATATTCCAAAACTGAGCGAACCAGAGAACAGTAGACCGATTTAAGACAATGGACGTTTTTGAATAATTTAGTTACATGAAACATGAAACCTAGAGCGCGCCCAGCCTTTGCAGAAATGTAAGCGATGTGTTCTTTGAAGGTAAGCTTAGTATCCAATAAGATGTCTAAATCTTTGACTACAGTTACTCTATTCAATATTTGACCAGACACTTTATAATCGTATGATAGAAGAGAGCGTTTTCGAGAAAATGAGATCACAGAGCATTTCGAAGCATTCAAAACCATTCGGTGTTCCGTAAAATGGAATTCGGCGAAATGGTTTGTAATGATGCCGAATATTTAAATGCTATCCGCTTTATTTTATCAGGCCAAGCAATGGGGGGAGTTGTTTTCGACTTTACTGTGAGGAAAATTCGTATATTGCGAAACTCAAGATTGTGACAAAGGTCATCCGAGATTCACGATTTATGTACAACACAGTTTAATTTGTGGCAATACGAAGTTTGTCGGGTCAGCTAGTCTGTATATACAAATGACTAAGGTCCGCCAGTGATGATGAACTCTGAACGGATGTCGTACGCTTCTATAAAGGTTGTATAGATTTCCTTTTACCCCACCCCCTATGGTTTAAAGGTCATGCAATACCGGCGAATTATTGAACCTAACTAAAGGAAAAATTAGGTTTAAGTCCGATTATAATTGACCCCATTATAACCTGCTTCAACCCGCGGATCCCTTAGCTTTGTAAAAGGAAACGAACTACAAACCTAGTGATAGTGATTTTTTTTTGTTTTTTAGTACTTAGTCACACAAAAATGGCGACGTGCCGGGGGTCGTTTTACTTTAAATAGGAGTAAGGATATATCTCAGGCAGATTTCGAATTCTAGGGACAATATCAAGGTAGCCTGTCTATCACCTCCTCGATATCTCTATCTTAGTCTATAGGGATTAACAGTACCCCTATTAAAATGAACCCCTCGATATTGCACCTGGCAGCAATTTTACGAATCCTACGCAAATTCGTTTTTTGATAATAATTATCCTGCACTTACTAAATACATTGAAGATATGCATGTCAAGCAAGGAGGGGTGCGGTGGGAAGGCAATAACGAAAAACTGATGGTTCAAATTGCTAAATTGCAAACATGTGTGGTAAACGTAGAAAAAACCACGCTAATAATTTTCGCGTGGGACTCTAAATAGGTAGAAACTCCGCAATACTGAACCCCAAACAACAATGGCCGTCCTATAGATTTTCTATGAAGTAATTTCCCGCCCAGTGTTTTTGACGTTTTAGATTCAGTCACAGAAAAATAGCTACGTGCCAGGGGTCGGGCAGTTCGTATTTTCATATTTCATATTCATAAATGCACCTTCTTCGCTATACTACTCTGGTTGCAACGCTGTGAGGATTGATTTTGAAAATTCCCAGAGGTTGACCAAAATTTCCAGAGCATTCCAGGATTTTCCAGAATAAACAAAAATGCCTGAGGACTCCCGGTTTTCCAGGTAGTATACGCCAATGAAACAAACCAGCATTTTCACTCTCTCTTCCATTCACAGAAACGAACAAAGCATCAGCTAATTCGTAAGAGAAGCCTAGGTGCTACATTCCGTTTCCGAAACCCGAAGTCGTTTTTTTGGAAAGTAAGAAAATGTTTGGTGTGGGGTATAAAATGTGGAAGGCAATTAAGAAGTGTCCAACATAGCTTTAGTCATCCTTAGTTCCTACTTAACACCTCCACGTGGTCATACTCGGTAATGCTCCAATATGAGTAGCTAAGTTAGGGAGTGCGGTACCGAGGTAGGTGAATTCAGAGGATATAAAATTCTTAAAGTTTTAGTTTAAATTCGTTATATATTATTATATGTGTATATATATCCTTCATATATGATGCCCGCCCAGTTAGAACCAGGTACGACGCTGGCCTAACAAGCCAGTCGTCGCATATTTGAATCTCGACTGGGTGATCCTGCTTATAGAGTCAATACGATTTGTATTGCCCCGTGATTTCAACTTGCCTTAACAAGTTGTATAACAATCGAACAAAAAATAGCAGAGATAGAACCAAAAGAAGAACGAAGAAGAAAGAACCACCTTAGATCAACCTTTTATGAAAAAACCCGATTTAATCCACCTAGTGGTGAAAGAACCTTTGTTATACGGTCTTCATCTACGTTAACGTTGCGTAGTGCGTTTGTTTGCATAATTTTTTGGGAAATTGAAAAAGTTCTCAAAATTTGAACAAAATAGAAGCACTTATAAATTGTAATAGATCCTTTTTTCATGAAATTGCTGAGTAAGTATAAGAAAATAGTTACTAATTTGAGTAAATGCAAGTAAAAGTAAGTTGTAAGAGGAAATATTATTATTTAACATATACATTGCGTAGTAAAGGTCTAGTTTATAGGTTTTGAACTATGCATAATTTCCTGTAATGCCATTCTATTTGATTCAATAAAGTTTTCATCAACTTGTATTAACCTTCGGTTACTCACGCTATTGTATTTTGTACAACACGTGTAGGTTTTAGAATGCCTTATTGTTTTAAAGTTACAAATCGATGTTTAACCAACGTATATTCTTCAATAAACTTGTTATGAGCAAAATGACATAATTATTCAATGCATTAATACTTTAAACTGTTGGCAAAATAGATCAGCAAAAACTGACATCACAGAAACCAAGTAATCAGTACGTGAGGTGTACCGCAATCGGCCCCAACTGGAATTTTCTCTCGTTTCTCCATATGGAAAAATGGTATCTGTATGCAACAAAATGTAAAATGCAAATGTAAAATGTTTTAAATGTAACAGTTCCTAAACAAGCAAACATAGAGGTATACTATATTCAGCAAAGTTGTGTATTTTTACTATTTGTACAACATGAAAAATTCATACAACAATTACAAAACGAGCTAAAATGGAAAAACTGGTTTTACAAATTCAAATAAAATAAATAAGATTTTTTTTTCTCTTCGCTGAAGAGATAGAAGGTTACTGTCTTCAGCAAAGTTTGTTGTAATAATATGCTCTTAAACTTTACAGAAAACATCAATGTGTTATAATGAAACTGAAGAAAAATATTTTTTTTATTTCACTTTTAGGGGGATTAATCAAAATTTAAATTCTACCAGAGGAGAGCTTGCAATTTCAAGAAACTCTTCTAAAGGTGCGATAAACCTAAAACCAGGTTTTCCTAGTCAAAACTCTAACGCGCAAGTTTTTTTGGTTTTGGGCTATTGTCTCCCGTGAGCAACCGTGTTACAAAAGTTGGTGCGAGTGTTCAAGGGTTAATATCTTTTGACCAGCAAAACCAATTCTTTAGAAAATTTTGCAGATATATTTGCAGCAATAAAACCTCTAATTTAATGCCAAACTAATTTAAACTAGATAAATTATCTAAGATGAAATCGTCGAAAATAATTGTAAATTTTAATGTGTTGTATACGATTGCTCATAACTTTTGAATTATACGTCCAATCAAAAAACAAATCAATAGTGATCTATTAGGCTATATTACCTTTCAAATGAGAATAATAGCGCATAAATCGGTTCAGCCAACTCTGAGAAACAGGCGATCATTTGTACCTAGTCAAAACAGGTTTTTACAGGCTAACTTTTAAACTGCTTGTCTCTTTTCAATAAAACTTAAGTAAAAAGTTCAGTAATAGCAAGAGCTTTCGTTTGGTACTAAGATCGTTAAAATTGGTTGCGTAGTTCCGGAGAAACGCGTGTCACGTAGTTTTCACATTATTGCTTATAACTTTTAAACGAAACGTCGGACCGCAAAGCAATTCAATAGTGATATACTAGGCAATAATACCTTTCAAACAAAAGTAAAAGCGGTCAGATCGGTTCAGCCACCTTCGAGAAACAGGCGATAGAAAATGAGCTGCACACACACACACACATACACACACAGACATTGTCCAGTTCGTCGAGCTCTATCGATTGGTATATGTGATTCAGCCCTCCGGGCCTCGGATCAATTTCGTGTTTTTCGACCAATTTCTAAACCTTTGTTATATAGTATAACAAAAGTAAAACCTGATTTAATGAAAGGAACCTTTGTTATACGGTCTTACTTGCTATTTGAGATAGAAATCGACACGTTTGGTTTACATGAAATTTTTGGAAATTGAATAAGTTTACAAAATTTGAACCAAATAGAAGCACTTATAAATTTTGATAGTTCCTTTTCTCATGAAATTGCTGTGTAAGTTGTTACTAATGAGGGTAAGTGCAAGTAAAAGCAAGTTGTAAGATGAAATATTCTTCTTTAGCATATACATTGCGTAGTAAAGGTCTAGTTTATAGGTTTTTGAACTATGCATAATTTCCTGTATTGCCATTCTATTTGATTCACAACAATAAAGTTTTCTCGAATAAATTTTATCAATTTTTATTAACCTTCGGTTACTCACGTTGTTGTATTTTGTACACCATGTGTAGGTTTTTGAATGCCATATTGTTATAAAGTTACAAATCGTATATTACGTATATACTAACTTATATTCTTCAATCAACTTGTTATGAGCAAAATGTCAGAATTATTCAATGCATTAATACTTTAAATTGTTAGGAAAATAGATAAGCATAACCCGACGTCACAGAAACGAAGCAAGTAGCATGTGAGGTATACCGCAATTGGTCCCAACTGGAATTTTCTCTCGTTTCTTCATATGGAAACCTGATTTAATCCACCTAGTGGTGAAAGGAACCTTTGTTATACGGTCCTTACTTGCAATTTGAGATAGAAATCGACACGTTTGGTTTACATGAAATTTTTGGAAATTGAATAAGTTTACAAAATTTGAATCAAATAGAAGCACTTATAAATTTTGATAGTTTCTTTTCTCATGAAATTGCTGAGTAAGTTGTTTCTAATGAGGGTAAGTGCAAGTAAAAGTAAGTTATAAGATGAAATATTATTCTTTAACATATACATTGCGTAGTAAAGGTCTAGTTAATAGGTTTTCGAACTATGCATAATTTCCTGTAACGCCATTCTATTTGATTCACAACAATAAAGTTTTCTTGAATGAATTTCATCAATTTTTATGAACCTTCGGTTACTCACGTTGTTGTATTTTGTACACCATATGTAGGTTTTTGAATGCCATATTGTTATATAGTTACAAATCGTATATTACGTAAATGTAAAATGTTTAAAATTTATCCGTCTGTTGGTAGTCGAGTAATTCGAGGTCAAAATCAGGGTATTTTTAATAATCAAAGTTCTACAGTTCGTAAACAAGGAAACATAGAGGTATACTATGTTCAGCAAAGTTGTGTATTTTTATTATTTATACAACTTTGTAATACATGAAAAAGTCATACAACAATTACAAAAAGAGCTAAAATAGAAAAACTGATTTTTCAAATTCATATCCAATAAATAAGATCTCTTCGTTGAAGAGATAGAAGGTTACTGTCTTCAGCAAAATTTCTTGTAATAATATGCTCTAAAACTTTGCAGAACACATCAATGTGTTATATTGAAACTGAAGGAAAATAATTTTTTTATTTCACTTTTAGGGGGATTAATCAAATTTCAAATTCTACCAGACGATAGAGCTTTCAATTTCAAGAACCTCTTCCAAAGGTTCGATAAACTTAAAACCAAGTTTTCCTAGTCAAAACTCTAGTGCACACGTTTTCTTTGGTTAGGGGCTATTGTGCGCGCGAGTAACTGTGTTGCAAAAGTTGGCGCGAGCGTTCGAGGATTAATATCTTTTTACCGGTAAAACCAATTCTTATGGAATTTTGCATATATATTCGTAGTGTAAAAACCTCTCGTTTGATATTAAAATAATTGAAATTAGGTTATTTTTCTTGGTTAAAATCATTATAAATTGTTGTTAATTTTGGTGTGGTGTATTGAATTACTCATAACTTTCAAATTAAACATTCAATCAAAAAACCATTCAATAGTGATCTATCCGGCTATTTTACCTGCCAAATGAAACTAATACCACGTAAATCGGTTTGGCCATCTCTGAGAAACAGGCGATCATTTGAACCTCGTTAAAACTGGTTTTTTAAACATAACTTTTAAACCACTTGTTTGTTTTCAATAAAAATTGGCGTGAAATTTAGCAATAGTAAAAGCTTTTATTTGGTACTAAGATCGATGAAATCGGTTATGTGGTTTCGGAGAAAATCGTGTCACGTAATTTTCACATTTTTGCTTATAACTTTTAAACTAAAAGTCAAACCACGAAACCATTTAATAGTGATATACTAAGTAAAAATACCTTTCAAATAAAAGTTATAGCAGACGAATCGGTTCAGCCATCTCCGAGAAATAGGCGATTGAAAATTGAAGCGCACACACATACACACACACACACACACACACACACACACACACACACACACACACACACACACACACACACACACACACACACACACACACACACACACACACACACACACACACACACACACAAACACAAACACACACACACACATACATTGCTCATTCGTCGAACCTGATCGATTGGTATATGTGACACGGCCCTCCGGGCCTTGGATCAACTTCGTGTTTTTCGACCAATTCCTAAACCTTTGTTATATAGTATAACAAAGGTAAAAATATATTAGCAAATTTTGAAACCATTTTCCCGGAGATATTCTAGATCGCAATGGGATTATTTTTTCACGTCGTAACAGATGAAATAAAACGCAATCTGTTGCTGCCATTTCATTTTGGGTCAGTAAAAATGAATGCTTTATACAAAGTGACACATATGTACTCGAACAAAAACATAGTCATATATTTTTGTAAATAAAGGCTGAATTTAGAATTTAGACTTTTAGAAGTTGTTCACCCATAGATACAGAACGCAACGAACAATCATTACTCTATTGAATCGCCTTTTGCCTAGATAACATGCTTTTTAAATTCGTTACATGCGGCACGCACTACTTTCATCGGAATATCATCCCATATCTTGTTGATAACTAACTCCAAATTCTCCAAATTATATTTATAATCCTTGAGCTTTTGCTGCATGTACGTCATTTACAAAAATCCAATGGGTTCAAATCAGGAGCACTTGGAGGCCATTCCTTTTTCAATATGAAATCCGTCGGATTGGCTTTGCACCACGTTTTCACAAGATTTGCAGTGGTGCTGGAGTTCCATCCTGTTGAAAGTCGTAATCTTCTTCACCATATATTCCCCGAACGTTAGGTATCAAATTTTGTTCTAATACCATTTCCAGATAGTATTTTGCATTAACTTTCACACCCTTGTAAATAAATACAGGAGGAAGTTTCCCTTTCTTTGAAATGAAACAGAGGTCGTAGCATTTAGTAAGCCAAATTGAAAGGGGGGCTCCGTAGCCGCAAGGTTACCGAGTCTGCTTTGACAAGCGAGTGGTCGTGGGTTCGAATCTTAGTAGAATCAAGCCATTCTCGATGTCAAGTGACTTTAGCATGGGTTTATTCTCAGGCCCCTCCATTTACCCTTCCTTCGTGCTGAATTCTATATTTACCCTCTGAAGCCTCTTAACAGTGCAAATGTCCCTCCTATAGTTAAGTGTACTGGTCAGAGGTACGAATGAGTCCTCGCCAGGGACGGCTATAATATGGGATAGTGCTGGCAGCGAGGAATAAGTGGGTAAAGTAGATTAAGCTTTGAAGGAAGGGTAAACCCCAAGACACGCAAACACGCATAAAATTTAATAAGCATATCGCTCACTCAATAGCGATTATAGCAAAAAGAAATGCAGTGCAGGTCATACAGCAAACACCCGGGCGATATTACAATAGATCAACTATACTGGTCGCAGTAATGAGTCCACACATGGAAAAAAAAGCCAAATTGAAACGCAGAGAAAGCGTAAAACTAAAGAGCATCATCATATTTTATGTTTATTCAAGGTTAAACAGAGGCAATGTATAATTACCTTTGTCACTTTTGAATAAATAAATAAAATCCCAAACAGTTTCGAGTTCTTTGGCGAGTGCACAGTGGTCCGGCTTCGAAAAAGTGCGGACATTAGTAATTGGGCAAAAAATGCGTAATTCTTGAGTCATAGTGTCTTTGGAGAAGTTTAATAATAAAATATAGCGCATCTTTCTCCAGAGTGATCGTGAATTCACCTGTATTAGGGTGATATGAACTTTTGTTTTGACGTAGGACTACGTCTTTTTTTACTATACTGGGACTGGGTAGCACTTTGTAAAAACGAAAATAGAAGTGTAACGTTTGAATGAAAGATTCCAAATGCTACTGAACTACTGAATGAAACTGAACAATTTATATGTCGTTGGATAGATAAAATGACCAAATTTGACATGTGGGAGTTTCAGAAGGCAAGAATTTTTTCTATGGTGAATTGAGCTCTATGGTGAATTGTGAGAAAAAACACAGAGATTTTTTTAAGCGAAAAAAAATTGCGTTTTTATCATTTTTGCTTAAACTTTAAACGTTCCACTTTAAAGAATCTGTGAATGCCATTGTTTAAGAGAAAAGCGAAATACCATAAAGATTTAATTCTTCATTGAATGCAATGGTGGCATAGAAAATACGTGAACGGGGGTTCATAAGTACAACGCCTGCAACGATTGAAATATAGATTTCTTTTATAAATCAGTTGTGTGCATCATAAAGGTTGAAATAGTAATGAATGACCAGCCCACAGATTATTGTATTAAATATGATCATGCGCAGCTTGACATGTTTCAATAATCTTACTTTAACTCCCTTGTGGCCTTTAAAAAGGTTATTGGTTACAAATAACATTAAAGCCAAAGCACGTTCATCGCAAATATGATGTGTCATTCGAATATCCTTCTCTTTTGACATGAATGGCAACAGGCACGTAAGTTAGCGGCGTCGATTCACTGTCTTTTGCTCCAAGAAGGTTTTACTAGTTTACTTTCACACCTTACCGCTTGTTACATAGCAGAAAATATGGCACATACGCAAAAATTTCTGTTTTATTTGTATGAGGGTCCTTACCCTCCTACCACAGGTTTGGTTCCATTTGCTTGATTAGTTCTAGAGTTATGAGGAAATTTGTATTTCATTTGTATGGGAGCCCCCCTCTTAGAAGGAGAAGGGGTTTCAGTACACCAAAGAAAAAAATACTGCCTCTGAAACCCCCACATGCCAAATTTGGTTCCACTTGCTTATTTAGTTCTTGAGGTATGAGGAATTTTGTGTTTCATTTGTATAGGAGCCCCTTCTCTTAAGCCCTCTTTAAAATTGCTCTCTTACCCCCTTCATAAAATTGCTGGTCATTTTATCTATCCAACGACAAATAAATTGTTCAGTTTCGTTCAGTAGTTTAGTAGTTATTAGCATTTGAAATCTTTCATTCAAACGTTACACTTCTATTTTCGTTTTCACAAAGTACTACCCAATCCCAGTATAGTAAACAAAGACGTAGTCCTACGTCAAAACAAAAGTTCGTATCACTCTAATAGGTGAATTCACGATCACCCTAATAGTTCAGAAAGATGCGCTATATTTTATTATTAAACTTCTCCGAAGACACCACCCTTGACAAACTACGCATTTTTTACCCAATTGCTGCACTTTTTCGAAACTGGATCACTGTGGAGTGTCATTCTGGAACCTAAAATGTATTTAAAACAATAATTACAAAGTCACTATTCGATTTGCTTATGCATCGCAGTTACATAGGTTAACCTGTGTTATAAGGCCGAATTGCATGTATTTATTGCAATGTGTAGATTATAGGACGGGGCATAAGTACGACGTTTTGAAGTTGTCATTAATTTTCATGAGATATAAGGAAGTACAACAGTAAAATATATTTTATGTAGCGACCCTGCCCGCTACTCTCCCATATACTAATCCTGTCTGTATCCGAAGGACGAAATCCTGGATCGAATCAGGCCATAATCAATCACATTTTCCTACATTCGCATATCACGCAATCGAGTCGAGTTGAACCGAAAGTAGAACGGTCAACAAACCAGCAAATATTATTAAAACAGCAATTCTAAGAACGCAAGTCGTGTGCGTTCCGGAAAACAGAAATTAAACATAAGCCATCAAAGTGCCGATTTTGCACACCTTCGCGGCTGATGAACTATAAACATGCTGTTGTGCAATCGCAACCAAGTCGCTAGCCTCTTGGGCATCTAAGAGTTACATTGCACAGCGTGAAAGCTAAGCCGAGGGACTTCTCACCTTGCATAAATTATTTATCAGGGTTCTCTTTCGTCACAAATTCGAGCGACCAGATGAACACCTGAGTGAAAGTGAAGGGCGATGACACTCAGACGCGGCGCAACAATTGATCAAATATTAGAGTAGGGTGACATGTCACAGTGAAAAATGAAGAACAGGAGAGGGTTTTCCCCTCATTAGACTTAAGTAACAAAACCGATGTATCGGAAAATATACGGGGCTCTTTAATTATGTAATGTAACACCTTCTGCCTTGCAGACCACTCCTGTGTGGCCAAGTAAGAGTGTGAAGCGTCGCCGAACTGAGGGTTCCGTTCACTGCACAATCTGATCGCGGTGAAAACAACATCGATCTAAGTGATCTGTCAGTACCATCCATCGCTACCGTCGCAGCACAGAAACGCTTTTGGTTGTATTTGTCGGGGTTGAATCCAATCCACAACTGACCGACAACGATATACAAAAAATTGTTTCTCGCTGCCTAAATACAGCTGAGCCTGCTGTTGTTTTTCGCCTCGTAAAAAACGGAACAGATACGTCCGGCTTTTCGTACGTTTCCTATAAAATTGGACTGGACCCGGAACTAAAAGATGTTGCCCTGGATCCTGCTACTTGGCCCACTGGAGTGCTGTTTCGTGAATTTGTGGATTTGCCAAAAAACTAACGACTGGATCTAACCCGGGACGCACCGAAATAGGCATTTTGGAAGCCCCTAATCCACTCATCACAGTCGCGCCACTGCAGCCTGCGCTCATCAGCCGTCCCGGTCCTGTGTTTGAGAATGGAGAAGGGGTCTTCCAGCTTGCCAATGTAGGCAAGTATTCTATCCATATTAATTCCGAGCAATCGGTACCTGACGAATGTTCCTTTTATGTACAAAACGTCCGTGGCTTAAGAACAAAAATTGACGAGATCTTCCTATCGACTACTGACTGCAACTACGACGTGCTATTCTTCACCGAGACTGGACTTGACGACCGCATCAACTCACTACAGTTATTTGGCACATCATTCAACGTGTTCCGCTGCGACCGTAATCCAAGCAATAGCAATAAGTCTGCTTTCGGTGGTGTTTTAATTGCTGTCGCACAACGTCACTCAAGTTCATTCGTGCGTACTGTTAATGGTAATCGCTTGGAGCAGGTATGTGTAAGTGCTTCTATCTATGGCAAAAAGCTATTGCTCTGTTGCATATACATACCACCAGATAGAGCTAAAAGTGTCGATATGAGTTGTGAGTTGTGTGACATCAGCGCAGAGCGTGGTAACATTGTTGTTTGTGGCGATTTCAATCAGCCACACATCGTCTGGGAGCAAGCCGCTGATGAGAATCGAAACATCTCAACTTCCCGGCTACCATGTGCCAGTGTGGCTTTGTTGGATGGAATAAATTTTTTAAACCTCTCTCAAGTGAACACGCAGCGAAACCATCTCGGGCGCACACTGGACCTAGTGTTCTGTTCTTCAGATTGCTTGCTTACGGTTGATAGCTGTACCACCCCGCTGCTTCCCGTCGATCCGCACCATCCACCGCTTGTACTGTCGTTGCCTGTTTACAATAGCAATGCCGTTGTAGTTACCACCGCTACTGGAGATGAATTGAGTGAATTGAATTATAGGAAGATTGATTTCGCTGCTTTGTCTGAGCACTTGTCGCGTATTGACTGGGACACTTTATTCGAATGCGGTGATATCAATGAAATGGCTACGCATTTTTGCAGTGCAATTAATCAATGGTTGATTACAAACTTACCACGTGTGAAGCGGCCAACTATCCCCGCATGGTGTACCCCTTAGGGATGTGCGATATTTTATCGATACCGGAGGTATCGATATTTTCATTCGATATATCGAGTATTCGGCATCGATATTTTACCATGCGATATTATCGGATATCGATACCTTTTTATCCGATATTATTGGTATCGAAAGCTACAAAAAGGCCAGCTCTTTACGCATAACTTTTTGCCAAATTATCGAACTCGCGTTTCCCAGTTCTCAAGTTTCCAAACAGGCATGTCTAAAAGCTGAACCACACTGCATGCCGCATTTGAAAAATGCTACAAAGTTTATTTGAGCAGGTACGCTGCTGCCGTGCCTGATGAAATGAACTGCACGCTCAAAAAAAGCAACTGCAACCCGTTTCGGTGTTGTCTTTCAGACGCCAGTTTTTAACACTTCGGTAACACTCGGGATTGCGTGTGCTAGCTTCGTAAAAGATCCTCGAATATATACTGGATGTGTGTCTTTTTGCTAGCGTTAGGTTTTCGTATTCCCTTATCTATTTCATTTACTCACACGGCCAACTGAAATAAATATGAAGCACCTCCATGTGTGTTTTTGCAAACTTGAGAATACTCTTCTACGGTGGATGCCGATATCAACGGACTGTTAGGCTAATTGTTTCCTAAAGCCACCACCGAACATCGTATCGCTGCAAGCGCAGATTGATTTGCAAGAACCATTTATACTGTGAACTACGTATGGTAGCTTGTTTTAAACCGATCATGCTCGTGATCAATTATTTATTCTCTGCCTAAAAATGCGTATCTCAAAATCCAACCATGCCTTGTGTCACTCAAAACATTTCAGAAAATTGAAAAACTTTTTTATTACTTAACATCAGTTTATTAGACGTTTCCGGATAAATAGGGCTTTAGCAAAATCAACTGAAAGGAGAGCTGTCAACTTGGACCCCAGGGCCAAACATTTCGGCTTCACTCAAATTGTACGCAGATGACAGTTGGCGCGTTGGCCGGTATCAGTTACTCGGAAATGTGTTAACCGGGTGCATTGAAAACTAATGCTAAAATTATTGCAAATTCAACACCACCGATAAATTGCTAGCCATACTTCGTGTTTGTTTGCATGTATGAAAAAGAGATGAACTTGGTTGCGTCGTTTTAGGAAATGGTAACGACCGTATAAGCTACGTTCGGTGTTTTGTCAATGTCTGATTCTAATTTCTAATTTTATTTCTTGAGACGTGGATTTTCTTTAATAGTTTCCCCCCTAGAATAACACAATGTGAATAAATAATGTGAGAAGGTAAACTTATGCGAATCTAAATTACATCTAACACTTTTCTGATTATAGGAGATAATGCTGCCTTGTTGAAATATAACAAACTATGCACATCACCGGGTTTTTTAAAACAAAATCATGCCAGGATATTTTGTTGCATTTTAGACCAATCTATTGAAAAATTGTTTGAAACAGATCAGTTCTAGTAGTCCTAGTTAAAAAGCGTCCGCCTGACCAATGAATCTGCTGCGAAGATTGTCGAGTGGAACGTATACGGTATCTTGGAAGTGCGGAGATGCCGGCGACATAAACGAGGCAGGTTGTCGCATCACAAGCCCGTGACATATCGTATCTGAAAACTTTCTGACTATTTCGGGTTTCGATATCGGTGAATATCGAAGTATCGATATTTTGGTTGCGATATACTCACTACTCAGTATCGGATCGGTCCGACATATTGCGATACCAGATATCGATACTTTGGTTTTCGATTCCCATCCCTCCCTCGTCTCCGACGTCTGAAGCGTGAGCGTAACAGGGCTCAACGTGCTCATCGCCGGAGTAGAACAATCTTGACTCAACATAATTTTAAGCATGCTAGTGACAAATACCGTCACCTGAATGACATGTTGTACAAGTCATACGTGTTACGTGTGCAATGCGACCTTCGAAAGCAACCGCAAAGATTTTGGAACTTTGTCAACTCCAAAAGAAAGTGCTCTTCTGTCCCAACAAACGTATACCTTGATGATAATGAATCAAGCTCAATCTCAAACTGTTGTGAGCTGTTTGCGAAGTTTTTTGCTTTCGTTTTCGCGGATAATACCGCCTCTGATGGTGATGCTGATGTAGAGGCAGCGCATGTACCGGTTAATTTGGCGGATTTGAGCTTATTTACTATTACTACCGAAATGGTATTAACTGCCACCAAAAAACTCAAGCGTTCTTTCTCTGCGGGACCTGATGGCATCCCAGCCGTAGTTTTGAGCCGTTGTATAGAAGTGTTGGCTGAGCCGTTATGCGCAATATTTAATAAATCTTTCGAACAAAGTAAATTTCCCGATATTTGGAAGCAATCGTTTATGTTTCCAGTATATAAATCGGGCGATCGCCGTGATATAAGGAACTACCGCGGGATTACTAGTCTCTCCGCGGCATCAAAATTGTTTGAGATAATTGTGAGCGGTGTAATACTGTCCCGAACTAAAAACTATATATCCACTGTTCAACACGGCTTTATGCCTGGTCGATCTGTCTGTACTAATCTGTTAGAGTTTACCTCGACGTGTATTTTGCAAATGAAAGAGAAAAAACAGGTTGATGTCATCTATACCGACCTGAAAGCGGTTTTCGATCGGATTGACCATGTAATACTTTTGCGAAAGCTCCAACGACTTGGTGCATCCCAGAAAATGATTGATTGGCTTCACTCGTATCTTAGCGATAGAGTACTATGTGTGAAACTAGGATCCAGTACTTCGTCAGTATTTAGCAACAAATCTGGAGTTCCTCAAGGTAGCAACTTGGGTCCTTTGCTTTTCTCATTGTTCTTCAATGATGTTGCGATTCTGCTAGAACACGGCTGCAAGTTAGTTTACGCCGATGACCTGAAATTATTTGCTACGATAGATAGTGAAGATGACTGCCGCCGTTTGCAACATTTGCTCAATCTATTTACTGAATGGTGCAGACTTAATTGGCTTATCATCAGCATTTCAAAGTGTGAAGTTATGAGTTTTTACCGGATTAAAAATCCAATTTGCTTCGGTTATACTATCGACATTGAACTTCGCAGAGTGGATCAAGTTAGCGACCTGGGTGTCTTGCTGGACACTAAATTGACATTCAATCTACACTGTGAATCAGTCATTTCCAAGGCGACCCGACAACTTGGATTTATTGCTAAGATTGGACGGAACTTTAGAGATGTTTACTGCCTGAAATCATTATATTGCGCTTTGGTTCGTCCGCTACTTGAGAGCTGTAATTTGGTTTGGTCCCCCAGTCATCTTACTTGGAACCTACGGATCGAACGTGTGCAACGTAGGTTTATTCGGCTGGCTCTACGACATCTCCCATGGCGGCATGCTGATAACCTGCCACCTTGCCCGAATAGATGTCGTCTACTTGACCTCGATACACTCGAACGCAGGCGTAAAATGCATCAGGCTATATTCGTGGCTAAACTTATCAACGGCGAAATTGATTCTCCAAAATTGCTATCTATGCTTAACTTTCGGGCATCGCAACGGACATTACGCTCAACTGGCTTGCTGCAAATACCGTTTCATCGAACCGCGTTTGGAGCTAATGAACCGATTACGGAATGCATTAGGTTGTTCTCAAAAGTCGAAGAACTATTTGACTTCGGTATGCCTTCGCACTTATTCGCGCAAAAGATAAGATCGAATTTACTGTAATCTGTAATCAATTTTATTCATGTAGACAATTTATAGTCAGATGAAGTACTCAAATAAATAACAAATTACGACCACCGGCCGGCGAACTACTGCCGCACCGTTATATTAGGTGGTCTAGTACATAGTTTAGTTTTCATTCTCCCAATTCTATCATTTCTGACGCTTTGTGGATGGGTAGTTCATTTTACTTAAAGTGGCTTTTCCCAGCCACAATATTTCATTTAGACTATTATTACAGATCAGAAGTAAAAGTCCGACCGATTCGGCGATCAAAACTGGTAACAGAGTCTTTTTTGCTTTTATTTTTCTTTTCGCATAGAAGCAAATAACAGCAATCTAACACTCGCTGCCTATCGCATAGCAGCTTTCACATGCTTTCGTGTGCATTCACATGCGATCGTGTGTGTTCGTGGAAAAAAGTGGCTCGCCACCGCCAGGTTCGCTAATATCTGTAGAAAGTAGCATGTACGTGTTTGGATTTTAACTTCCACTTCTGTTCTGTGTCATTATGGTCGGTTGGAATAATGACAAATAAATAATGTAGCTAATTAAATAAAAACGAAGTTTATTCGTGAGCTATTCGAATGCTAATAAATAATATAATAAATTTTACAATGATTATCATCCTTATATAAACTTCTACTCTAAGCTATGCCTACTATATCTCCTACAGTTCGGCAATCCTGACAAATTACATCGCCCTCGATGTACATCATTCCTGTGTTTTCATAATTTAATGGTCTTCGAGCATCGGGATGTAGAAAAATAAGCGAAAATTTTCTAGTAGATCCATCAATTTTTCTTCTGAAGCTAATTCGTCCTGCCATATACTAGAAGCACCAGAACTCACAATCCTACTTGTGAAACCAAATCCAACTGCTCCAACAACTGTTAATTCCACTCGAATACTCCAGCTGTTGCTCCAACTGCATCTACGCCGGACGCAGCTTTGACCAGCCCGTCGCTAATAAAAGCAGCAATCCCGTTCGCGGGAGGAGGCATCCAGCGTTCTCTACCAAGGGTGGAGAAGGATGCAACTAGAAGCGAACTAGAACTAGAGGCAAGGGCAGCAGTATGCCTGCCACGCCGGACACAGCAATTAACGGCCCAGCGCTAATCAGGGCGATGGGAAAGAATAGGGACGCACTACCTAAAGTGGTAGCAGCGTCACAGAACCTCGATATAATCATCGAGTTCACGTGAGGTCGCAACACTTTCTCCAAGGATCTGAGGCAGAGTTTGCTCATGCTTCGGAGAACCTTGTGTGAGCGACCAAAATGCACAACGACCTTGTGGCGTATCTACATTATTGTCGAAGAAAGTATAGTTTTATCGTTTGTATTTACGGCGCTATGCGATTGCTACTCCGTTGGTAGCCAAATGAGCGCTGTTTTTGCTACCAACGGGGTAGCAGCCCCATAGCACCGAAAATACAAAAGATAGAACTATCTATACTTTCTTCAACAATAATGTAGTTGATAGGCCGTATGAATAAGAGTTAGAACAAATACTCCCATACGATTTAAACGGAAAAAGCTAAGTAAACTGATCCGACAGATCTTGCAGAAATGTCGGGAGTACAACGTGCCCACGCATCACATCTTTATTGATTTCAAAGCAGCATACGATACAGTCGATCGAGACAAGCAATGGCAGATAATGCACGAATACGGTTTTCCGGACAAACTGACGCGACTGATCAGAGCTACATTGGATCGAGTGATGTGTTTCGTACGCATCTCTGGGACACTCTCGAGTCCCTTCGAGACGCGACGAGGGTTGAGACAAGGTGACGGTCTATCCTGCATGCTGTTCAACATCGCTCTTGAGGGGGTGATCCGACGAGCGGGTATCGAAACGAAAGGCACGATTTTTACCAAGAGTAGCCAACTTCTAGGCTTTGCAGATGACTTCGATATCATTGCCAGGAACTTTGCGACGGCGGAGGCAATCTACGCCAGACTGAAAGCGGAGTCTAGGAGAATTGGGCTAAAAATAAATGCGCCGAAGACCAAATACATGAAAGGAAGAGGCTCAAAGGAAACAAACGCGCGCCTCCCACGGACGGTAACCGTTGACGGCGACGAACTAGAAGTGGTAGAGGAGTTCGTGTATTTGGGATCGCTGGTGACGGGTCCCTATTCTTTCAGCGGCGCATTCAAGCGGGAAATCGGGCCTACTTTGCCCTTCGTAAAACGCTACGATCAGGAAGCATACGCCGCCGCACGAAGCTAACAATGTACAAAACCATTATTAGACCGGTAGTTCTTTATGGACTTGAAGCCGTGACGCTGCTTACGGAGGACATACGCGCCCTTGCCGTTTTCGAGCGGAAAGTGCTGCGGACGATATTTGGCGGAGTACAAATTGAAAGCGGAGAGTGGCGGAGGCGTATGAATCACGAGCTACAGGCACTGCTTGGGGAGTCTCCCATCGTACATCTAGCGAAAGTTAGCAGGCTACGGTGGGCCGGACACGTCGTAAGGATGCCGGACGACAGTGCGACGAAAATAGTCCTCTTCAACAACCCCACCGGCACCAGGAACAGGGGGGCCCAACGTGCACGATGGATCGACCAGGTCAAAAGCGATTTGCGACTTCTGAGACGACTAGGAAATTGGCGACGAGTGGCCCAAGACCGAGTTGAATGTAGACGAGTGCTTGAAACAGCACGAGCCACCCCGGCTCTATGCTGCAGAAGAAGAAGAAGGCCCAAGGTCGAGTTGAATAGAGACGATTGAAACAGTACGAGCCATCCCGGTTCTAGGATGCTGACGAAAACGACGACACATTGTGTCACTTCCGTCTATCGTACGCAACTAACAACCATTAACTTTAATACAACTGATTTTTCTAACAGGACGACGTAACTGTATCAGTAAGCATCAATAACTGCGAAACCTTACTGATACTTAGTGATATTATTGCTTACTGTTAACTATCAGTAATTAATGATAGTTTTCCCATCCCTACAATTCTGTCCATGAGAGAGCGTGCCCTGGAAAATGTTTCGTTCGGCATTAGAGCATTTCTGACTACTGCTCAGTATCTGATGAGTAGTCATGACTTTCTCTAATCTTGCTTTTAGAATTCGGGAGAAGATTTTGCAGTCGACGTTCAATAATGAAATCGGACGGTAGTCAAGTGTAGAACGTGAACGGTGTGAACGGAGTCACCCAGGTTACTGTGAGAATCGCAAATTGTCACCTCACCTAAAAAATTTAGGTGAGGTAACTGTGAGAATAGGGCCCTTATACTTTTGTCGTTGAAAATGATTAAAAGCCGGCGAAAGACTTCCTTACAGCTGATCTGCGAAAATTGCTCGACCGTTCAGTTTGGAAGTTGATGGAGTTGATGAATGGCAAGGATGCACAAGGAGGCGAAACGGAAGTTAACCTAGAAGCGGCCATTGAAGATAGTAATGTCCCAGCACCTGATCTTCGAACGAGAAACCAGGTTGCTGAAGACGTACAAAGCTGCTGATAACGACCGCTCATCGGAGAGCTTTATAAAAATGGTATAGAAACGTTGGCGACGGCTCTACAGTGGGTAATTTCCAAGATCTGGGAGAAGAAACTACCGAGAGAATGGATGGAAGGAGCGGTTTGTTCCAAAAGGGTGATCGGCTCGACTGCTGCAACTATCGCGGTATAATGCTGGTAAGCACCGCCTACAAGGCGCCTACTCTCCCGTATCCTGTTATGGTGGCTGTCACCGATAGCATAAGGCTTCGTAGGGAATTACCAGGCGGGCTCACGCCACTGCGGACCGGATTTTCACCATCCGTCAGATCTTGCAGAAATGTTGGGAGTACAACGTGCCCACGCATCACATCATTATTGATTTTAAAGCAGCATTCGATTCAGTCGATCGAGACAAGCTATGGCAGATAATAGACCGCATGAATTGCAGGTTTTGCTTTACTACTCCTATAAGATTTACACGGGAAAAGCAAAGCAAATTGTTTTATTTATACGAACACGGTTTTCCGAATAAACTGACGCAACTGTTCAGAGCTACATGTGATTGAGTGATGTACTTCGTGCACATTTCGGGAAAACTCTGGAGTACCCTTGAGATGCGGCGAGGGTTAAGACAAGATGACGATTTATCCTGTATGCTGTTCAACATCGCTCTTGAGGGGGTGATTCGGCGACAGGGCATCGAAGCGAGAGGCTCGATTGGTAGGCGGCGAAAGTTGGTAGGAAACGGTGGACCGGACGCGTCGTAAGGATAATGTACGACAGTGCGACGAAAACCTTTCTCTCCAACAACCCTGTCGGCACCAGGAACAGGGGACTCAAAGTGCAAGATTGAAATTGCAAGATAAATTGCAAATATTAAACCGTGACAATATCGAGAAGCTGATCGCATACATTTTTTCGATTTCACAAGTAGTGAGCAATAAGAGCAGCATCTCCAACGATGTTGAAAAATAGATTAATGAAATCTCAGAGGCATAAAACAAGGACGGCAACGTCCGTGGAAATGAGTCCTGCAAGACAGGTTAATGAACAGAACGTTTCAAGCAAAGTTCAGCTGAAGTTAGTGACTGTTTCAATGACGACGACTGACAGTCAGGCACGATTGTCAATGTTGAGCAGGTTTATTATAATATGCGTCAAATTGCAGGAAATGTTACTCAAATTACTTAATTCAATTGCATTCAAAGTTGCTGGCCTGCTACTGAATATTTGATAGAAAAATACGAATGACACTAAGAGGTCGTCATGATGAAGTGAAAACCGTTTCCTTAACGTCGATTGAAGTCAGTTTTGAAACGAATCGGCGCTGTTTCAGTTGAAACTGGCGCTTCATTACTTCATTGTTGAGTGACGATTTACGATTGTAAGGGACGATGCCGGGCCCAAATCTTGTTTCCTAAATTCATAATCTGAGAGCATCGAATAATTTGGCGGCTTTTAAATATCAAATTGTTTCTAAAAAATTGAAACACGACGTTTGGCTCATGCAATGAAACATTTTTACAACAAAGACGCTCTACTGTGCCTTAAACGTACGGGCTCAAGAGCTATAATTTCATTTTTCTTAATTTCAGGTTTCGTATTCTACACGGAGAAAAATGCGGCTAGTTTAAAACAACCATAAATTTGGTCGAAGCCCAAACTAAATTTTTGATTACGTTAACATCGAAATTTGTTTAAATTAAATTCACTAATCTAGTTGAAAGAAACGACTTTTCCACATTATTTCAACTTTATTAACTCGCATTGTTTCAAATTAAGTATCAACTAAAAGTTTACTTTTTTCAACCATAATCTTGTTTATTTCAACCAAAATTTAGGTTGCAAAATGCAGTTAATGTTACCTGAGTTCAAATTGAGGTGTTAGTTCAAATCAACCTAAAGCGTTGGCATAAATAAACTAAATTTATAGTTCCGCAAATTCCAACCTTCAAAATAGTTCAAAACAAACTTGTTCTTAGTTTGCGTTTATAAACGTGGCTAGTTTAAAACAACCAAAAATTCAGTTGGAGCCAAACTAAAGTTTAGATTACGTAAACATCGAAATTTGTTTGCATTAAATCCAGAAATCTAGTTGAAAGTAACGACTTATATACATTATTTCAACTTGAGTAACTCGCATTGCTTCAAATTAAATGTCAGTTGATCCAAACTAAAAGTTTATTTATTTTCTACCATAAACATGTTTATTCCAAAATTTAAATTGCGATGATGTCATTATATTTGCCGTGTAGGTCGTCGCGTCGCTCGCTTTTTCGCGGTCTGTTCGTAGTCACAAGAGGAAAACTGAAACAATAAACCTCTTGGAAATTTGGTTTGTCCTGGGTCGTGTATGAATACTCGGAGGTAGGTTCCGAAATATGTAACATTTATTAAAGATTTATTCATTCCATTTTCTCACGTTTTTTTACATGATTTGCCATGCAGATAGATGTATATTCCGTCATGGAACGATATATCAATCGCGTCTTCATCACTACTCCCCGCTGGAATCCTGGTGTTCCTGCGACTTTATCCTATATGCCGTCACCGATAGAAAATTCCAGCGCTCCCTATAGTCCGCATCCGGACTGGAGCTTCTACACCACTCCCCACAATCGGATTCTGGGAATCCGGACTGTAGCAAGTTGGTTTCATTGTACCGAATTTACGTCGATAAATGCGATCGGCTGTGGGTTTTGCTTTCTGGACGCCGGAGTTATCGACCTACTAACAATTCTGCAGCAAATTTGTACTCTCAAAGTGCTTGACCTTCGACCTCCACACCGACAAAGTGCTGTTGACGTACGTTCTGCTACCGGATCAAGTCAGGCAGGACTCGTTGGATATGAATCTGATGTTGGACATCCAGGATGGTCAGTGTAACGATGCCTTTGCCTACGTGGCCGACGTGTCGCGTTTCGGCATCATCGTTTTTAGTTTGTGTGAGTTCAAAAGCCAGAGTATTAGTAACTATTCATACAATTTCAAAATCCCTTCACCAGCGATTGAATTATTTGGACGTGAACTTCCATTGATCGGATGGAATATTTGGTATTTCCCTTTCGCCAGTTCATCGTGATGGTTATCGTATGTTTTTTTATCATCCGATGTCTAATTTTACGGCGTTCCCAGCGCCGTATTAGAAAAAGAAACAATCTGGCAAGACTTGGCCTGGTAAAACCTTTAAACTGATCGGAAGCCGAGACAAGGGTGGTCATTCGTCTACTTCCGAGGTGGCAAAAACGACGTTCAGTTAATCTCTTTGGTCCAGCAGAGCGGCGTTAATTGATGGGATCTGGCGAAATCGTAACAATCTGGCTGTTGAGAAGAACCCGTACAAACTGACCTACCCGAATGATTTCAAAATGGACCGGAAGCCGAAGCAGTTGATCTGGGTCATTTATTTTCATGAAATTGTCTCGTCTTCTGTAAATACACTTATAAGATATTGCTGATGCAGTTGAACACCGTAGTAATCGACCTGCGATATTCGGTTTTATTCTTGTTCTGTGTGTCGCAATTAAGTCGGAAGCGGTGAGCTGTAATCGCACAGTGATGCGTTTTATAGCACACAACTTGCGACGTACAGAACAGCAATAAAACCGAATGCCGTTGGTAGACTGTCGGTTTTGAACTGCAACAGCAATGCGTATGTACGTTTAAAACCGCAAAAATTGTTTTAAAAAATTTCTTGGTTGTTGCAAACAACATTTTTGGTTACATTTAACGTTCATTTCAGGTTTACTTAAAAAAAAATATTAGTTTGTTTCAAACGTTTCAATGTTTGACTTAAAAGATTGAATCAGTTTGTTTTAAACTAAAATCTGTTTAGATCAAACTTTAAAGTTTGGTTGATATTACCTAAAAGACTAACCTGGATATTTGAAAAATTTCTTGTAAAGCCAGTAATTACGAAAATTAAGATATCAGAAATACCTGTTTAACAAATTTGTTATAATGCCAATGGTGCTCATATACAACCATAATTTAATTTATGTCGAAAAATACTATGCACATGCGAGATTTACGGCTCGAAAACTACGTGACAACTTGAACTTATTACCTATACCTGAAAATAAAAATCAGGGATAACGAAACGAGCCAATACTGTCCCTAAGTTGATAAGCCTTTCCTCCTATCAACGCTAATATGCAGAGATATAGCGCCCTACACGCTTAATACAGTTTTACTTAATAATTTCGACAAAGTCGAACCATGACTATGATATATACCGTTTGGGTGTAATATCGAGGCGAACTACTGACGAGTTTGGTTATCTGCACAACAATTGCATAAACTACTTTAAGCAAATTGTTGATAATTCAATCCTATATTACAATGTACGTACCGTGTTTCAATTTCTGCTACCATTAGCTTTGATAAATACTGACAATACTGCACAACATTAGGGAATTCGTTACATAGCTCGTCAGGACATGATTCGAACGTTTTGCAGAACAACGGTAGCATATTGTACAACCGTGATTCCTTCTCCTTATCACTGAGTAAATCCTTGAGTTGTAAGAATTCAGAGAAAACTTTTTGCAAATGCATAATACCAAGCGATGTCGCATCGTTGCTGGATTCGCGAAGATTATTTCTGCAATCTAGCATTTCGAATTGATGAGCACTCATTGCATTTGTTCCTAATCAGCTCAAATATCTCAAACGTAAACAAACACTTTGTAGTTTAGTTAGAATCGAATTGTATTCACCACATCCTGTATAAATAAAAGTTAGACACATGCAGTTACACTTTTTGTTGTATTATTTTTGAAGTATTTCAACTATTTTGTACAGCAAAAACAATGATACACAGATATCAGCAGCGTTTTCTATTATTGATTTTTACATAGATTTTTCATTACAATCGATCTACACCATCTACACCTATTCGCGAGTACGAAAATTAAGGAGATTTTTAAGCCTGTTCGCACTTACACGAAATCTCATCCCGAAATGTCAAAACTTGCACGAAAACCATGAAAACGCAATCATCAGCAAAAATGGCAAAATATTTCCTTCTCTTTTTCTCACGCACAGAAAACAAAGAATACAAACGCACTACACTGAGGCGACCAGGGGCTTGCGCAAAGTAAACTGATATATACCAGGTATATGACAATGCGAGCTGTCATATACACTTTGCACTAACACATCTACACTAGTTCTGAGATTTCGAGCATTTTGTATGGAAAATTAGTTAATTTTTAAAAAAAATCGTTGGATACGCAAGATTTGTCTATTTTTTTTCTCACAGTTTTTATGTTTATGCTTAGAACATTATTTCTAGTATGTATTTTCATGAATACAATGAAATTCAACATTCCAAATTGCAAGCGGAAATTTTTTCGTCAAAACGGTATCAAGCTGTCTCAAAGAAATGTCGTTATATCGCTTTCCTACAAGTAGTAAAACAAAAAAGATTTTTTTTTAAACGCTCGGACATGATTGTTCAATAAGCAGCATGAGCAACATTGTTATCCGCCCGCGATATTTTTCGTCAGATTTCTGGTAAGCTTTTAAAGTGTTAATTATCTTCTAAGACCGTTTTGTAGCAATCTAAGATTACTTTTTATGGTTTTCTACGTAGTGTTGAGACGGGTAAATTTATGATAAAAAGGTATCATCTTGGAACAGTGACTTCAACTTAAGGATTTTCAAGCAGTAGCACAAGCATCTATTCGAATAAAACTATTTTTTAAAAGAAGACATCAAAGGCAGATATTCAAGAGCATCATGCAAGAAAATGTTGGATGGAACGTGTTTTAATTTAAGCAACCGTATACCGTATTGATCGTGAAGTATTAGAAACATTAATTCATTTTTCAATTGCACATCGAAATAGTTAGTCACCCATGTTCTCAAATTTTTTACGCATAATAAAGAAGGCTACAAGTGCAAAATACTTAAAAATATATTCCTTACATTTCATTGTAAATGTTCAAATATTTCTCTGGAATAATATAGCTGCATTCATTAATTACAATTAATTTAGTTTTAATTTTCATGCAAGTTCCACCATATTTCAGAACTATTTCTTCTTCTTTCTACACACACTAATGCAACCCTCGATGGTCACATACCTGGTATATATCAATTTACTTTGGGGCTTGCGATGGGTGCCATGTTTTTGTTGCCAACATCTCAGCACATCTCGACAAGGTACACTCAAAATATTCTGCACATAACTAATGGTAAATTTCCATATGAAATCCCAGATGACTATCATGTGCCGCATATAAGCACAATTTGCCTAGAAATACACATAAAAATTATACGGATATAAATAGTATGTGCAATTATACACATAAAAGATATGCGCATATGAATAGTATGTGCAAAAATTTCGCGTACCCATAAATTATAACTGTTTGGCATGTAAAGTTCATTGACTGGGCACATTGCAAAAATCTATGTGTGGGACACATAGAAACTATACGAAAAGTTTTCTCAGTGTAGGCAGCAAATTTACCTGTCAGACGGGCGCTTTTCTTGCAATAGATCATTTTGCGATGACGTCATTTTGCCGTCAAATGACACCACTTGGTGGTTTGTTTACATGTTTTTGTCACATCCAGCAGTTTCGATTTGAAATTTTGTGAAGGATTACTGCATCAATTTCTGTAAAATGCATGTAAGGCACTTTCTCTTCAATAAAAACTATAAATTTCTATCATTATCTGCCGGAAAAGGATAGAAAACTCAATTCAAAATTTAACACCACGTAAACAAACCACCAAGTGCTGTCAAAAAAGTGTGGTTAGGAGCTCCCGTGTAATGATCTATAGCGCCCTTCGTTAAGTCGACTGTCAAACACCGTTCGTTAAATAGGGAAAGCACCCAAAGCACCCCGCTGGAGGCGTCTGGCAGGGATGCCAGATATACAGACAAATCTGTATTATACAGACCTTTCGTTTTTTGATACAGACATGTTTTTGACTACAGATTTTATACAGACATGCGATAAAAATTTCGCAAAATATAGTTTTACTTTTGTCAAGGTAAAAGTATACTTCGATTTTAACTCGCACTGAAACCTCAAAACAATATCTCGTAAGCGACTATCAATCCTCATAAGGAGAAAGACTTTCGTCACTGAACAAGCGCAGTGCCGATATTGTATCCGACCATCAGCTTGTTATCGCTGAAATAGGTACTCAACGACTGGAGGAGAAAGCTGGGTGTCGTTTCGATGTCTGCCGATTGGAAATCCCAAGGCGAAAAGGGTTTTTATCTAACAACTTGAATTCCGAGCCTAGGAACTGCTACCTGGTGGAACTGTCCAAGAGTAATGGACCAGCCTCAAAAATGCCCTCATTACGACCAGTGATGAAACCGTCGGCAAAGTGCGCAGCGGGCGGAGAAAGTGGATTTCGGATGAAACTCCGAGAAAGATCGATGAGTAGAGAAAGGCAAAAGCTGACATAGGCAAGGGCGAACCAAAGCGACTAAGACGGCTGTCCGCTAACGATATGCCGAACTGGAGAGGGCTGTTAAACGAGTTTGTATGTGGGGCAAGAGAGCCTGGACTGTCCCGAGCCGACGAAAGAGTTCGTCGTATTAACCGCGTCAACTCGAAGGCGTCATTACTGGATGAAATTGAAGCAGCCATAAAATGCTATAGAGCGTCAGAAATAAAGGCGACCTAACCGAATGCGGGCGTGGCATCACATTGCTCTGTATTACTCTCAAAGTGCTCTGTTAGGTAATCCTCTACCGGATCCAGGAGAAGATCAACGATACTCTCTGGCGGCAGCAAGCTGGATTCCGCACCAGCCGATCATGTATAAACCATATCAAAACGCTCCGCATTATGTTGGAGCAAATTCGCGAATTCCAAGACTCTTCTTCTAGTGTTCGTTGGCTTCGAAAAAGCGTTTGGTCAACTCAACCACGAACACATCTGGGGCGCACTTAGGCGTAGAGGAGTTCCAGATAAGCTGGTCCATCTCATCGAGGCTTAGTGCAAGGTTTAGCACACGTCTTATCCGACCCTATAAGGGTTCCCAGTAAACCATTTGGTTTGTATATCTCGATTGCAACTGAGGTATACGAAATCATATCTGAACGAAAAAGTTATATTTCACGCCATATAAGACCATATAGGGTAAGGGCACTATAATTCGACCTATGAAACCAACGCAAGGCTAACAAAATGCAATATATTGTCCAAATAGCGCCATTTTTACGAAAATATGATAGAATAGTACAAAAGGATGTATATTTCCCAGGTAACCAATAAGCATTAAAATAAGCAGTAAATCAGTCGTTTATTAGCATCCCTGGCGTTTTATACTGCAGGTTGTTGTTTATCAGCTTTTTGACTGCATAACTGTTGTAAATTGGCATCCACAATTCTTTTTAAATTCTTCTTGTTGGTAACTAGCTGCAAATAAGCATTGTCAGCACTATAAGAGGGCTAGCAGTAAAGTAGCCGCATATTTTGCCAAAATAGCATTTAAGTAGCATTTAAGGCAACTTAAATGCTTATTGGCTTGCTTTTAAATTGCATTGGAAATGCTTATTGGTTACCTGGGTTAAATAACATTTTAAAGGAAATAAGTGTACGATGCATATTTTTCACTCATTTTATCGTTTCAATTCAATATTCCATCGGGCTAATTTTCGACCCCTCGTTTTAGTTTTCGACCCTTGCGTGTTCTAATATTCGACCCAAGTACAAACTAAAGTATTTTCAAAGTCGAGGGTTGTTTAAATTGATGAATTTAATGCAAGAAAATAACTGCAACATTTCTGTAATATCTTTTTGGTATTATTTTTTTTAAACTAAACCGTAAACCTTTTTTGTAGACTATTTCAGTTACCCTTCTCCTTTGAATGAATAGAAGGAAAATGTTTGAAATGCAATCCCGGAAAACGCCTGAAATCATACAATTACTTTCGGGTCTGGTTACTTTCCACTTCCATGACTTTTGAACGAGGTCGAAAAATGAAACAAGCGTCTTTGAAAGCATTGAGCAGGCTGTTTCGACCGGTCGAAAACTAGATCACAAACAGTTTCGCGTTTCAATTTTCGTACTTTTTTAAACGTCTTTAATTACATTATAAAAAACAAATATGCACTGTAACAAAAGAAAATTGGACAGATATATTGCCTTTTCTTTGTATAATAACATATTGCATGAATTCAGTGTCCTAATATACACAATATATGGAAATTTTGATTTCGTGCCTGTTTTCACTAGACGAAAAGAAAACAATCGAACTCCAGTCCCAGCTTAAAAAATTTGATTATTTGGACGTACAGACGCCAATTTTGATGGGGTATTGCAAAATTTCTAGCAAAATAACAACCTTGACAATATCCTAAATAATAGCTTTTCTCTACCTTTTTCTTAGGAATCTTTTTGATGAATGTTTCAGCAGTGGTGCGAAAACTAGCACAGGGTCGAAAACTAGATCCCTTACCCTATGTACCAAAGTGGAGGCGATATACGTGCGAAAATTTTGACAACTATTTGTAATTCTATTTTGCGCAGTTTTTATAACACGCAACTAAATACTCCTGAATATATGATATAGATATAATGAAATATTGCAATTGTCTATCCTGCTTTATAATTCACAGTCATGAATTGTATATGAAGACACGCACGACTGCAAAACAACTTATTGTTCACTTCGATTTGACATACTCTAATCATTATACAATTCCAATGTGAAATTGACATGAAAACGATTTAATGTGGACTTTCTATTACGATTTTGTGTTATCTGGGTTACTGCTAGCGTGAGATATGGCTGCATTTTATCATCGCTTCTGTTTCTCATTGTTGGAGCAATTGGGTATTTTAATTTTTCCAAAAAAGTGGATTTTTTCACCTTATTTGATAGCTCGTCGTTTTCTGCATCTAACAGTTCTTTTTTTATTTCATCTAGGTCAATATTTAATGAAAAAATTAATAAAAATCAAAAATAGAATGATTTGCTGTTTGACAGATATCAACCAAGCTGATTGATTGAAATGATGTCAGAAATTCTCTCCCTCCCTTCTATCTTTCTGATAGAGCTTTTCATTTTGACCGAGCTTTTGACAGCTCCCGTATGAAACCTGTATCATCCGATGAATATAGTTTATCTATTCACTGTGTTGTCTGAGGTGAGCTGAGAAGAAAAGTGGGTTACTTTTCAGCTATCGTCTTATCCCAAAAAAAAATTTTAAATTAAAAAAATGCTATTTTTATTACATTCACTCGTCAAATTTGAAAAAGTCTTCATGTGACGATACAGTGACATCATATGTTACCATAATATGTGAAAATTTATATACCGCTAAAATACCCAATTGACAATAGATCAAATCGAGAATTGCCTTGGAATC
Organism: Sabethes cyaneus; assembly: GCF_943734655.1. Lineage (NCBI taxonomy): Eukaryota > Metazoa > Arthropoda > Insecta > Diptera > Culicidae > Sabethes > Sabethes cyaneus. Next base: position 108,244,111 of record NC_071354.1, on the reverse strand, counting down.
CTCTAACGATGGAGCAACTAAATGACCTCGTCCTAGCCGACGACCTCGCACAACGCCGAAACGATATGCGGAGCAAGTTAGAGGTTTTCTACTCTACGAGAGTTCTCAGGCAGCAGGTCTCACAGTCAATGTTGCTAAAACTACCGTGGACCCCCGTTCGTTTGACCATTTTTAATCTGAACACTTTTTAATTTGAACCCCGTTGGTTTGCACGACGTGCAAATTAAAAATGGTTCAAACGTCATTCTCAACATGACATCATTTGTTTATGCAGACAATGCACATAAACACGATTTGTTTGTACTGACCTAGCGTGTTTAATCGGTTTCACATGTCGTTTTCCTAACGATTAAGATAGAAATCCGATCAGAAAATGTAATATTCGCACTTGCAACTGCCAACTAAAACAAACCACCAAAACAATAACAAAGAGCAGGGCGGCCAGTTCACACAGGTTTCAGCATATTTCGGGTTACCAGTTGTTCAAATTAAAAAGTAACCCCGTTAGTTTGCATGAGGAATCGTTCAAACGAACGGGTGTCCACTGTAAGTCTATGGTATTGAACACTGACAATCCCGTTAACTTCGCAGCAGCGGGACAAATTGAGCGGGCGGAAGCCTCAATATCTAGCCAGACAACGTCCGTTGGTGGTACCAAGACTGATATAGCAATACGGATCAGGAAGGCCAGAGTACACGCATAGCGATCACCAAGCTATACGGTACACGATTGAACGACGGATGGCATGGTCACGCTGGTTAAGGTCGCCTGGGAGGAGGTGGAAAGTAAAGGCCTTCGATAAAGACCTGTTCATTGAAGCACTCAGCGCAGAGAGCAACCGCTCAAACCTGAGTGCCCGTGAGCTGACCAACATCCTAATACAGGCATGTGATACCACTATACACAGGACGGGACAGCCAACGAACCGTCGTCGCTCGGTATACTGGTGGAGCGACACCATTGTTCAGCTCCGCTCCAGATACCACAGAGAATGCAAGCGCAGTGGGCCCGGACCGATGCAGATGCTGAAGCTGGGGGGGTCGAACTTAGAGCGGCCAGGCTGGCGCTCAACAAGGAGGTTAGGTGTAGCAAGAAATCCTGTTTTCAGGAGCTTTGCCGCGATGCGGACACAAACCGCTGGGGTGACGGGTGCATCCGCTCCGCAGGAAACTTGCCCCCAAAAGCTGAAAGTCATCGTGGAAGGGCTCTTTCCGCAACACGATCCAGTTTAGTGGCCTCCGACCCCATACAGTCAATCGAATGATGTCCTCATTCCGGTCACGAATGAGGAACTCATCGTAATTGCCAGGGGTTTAAAAACGAAGAAAGCGCCCGGTCCTGACGGGATTGCAAACGAGGCACTCAAAACGGCGATCCAAGCATATCCCGATATGTTTAGTGAGACGCTTCAAAACTGCCTAGAGGTATGCGAATTTCCAGACAAATGGAAAGTCCAAAGATTGGTACTGCTGCCGAAGCCGGGGAAACCAGCGGGTGATCACTCGTCGTACAAGCCAATTAGCCTATTGGACACGTTAGGCAAATAGCTAGAATGGGTAACCCTAAACAGGTTGACGCCTGTGGCGGAGAGCGATGTCGGGCTGGCAATCTCGCAGTTTGGCTTCCGTAAGGGGAAGTCCACTGTAGACGCCAGACGCCAGACGGGGAAGTCCGTGGTAGAGAGGGCCGAGAAGCCTATGAGACGGAAAAGACGAGGCGACAGGCATTGTGCCATAGTCACAATCGATGTCAAAAACGTCTTTAACAGCGCTAGCTAGGGTGCAACCGCGCTAGCGCTGCATAGGATGAGGGTACCGGATCATCTATGCAGGTGGTTAAAGTTACTTCGAGAACCGGATGTCCAAACAGTGTTCGGAGAGTTTCTAGAAGAGATGGAAATGCTGGCATCAGACGCTATAAGCATAATAGAGGGCTAGATGGCTAGCGTCAATCTACGATTGGCCGGGAGGGGTTCAGGAAACGGGTAGCAGGAGAGTTTTTAGTACGTAGGCGCATGTTGGCACCTTGTAAATCTTATTCGGCACCGTGGAGGTGCTGCTGTGATTTTCTCCCTGCATAAACAATATAAGAAAGAGGTGCTTTTGCAGCAGAGAAGCAGAGAACCGCTCGATTGGAATCCGCAAGGACAGCGTAAAAGTGGCAGACTCATGTGCTCATGGCGACGTAGCATAGTCAACGGCATCCAGGCTGTAGACGAGAACCTGTGCTGGCGATAGGTTAAAGCCATGGCGGGTAATCGTCGTCTGATTTCATCTCTTTGCTCTGCCGGACCGGCGGACAAGGACACATAAATAAGTAAGTTCTATTTAGTAAATGTTTCAATGAAGTTCTCTTGCGTTTCAAAATTCTTAGAGTTGGTTTTCTCAAACAAATCTGCAACTTTTCCAAAATCTGATTTTATGCAAAAGAGCCGCATTAAAGCAAAACAACCTAATCTAATGGATTGACAGATATTGCGCAGCGGGTGGTGGGTTTTCAATGGACCACAGACTTATACAGACTTTTACAAATTATTATACAGACCTGTCAAAAAAATATCTGGCATCCCTGGTCTGAGGCAAATTTTCCAAGTAGCTGGCAGGCAGCCATGTTTTCGATGCCAAGATGTTAGCGTTAGCGTAAACGAGAAGTCATATATTCGCCACTCTTCACACAAGTTAGCGCTTCAGCTGTCAGTGGGGCCCACGACTCCTGAGCCCGCCTGATGTTAGTTCTCGTCAACGCAAAGCAAACGAGATAAAGGTGCCAGTTAGCTGAAATTTTCACTCTTTATGTGTGAAACTATTCGCAATGACGGCACCGCACGACCTCTTTTCCACTTACAGAACGGGCAGCTACTGTGTTACCTGACTCATAGCGAATTCATAAATTAACCTGGCTCAGGTCGATTAGCACTCAGCTTTAATCGAAGTGCTGCCAAAGCGTTCATAAATTAACCGAGATTGCATCTCGGTTAAACTGACAGCATTCAGTTTGAAGCGCAGGTTAAAACTGTCTAGCATTACGGTTTACGGGTCGATCTGTCAAACTGTCCGTATCGTTCATAAATTTCGGGTTCGAGTTAGCACGAACACAGGTTAACTTATGAATTCGCTATCACTGCGAATATGCGTTGTATTCGCGGGATCGTGTTGGTTCGAAAGGTTTCGAAAAATATCGCCCTTGTATCGAAAATATTGTTGATTTTGATCACTAAAAATAACGTACTTAAACGTTATATTGCAAGTGCTAGTAGTACACAATAATTGTATTGTGAAACTGAATTGTTATTTATGCAACTTTTTACTAGTTAAATGCAATAACAAAAGCACAACTTATAAAAAATCGTTTGTTATCGATATTAGCTGCATATGCGTTATAAACGAATAAAACGCATGGTGACGTTTTATTTCAATAACACGCATATTCGCAGTGAGTCAGGTAAAACAGTAGAGTGACTATATACAGAGTGGCGACAATGTCAAAATTGGAATGATAATTATCTGTCAGTGTCATTCCAATCGAGCAGACGACCTATCCAACGCGTATGCAGGAAAGAGAAAGAAAAACCTTGGAAAAACCGCATTGCATACATTTGGGATGACTTGTCGCCACTCTGTATATAGTCACTCTAGTCCGGGGCTCAAAATTTGACAGCGGGCCCAAATCAGACTGCTGGCAGTTGAGTGAAACGCAGTGCTGACATGCTATCTCATTTTCGCACACACGAGATGTTGACGGCGAAAACATGGTTGACTGCCGATGGGGTGGTTAAAACTAACCATGCTCCTGAGCAGGGTTATTTTCGTTACTGTCAAATTTTAACCAAAAAGTTAAAAATTTCGCGAAATGGTTCACAGCCTAAATAAAAATCTCACCATGTTTCATCATTACCGTAAAAAATTACGAAAACATATAAATAACATATAACATATAACCACAGAGAACAGACTACCAGGTAATCGCCAAAAAGTGTGTAAAAGGTTTTTATGTAATCTGCGTGTAATCCTTCAATAGAGCACCCCTCGAGCAGTAAGTGGCAAACTAAATCTTGATGTCGCTGCCATCGCTGCTATCTAACTCCAGCACAAAGAAATATTGATAAAGGTACATGGATATTTTTTGATGCGTTTGGCAAACTATTTCTGGAGGGCGCTACCGACAGATTTTACACACAAAAAATCGATTATTTCCTTCGAGCCTGTTAATCTGTTCTCTGTGATATAACATAAGACACTGGAACTCAAACTAAAAGAATGTAAGTATGGTTATAGTTTTATAAAAAGTTATTCGTCACTACGCTTCATGTTTTTCGTTTCAGTTAATATTAATATCTATTAATTTAATTTAATAAATATAAATAAATTTAATAAATATTAAAAATAAATTTTGTTTCAGATGGCGACTCTCTATAAGCTCTCTAAACTTGAGGATTCAACAACGAATGTCATTTTTTTTATTATCTCTCTGCTTGCAAAAGAACAACAAGAACAACAGTACCAGTACGTCAAATAACAAAAACAAACCGAAACCATAAGCATAAGCTTTTTGTTTAGTTCTACTACCTACTGCTATTAATATACGATTAATGATAAATATCAAATGATTTCTTAGAGCTCAAATTATTTCTTGGTAAGTTGTCTTCAAACGCAAACACCTTCATAGTACCTAAGCATTTTTTACTTTTTAAGTTTTCAATGGATTCGGATTTTCGTTTCGTTCATAGCTGTGAAGCGCTGCATAAAATACAGATTAAAATGTGAGTAATTTAGCAAAGCTAAACGCAATCTTATAAAACGTTTCGTATGTACAGTCAACCAAAAAAGTATTCGGACAGCAGCGCATAAATTTTTCTTTTAGTAATTTTGCGCAGTATTTTGCAAAGAATGGTAACACATATTTTTTAAAACAATGTTTAACTAAAGCATATTTAGATGCACATCAAAAATTCGGGGAAAAGCTTTCCATTTTGAAGATAGAGTACATATAATTTGAATTTGAATTTGCTGCAGTATTATCCACTCAAACACGCAAGAAGTTAGTGCAATCTGTGATCATCCCATTTTTTACATACGGTGACGTCATTTACTACGCAGGATTATCTGCCGACCAAAAAATGCGGCTTCATCGCTGTTTTAAAGCTGCAGTGCGTTTCGTCTTTAACCTTCGTTCAAGAGAATCGACTGCGACAGTTCGGGATACTATACTAGGACGTGACATTCTGATAAACTACAACCATCGTATGTGTTGCTTTATGAGACACGCTCATATCGGAACATTACCCGGATATTTCCTTCAGCATCTACAACGTAGTCAACACGAAAGAACCCGCGGCTTCATCATCCCAAGACACACAACTTCTGGGCGCAGAAGTGTGCTGATCTCTGGAGCGCTGATGTGGAACAGACTTCCCGTGACGACAAAGCAGCAACCAACTATATGGGCGTTCAAGAGAACTCTCCCGAATAACCAGTGACTGTATCCGCTATCTAAACTATATATAGCTCTATATTTAAAAACTTACTATCATTTGTGCACAGCTCATTGTTACTAACTTAACTTAATTGCTTACTTATTGGATTTCCATTGTAATGTTTCTCTTTATAAATCCTTGACCCTGAACAAAGTTCTAAACTACGTGGTTAACGTATCTCCAATAAATTACAATTACAATTACAATTGCCTATTACAATTACAATATCCCTCTGTGAATTGCTGACCATTTTTTTGCAAGAACTCGGTTTAAGTAATTTTGATAAGAAATCAAATGATTTCTCATTATAGAAATGAAGTTATCTAAAAATATGTTCAAAAGGGTTCAAATCTAGACAGAATGCTGATGTTTCGATAGCGCTAGAACAACTGTTGTACCTTGTTGGGATGCATGGAAAGCTCCGAGGTAGCAAAGATATATATTTTTGGATAGAACTAAGTGTAAGCTCAATTATCTGAACAATTTTAGGTGAAATTAAAGCAAAATTGTAATTGTGTGGTACATGTATATTGTACCGGGATGTTGAATCTAAACATACTGTCGATAATTGTAAGCGGTAGGCACCATTCAATTGTCCTAGCGCTATCGAAACATCAGCATTCAGTCTAGATTTGAACCCTTTTGAACATCTTTTTAGATAATTTCATTTCTATAATGAGAAATCATTTGATTTCTTATCAAAATGACTTAAATCGAGTTCTTGCAAAAAATGGTCAGCAATTCACAGAGGGATATTTGAAAAATTGTTAATTTTATTCCAAACAGATTAAAACAGGTCATCAAGAATGTAAATGGTGCTACAAGGTGGCGGTTGAGCGAGAAAGGACATTTATTTCAACTAATAGGTAACTGTCCGAATACTTTTTTGGCTGCATTTTTAGGCAATTCAAATTATATGTACCCTATCTTCAAAACGGAAAGCTTTTCCCCGAATTTTTGTTGTGCATCTAAATATGCTTTAGTTAAACATTGTTTTAAAAAATATGTGTTACCATTCTTTGCAAAAATACTGCGCAAAATTACTAAAAGAAAAATTTATGCGCTGCTGTCCGAATACTTTTTTGGTTGACTGTAAATGTAAACATCAGTTTCAATGGACGGAAATAGAAGAATGATGTATTAACATCACCTACCTACATATTATGTACATATGTACATTAGATGAAGTGGTACGTGAAAAAATGAAGGCCACAGAACACTAAAATTTCAAACACAATAGGCCGTATGAATAAAACAGTTTGCTTGGCTTTTCCCGTGTAAATCTTATGGGAGAGTGCTCTAACTCTTTTTTATTCATACGGCCTTATGTATCCTTTTGAATATCACGGGTTTACTGTCAAATTTTCGGAACGTATTAAAAAAAAACCTGATTTAATTCACCTAGTGGTGAAAGGAACCTTTGTTATACGGTCTTACTCGCTATTTGAGATACAAATCGACCCGTCTTCGGAACATAATAGGTAGACATATTGCTTAATGTTGCATAGTGCGTTGGTTTACATAAAATTTTTGGAAATTGAATAAGTTCCCAAAATTTAAACAAAACAGAAGCACTTATAAATTTTGATAGATCCTTTTTTCATGAAATTGTTGAGTAAGTTATTACTAATGTGAGTAAGTGCAAGTAAAGGGGGGCTCCGTAGCCGCCAGTTTACTGAGTCTGCTTTGACAAGCCGAGTGGTCGTGGGTTCGAAGCTTAGTATAATTAAAGCCATTTGATGTCAAATGACTTTAGCATGGGTCTATTCTCAGGCCCCTCATTTACCCTTCCTTCATCATGAATTTTTATATATTTACCCACTGAAGCATCTTGACAGTGCAAAAGTCCCTAGTTAAGTGTACTGGTCAGAGCAACGAAGGAGTCCTCTCCAGGGACGGCTATAATATGGGATAGTGCTGGCAGCGAAGAATAAGTGAGTAAAGTAGATCAAGCTTTGAAGGAATGGTAAAATTTAATAAGCATATCGATCACTCAACAGCAATTATAGCAAAAAGAAATGCAGTGCAGGTCATACAGCAAACACCTGGGCGATATTACAATAGACCAACTATACCACTGGTCGCAGTAATGAGTCTACACATGGAAAAAAAGTGCAAGTAAAAAAAAGTTGTAAGAGGAAATATAGAGCTTGCTAATTTGCGGTTGTGTTGGTGATTTGTTTTCCCCCAGTTTGAAAAACGTCATGGAAAAACCAACAGCATCAGCAACAAATCGCGTATACGTATACGCGGCATAGTGTGCGTACGGTAGCTGTCAGCAATCTCAATTATTCTCTAGCATATAGAGCTTTCTGACAGCTCAAGCACCCACACTAGCGAACACAGAATAGGCGACATCCATTTAGTACGTCACGCAAATTTTGACCAAAATCAACCCCCCCTCCCCCCCTTGTCACATTTCGTCACACATTCGTTACCCCCCCTGAGAAAGTACGTCACGTCACGACAATCCCCCCCCCCTTCACAACAAAAAAATTAAATATTCATTCCACCCTTTTTATTTAAAGCTATCAAATGAATTTCAGCAAATAAAAAATGGAAAATTTTCGAGCTTATAAGTCATCGATTCGCGGATTTTGAAGATGATCTTCAATTGCTGCAATCGGATACGCTTCAGAAGTCGCTGATGTGTCGTCGATTAATGTTTCGCGCATATCCACGCCCTTTACATTCATCCATTCAAAGTCGTCTGATCTAGTTGAAAGAATCAGGGCTTCCTGCTGACGTCTTGCAGCAACACGCCTTAGAAGAACTTTCCTGACGGATTTTTTTGTATTTCTTCAATCGTGTAGTCATTCAACACTACCTTAGATCTAAAATTTAAAAAGAAGAAAACTTAGACATAGTAGAATTAAATTGGATAAGTTTTCTTCTTTTTTAATTTTAGGTTTCGTATTCTACTAAGACGCTCCAAAAACTTCAGACTACCTTAGATGCGAAATTTAATCCGCAAGTGGCTTAAACTCTATCCTTCAGAGAGCTTTTGAGTGAGGGGCAGTATAAATTATACCGAAAAACTTTAAAAGCAGCCGTGGAACTTCCGTATGAGTTTTTGTTCATCGATTGAGTTCAGCACGAATATCAAGGGAAAACATTGTCATGGGTCTCTGGTAGCATCCCGTAACCCTTCAGGAGTTTGTGCGACTGCTATTTGCGGTTGCAAAGATCTTTTAGGCAGGACGGTACTCAAGCAGCTCTTCAGCGGTGTACTGCATATTCTGTAAAGCCTTAATGGAGAGTTCATACTACATAGAATAAATAAGTCCTGTTCACATATATATGTTAAAAAAAGTGTTCATTCAAAAAATTTAACTATTTGTTTTAAAATCCATCAGTAAGTTAATTTTATAGAAGCCTTCAATAGTTGTATTTTACAATGAAGGCTAAATTATAATTTCCCGAATAAATTTTCCATTTGATTTTTTTCATGTGACGTCACATAACTTCATACCCCCCCTCCCCCCTACGTCACAAATCGTCACGATTAGATCAACCCCCCCCTCCCCCCTATAAGCGTGACGTACTTTATGGATGCCCCCATACGCGTGTATATACATGATGTTTACCTCATTTTGGGGAACAGCTGATGCTGGAGGAACAAACCGAAAAATCTCGATTACTAGTTGTGTTTCTCGATTTGCCACACTGCAGAGCACATATTTTGGTCAAATTTTCCATCCTGTTCCAAATTCTAGCTCATATTTGGAAAATTTGCTGGTATTTAAGCCAGCGGAAGACGAAATTCATTCTGTACCTTGGTGACAAAGGAAAGCATCTCTTTTGTTTACTGTTGTTATTTGCTTCATTTTCAAGCACCAATACACACATAACTGGAAAGCTCTATACACAGCATATAGTAAATCTCAAGTTTATAGGTTTTTGGACTATGCATAATTTCTTGTAATGTTATTCTATTTGATTCACATCAATAAAGTGGTATTCTTCTATAAATTTCATCAATTATTATTAATCTTCGGTTACTTACGCTGTTGTATTTTATACAACACGTGTAGATTTTTGAATGCCGTATTGTAACAAAGTTAGAAATCGTCGTTTAACTAACGTATATTCTTCAATAAACTTGTTTTGAGCAAAACGTCAGAATTATTCAATGCAGTAATACTTTATATTGTTAGGAAAATAGATCAGCATAAACCGACATCATAGAAACGAAGCAAGTAGCATGTGAGGTGTACCGCAGTTGACTCCAACTGGAATTTTCTCTCGTTTCTTCATATGGAAAAATGGTGTCTGTATGCAGCAAAACTATCAGCAAATTTAAAATGTTTAAAATTCGGGGACAAAATTAGAGTATTTTTTTTATAATCAAAGTTGTACAGTTCTTAAACAAGCAAACATAGAGGTACAGTTGGATTTCGAATTTGGCAACAAATGCGTATCGCCTATGTTGCCAAAATCGGAACCGTGCCAGAATCGAGACCCTTTTTTGATATAAAAAAATCAACAATTGCAACCTTTTTATGATTAGAAAATCCGCCAAGAGCTATCCGTGCGGTGCAAGTAAGTTTTTGGCGACCTGCGGTAAGACGTAGTCCTACGGCAATAAAAATATTGTTCGAAACCGCAAACTTTTTTTCATGAACACACTTAGGGCAATATTCTTTCGTCAGCTAAAGTATGTATGCGGAAACTGACTGATATTTAAGCATATTTTTGGAAGTAAAATGTTTTGTGTTGCCAAAAACGGATACTTTTGTTGCCAAAATCGAGGCATGCCAAAATCGAAATGCCACTCTATACTATATTCAGCATAGTTGTGTATTTTTACTATTTGTACAACTTTGTAATACATGAAAAAGTCATACAACAATTACAAAAAGAACTAAAATAAAAAAACTGATTTTACAAATTCAGATATATGCTCTAAAACTTTGCCGAACACATCAATGTGTTATATTGAAACTAAAGAAATATAATTTTTTATTTCACTTATAGGGGGATTAATCAAAATTTAAATTCTACCAGACGATAGAGCATTCAATTTCAACAAACTCTCCCATAGGTTTGATAAACTTAAAACCAAGTTTTCCTAATATAAACTCTAGTACGCACGTTTTTTTGGTTTTGGGATATTGTGCGCGCGAGTAACCGTCTTGCAAAAGTTGGCGCGAGTGTTCGAGGGTTAATATCTTTTGAGCGGCAGAACCAATTCTTCTGAAATTTTGCAGATATACTTGCAGCATCAAAACCTCTAATTTGATGCTAAAATAATTTAAACTAGATAAATTATCTTAGATGAAATCGTTATAAATTATTGTAAATTTTAATGTGTAGTATACTTTCTTTTTTCTCATAACTTTCAAATTAAACATCCAATCAAAAAACAAATCAATAGTGATCTATTAGGCTATATTACCTTTCAAATGAGACTAATAACGCATAAATTGGTTTGGCCATCTCTGTGAAACAGGCGAAGATTATTACCTTGTCAAAACAGGTTTTTTAACCATAAGTTTTAAACTGCTTGTTTGTTTTCAATGAAACTACTTGAAACATTTAGCGTTAACAGGAGCTTTCATTTGATACTAAGATTGTTGAAATCGGTCATGTGGTTCTGGAGAAAATCGTGTCACGTAATTTTTACATTTTTGCTTATACCTTTTAAATGAAATGTCGGACCACGAAACAATTAAACAGTGATATACTAGGCAGTAATACCTTTCAAACAAAAGTAATAGCGTTCGAATCGGTTCAGCCATCTCCAAGAAATAGGCAAACACACACACACCGGCATTGCTCAGTTTGTCCAACCCTATCGATTGATATATGTAACTCGGGCCTCGAATCAATTTCGTGTTTTTCGACCAATTTCTAAACCTTTGTTACATAGTATAACAAAGGTAATACACTCAAGTCGCTTTTTACGCGAAGGATACGTCCCGCGTAAATCAAAACCGCGTAAATTCCGAAATTCGCGTAAAAAACTGCGTAAATTCCGAAATTCGCGTTAAAAAAAACCGCGTAAATTCCAAAATTCGCGTAAAAAAACAAAATTTCGCGTAAAAAACTGGATTTCAACACTACACGAAAAAATAGACGTTTTGAGCTCATCCGCGTAAATTCCGAAAATCGCGTAAAAAACCGCGTAAATTCCGAAATTTGCGTAAAAAAACCGCGTAAATTCCGAAATTTGCGTAAAAATAGTCGCGGAAAAAACCGCACCAAAAAAACTGCGTAAAAAGCGACTTCAGTGTATGCATAGTATAACAAAGGTAAAAAGATAATTTGTGTTATAGGCTCAAATCTCCAGGTATTGATATTCATAGCTACAATTATTGGAAATAGGTATTTATATTGAATTCTTGAGGAGGATACGACTATATTCTAATAAAGTTAGTATACTACCTGAAATTCTCAGGAAACCTATAGGCAGCAGCGAGATGTAGGGGAACCCGGGGAAAGACACTTAAGCTCAGCTAAAGTTGTTGCTACGAAAACCTTGATTTTTCTCTGCCCAGCGGTTACTAAATAGATCTTTTTAGACATGTTATTCTATACTTTCGATTCGAAATATTCAAATTTGCAGTGAGAAAATTTGGTAAGAAAAAACAACTTTGAAGCCCCAAGCCCGAGTGATTGAGTTTTGTTCAGGGGTTCAGAGCGAAAAGTGTTTGTACCGCTCTGTTAGACATGTTATTCTATACTTTCGATTCGAAATATTCAAATTTGCAGTGAGAAAATTTGGTAAGAAAAAACAACTTTGAAGCCCCAAGCCCGAGTGATTGAGTTTTGTTCAGGGGTTCAGAGCGAAAAGTGTTTGTACCGCTCGCGGTACAGCATGTACTATGCCAGCCCACTCTAGAAAGCACTGTTTTTATCGAATGGCTGAGGAATGTTGCGTTTGGCTAACTGGAGTGCCAAAATGCGAAAACTCTAACGGGTCACTTCGTGTAAGCATTATTCAATAATGTGCACACTTAAAAAAAAGTGCCGAAGTCGGCAAAAATTTGCCGAGATTTGGACAGCCGAGCGTTCGGTAAAATTTTTTATGATGCCAAACGTTAGTAAAGATCCGTAAACGTCGATTTGCAAAACTAAAATTTTTACCGAACGCTCGGCTGTCCAAATCTCGGCAAATTTTGCCGAGTTTTTTAAGTGTGTGGATTAACTCTTCCTCTTGATTATAGCTGAATGCGTGGGCTCATTCCGTTTACATTCTTTTATCGCTCAGACGATGTGAGATGTATAAAAAATTGTTTGAGGATGCCATAGGTTTGTGTTTGGCCAACACGCTCGGCTGTGTGTGAGTGGCACGAACCAAGCTGGCAAAAGAAGATGTTGGGCTTGGCGATCGACCTGTGTGACTGGCCTCTTTTCTTTTCCCACCCAACTAATGCGTATGCGTATAAGGGCCTTAGACCATATTATGGTCAACAACAATGAAGACAATTTAGTTTGACGGTTGTTTTTATTACTATATCGTAAAATTAAGCGGTACCCATTTTGCACCTGGAAATTGTGCTCATTTCATACTGGTGATCACGAAACTCGGGGAATGTTTCACTTTTGGCAACAAGCCTGAAAAATGTGTGTGTGTGTGTTTTTTTTTCGTGAGGAAACGCTCGATGTCTGGCTCACTAGTGATGATTCACATCACGTGGCACTCTAACCCATTAAAAACCTAACACAATAAAAAACTACCACCAGGTGTTACCTCGGGGGGAGTCTGTGTCATCGCACTACTCCGTACACCTGTCAAGACGTGCATCGATCCAGAGATGGCGACCAACATGACTTCCATTCTTTCACGGTCACCCTCGCAGTTTTTTTGACACACCGCGTGCTACGCTGTCAGTACACCTGTCGAGACGTGTACCGTTGCAGAGATGGCGCCGTCCCGACTTCCATCCCCTCACGGACACCCTCGCAGGGCTTCTCAAGCTCAGTACTGCAGTCTTGCACACCGCTCTGCTTCCGCTTCCAGTACGTCTAGTTGGCGTTGCTTGTTCGCTGATATTCCCTCCACAATCGTTGCAGCTGCACCATACCATTCCAAATGTTCTCCTCCCGACACATTTCGCCTACAATTTTCTCCACGGTCAGGGATGGCATCTCTCTCCGCACAGCGGCAAATTTTGGGTATTCACATACCACATGCTCCGGTATTTATTCTGCTTGTTCGCATTCTACACAGACAGGTGTCGTTGCGTGTCCGAACCAATGCAGGTACTGCCTGAAGCAACCGTGCCCTGATAGAAACTGCGTTAGGTAAAAATTAACTTTCCCATGTTTTGTTTAGGCAGGTCGACAGCACCGGCATGAGCCTGTGCGTCCATCTACCGTTCCACGCCGCATCCCATTCCTCTTGCCATTTAGCCAAGGACTCTACTCTAGCTAGCTTGCGAACACCTCTAGTTTCCCTTCTCGTGTAGCACTCCCTATCCTCCTCGAGAGTGATGCTGACAGGAATCATCCCGGCAATGACGCATACTGCCTCGAATGATATCGTTCTGTATGACTCACTTGGCCATGAGCCGGAATGTGCTGTTCAGCTTCGCTACGTTTCGTTTATTTTTTAACGCTGGAATCCATGCCGGACCTCCGTATCAGAGGATCGATAAGGCAACATTAGCCAGAATATGACGCTTATTACTGCTAGGTCCGTAGCTGTTTGGCATAATTCTAGCCACTGCGTTGATGGCCCTAGCTGCTTTGCCATAAGCATAGTCCACGTGGCTGTTAAAGTTCTGCCGATCGTCGATCATCACCCCTAGATGCTTCACTGTTCGCTTCGAGAGTTTGGCATACTCTCCTACTGTGATTTCCGCTCGCTGCACCGCTTTGCAGTTACTGACCAGCAGCACTTCCGTTTTGTGATGTGTTATCTGCAGCTTCACTCCCTGCATCCAATTTTCTATCATTCCGATCGTCTCGGTGGCCAGCATTCCAACCTCCTCCAGTGTCTGTAGCGCTACCGACAGTACTATGTCGTCCGTAAAACCAACGATCATTTCCCATTTAGGTAGCTTCAGCGTTAGCACACCATTATACATTCCGTTCCAGAGGGTCGGTCCGAGGATGGAACCTTAAAGAACTCTCGCCGTAATGTCCACTGATCTTGGTCCCTTGGCAGTCTCGTAGATTAACACTCTGTTTTGACAAGCGCCCCGTACTCAAGGATACTGCGTACAACCGCACAGTAGAGAGATTTCAAGCAATAAGAGTCGGTAAACTGCTGCGTATTTCTTTTTATGAAGCCCAGAATAGCGTACGCTTTAGCAGTGCAGCAGTGTCGAGAAGAATGCCCAAATCTTTAACAGAATCGACTCGGGTGATACTGGCTGAATCCATTTTGTATTTCCCCAAATAATTTCCTTGCATTTCCGAAACCCTTAGACCGTCTGCGTTCTCCGTAAATTTCGTCAGCCTATTGAGGATAATCCTTTCTAAAAGATTCCCGAGTGTATCCAACAGACAGATCGGTCTGTACGATGCTGGATCATCAGGGGGCTTTCTGGGTTTTGGTAGTAAGACTAACCTCTGAGCCCTCCACATGTCCGAAAAGCGACCTTAGACATTTCTATAGCGTCGTCCTGAATACGTCCGGGAATGCCTGAATCGCGGCCTTTAGAGCTACATTGGGAATTCCATCGGGGCCTGGCGCTTTCTTTACCTTTAGTCCTTTTGCCACTACTACGTTCCTCGTTGGAGACGTACATCCTCTCGGCATCCTCGACGTCTAAGTGTGGTGTAGGTGGCCACAGAGTTGATCTGTGTCTCGGAAAAAGTCTCTCTACGATGACCTTCAACTTTTCTGGGGATAGCTCAATTGTTATCTTTGGTGCTTTGACTTTCGCAATCACAAATCCGCCATCACATACCTGTACGCTGTACCCCAAGAGTTAGCATTGGCGTCACGGCCCAGTTCTGTGAGGCAGTTCGCTTTGCTTACTTTTATCACTCTTTTTAGTGCGGCGCTTGCTGTTTGGAACACCAACCTACGCTCTTCTCGATCTAACGCACTTCTCGCTTTCTGTACTCGTCATCTGGCTCTGAGCCAACTACTGCGGAGAATGCTGAGTTACTCATTCCACCAGTATACTGGTCGACGTTGGTTCCTGGGTTCCAGGTTTCTTGGCATGGTCGCGTCGTATGCCCTTACCAACATGTTTGTAAGCCCTTCTGCACTGTTGGAACACTATCAAAACAGCCATCAGCAGTGTAGCGGAGAGCTCCATCGGACATGTGGCCCGGAATCAGCGGAATGATTGGTTTGACAATGAATGTAGGAGGGTGATGGATGAGGAGAACGCTGCGCTGGCGGCCAAGATGCGTCAGAACGTGGAAAGACACAAACAGAAGAAGATGCAGCGAAATTAAACCTTTCGGGAGAAAAAGTGCTACCTGGAACAGCAGGAATATGCAGAGTTGGAGCGGCTGCATCGTTCTCAGGAAACGCGAAAGTTCTACCAGAAACTGAACGGATTTAGAATTTGGGATACGGCACAGCTACCGGAGGAGTGGAAAGATGGGGTTATCTGCCCGATCTATAAAAAGGGCGACAAGTTGGACTGTGAGAACTATCGAGCTATCACCGTTCTCAATGCCGCCTATAAAGTGCTGTCCCAAATCATTTTCCGCCGACTATCACCAATTGCGAAAAGATTTGTGGGAACTTATCAAGCCGGCTTCGTCGAAGGTCGGTCTACAACAGATCAAATATTTACACTGCTGCAAATCCTCCAAAATGGCCGTGAATACAGAGTTCCCACGCATCATGTATTCGTAGACTTCAAAGCCGCATATGATACCATCGACCGGAAAGAGCTATGGAAAATCATGGACGAGACCAGCTTCCCCAGGAAGGTTATCAAACTGGTTAAATCTACGATGGATGGTACACAGTGCTGTGTTCGGATTTCGGGTGGATTGTCAAGTTCATTCGAATTACACAGAGGGCTTCGTCAAGGTGATGGTCTTTCATGGCTGCTGTTCAACATAGCGCTACAAGGTGTTATGATTCGAGCGGATATCATTACGCGGGGCACGATTGTTTTTGGATACCCTTTCTAATACACTTGTCCATTCATAATATCTGTGGTCACGAAAGGTGGGCTCCGCTTTCCGCATGAGCATACTGCTTGTATAATCAAGAATTTTTTGGCTAACTTCGACTTCTTCTGGTTTCGAAGGTTCTCTGGGACATCGAATTTATCCTGGGCAGTGATCCTGGCTCCCCGGAATTTTGTTTGACGTTTGACGCTTTTACGTAGGTTTCATCGACCATAAGCAGTAGTGTGGTTTCGTCAGTTTTTGATCATCTAACCTCCGGGCGCGCCTTCTCGCGACCATATTCTGTTGGGACCTTCTAAACCTTGAACGTACGTAATCCAGCTCGAGCTTTGGCTTTCTACACGAAAGTTTTAATCAGATTCAGTTTTTGACGTAGGACTACATCTTACGGCAAGGTTGGAATAGGGTGTCATTCATTCCAAAAAATCCAAAAATCCAAGCGTCACGAAAATATGAAACATTTTGATAACTAATAGCTCTTCCTATTATGAATGGATTCTAAAATAACTTGGGAGCCATATCAGCGGAATTAATACGCGGCGGACTTTTACGAGGTAGAGTGTAACACAAGACTTGGACTGCTCTTACTTGAGTCTAAGCCAGACAGGGGCCTGTAGGGGTTGTCTAAGAACTTGTTATCAGTAGGCGAGAGCCTGAAAGGGGTCGCACTGATAAAGCAAATCTCAGTGTTGAAATGACTTGTTTTATTGGGCAAAACGTTTTATACTTTTATACTAGTTTTAACTCTCAAAATAATCGTTACTATGAATCGATATTTTACTGATCCTAACATGGTCTTAAGGCTAAAAAGATATAGACCACTGGGACTGTATATGAAATCATTCTATGTTTAGTGTATTCGATATTAAAGCCATCCTCAATGAACGTAATTGCGATCCATGCTGGTCGCGACGCGAACGCTGGTTGACACTGAGCATCAAAAGTGCAATTCAGCACTATGTGTACTTGCGAATGAATGCATTGTACGGCTAGTACAGTACAGGAGTAGTACAGGATTTTCATGATTTATATACCGGTCGACTCATAATAGATGTAGCAATTATGTGATTTCTATTATAACTTCCTTTTTTATTTACTAATTGGAGAAAGTTAACAAAAAGTTTCGAGGTCAAATATCCCCATACATTTTCTTTGTGATCGCCTTGTGTCACAGGCAGGGACGACAGCTAAATGCATCATCTATTTACTGTGATTTCGATCACTTTATTTTCAGAAAACAAGTGACGAAGTCCTCTCGTCCCAACAGGTCGAAGATGCTTTACGAGTACGACGTTTAAACCTATACCAATATGATATCTGTGCTTGGGAATTACGGCAGAGGGAAAAATCTCCCCTCTTCTTTAACCAATGTTATCGTTTGAACATTTAAACTAGTCTAATTTGATGTCCTGAAAGTAAATAGTTTTGTTAAAGTACCTAACAAAATTATTAAATTATCTCGTGTTTGACCCATCCTTTTTTAAAATTCGAACGCATAACAAAATGGCAGACATTGAAACATAAAAGTAAGGTTTTTAGTCGAAAAAAATGACTTTAAACATTTCTAACAAATACAAAAATGGCAATATCGAAAAAAGGATAGGTTAAACACTAGATAATTTTGTTGGCTTTGAAACAAAAAAAGGATCATGAGAATTGCTTGACTTGTTCTTGAGATATTTATGGTACCGACTTTTAAAACCTGGTTTCGAGAAAAACGGTGTTGAAATATTTTTTCGCTGTGTAATCGCTCTAGACATGCGCGCTTCAAATAGTTGTAACTTTGTCAATTTTTGGAATTCATCTAAACGGTTTCATACACATATGGTCAAAGTGTCAAAATCGGGTTTTAAAAATTGAATAGGTACTATGCCCCCTTAATTCAAAAATCGACGTAAAAACCGCGTTAATTCAAAACCACTAAAAACCGCTCGAATTTAAAAATCGCTGAAAAAACTCGCGTTAATTCGAAAGATGATGTAACAAAAACCGCGTTAATTCAAAAATCGTAAAAATAAACCATGTAAAAAAAGACTTGAGTGTATATTGATATACTACAAGTATTTGTTCGGAGCTGGGGTCTTACACGGAAACAGGGCTAAAGGGATATTTGTGCATGTGACAACGCAGCAATTCTCAAAGCGAGGATAGTTTTAAACGCTCTTATCCGAGCATAGTTTTAAACGTTTCATTTACTGCTTTGCGTTAGTAAGTTGCCTGCAACTTTTTACATACATTTAGCAGCATTACATTTAGATTGATTTCTTTCGAAAATGATGGACAATACAAGGCAGGAAGGATACATAGTGATGTCAAAGGCAGTCAGGTACAAAACATTTTGTACATTTTGTTTTGTACAACTTTAGCTTATATAGTAGCTTTCAATCATGGCAATGAATAAAACGGTTTAAAAAATTATCGACTTCCAAAAATTTGGATTCCTCAACCTGCAGCCATTTCAACATAGCAATTTTTTGATGTCATCAAAATACATATATAGGTTTGTAAATATTGTTTGATGTAGAAGTAAGATTTGAGAAGCTATAAACATTCAGTTAAAAATAATCGAATTTTCTCAACCTGCAGTTAGTCTCAACTAACCCTATATATGCTGCATGTAGCATGTATGCATGAAGAATCGTATTATTACCTGCATGGATACATACTACTATCACTACACTAAGATTTATGTACAATGAGGCAAATTTCCGTATACGCTTTATGTGTGAAACTACATAAATTTTTGCAATTTGATCTGACAAATAACATTTATGTGTGAGGCACATACATATCATTTGTATCGTCATGAATAACATTTATGGCCCCATAAAAGTATGTACAAGAGCACATAATTTTCGACTATAGGATATGAAACATAATTATTATAGCAGTTCACACATAAATATAATTTCTAAGTCATATACCTTTTATAGGCTGCCTCATAATAAATAAGAAAATTCTTTTGACATTTATATTTAAGCAAATAAATATATCGTTTTAAGTAACATGAAAAGTCTGTGTTCAGGTCCTATAATCGTTAGGTTTTAAATTTTATAAGCGTAGTCCTGCGTCACATATGCCTCGAGTAGTCCTGCGTCACCTCCCAGTTGGCCTCGAGGTAAGACGCTGGTCTAGAAGTCAGGATTCATAACTTTTTAACGATGGCACGATGTGATAGATTCTTATTTTCGACATACTTGTGCAGAAATTTTTCGCAAAAGAGCTGTTCTTTCGGCGCCATTTTTCAGATCATTGCGCACCTGATGAAAAAACTCACATAGCATAAACAATGCACTTTGAGCTTTCTCCATGCAAAAATCCAATTAATTTTACCCAGCGGTTCCAAAGTTAGGGCAATTTGAGTGTGTGGCCGTGGACATCATAAAGTATTTGTTCTGTTCTACAAAGCTTTACATGAAACTAAAAAGCTAAAACAGCGAGACAACCTGCTTTGCCGATTTGAAAACTTTTAATTGCGCAAAAACACCAAGACACCAAGCTTTGCTGGCATACCATCATACAATCAATTTCATTTTATCTCGATCTTTTTAAAAAATGTGAAATAACAAATAGAACATTTAATTTAGACTGAGTGTCAGTTGAAGTAAATAAATAAATAATAAATTATAATAAATTCTGTAATGCACAATTTACAGCTTTGCTCCCTGCATTTATTTTTGGATCATATCGATTGATGTTATCTGCAAAACCCACAATCTGTGTGTGTATGTTGTAAGCTGCTGCACGTTGTGTTCGCGGACTGCAGAACCACTTTACCTAAAAAAATAGCAAGAAACAAAAAGATTAGTGTTTCAATATTAGTATTTAGAAGAATGGGGTTAAATAAAAAGCAAAGAAGGGATAAAATAAAATTTAGGAATGAGGAAATACAGAAATAGAAATTTAACAGCTACTTACCTGAAAGCATGCCACTGATGTCGTCGTCTGAAGTCCACTAATAATTAATCAAAACAAACCGCTACCAACAAAATCGAAGATGGCCAATGAACGTCACATGTGACAGCATTGACGGAGAAGACAGCATTCGCTACCCGTCCTGCTTCATGCGAAATCGAATGGTAACCGTAGAGGGCAATAGTAGATAGAGATCACTAGTACTAACACTTCCATTTCAAACAAAAACCGAAATTATATGATTTCATTTTGAAATTGTTATACAAGATAATAAAAAGGCAAGAACAAAAAAAATTGAAAGGTTATATAAGCGATTCCACAAGCGTCGTTTAAAATAATTCTATTCAAAGCCTGAATATTGTACAGTGCGTTAAACAACTTGTAAAGCCGAGTACTAATGTTTGAAATTCAAATTGGAAGGAGAGTGAAGTGAAACAAAGGTGGAGTTAGTAGTACTATTCGAAGGTTAGCAGAAAAGATTGCTACAATGTGATACTGGCCAATCAGTTGAAAAATTGTGATATTGATCGAAATGTTTGAATTTCACTAATGTAGATCGACCCGCCTGGAGTTTTGTCGTGGCTGATCGTCCCGTTTCCCGCTTTGTTGGTGTTGGATCTACGATTGTTGGTTGGCCTACTGTTTCCTGGGTTCAATTAAGCTGATTGGACCTAGACGTGCTGTTGCTGTCGATCTGTTGACCTGGAGTTTCCTGGTGTTGTCTGGCCTGGTTTGTAGCTGATGGTTGGTGAGTCAAACTTGACCCAATAAAGAAGTTTGTGTACACGTGTTATGAAGAAGTTTGTAAATTGGAGTGGTGTAACGTAGCAGAAGAATTGAACAAACAGGATTGACGAATTTGATTAAAGGACGCCTTTTATTCTTTCTTTGTTCATAGCTATTTGAAGAATCCCCCATTCCTATAAGTGTTTCTGCAAATTCGATTAAAATTCTCTGCGCACCGAATCCTTGAGATTCAAAGGGGGAGTCTCATTCTCGCAACCTTATAATGTGTATGTGTATATGCATGTGTGCGTGTGAATATGCAGGTGTGTATGAGTGTGAAAAAGTAACTACAACTATATGCTACCTCTCTGCAATCATCTTTCTTTCGGGCTACAGAAGGTGTTAGCTTTGCTGACTTTCCAAAGATTAATATTATCCAAATATTATTCTGAGCATAAAAACTGCTTATGAAACCAAAAAAGTTTTCTAAGTTGTAAGTTTTGGAGTACAATGTTTAAATACAAATTACCAATATTATTTAATTCACAGAGGCACATTAGAAGGTGAATGCCCAGCCTATTCTTACGAACAACTTCTAGAGCAACCACTGTTGAAGTTTTCCGGTCTTAATGCGGAGAAATATCCTCCTTTGAAAGTCGGCGTTCAAGTATATGATGATGGTAAGCCTTTAGGCCTACACGTCACAACTTCCTATAAAAGTTTTTCTAATAGATGGAGGTATTATTTTCCAAATTCCAGCCTAATTCGATATAACATATTTGTAACCAATTTCTGTTTTCAGCTGGAATGAATGGCTTACATTACCGTTATTATTCAGCGATTTATCCCGTAATTCCGTGCTGGCTATAACTATTTATGATTGTGCTGGTTACCAAGGAGAGGAAATTATTATTGGAGGAACCTCGATTTCGTTATTTGGGAAAGCTGGAATTTTTCGACAGGTGCGTACTAGCACAGAAAACCCATGGAAAAACTGTCAAATTGCCGCAACATAGTAAAATCCGTATGCATTGTGTCTGGGCCTTAAGATCAGATGAATTGAGTTTGAAAAGTTTTTTTTATTCAATACTCTGTGTACATCATTTTTAGCACCTGAAAATTTACTAAAATGGCCGTAAACCATGCTGCACGTCATCCGGATCCGGGGGCACAATATGAATCCGGAACCGGTTTCCATAGAGGGATATTTCAGCCTCATAGCATATGTCATGCCGCATATAAAAAACCCGATTTAATCCACCTAGTGGTGAAAGGAACCTTTGTTATACGGTCTTACTTGCTATTTGAGATAGAAATCGACACGTCTTCGAAACATAATTCATCTATTGGTTATCGTTGCGTAGTGCGTTGGTTTACATAAAATTTTCGAAAATTGGATAAGTTTACAAAATTTGAACAAAATAGGAACACTTTTTAATTTTGATAGATCCTTTTTTCATGAAATTGCCGAGTAAGGATAAGTAAGATGTTATTAATCTGAGTAAGTACAAATAAAAGTAAGTTGTAAGTGGAAATCTTATCCTTTAGCATATACATTGTCTAGTAAAGGTCTAGTTTATAGGATTTTGAACTATGCATAGTTTCCTGTAATGCCATTCTATTTGAATCACATCAATAGAGTTTTCATGAATAATTTTCATCAATTTTTATTAACTCACGCTGTAGTATTTTATACAATACGTGTAGGTTTTTCAACGCCATATTGTTATAAAGTTACCGTTGTTTAACGTATATTCTTCAACAAACTTATTATGAGCAAAATATCATAATTATTCAATGCATTAATAATTTAAATTGGTGGGAAAATTTATGCAGCAAAACTATTAGCAAATGTAAAATGTTTAAAATGTATCCGTCTGCTGGTAGTCGAGTAATTCGGAGTCAAAATTAGGGTATTTTTTAGAATCAAAGTTCTACAGATCCTAAACAAGCAAACATAGAGGTATACTATTTCCAGCAAGGTTGTGTATTTTTAATATTTGTACAATTTTGTAGTACATGAAAAAGTCATACAACAATTACAAAAAGAGCAAAAATAGAAAAACTGATTTTACAAATTCATATACAATAAATAAGATATTTCTATCTTCGCTGCAGAGATAGAAGGTTACTGTCTTTAGCAAAATTTCTTGTAATAATATGCTTTATAACTTTGTAGAACACATCAATGTGTTATATTGACACTGAAGAAAAATAATTTTTTTATTTCACTTTTAGGGGGATTAATCAAAATTTAAATTCCACCAGACGATAGAGCTTTCAATTTCAAGAAACTCTTACAAAGGTTCGATAAACCTAAAACCAAGTTTTCCCAGTCAAAACTCTAGTGCACACGTTTTCTATGGTTTGGGGCTATTTTGCGCGCGAGTGACTGTGTTGCAAAAGTTGGCGCGAGTGTTCGAGGGTTAATATCTTTTAACCGGTAAAACCAATTCTTATGCAATTTTGCATATATATTCTTAGTGTCAAAACCTCTCGTTTGATATTAAAATAATTGAAATTAGGTAAATTATCTTGGTTAAAATCATTATAAATTATTGTTAATTTTGGTGTGGTGTATACGGTTGCTCATAACTTTCAAATTAAACGTCCAATCAAAAAACCATTCAATAGTGATCTATTAGGATATATTATCTTCCAAATGAGACTAATAGCGCATAAATCGGTTTGGCCATCTCTAAGAAACAGGCGATAATTATTACCTTGTCAAAACAGGTTTTTTAAGCATAACTTTTAAACTACTTGTTTGTTTTCAATTAAAAATTCCTGAACAATTTAGCTTTAATAAGGGCTTTCATTTGATACTAAGATCGTTGAAATCGGTCATGTAGTTCCGAAGAAACCCGTGTCACGTATTTTTCACATTTTTGCTTATAACTTTTAAACGAAACGTCGTATCACGAAACAACTCAATAGTGATCTACTAGACAATAACACCTTTCAAACAAAAGTAATAGCGAACCATTCGGTTCAGCCATCTCTGAGAAACAGGCGATAGAAAAAATCATTACATACATACACACACACACACACACACACACACACACACACACACACACACACACACACACACACACAGACATTGCTCAAATCGTCGAACCCTATCGATTGGTATATGTGACTTGGCCCTCCGGGCCTCGGATCAATTTCGTGTTTTTGGACCAATTTTTAAACCTTTGTTATAGTATAACAAAGGTAAATTATAGTATAACAAAGGTAAAAACATCAGCACTCAACAAAATAGCGATTGGCGACCATCTCATGTCTCTTATCCATATGACCGCTTCCGAGTCCCAGAAGATTTTCTTCTCTTTCTTCTCGGACGGTACGTATTTCAACGGAAGTTGTTCAGGACATGAAATCAGCTATATTGAAAGATAAAAAAGTCACGGCCATTTTAGTAAATTTTCGGGTGTTAAACATGATGTAGACCTTAGCCTAAGGGGTTACTCCAGGTTTTTTTTTCATAGTGCCATAGTTTTCATGACCAGGGATGGTTCGATCACTTTGACTCAATTTTGATTCATTTGGCAGTACCGTCTCAGTCGAGTAAAATTTGACTAAGATATATATGAGATATTTATAGAACAAGTTATCTATAATTTTGCTGAATAAAGTTTTGATGTATCTTTTGTAGTTACGGCGCTACAATGCTAGTAACTCTTTAGTGACTAAATAAAAGTTTATTTAGTTAATATAGAGGTACTAGCATTGTATCACCGTAAATACAAAAGATACAGCAAAACTTTATTAAGCAAAAATGTAGATAATATTAGTTCTACAAATGTCCCATATATCTTCTTCTTCTTCTTCAGCAGCATAGAGCCGGGGTGGCTCGTGCTGTTTCAAGCACTCGTCTCCATTCAACTCGGTCTTGGGCCACTCGTCGCCAATTTCCTAGTCGTCTCAGAAGTCGCAAATCGCTCTCGACCTGGTCGAGCCATCGTGCACGTTGGGCCCCCCTGTTCCTGGTGCCGGTGGGGTTGTTGAAGAGGACTATTTTCGTCGCACAGTCGGCCGGCATCCTTACGACGTGTCCGGCCCACCGTAGCCTGCTAACTTTCGCTAGATGTACGATGAGAGTCTCCCCAAGCAGTGCATGTAGCTCGTGATTCATACGCCTCCGCCAATCTCCGCTTTCAGTTTGCACTCCGCCAAATATCGTCCGCAGCACTTTCCGCTCAAACACGGCAAGGGCGCGTATGTCCTCCGTAAGCAGCGTCACGGCTTCAAGTCCATAAAGAACTACCGGTCTAATAATGGTTTTGTACATTGTTAGCTTCGTGCGGCGGCGTATGCTTCCTGATCGTAGCGTTTTACGAAGGGCAAAGTAGGCCCGATTTCCCGCTTGGATGCGCCGCTGGATCTCCTTACTAGTGTTGTTGTCCGCGGTCACCAGCGATCCCAAATACACGAACTCTTCTACCACTTCTAGTTCGTCGCCGTCAACGGTTACCGTCCGTGGGAGGCGCACATTTGTTTCCTTTGAGCCTCTTCCTTTCATGTATTTGGTCTTCGACGCATTTATTTTTAGCCCAATTCTCCTAGACTCCGCTTTCAGTCTGGCGTAGATTGCCTCCGCCGTCGCAAAGTTCCTGGCAATGATATCGAAGTCATCTGCAAAGCCTAGAAGTTGGCTACTCTTGGTAAAAATCGTGCCTCTCGTTTCGATGCCCGCTCGTCGGATCACCCCCTCAAGAGCGATGTTAAACAGCATGCAGGATAGACCGTCACCTTGTCTCAACCCTCGTCGCGTCTCGAAGGGACTCGAGAGTGTCCCAGAGATGCGTACAAAACACATCACTCGATCCAATGTAGCTCTGATCAGTCGCGTCAGTTTGTCCGGAAAACCGTATTCGTGCATTATCTGCCATAGCTTGTCTCGATCGACTGTATCGTATGCTGCTTTGAGATCAATAAAGATGTGATGCGTGGGCACGTTGTACTCCCGACATTTCTGCAAGATCTGTCGGATAGTAAAAATTTGGTCCGTAGTTGCGCGAGCCCCCATGAAACCCGCCTGATAATTCCCTACGAAACCTTGTGCTATCGGTGACAGCCGGCGTAACAGGATCTGGGAGAGTACCTTGTAGGCGGCATTTATCAGCGTAATACCGCGATAGTTGCAGCAGTCTAGCCGATCACCCTTTTTGTAGATGGGACAAACCACTCCTTCCATCCATTCCTCCGGTAGCTTTTCCTCCTCCCAAATCCTCGAAATAACCCAGTGTAGAGCCTTTGCTAGCGTTTCTCCGCCATGTTTATAAAGCTCTGCCGGTAGGCGGTCCTTCCCAGCGGCTTTATTGGTCTTCAGCAACCTGATTTCTCGTTTGACTTCTTTGAGATCAGGTGCTAGGACATCACTATCTTCCATGGGCGCTCCTAGGTTAATTTCCGTTCCGCCTCCTTCTGCGACTTCGCCATTGAGGTGTTCATCGAAGAACTGCTTCCACCTGTCGACCACCTCGCGCTCGTTTGTAATTAGATTCCCTCCCTCGTCCCTACACATGTCAGGTTTCGGTGTGTAGCCCTTCCGAGTTTGGTTTACCTTCTCATAAAACTTGCGCGTGTCATTAGCTCGGAATAGTTGCTCCAATTCTTCACGATCCCTGTCCTCCTTTTGGCGCTTTTTTCTCCTCAGGATCGTGGTCAACTTGTTCCTAGCTCGTCGGTACTTGGCCAGGTTCTCTCTAGTGGCAATACTTAGATAATTTTTCCAAGCATTTTTTTTTCTCCTCCACCGCTTGTTGGCATTCCCCATCAAACCAATCATTTTGTGTACTCCGAGGCTCAATACCTACAATACCAGCGTATTCTGCCCCAACCGTCTTCGAGGTTTGAAGCACCTAACTCCTCGGAAGAAGGCAGTGCCTCATTCAGTACTCGCGCGTAGTTCTCGGCAGCTTGTGGGTTATCTAGCTGCCTGACGTTCAGCCGAGGAGGGCGGCTTTGACGTGTCCGGTATACGGTGGACAGCTTTGAGCGCACATGTACTGCTACTAGGTAATGGTCAGAATCGATATCCGCACCCCGACGGGAGCGTACGTTCGTGATGTTAGAGAAGAACCGGCCCTCTATGAGAACGTGGTCAATTTGGTTCATTGTACGTTGGTCAGGTGATTTCCAGGTGGCTTTGTGGATATCCTTGCGCGGGAAAAAGGTGCTTCGGATCACCAGGCCTCGGGAAGCTGCGAAGTTTATACATCGTTGGCCGTTATCGTTTGTGTCGGTGTCCAGGCTATGGGGTCCTACCACCGGTCTATACATTTCTTCCCTACCGACCTGGGCGTTCATATCCCCGATGACGATCTTGATGTCCCGTGACGAGCAGCTGTCGTACGTTGCCTCCAGCCTCGCGTAGAACGCTTCTTTCTCATCGTCGGGTCTACCTTCGTGCGGGCAGTGCACGTTAATGATGCTATAATTGAAGAAACGACCCTTTATCCTCAATACACACATTCTCTCGTTGATCGCCTTCCAATCTATCACGCGGTCCTGCAATCCGCCCAGCACTACAAAGCCCGTTCCCAGTTCGTTGGTAGCGCCACCGCTCTGGTAAAACTGGGCCTTTCCGCCACGTATCTTCCATACCTTCTCTCCTTTGCGACAGATTTTCTGCAGAGCTACGATGCCGAGTTTGCGGGGTTCCAGCTGTTCAATCAGCACCCGCTCGCAACCTGCGAAATTTAGCGATCTGCAGTTCCAAGTCCCGAGTCTCCATTCGTCGTCCTTATTCCGTCGCCTAGGTCGATGCCGAATATTCCGCTCCGAATATGCTTGAATGTTGTTAGTTTGTGTTGTTTAGGTGTGTAGCCGTACTGGGGCAACACTACCGAGTCTCGTGATGGGGCTGCCATCTTATAGTGCCGAGACTCACTACCTCCTTCCCGGTTAGTATACGACCTTAGTTTCCACCGGGGTTGGTTACCCGATCTCCGCTAAGGTTGCTCGTATTCCGGCTGGTACCACGAGGAGGTCGGGATCGGAGTTGCTGGATAAGAGGCTAACGACCACTATGGGGTCTATATTCCGCATTATCCGGCCGTTTACCAACCCATATATCACATTGCCAAATTTTGCTCGCCTGAGACGGTACTGTCAAATAAATCAAAATTGAGTCAAAGTGATCGAACCATCCTTGATCATGACTTCTAATTTCTGGCAAATAATTTCTGTTTAAAATACTTCGACGCATACTAAAACTATTAACACGTATCGTTCTTACAAACATAAAAAATATACTAAAACCTTGTGTTTTTCAAAAAAAATGCATCCTATATTTTTCAGGGTCTATATGATTTAAAAATTTGGCCAGGATTGCGAGGTGATGGTCGTATTTTATCAAAAACACCAGGTAAATGCAACGATTTACACAATAATCAAATGCAACGACTATCAAAACTAGCAAAACAACACCGAAATGGACAAATTGAGAAAGTAAGTTGCGAAATAAACTATCCTGTAGTTTGTTACACTTGTTTTGTATTTTAGATAGACTGGTTAGATAGATTAACTTTCAGAGAAGTTGAACTGATTAATGAAAGAGAAAAACGTAATTCGAATTTCTTGTATTTGATGGTTGAATTTCCAGAACTGACAATTGAGGGCAAAATCGTAAGCACATTGATTATCGTTTATAATTTTAGTATGCTGATAATGATATATGAATTTACTCATTAAATTGTTGATTCTCCAGTGTTCCGTTGTTTACTATGAACCAGATGGTGATATAAAATATCTGTATATTTCTAAACCAAAGCTAGTTACAGTACCGGACACCGAAACACTTCAGGTAACTAACAATATAAACAAGATAAATGGCAAATATGAAATTATTGCGACACATTAAATTCACTATCAATTTCCTTTTATTAGTTGGATCAATTATCAATTATCAATTATCAGCTGTTTGGTAAAATGTCGAAAGGTCGAATGTGCAAATAAAAGATTCTATTTGCGTCAACCCAATTTTTCTTAATGATTAATTATCCAATAACGCCAGCGACCGTTTCATGCAAAAAAGATGCATTCAAGTGCATTTTCAACAGCGAGATAATCGTTAGAGATGAAGAGAATCTTTCACTCGACCTTTTGACATGTTACTCGTGAAATGAGATATTTCGCTTCGATTTTCGATATTTCCCCCTTTTTGAAAGGATCATCTACTTTAAATATATCTTTTCCGGTGTGAACCTGTCCTGGGATTTGTTAAAAGCTAGTTTTGACGTATATTTCGTTATCCATCACACAGTAGCACACAGTTTTAGATACGTTACAATCAGTCATTTCGAACTTGCTCATCAACGTTTCAATGTAGCTAGTCAAACGAATGCTATAGTACCCCTCAGCGCGCAACACCTCTAGTCCCAGGAACTGCCGCACCTGTCCTAGGCTGGTAGCTTCAAACGGATCGCATAAAGCGACGTAAACTGTTCGAATCACGCTCGCGTCCTTACAGTCGACATGTAGATCATCTACGTAGACCAGCAGGATAATCGCTTTCTCGCCGTCGTGACACAAGTACAGACACGCGTCGGTTTGGCATTGCTTGAAGTTTAATCGAGTCAGTACTTCATACATAGCCTTGTTCTAACAGCAGGCACCTTGTTTGAACCCATAGATGCTTCTTTTGATCCGGCAAACCCAATTCTCCATGTTTGCAGCTTCATACCCTGGAGGTTGGCGCATGTAGACCTATTCCTCCAAAGTTCCGTTAAGGTACGCGGTCTTTGTTTCGAAGTGGTGCAAAATCATCTGCCGTTTGCCAACAACTGCCAGCACTGCACGGAGCATTGCAAGTCGTGTTACCGGAGCAAAAACGTCCACGTAGTGGACACTTCGAACCCACTATCTGCTTGCCTGTCGACAATGACGTCAGCTCCCATGTTTCGTTCGCCGAGTTGGACTGTATTTCGGCGTCCATGGCTTGCTTTCATTCTGCACGCTGTAATTGTTGCTCCTCCTCGACGTTTTCTTCCTCGCCTTCCTGCTCTCCCTCCTCCGGTTGAGCTTCCGGATCATATTCGCGAAAAATCTCTCCGCCTATCGCACTGTCGAAACTGAAGCTACTGTCGTTCTCCGGATCTTCCTCTTCCGGTTCCAGAGGTTTGCACGGTTATTTCAATCTACTGTTCCAGCTGCTTTAGAACTGCATCCTTCTGCTGCTGTTCCGAACTATCGCCATGCTCAAGAAATCTGGCGTCTCGGCTTATAGTTACCCGATTTGTAGTTTGATCGAGAAACGGGTAGCCCTTATGATCTTCGCTATACCCGACAAAACGCATCTTCACTGCTTTCTGGTCCAACTTCGACCGCTTCGAATCTGGTATGTTGACGTATGCTTCACAGCCGCAGATCCGGAAGTTCCCGATGTCTGGCTTACGTCCCGTCCACTACTCGAATGGTGTTCCTCGAACCACTCGAGAAGGCAACCGGTTCTGAAGGTACGCTGCCGTCATTATTGCCTCGCCCCAGTACAACTTGGTCATATCCGTATCCGCCATATCCGCCAGCATATAAATCGCCATCTTCTGCAGCGATCTATTTTTCCGCTCGGCGATCCCGTTCTGTTGGGGCGAGTACGGGGTGGTGTACTGTGCTCTCATCACTTCGCTTTCGTAGAATTCGTGCTGTTCCCGGATTACATATTCACCGCCTCCGGCAGAACGAATAAGGAGCGGCTTCCCGCCGAAAACGTTCTCCACCTACCGGACATACTCTTATCTTTTAAGCAGCTTCGCTCTTCTTTCGCAGCAGAAATACCACCGCATAACGACTGTAGTCGTCAATGAGAGTCATTATGTAGCGGTTACCGGAAGGAGTGACTGTCCCCATCAGACTGCATAAGTCGGTATGGATTAACTCTAGTGGACATGAGATGGTTCACTCCGGTTTGGCTAGGAACATCTCCCTAACGAACTTGCCCTTCAGGCAACACCCACAAATGATTCTATTACCGCAATTGTTAAACTTGAATCCACTTAAGACTTTTTCTTCTCCATAATGCGCAAGACATCGGGGTCGCGGTGGCCGATCATTCTGTGCCACAGGTGCTGGCAATTCCCGTGACTGCTTCCGTTCTTTCTGGCACCATGTTCCATCCAGAGTCGGTACAGATTGTCGAATTTATCACCCACGAAGACTGTTTCACCAGCTTGGTTCTTCACTTCGCTGTTTCTGACTAATGCTGACTAACCGACAGCAGCCCGCCATCAAGTTCCGGAACGTATAGTACGTACCGCAGTGTAATCTCGACTCGTTCACCTACTTCGTCAACACTGAATACGACGCCAAAACCCGCACCGCTAACAGTGGTCTTCACATCTGCGAGTGTTACGCTCGAAGTCGCACACGCCTCCAGCGCCGCAAAAAACGACCGACAGTGCACCTCCTGCCATGAGGCAAACCGCACTCCCAGCACCATGCACCTGTTTGTTCTTCGCACTTTTGTCCATCGAGCTCCGGTCTTAGGTTTCACGGTGTTTGTTCGTGTCAATCTTTGCAGACCATCACTTCTTACAGTCCTTTTGAAAATGTCCCGGTTGTATGCAGAAGAAGCACACTTTTTCCTTCTGTTCACCTCTTGCGTCCATTTTCATCGCTTTCAGATCTCGCGAAACACAGTCACCACGCTCTTTCCGCTGATTATATTCGTCCAGCAACCTAGCTTTTACTGACACAACAGTCCAGTCTACCTTAGCCCGAGTTTGCAAGGTTCTGAACCAGTGACCGGTACGACGGTGGAACACTGCGAAAAATAATCGCAATCTGTTGATCGGCGGCTGCTAACTGCTAACTAAATCGAACAATTTCTTTATAGAGTCCAGATGATCTTTCATACTGTTATTTTCGCACCACACAGCAAACCCATATAATGCACGATGGTGGACATCACCGTTGCTTTTTCATGTCTTTGCTCCTTCAAAAGTTCCGGCGCCGCGTCGTTCACCGCCTCCCACAGCTCCACAAGTCGTTCTTTTCCAATAAGCACTCCATCGCTGTTTCGATGACGCCCAGTTTTGTTGGTTCAACTTTGGGAAAGACCGCCTCACATCGTCCATCATTTTGTATCGGATTCAACCACGTGCAAAAAAACTTCACGAAACTTCACCATCCAATTAGATTCCTCTTCGAAAGTTTGCTTTTTCACTTTTTCACTAGCTGGGCTACATAACCTGTGGTGGAATCACGACCAACAAGGAAGCGAAACGATTTAGTAAAAAACGGAAAAAGGAACT
The DNA here is from genome assembly GCF_943734655.1 of Sabethes cyaneus. NCBI lineage: Eukaryota > Metazoa > Arthropoda > Insecta > Diptera > Culicidae > Sabethes > Sabethes cyaneus. The sequence goes on along the minus strand of NC_071354.1, from coordinate 108,211,683 downwards.
TTGAAATAAAATAAAACACGTCGGACTTTTAGCTATAGGAGCAATTTAGTTTTATTGTCTGCTCTATGCAAGTGAAAGAATACGAATGAAGTAAAAAATCAACTGTGTCATCCGCTCGCCGATATCTCGTTCTCGGTCGCGTTAGCGATGGTGTTAACATCGGTGGAGAGTACACGCTGAAAGCATATTAGGCGGTAGGTGGTTATTGAATACTCCCACAGAAGCAAGTCATACTGTATCCAGTAGAAAACAAGCTATGGCCAGTTGTAATAACTGTTGCAATAATTTTGTGTTCGCTCTTTACTACAAAAAACTAACAATGTAAACATTCGAAATGATTTTTTATTGATACTAACTTTTCCGTGTGCCCAACTTGAATGTTATATTTTAAAATCAAATTTTTATTCTCATTACTACATATTAAGCCTGTCTATTTCATATATGTCATGTTTGCATTAAATTAAACCAACAAAAAAGAAAAACTTGATCAACATTTTCTAGCTTAAGTGGATTTTAAAATTAAAAGAGATATTCTACATTTAGGAAAATTTGGTGGAACGTAAACACCATCGCTTATCTCGATCGGCAAGATCTGGTCTATCGGATCGTGATGCGAAACCAACTGCAAGGTACTTGAGTAATTAATACCATTTATCAGTAACTATGTTCATATATAGAGTCGAGCAAAGAGTGGTTCCAGAAGAGCCAGTGGGACTTAACGAAACGAGCAATGTAAACAAATATTAGTAAACATTAGTGTGATATAAAGCTTTTCTTTGCCCATATTGGGTAAGTTATTACTTCCGATAAGTTGTTCTAATCGGCATATCGAATAAATTAACCTTTTTTGGTTTCTAGTTTTGATTATAAAACAAGATTTAATAGCTGTAGACCAATTCCTCTTTGCGCGACTCAACATTAACATAAACTTTGCTATTTATGATTGGAGTGAGGAGTGGCAAAAGTGCGATTAAGGCAAAAGGAGCGTTTCAGTGATTTATCAGTAATCGCGTAGTTTGCTGGTATGAATGGGTAACTACTTTAACATCTGTAATTCTACCATAAACATGTGTTGTTTAATTTTTTTGCCCCCAGATTTTTCAAGCCAATTTCAAAGGGGGTGGGAACTTTAAATAATAATTTGTAATGGCCTAATTGAAGATATTATGGTTTCGTTAGCCAATACTGCGCCAATTTCATGGATTCAAACTTCGAACTGGAAAACGATCTTTTGCGCCGTTAGTGGGGAAAAATTGCGATTTGAAATCTGATCAAAAAGGAAAAAATATTTATTTTGCATAATATTGTCAGTTTCCCACCTTATCGAACGCCGCGATTAATTAAACCGTCGCGATCCGAAATCGTCGCCAGATTCGTCACGAGTGCAAATTTCATTTATTTTATTAAGTAAATCAACAGCTTATATACTAGTCAAACGAAATATATACGTTTAGCTCACTCACAGTCAAGCGTTTTTTGCCCGCGACGATTTCAAGCTGCCGAAAAATTGTGCAGCGCGTTTTGTTACCAATGAAACTGACAATATACGTTTAGCTCACTCAGGTACGCATTTTTTGCCTGCGACGATTTCAAGCTGCCAAAAAATTGTGCAGCGCGTTTTGTTAGCAATGAAAATGACAATACTAGTACTCCAGATGATAATAGTTGAATGTGGAGGTACTTGCTGCACCAATATTAAATATATTTTCATTATATTTTATGAATATTGAAAGAAACTTTAAACGTCGCACTTATGCCCTGCCTTGCTGTACATATTTGGTTATGCATAATTTTTTAAAATGTATTGTTCTTTATTTCTCTACCAGTGTTCGTGACATGCTGAATTATATAGTTTACCGCTATTCCTCTACATCATCGTTAAGTAGCGAAGAACAGGATCTTATTTGGAAGTACCGTTTCTATTTAAGTACTCAAAAAAAGGCGCTAACCAAATTTTTGAAATGCGTTAATTGGGAAATTGGGACAGAAGTGCGACAAGCTTTGACTCTCCTAGCCAAATGGGCGCCGATGGATGTGGAAGACGCTCTAGAGTTACTAAATGCTTCGTTTAATCATCAGACTGTTAGACGTTATGCAATTTCTCGCCTCGACCAAGCTCCAGATGAAGATTTACTGCTCTATTTACTTCAGCTTGTTCAGGCATTAAAATATGAACATTTTGGTGAAATATTCGTAAGTATTTTTATCTTATCCTTGTATTAAAACATAATAAATGAAATTAGTTTGACTTTGAAATAGTTGCTAGGCAATATTAAAAGTATGCTTTATATGTGGTGTTTATTGTATTTTATTATTATACTAGAAATCGTACAGCAAGCTGGTGTCAGATAAAAATATTAAGTCAATGGTGGATAATCCAATTCAAAGCAACATAGAAAATTTCAACGATCCAGAAGGTAAGATTTATTTTAGACTAATCTCAAGTTTTTAGTCTTGACCTTGAAATGAGGTCATACATATATATTAATATTTTTTGAAACGATGGTTCTACAATTGATGAAGGGACGGTAGGGGAAAGAAATGAACATTTTTTGGTGAAGGTGGGGAAAGAGCGGAAAGGAAAGGAGGGTGGGGTGGATATTGGTAGCTACGCTTGACAAGTAGTCATTTTGACTCCTACCTTTTGTCCAATGCTGGAAGGTGCATGAGACGAACCAAGCTATAATCTGAGATTATAACCGGATTCGAACCCTCCTTTCCTTTCCGCTCTTTCCCCACCTTCACCAAAAAATGTTCATTTCTTTCCCCTACCGTCCCTTCATCAATTGTAGAACCATCGTTTCAAAAAAGATTTATTTTATTATGAATATCATATTTAATGAATGCACGCACAAAGTTATGATCTCCCTAACTTCAGTTAACCCATTTCCTCCCAGCGTTGCGAAAACGCAACGCACTTTCATTCGTTTCTAGAGAAGACCCGGTTGAAGGTATCAACTTGTACCCTGAGAAACAAAGAAAGATTGGAAAAAAATCTAATCGACCTGTTTTTGCTCAAAGGTCAGATGTTACATGTAACATAATTACAGCTGTGACAAAACAACAGGTTTTGCTATTTTTCAGGCAGTTGAGGAAAAATGCTCATAAAACTCGATTTTACCTCTATTAACGCCTGACCTATCAATCAGTGTTATTAAGAATCGGTTGCTTGCCAAAAAAAACTTTGTGTCATAATTTTGATTATTTTTGTAATTTTCAGATAGGTTTGAAGCTTTGCGTTGCGAAAACGCAACACTAGGAAGTAACGATATTCAAAATTTGCAACGGGAATGCTTGTTTTCGTTCGTTCGCTGCGGTGTTTCATTTGATGTCGTTGCTTTTTAGTAAACAAATGACTCTTATCTTTCGTTATTTAAAATATCCCGGAAACATTATAAAGTTTACATAACATAGAATTCGCTGCTTCAAACACTGATGGCAGATGGAGAAGCCGTTGTGATAAGAGCGTAATAAAATTGTTAAAGTACCTTTGCCTCCGGAATATCTGGAGGAATTGAGTAATGGCAACGACAGTTTCATGGACCCAAATGTAATGTTACAACGTTTCCGGAACGTGTTGGTAGGCATTTAATCATCTGCGATGACATGCATTTAGCATTCAAACTGCATACTATGCGTCTAGTGCAAAGATGGTCTCCAACCCAAATGTTTTGATATCTATCATAAAACATAACATGTAATACTCTCAGCCGTTCATTTAATCTTTATTAATACTCAAAATCACAAAAAAAATTCCAAATTTGATTTAACGGTAAATATGCATAATAATGCAGGTGTGCAAAAACGGTATACCCTTAATGCCCAGCGTTGCGGGACACAGGGTCAAAATTAAAAATACATGTCAGTGGTTTTTTCTTAGTTGACCTAAAAGAGAATTTTCCTGAAAGTTTCAACTTTCTATCCCTGCTGGGAAAAGTCTGGGGCTTAATGGGTTAATGGGATACCTTGCTTGTAATACTTCCCAGTTGACCTCGAGGAAAGACATTTGTCTAGCATGCCAGGTGTATGTTCGAATCATGACTGGGAGAGACTGTTAGACTCAATAGGATCGTAATACTACCATTGAAATCGTCCTGTACACTAATAAAAAAACCGAAACGAAATCCAACAAACAAAAAATTAAATTCCGAATTAGAGACCTTGCTTTCACAAAAGCTCTTTAAGCACTGCGAGCACTCTCTTTCCACATATATTTTAGCATTAAAGTAAATAATCTACATTAAACTGCTGGCACAATTATATAGTTTTGATTGTCAATTGAGCCGAATTTGCAAAAGCCCCCCTGTAAAGGAAGGCAACGTTATAGCACGCTGTTCCAATCGGACAAGATGGCTTCCACGCACGGTATAATGTTAAAAAGATTCTAATAATATCGAATCGATAAGAGAATATAGTAACCCAGCTCGCGTACAGAGGGAAGTAACTTTTGACGTAGGACTACGTCTTTGTTTACAATAGTGGGACTGGGTAGCACTTTGTGAAAATGAAAATAGAAATGTAACGTTTGAATGAAAGATTTCAAATGCTAAAGCTACTAAACTACTGAACGAAACTGAACAATTAATATGTCGTTGGATAGATAAAATATCCAGCAATTTTATAGAGGGGGTAGAGGAGCAATTTTATGAAGGTCATTAGAGGGGGGGGGGGAGGTGCTCCTATACAAATGAAACACAAATTTCCTCGAAACTCGAGAACTAATCAAGCAAATGCAACCAAATTTGGCATGTGGGGGTTTCTGAAGGTAAGAATTTTTTCTATGGTATACTGAGACCACATTCGAATGGCACGACATATTTGCGATGAACGTGCTTTGGCTTTAATGTTATTTGTAACCAATGGCCCTTTTAGGCCACAAGCGAGTTAAAGTAAGATTATTGATACATGTCAAGCTACGCATAATCATATTTAATGCAATAATCTGTGGGCTGGACATTCATTACTATTTCAACCTTTATGCACACAAGTGATTTTTAAAAGAAATCTCTGTGTCTCAATGGTTGCAGGCGTTGTTCTTATGAACCCCCGCCCACGTATTTCCAAAGCCACCATTGCATTCAATGAAGAATTGAATCTGAATATTTCGCTCTTCTCTTTTAAACATTCACTTCAACAATGGCACCCACAGATTTTTATAAATATACATATGCGATAAATGCAGTTTACGTTAGTCTTTGATCTAATGATTTGATATAGTCCTACGTCACACTTTCGTACAACCCTTCAGGCTGTATACATTGTAGTTTTTTAAAAGTAAATTTCAATTTCATAGAGGGTCCAAAACGGCTAGTGAAGCATATTTCAATTTTGGGGCTGCTATGCTGGTTTAAGTGTTGAATGGCAGTATTGCTGAATCTACGAAATTTCATTCCATTATTAAAGCCTTAGTTTTGACATTTTTAACAAGTATGGGTCTATTACAAGGTTAACAAGCCGTCTTTTTTGCCAATAGTGCAATAGTGGACTGTTCTGTTTTTGGAAAATGTACAAAATATAGATATTTGCAACATTAGCTGATATTTGTATAAGCTAGGGGGCATAGTACTTTTTCAATTCTCAAAAATCGGAATATTTTTATTGTTTATATCGAAAGATTAACATTTTGAGCATGTGTGTTTGAAGCCATTTCGATTTTTCTCAAAACCAGGTTTACAAAGGCGGTACCATAAATATCTCAAGAACGGCTCAAGCAAATCACTTGCTTCTTTTTTGTTTTAAAGCTTATAAAATTATCTAGTCTTTAACCCATCCTTTTTTCGATATTGTAATTTATGTATTTTTTAGAAACGTTTGGAGTCAATTTTTCGACTGAAAAACAGTTTTCTATGTTTGAATGTCCGCCATTTTGTTATGCGTTCGAATTTAAAAAAAAAGGATGGGTCAAAGACAAGATAATTTATTGTTGTTGCAGTTAAAAACCGTAATAATCGACGTGCGACATTCGGTTTTATTCTTGTTCTGTGTATCGCAAGTACGTCGCACGTGGTGCGCTGTGTTCGCACATTGATGCACTATGCAACAACAATAATGTGCTTTAATGTCGTTTTGGAATTTTTCATAAGGCCCCGCTAATCCAAAAAGCAAAGCCTGGGTGCTAATCCCGTTATCGATATTTGATCTCCTTTTTTTTACGACAGACTTCGCAACCAGCTGTTAGAATACAGGACTGTGCGGGGTCAGTGCAACGATCCTATTGACTCTAACAGCCTCTCCCAGCCGAGATTCGAACATACGACGACTGGATTAATAACCAGCGTCTTACCTCGAGGCCAACTGGGAGGCAATCCATGGTACCGCAATTCATGTTTTTTTCGAATGATCATGTTGAAAGAGCCATAGGGGAGGGGGGAAGAGGTTCCCATATGTAAACAAAATTGTAAATCCATACCTATAAAAATGGATTTCTGTCTGTCCGTATGTTCCTTATAGAATCGAAAACTACTGAACCGATCGGTGTGGAAATTTGCATGAAGGAGTTTTTGGGGCCGGGGAGGTTCTTATGATGGTTAGAGGCCCCCTCGCCCACTAAGAGAGGGGGCTCCCATACACATCTGAATGGATTTCTGTCTGTCTGCCCATTAGAGATGGTCGGGTATCAAAATTTGAATACCCGAACCCGACCCGTACCCGATCAAGAAAAGAATTAAAAACCCGTACCCGACCCGAACCCGCAAGTTTATTATTTTTGATGCCCGAACCCGACCGCAACCCGACGGGTACGGGACGGGCCCGGGTACCCGACCATCTTTAGTGTTAAATGTGGTCAATAGAGTTACCCGACCCGACCCGTACCCGGTTTCAAAAACAAAAATTAAGTACCCGTACCCGACCCGAACCCGCAAATTATTTTTTTTCCATACCCGAACCCGACCCGAACCCGGCGGGTACGGGTACGGGTGCGGGTTTCGGGCAAATTTTCCGCTACCCGACCATCTCTACTGCCCATATGTTCCTTATAGAACCGAAAACTACTGAACCGAGGGAAAACCTGGAAATGTCAGGGAATTTCATTTGAAGTCAGGGATTTTTGACATGGGAAGAAAATATACCAGGAAAGTTAAGGGGGCATAGTACTTTTTACACCATATTGTTTGCCTAATTTCAAATATTTTATTCTCGATAACGCGAAAAGCGAATCGATTCGGTTTTTTTGCATTCCAAACATTGCACTTTATACTAATATTTACAATTTTGTTTGCATACGTGAACCTCTTCCCCTCTCCCCTACGGCTCCTTGAACATGATCGTTCGAAAAAAACATGATTTGCGGACCATGGATTGGCGCTGGGGGTCTTATCCGAATTGAAAAATTCCAAAACGACATGAAAGTATATTAAATTATCTCGTGTTTGACCCATCCTTTTTTTAAAATTCGAACGCATAACAAAATGGCGGTCATTCAAACATAAAAGTAAGGTTTTTAGTCGAAAAAATTGACTTTAAACATTTCTAAAAAATACAAAAAGAGTAATATCAAAAAAAGGATACAACCCTTTGGCAACCAGATAAACCAACAGAATATTTCATTTTTTCCGAAAAGACATCTTGCAATTTTTATTTAGCTTGATTCTTTAATTTCGATGTGCGTTAATTAAGTTCGAATTAATTTTAATTTTGCACATAAAATTTGCATAAAAAGATGAATTTGAATTAAAAAGATGAATTTTTGAATTCATTAGGAAATGATAATTCAAGAGTAAACAACCAATTAAGCCAAATAAACACTTTGATAAGCGAAATTAAGGAGATGTTTTGCGTCTGGAATTTTTCGAAATACACTTGGAAAAGTCAAGGAATTTTATTTTCGCTACTCTGGAAGGGGGGGGGGGGGCTTCCATACAAATCTATACCTATAAAAATGGATTGCTGTCTGTCTGCCGTATATTCCTTATAGAATCGAAAACTACTGAACCGATCGGTGTGAAAATTTGCATGTAGGGGTTTTTGGTGGCCGGTGAAGGTTGTTATGATGGCTATATAGACCTCTCCCCCCACTAAGAGTGTAAGGGGGGGGGGCTCCCATAGAAATGAAATACCAATTTCTGTATAACTCGAGATCTAATCCAGCAAATGGAACAAACTTTGGTAGTGGGTGTTCTAGGAGACAAGAGTTTTTTCTATGGTGAATTGAGACCCCTCCCCTCTTTAGGAGGGGAATTATGACACCTCCCTCCTTCAAAAGAGGGGGCTCCCATAAAAATAAAATACAAATTTCCTCATAACTCGAGAACTAATCAAGCAAATGGAACCAAATTTGCCATGTGAAGGTTTTTGGAGGCAAGAATTTTTTCTATGGTGAACTAGGACCCCTCCCAACTTTAGGAGGGGACTCCTATACAAATGAAATACAAATTTCCTCATAACTTGAGAACTAATCAATCAAATGGAACCAAATTTGGCATGTGGGGGTTTTGGGAGGCAAATTCTTTTTCTATGGTGCATTAAGACCTCTCCCCTCTTTATGAGAATTATGATCCCTCCCCCCTATAAGAGGGGACGATCCCATACAAATGAAATGCAAATTTCCCCATTTCTAGAGAACTAATCAACCAAATGGAACCAAATTTGGCATGTGGGGGGTTTGGAGGTAGGAATTTTTTTATGGTGGTTTTAGACCCATCACCCCTGTGGTAGGGGGTAAGGACTCTCATACAAATAAAATCAAAGGGGTTGTGTACAAGACACGACCGCATATATAGGTGACGCAGGACTACGTAAGTCTCTTTGTAGTGATAGTAGCCTGTATTCATGCTTGTAATCATTCGATTCTTCATGTATACAAGCTATATGCAACATATATACATGCTACATGCGTTGTATGTAACATTTATCAAAGTAGTAACATTGCATACGTTCAGTTCTCAAAAGCATGTGCATTTGAAAACAATTTAACAAAATCAAGAACACAAACTATTACTTTCCTGCTACCTTACTGAAATTAAAGATTGTTTTAATTATCCATGGTTTCCACGTTGAAAGGATTTTACCAATTCAATCCTATTTTATCAACAGCACATCTTTTCACTACACTTCTAATGAGACGGCAAGCATGCGTATTCATACAGAGCCGTATAATAACCGAACACTACAGCTGTAGCAAATTTTTCCAACACAGATATCAAATTCGCCGAGGTTTAATCGTCTCGCAGTAAAGAATTTGCGATCTGTTGGGACAACGAACTTGTGTCATTTTTTCTGGCACACTTTCCTAACACAGACATTAGATTGGACTAGGTTTATTCGCGTTCATAAGAAATCTGTTGGCACGAGGGGCTTTGTCACTCTTTCTGGCGTACTTCCCAAGCAAGGACATCAAAATGGTCTAGGTTGAACCGCGGTGTTAAGAAATCTTGTTGAAATGAGGAAACTTCGTCACTTGTTTTGGCTTACTTCCCAAGCACAGATATCAAATTGGAATAGGTTTAGATCATCGTAAAGAATCTTCTAGCCAATCATGAAGCGAGAATTCTGGTAAAACATAGGTTCATTATTTTCAATTTTTCAATAGTTCAACATCAAGAATCCATACTTTTCTTCATTTGGGTCAATTCTTAGAAGATTTTCCGACCGATTGGCGTAAGAATATTGAAAATCGATCGAAAAACCGCTGAGCTATTAGCGCTCAAAACCTTTCATTTTTCGTGACGCTCGCATTTTTCGACTTTTTGGAATGACACCCTACCTCAAAACTTGCCGTAAGACGTAGTCCTACGTCAAAACAGAAATTTTTGCGTAACTTTAAAACTAATCGAACTCGAGAAATTTTAAACTCTTCCGTAAAACATTAGTCAATAACAATACCACCAAAAACTATCAATAGTAACACTAGATGATTCACGCCGAGACGGTCGCAGGCCGTGAGTGTTACCTGGAACCCGCCGTCGGAAGCGACGCCCACTGCGGGGGTAACCCCCCCGCAGAGATCCCCTCTATCTAGGTTTATTTATTTTCCTAGGTCTACTGACCTCTATTACTTTCCTTCAGCTGGGTCCGAACGAACGACAGCGAGTAAGGAGAGAATAACCCCTGCGAAATGGTACTTTCTACGAAAACATTTTCCGTGAAATGGTACATCCCGCCAGGAATGGCACGATCACTTTGACTCAATTCACATTCATTTGACAGTGCCGTCTCAGCCAAGCGAAAGTTGACAAAGTTTTATATGGGACATTTGTAGAATTAGTTATTATCTACAGTTTTGCTGAATAAAGTTTTGCTGTATCTTTTGTAGTTACGGCGCTACAATGCTAGTAACTCATTAATGACTAAATCAGTGGTGCCCAGGCATAGGCATGGTCCAAATCTGATCGCCCATGAATGCCGCGGGCCACAATAATCTCTGGTCATTCCTGTGCATAACAAAATGTAAAATAGGCGACAACAAAAACCGTTTTCTCGGAATTACCATAAAATTTAAACCGGAAAGCATTCAGATTCACAACATGCACGAGGCATAACGATTAAACTGAGGAACTCCTAGTCCTATGTCATCAAAAAAATTTCTCCCAAGTCCACCATGTTTCAAATCAGTCCGCGGACCGCACGAATCATGTAAAAGGGCCACAAGCGGCCCGCGGGCCGCAGTTTGGCCATCACTGGACTAAATGAACGTTCACTTAGTCACTAAAGAGGTACTAGCATTGTAGCACCGTTAATACAAAAGATACAGTAGTACTTTATTCAAAAAAGTTGAAGATAATAACTAGTTCTTCAATCGTCCCATATGTAACTTTTTCAAATTCTGCATGACTGAGACGGTACTGTCAAATGAATGTGAATTGAGTCAAAGTGATTGTGCCATCCCTACATCCCGCGTAAGGTTTTTCGCGAAATGGTATTCCGCGAAATATTATATAATCTTGGCAAATATTTAAATGCTATCCACTTTATTTTATCTAGCTAAGCAGTGGGTGGAATTGTTTTCTACGTTACTGTGAGGAAAATTTGTATATTAAACCACCCATGAACTCATCAAAAACTTGCGAAACTCGAGATTGTGACCAAGGACATCCGACATTCACGATTTATGTACAACACAGTTTAATTTATGGCAATACGAAGTTTGTCGGGTTAGCTAGTATTAGTATAAAATGATATGTTTAGAATGCAAAAAAAAACTGAATCGATTCGCCTTTCGCGTTATCGTGAAAAAGATAATTGAAATAAGGCCAAAAATATAGTGTAAAAAGTAGTATGCCCCCTTAATCGAGTGTTAGTATTGCCCGTTCCAAATAATCCATAAAAGAAGACGACTGAAGCACTCAACGGTAGTTAAACCGTTATCGAATATGAGCTTGGTTTGGCTATCCCCAGCCAGATCTGAATTTGAAGGTAATTTTAAAGATAACTCATCGCAGGTTATTTCGTCTGAGGGGGTATAGGGTAGAAGTACCAAATATAGTAGTAGCACCCATTATGGTAATACGGAAGAGCTTATTGATATTTTAGCGCGGAAAGCATGCTTTTCTTGATTCTCAAATATGTTTTGAAAGTAGAACTAACTCTCCTGAGCCGATTTCATGAATTACTTTTAGGCTAAATAATTTTCTTTTATAAAAAATATAGTTTGAAAATTATGTACCACAATTAGACTCGTTTCTTATCATTTCGTTAACAAACCCCTTACTCTAAATTAAGAAATTCTCGAGGTATAAATCACATTTTCCGAGGAATAAATGAATTGGGACGTTAATCACAACCTTCTTAACGTTGTAAATTCAAAATATAATACAATTTTATTGAAAAAAGATTGTTTTCCTGTATTATCATGATTGGTACAACTACACAAGGGAGCACCAATCATCATAGTATGCCATGCCCTATCATCGTAGCATGCAAAAGCTCCACTTCTCATCACTGTCACTTTTGGTAATAGTGCATTTTTAACAGGTGTAATTTACAGTTTGTTTGCTTTTATTAACTTTAGATGTTATATAAATCAGGTATGTACAAAAATTACATGTAACGAATTACATAGACTTAATTACAACATTTGGTTCGCGTTCTATGGTGCGGCAGCAGCGACAGCAGATTTCTCACAAGCATCATTTCGATGAGTTTTCGTTGCATCAAGGCGATAGATTCCAGGATGACGGTTTTCGCAAGTTGTAAAAGGTTCGGGAGTCCAATCATTGAATCAATCGGAAACCCGGCCAGGTAAATGCACTTGATGGCAACTAGTTTCATTTGGGATCGGTAAGAATTACGAATAAACGTAATGTGAACTACGAGTGAGGAATTACGTGAAACAAACGATGATCGCATGTTGGACTCGTACTTCTGATTCTTAATCAAGATTCACATCAGGATCAGCCTTCCGATCCCAAAAAGTTTTATTGTTAATCTGAGAAGTACCCAAATATAATAAATATGGTACTCATTTTCAGGTCGCAGTACAAAACACAAACACAAATTGGAGTACCAAGTTGCAACCCGTTCTTTCAACTGGAGAACGTCACGACGAAATTCGTAAGAAGAGCAGCAGTGGGAAATATGAGCTATGGAACGCCAAGATGCGAAGCTGGTACGGACGAGGTAAAACATATTCTAGGAGCCTGAACATAACAAAAAGAAATCTATTTTGAATGATAAACTTGATTGATTGATAAATAAAATAAAATCTGTTATGTTGCAATATAATCTCTTGGTGTTGTTCCTAATTTCCTTTACGTAACTCGTAATTACTCGTAGCATTAGTTTTAGTTTTTCATACATATCCCATCCTTAAACGATAACATGAGGTTTTGAAGTACCTTATGTCTGTCTTATAAACTGATTTTTCCATTTATAGTCTTTTAAACAATTATTAAATTAAATTATTCAATTAAACAATGCTTCCGAGAGATTTCCTCGAGCAGCTAACAGGTGCTCTTCTCTCAGGGCGCTATGCAATTTACGGACGGACGGAATTATTTTCACCTATAAAATTAAAATAAACGTAGTAATATATATTTTTACACTTATTTTGAACACATTTCAAATTACTAATGGATTTTTACAAATTAATCTTGTTCCCGTTCCCGTTTGCTACCATGATTGGTACACTTATGATGAAATACCAGGAACACTACTACTATGATTGGTACATTGCAGCAATAGTTTGAAATGAGTTTATTGACAGTTTCAAACTAAAAATTATTAAAACTGAAGCCTGATTTCTTTTCTACTGATCCCAAACTGCTAGAATACTTATAAATATTCTACAATTTGATAAATAATTAGATATTTATACGTAAGTTTATGTAAATGGATGACATATCTCCACCATATTTGGTACTTCTACCCTAACTACATACTGGCAATTTTTGTTCGCGATTTCAAAAGCATGCAACTTTTTATGGAATTAACCCAACAAACATTTATTCTGTATAATTGCTTATTATAATAAAATGTTTGTTGGAAAGTCAAGAAACGGGGTTTTGCTGGAAATATATGAGTTATATTTTTGCAAACAACTTACTACTGTTTATTCGAATTGCATTGACTGCACGTATCATTAACGTAAAAAGCGACCTCACTGTAACTAAAAGCAAATAAATCATCACTTCTAAAAATAATCAAAAGCTGTACTTCTTAATGCCTCATATATTTCAGATAGCCTGTCGCTGTACCAGATAGATAAACATGATGAACTGCCAACCAGTGAAACGAGCAACATAGTTACTTCCAATGAAGTTTTCAACGAGGATACTACAAGCCCCCACAATTTAGCAACGTTTTTGATCCAAAGAGCATGTAAAAATTCCACGTTGGCTAATTACCTTTATTGGTATTTATCAATAGAATGCGAAGAAGAATCAATCCGAAAACAGGATGAACGAGTTCGTGAAATGTATGTGACAGTTTTGAAAATATTTCTTCGTAAGCTTTCGACTGGTGAGTATGAGTATGCTAACGAGGCTCAGAATGGGAATATATCGATTTGCTTAACTCCTATCTACACATTATTTACGCAATTTCCTTTTATTGAATTACTTATATCCGCGAAATGGATTTTAACTGTAATATTCAAGTTGTTCGATTATTTTGTCACTCCATGCGTGAATATCTTACTTTATAGCATTAAAATAACTTTAAAATGCTGTTTGAGTTAGATATACAATACTGTTGTTAATTTTGAAATGGTGTTGGTATTTTTCGATTATTTCCCTCCCAGTTGGCATCGAGGTATGATGCTGGCCTGATAAGCCAGTCGTCGTATATTCGAATCTCGGCTAGGAGAGGCTATTATTAAAGTCAATAGGATCGTCGCAACTTGCCCTGCAATAGGACACCATACAAACTGTTGCTTTTCAAGAGATGGCGCTTTTCTAGTGGTAGTATAATCAAAATTTCTCACTTATCTATGTTTACCTACCTTAATTTTCATGACTTCTGCCAAATTTTGATAAAAAAACAAACTTCTCCTATACCTCTCCATAGCATCTTACTACCATTCACGCGGGAGCCCGGAACAGTTATTTGATACCGTACGAGAACCAGGGGCTGAATATGTTTGCGACATTTCAATTCGAAAAAATTAAATTTCGCAACATTAACGCAATAAATAAAAACAATTTTTACCAACTATTTATTGGTTCAGGTGTCAACCCTTATATTGCGATTAGCGATAAATACAAAAGAAACTGAGATGCATGAGAGAGTAATGTTGCTGCGTTGAGTAAATTTATTGTCGCGCAAAACTGGGCTGTTTCCGAAATGTACAATATGCGTTACAAAGTAACGACATCTGTTGTATTCAACAGGGTCACATTGATAGTTTCAAGTATACTCTAACGCATGGCGCATGATGAAATACTAGCACCAACTTCTGATATTTATTATCAGAAACTAGAGGCGGTGTCCTATTGTCCAGTACTCTAACAGCTGGCTGCGCTGTCGTATAAAAACAGAAAGTCAAGCTTCGATAACGGAATGTAGCATCTAGGCTTTGTTTTTCTTTTTTTTGTATTTTTCGAGTTTGAAGCTAACCCTGACCAAAATCATTCTATCAATATCCATCAATATTCTAATATACACCCACTAGTATGCCACGCGTTAGTTCAACTTAAACTCGGTAGATGCATTACTGTTACTGTCTCTCGACTTTTGGCAAAGTTGCCAGTCTTCTTGATGGAGTGTTTTTGCACTGACGAAGCTCGCAAACCGGAGACTAAATACATAAATAGCAGAATGCCCAGTAAACCATTTAGTTTCTATATCTCGATTGCAACTGAGGTATACGAAATCATATCTGAACGAAAAAGTTATATTTCACGCCATATAAGAACATATATGTACCAAAGTGGAGGCGATATACGTGCGAAATTTTTGACAACTATTTGTAATTCTATTTTGCGCAGTTTTCATAACACGCAACTAAATATTCCTGAATATATGATATAGATATAATCAAATATTGCAATTGTCTATCCTCCTTTATAATTCACAGTCATGAATTGTATATGAAGACATGCACGACTGCAAAACAACTTATTGTTCACTTCGATTTGACATACTCTAATCATTATACAATTCCAATGTGAAATTGACATAAAAACGATTTAATGTGAACTTTCTATTACGATTTTGTGTTATCTGGGTGTATGTATGTATGTATGTATGTATGGGGGGTAATTCACCATCAGTTCAAGGTCCTGCCAATATATGTGGGTAGACTTACGGTAGATCCAAATTTGATTATCAAATGAATTTCACATTAATGCTGTTGAGAAGGGCCAAAAGGGGTTGGCGGACCCACAAGCAGAGAAACTTGTTGCGCATTTCGGGATTATAAGAATACCTTCCAGTATTAAGATCTTTCCATGTAATAATCAATTTCGCTGCACCAGCTTCAACCCACGTGATGGTTTGTTAGTACGAAGAGCGCAACATAAATATTGTTTCAGACCTTCAGGGGTTTCCTCCTTGTGATTTCGGTTGACTCCTCACTCCGCCCTCCAGTCTTCCACTCATATGAAGCCGCTGTGTCACTAAATACATAAATAGCAGAAATGAAAAAAAAACATTTTCTTTTGACGATAGAAATTTTTAGGGTTTAACGAAAGAATCAAATTACGGCGTATTCAACAATCCAATATAATGCTGCATTAAATGTTAAATTGCATTATCACCATGGGTGGGATCAGTCTCGGCGTAGTGGTTAGCATTCACGCCGAGGAGCGAGGACCCGAGCTCAAATCCCAACCCCGCGGAAGTCACGAATGACCCAAGCTGGTTAAAGTGACTATAATCAAACAAAAAAAATATTACCATGGGTCACAACACGTATCGTTCTTGCAAACATAAAAAATATTTACCTTTTACCGACCGGTTTCGGGCAAAATAACGGTTTGGTCAAGAAAGTCAAGGTTTTGCACAGTAATAGTCCGACTAGCAAAGAATATGTAAAAAATAAACAAACAGTAAATATGCATTAAGGAAGGGGGCATAGTACTTTTTCAATTTAAAAAAATCGAAATTTTTTTTATTGATTATATCGAAAGATTCACATTTTGACCATATGTGTTTTAAGTCATTTCGATGAATTCCAAAAATTGACAAATTTACAACTATTTGTAGCGCGCATGTCTGGAGCGATTACACAGCGAATAAAAACCTCATCATCGTTTTTCTCGAAACCAGGTACCGACTTTCAAAGGTACCGTAAATATCTCAAGAACGGCTCAAGCAATTTTCATGATTCTTTTTTTGTTTGAAAGCCAACAAAATTATCTAGTGTTTGACCCATCCTTTTTTCGATATTGCAATTTTTGTATTTTTTAGAAATGTTTGAAGTCAATTTTTTCGACTAAAAACCTTACCTTTATGTTTGAATGTCCGCCATTTTGTTATGCGTCCGAATTTAAAAGGAAGGATGGGTCAAACACGAGATAATTTAATATACTTTCATGTCGTTTTGGAATTTTTCAATTCGGATAAGCCCCCTAGCGCCAATCCATGGTACCGCAAATCATGTTTTTTTTCGAATAATCATATTCATGGAGCCGTAAAGGAAAGGGGAAGAGGTTCACATATGCAAACAAAATTGTCAATATTAGTATAAAGTGCTATGTTTAGAATACAAAAAACCCGAATCGATTCGCTTTTCGCGTCATCGAGAAAAAAATATTTGAAATAAGGCAAAAAATATTGTGTAAAAAGTACTATGCCCCCTTAAATTCTTTATATTGTGTCCAGTTTTTGTGAGACGCTCGGGGTTCCTAGATTGACGCATGAATTTTGCAACGTGCCTTATTTGACGCAAAATGTTTCTTATTTGACGCACTTGAAAAATTGATATAATTTAATAAAAACGACGCTGTATTTATTATTTTAGATAACTGCGCATTATTTTAAATAGTTACACAAAGTTTTCTTTATTTGTGTAGATGTATTTCACCCCAGTTTTTGTGAAAACGACGGGAGAATTGCGACAGCCGATATGTGTATATTGCAACCACAACCAGGTTATTTAAAAATTTGTCATAATTTTTGTTTAACATTGAAAATTCTGAAAATAACTTTTAAAACAGCTAGGAAAGTGTCAAGATTCAGGGTGTCACAGGAAAAACTAAATTAGCCGCTTGCCGGAAACTGCAGACTGCAGTAACTGCTGGATTGGATCAGCCAGACAAGCAAAAAAAGTATTCTAATTTACCTTTAATCCTAAACCAATATTTTTGATCACCCTACCCGTTTGGGGAACTTGATTTTATTCATTAGTAAAACAAGTCATTTACAGTTTATAGGACCTCATCTCCAACCCTAAAACCATATGTTTGCCCTGAGAAAGTGTTTGCTGCAGCTTCTTCCTACGAACTGTGACCTCTGTAACACCTAATGAGACGGTAAACTGTTAAACCAATACCTTTCTTGGTGACTTACGACCTTTTTAGTGTCGGAATAGATGACATACTTTTTATATTTCACTCTGTAAATAATAAGGAACACCAAGAGCCTAATTTGACGCAAAACATTTTATCCAGAAATAACTTAAGTAGTTTTTAGAGTTCGAATAACGTGTATAATATATTAATAATACTTAACTTTTAATAGTTTTCGAAGATATTATAACAAAAAAGCACTTTTACCTAAAAAGATTGTTGAGTGTTTCCTTAGCGTGTGTGCTAAGGTAGGAAAAAAATGGCGCATTCGACAAACACCCTTTCTGTTTATTTTTTATTTACAAATATGACCAATCAAAAACTTTTTATGGCACGAATGCGTTTCATAAGTGTTAACAAAGGGTCAAAGGTACATATTAATAGTCAAGATAAGTTATTATCGAAAATTTCTGAAAAGTGCATCAACTTTGGAGTGCGTCAAATTTGGTGCGTCCGGTAAATATTTTTTAGTTTGTATTAGAGAGCCTTAGTTTGTATGATATGCGATATGGCGTTGAACCGTTGTTGAACAACTTGTTAACCGCGTAATAGGTGAACAAATGATATTTTTATTTCGAGCTGTCAAAACACGTTGAAAACTAAAATCATCAGAAGCAAATTTGAAATTTTTTTTAAAAATACGCGCTTTGGAATCAATCAAATGTTATGATTGGGTTAGAAAATAACATATATACTTACTATAATTTTTATTTGCCTGCATTTTATTTAAAACTATTAAAATTTTATTACATAATAAATACTAAACAATAAGTACATTGATTCAGCATGGCTTGGATGAAATATTGTTATAATTTTGCTTAAAACCATTAAAATTACCTTAAACAATTAAGTAGAACACTTTCATGAATATATCTGAATCCAAATTTTTCCGTCCCGCACTTATAAACATAACCATACACACTTAAACTAAATGCGGATCTCAATTTACTTGTCCTAAGTACACATTTCATTTGCAACCGCCAGTGCGCAAGCTAGTAAATAAGATTTCTAACCCGTTGCAGAAAATTTAATGTTCGCAATATTCATTGTACTGAGATTTAAATAAAAAATGTTTTGATTTGTATATCCGTCCAGCGAAAAATTGTAACTGATCATCATTTTCCTAGTTCAGACAGCCAAATGTAGGAGTCGCATGGGCTTCATTAGTTTGCGTCTATTCGCCTATAGACCCTTAAAAATGTCGAAACTAAGGTTGTGTACAATGTTAATAGTGCCGTCAGTTCGTATTTAATACGTTAGTATTAAAATTTAAGTACAAGCTTAAAAAATTGCACTATTAATAAAAGTTTTTGACGTAGGACTACGTCTTTGTTTACTATACTGGAAGTGGGCAGCACTTTGTGAAAATGAAAATAGAAGTGTAACGTTTGAATGAAAGATTTCAAATGCTAGTAACTACTAAACTACTGAACGAAACTGAACAATTTATATGTCATTGGATAGATAAAGTAATAAGGAGGGCGTAAGAGGGGGGGGGGCTCCTATATTTGTATAGAAACACAAATTTCCTCAAAACTCGAGAACTGATCAAGCAAATGGAACCAAATTTGGAATGTGGAGGTTTCAGAAGGCAGGATTTCTTTCTATGGTAAATTGAGACCTCTTTAGGAGGGGGGGGGGGGTCTCCCATACAAATAATATTTAAATTTCCTCACAACTCAAGTACTAATCAAGCAAATGGAATCAAATTTGGCATGTGGGGGTTCAGAAGGTAGGATTTTTTTCTGCGGTGTACTGAGACCTCTTCCCCTTTTAAGAGGGGGGGCTCTTATATAAATGAAATACAAATTTCCTCATAACTCTAGGACTAATCAAGCAAATGGAACCAAATTTGGCATGTGGGGGCTTTAGAAGGCAAGAATTTTTTTATGGTCAATTGAGACCTTTTTCAGGAGGGGGGACTCCCATACAAAAAATAAACAAATTTCTCCATAACTCGAGAACTAATCAAACAAAAGGAACCAAAATTGGCATGTTGGGGGTTTTTGGAGCCAGGAATTTTCATATCGTATTTGCGATGAACGTGCTTTGGCTTTAATGTTATTTGTAACCAATGGTTCTTTTAAAGGCCACAAGCGAGTTGAAGCAAGATTATTGAAACATATCAAGCTACGCATAATCATATTCAATACAATAATCTGTGGGCTGGTCATTCATTACCATTCGTACAACTCTGTATACCTTGTAGTTTTTTTTTATAAATACTTGTCCTATATGCTAATGCTAACGTATTGCTCTTTTATTTCGCAGGAAATGCAGAACTGAAAGTTATTTATCATAACTTAAATGAACAGCAAAAATTTATTGATAACTTAGTAAAACTCATAAAAAATGTTGCTAAAGAAGCTGGCAACCGAAAAAAGAAAACAGAAAAATTCCAGCAACTGTTATCCGATACAGATACTTTGAAAATGAACTTCACCAAGTTTGATCCGCTGCCATTTCCATTAGATCCGGATGTACGCATTCATGGCATAATCGCGGAAAAAGTAACATTATTCAAAAGCGCATTAATGCCGTCAAAGTAAGTGTGCATTGCATATTTAGTTTTGGTTTTAGTTGACGTTAGCAATTGCGATGTAACTCCACAGTTTAAATTTGGAGAAAACGAAATATACAAACACGACAATGCATTTTTTGCGAATAAAGTAGAGTTTTGAATACAACAGCTTTTGAATGGTATGTTCTGACGATTCTTTTTTAAACTGTGGAGTAACATTTTATTAGTACCATTAAAATTCTTCCATAAACAAAGACCAATTTATTTCTTCTAAAATCTTATTGCATATCTTTTCAGGCTGACTTTTTTGACAACAGACTCAACAGAATATGTTGCAATATTTAAACATGGTGATGATCTAAGACAAGATCAACTTATATTGCAAATGATTACGTTGATGGATAAACTGTTACGAAAAGAAAATTTAGATTTGAAACTGACCCCTTATCGTGTTTTGGCCACAAGTTCGAAGCATGGATTTATGCAATATATAGATTCAATAACGGTGGCTGAAGTTCTGAACGCGGAGGGAAATATTCTCAACTTTTTCCGTAAACACCATCCCTGTGAGGCAGGTCCTTACGGTATTAATGCGGATGTTATGGATACATATATCAAGAGCTGCGCTGGATATTGTGTGATAACGTATTTACTAGGTATTATCGAAAGAAATTGCAATCAGTCTAGTGTAATGATTAAAGTTTTTCGCAGGTGTAGGAGATCGCCATTTAGATAACCTTCTATTAACCGATTCCGGTAAACTATTTCATATAGATTTTGGTTACATTCTTGGCAGAGATCCTAAGCCAATGCCTCCACCAATGAAACTCAGTAAAGAGATGGTGGAAGCCATGGGAGGCTTATACTCTGAGCATTATCAGGAATTCAGAAAACTTTGTTATACTGCTTTTCTACATTTGCGACGCCACGCGAACGTTATGCTCAACTTATTCGGACTAATGGTAGACGCCTCGATCCCAGATATAGCTTTAGAACCAGATAAAGCTGTTAAGAAAGTAGAAGATAATTTACGATTAGATCTCTCGGATGAGGAAGCTGTACAACATTTGCAAAACCTGTTAGATGTATCTATAACAGCTGTTATGCCAGCCTTAGTTGAACAAATACACAAATTAGCTCAATACTGGAGAAAGTAATAACACGATAGCTGTGCAATAAAAGTATATTGCTTCTTCGTTTAATTTCAATATCTTTTACATCATACATGTTCGAATGCAACTTCTATTAGACAGGAAGCTATGAATTTAAAATAAAAATCTAAAAGCGAAAAATTGGGCAAATGTTGAACGTTTATAACTTTTAAATTTTCTGACGGAATATGGAAACTAAACTCCAATCTCCAAAGAAATACAGTAATGGCCCGATTTTGTCAACGTTGTAACGAATTTTGGATAGATAAAATTGAGAATTTTGTTCATTTCTGGAAAATGATTCTAAGCTCAAAATTAGAATTTCCGTATCATTGTAATATCGAGTCTGGAACGAATGATACTACTGTAGTTTTTGAACAAAGAGCGAACAGTACAAATAACAACGCCTAAAATTAACTAAACTAACTTGATTAATTTATCTGCTTTGCTGACGACGTGGATGCTGTCGGCAGAAAATTTGAGACGGGGGAAGATCAGCAGTCTGGTCTAGTAAGACTAAAACGCGAAGCAGAGAAGATTGGGTTGAAGATAAACAGCTATCGTCGGACTTTGGAGTATAAAATGTTAGAATCGTAGGAAAATCGTTAGTTGATGAAATTTAGCTTATTTTTGACACAGTTTTATTAATTTTTAAATATTAAAAAAGGATCTCGATTTTGGCAACCTAGGTGACACGCATTATCCTACTGTACTCCTGTTTTTCAATACATTGGCCGTTAATCTGCATGTCTGTACATAATGCATTTGGTTATTTGTCGTTCACAATTTTTACTCTATTCCAAAAACAATACAAATATGATGTGATGGTATCTTCATGCTCACGTATTTCACTTTAAACTAAAAATTTATGCGTGTCGTGATTAATGATTCACCATCATTATAATTAGGGGACATCCATAAAGTACGTCACGCTTATAGGGGGGAGGGGGGGGGGGTTGACCTAATCGTGACGATTTGTGACGTAGGGGGGAGGGGGGGGTATGAAGTTATGTGACGTCACATGAAAAAATATCAAATTGAAAATTTATTCGGGAAATTATAATTAGGCTTCATTTTAAGATACAACTATTGAAGGTTTCCATAAAATTAACGTACTGATGGATTTTAAAACAAATAGTTAAATTTTTTGAGTGAAAACCAAATGAAAACTCTTTTTTAACAAATATGTGTAAACAGAACTCATTTATTCTTCTATCTGCTTTACAGAATATGCAGCACACTGCTGAGAGCTGCTTGAGTACCGTGTTGCCTAAAAGACTTTTACAACCGCAAATAGCAATTGCACAAACTCCTGAGGGGCTACAGGGTGCTACCAAAGACCCATGGTAATGTTTTCCCTTGATATTCGTGCTGAACTCAATCGATGAACATAAACTCAAACCGAAGTTCCGCGGCTGCTTTTAAGGTTTTTCGGTGTAATTTATACTGCCCCTCATTAAATTTCGCATCCAAGGTAGTGTTGAATGGTTGCACGATTGAATACAAAAACTGACAAAATCCGTCAGAAAAGTTCTTCCAAGGCGTGTTACTGCAAGCAGGAAGCCCTGATTCTCTCAACTAGATCAGACGAATTTGAGTGGATGGATGTAAAGGACGGGGATATGCGCGAAACATTAATCGACGACACATCAGCGACTTCTGAAGCGTATCCGATCGCAGCAATTGGAGATCATCTCTAAAATCCGTTACAAGCTCGAAAATTTTCCTTTTTTTATTTGCTGAAATTCATTTGACAGCTTTAAATAAAACGGTTGGTATGAATTTTTTTATTTTTTTGTTGAGAATGAAGGGGGGGGGGTAGCCGTGACGTGACGTACTTCCTCAGGGGGGGTCACGAATGTGTGACGAAATGTGACAAGGGGAGAGGGGGGGGTTGATTTTGATCAAAATTTGCGTGACGTACTAAATGGATGTCGCCTTATCATCATCCGGGGTGAAAGTAAAAAGTAAAGTAAGGCCGTGCTGTTGTGACGTCTATAAACAAGCTTTACTTTCAGGACATCAGCTTCGTTAACGTCAAGCAAAGCAGGGCCTGCGCACGGGGGGGGGGTTAGCTTAGCAGGTGGGGTCAAAGTTAGCAGGAGGGTCAAAGTTAGCAGAGGGGGGTCAAAGTTAGCAGGGGGTCAAAGTTAGCAAGGGGGTCAAAGTCAGCAGTGGGGGTCAAAGTTAGCAGGGGGGTCAAAGTTAGCAAGGAGGTAAAAGTCAGCAGGGGGTAGAAGTTAGTAGGGGGGGGGTAAAAGTTAGCAGTCCGTGCTGTTGTGACGTCTATAAACAAGCTTTACTTTCAGGACATCAGCTTCGTTAATGTCAAGCAAAGCAGAGCCTGGGCTCGGAGGGAGGGTGGTGTAGCTTTGCAGTGGGGGTCAAAAATAGCAGGGGGGTAAAAGTTAGCAGGGGGGTTAAAAGTTAGCAGGGGGGTCAAAGTTAGCAGAGGGGGTCAAAGTTAGTAGGGGGGTCCAAGTTAGCAGGGGAGGTCAAAGTCAGCAGGGGGGGTCAAAGTTAGATTTCACTGCAAAGTTTGATGTTCCGAAAACTAAAGATGGCGAAGTTTGGCAAGCAATTAGTCCATGTGGACAGCGGAGAACGCCTTTCGTGACCATAAACAAACCGGTGTATTTGATAGAGTGTCACCAAAAGCGACTTTTCCCTCTTGTGAAGTGTCTTTACTGTCCTGCGGTCTTCTGGTAGGATTTGGCTTTATGCCATTACGCAAAAACCGTGCTGAAGTGGCATAAGGCAAATATAGTGTCGATGTCGTGCCGAAAGATCATAACCTCTCAAATACATCGGTGTTGCGGCAAATCGAGAAATACTGGCTTATTTGGGTCCCTATTCTCACAGTCACCTCACCTCACTTCACTTCTTTCACGCGCCATATTCTCACAGTCACCCCCACCTCACCTAACAACCCCATTTGATTTGTACAGTCACCTAGGTGAGCGGAGTCATCCAGGTGAGCAGAGTCATCCAGGTGAGCGAATTCACCTCTGAGAATTGCAAATTGTGCTCTCACCTAAAAAATTTAGGTGAGGTGACTGTGAGAATATGGCCCATGAAGCAGAGTCTTCTGAAACATCCTAAAGTAGTCAAAATAGTTAAAGAAATAAAGAAAGTATGGGTAAATATGCAAAACATGTCGATTTTGAGGTTGTGTAAAATCTCATGGGTGGGGGTTTGGCCAAAGTATGGGAATTCGGATTCGGAGGCGAAATTTAATAAAACAAAGACGTTAAAACTAAGTTTAATTGTTTCATTTGATGCCCTGAAAGTTTGATAGCAATCGCATAAAAACTCGAATCTTGCGAATTAATTTTTTGTGTTGCAATTTTACCCTGGACACCCTTTAGTAAACATTTGAACGTATGTTTGAGAAACCCCACAAGTTCACTCGACACGATTATTTATTCCCTTTTGGCACAGACTATAGGTGATCCATAATACCGACACGATTATTATTATTTATTATGATTTATTATTTATTGAGTACTTCTCCGACAGGAATGTCTTAATGAATATGTTCATGATTGGGAAAAGCCGCCTTAAAGTGCATACATAGCAGTTTTCAAGCCGGCATAAAAAACACAAAATATCTTTTCGTCAGGAGAAACAAAGATATGCTTATCAATACAAAACACTAAACACAAAGTTACAATTGTCGAACATTAACAAAAACTACCGAAAATCAAACAATTGAAAGTTAAAATCAGCCAGATTATACGCTACAGCCAGTCCACGAATTGGTTCATGCTGGCATAATTTGTGCGATGCGCGTTCAACCGCAGAAGCTGTTGATGGCGTTGTGGGCGTCGAGGGCGATGTAGTTGAAGCTACCACCGAGAATTTTTTGAGTAGTTCGAGCCATGATATCTTTACGTGAAATGCAAACGAAATCTAAGAATGAAAAATTTGTAGAATAAACGCACCTCATTTTCGGAAGTGGAATCTTCGCACAGGGGCGGACTGGGAGCCAAAGGGCCCACCGGACCTTTGATATTAGGGGCCCCAGTTTGCAATATTCTCATGATAGTAAATTAACACAAAAAAAATACATCTACTCTAAAGACAAGGCGCGTTACAAGGACAGTAAATCGAATGAATATGGGCTCTATTTTGTAAGTCATGTCGCGCAACTCGACTCGACTCAGGCATTGTCGAGTGTCGAGTATCGGGAGAACGGGCAGCATAGCGGCTCGATGCTCGAAACAAAACAAACTCAGTCGTTATTAGAACCGAGTTACCAGCTTTTAGCATGTGCGTCATATTATCGGTTCACGGTACTTTAGTTTTGACGCATTTTTCTTCAACCCAATCTTCACTGCTTTGAGTTTTAGTTTGTTCAGCCACCACCCCAGATTCTGTTCTATCGACAACTAGAGGAAATCAACTCTAGAGGAAATCCGCACCGTCGCCGGCAAAACACAATCGAACCAAATTTATCTAACTACAAACAAATCTACCACTGATAAATCATCACCGGCACCGTCATTCCCCAGCTCTGTTGCTCTCGTCATTCATTTTGTGGCTCCGCTGATTGTTTATATGAAAGAGTTTTCAAAATATTGGGCCGAATTTTGCTTAATTTTCGTTTAAAAGATTCATTTTTTCAATTTTCTCCAGGTTCAGACACCCGTTTTGACAGATCAGTTGTTTACGCTAGAATGTTCTTTCTTAAGAGTATGATTTCTCTTTCAAGAATACAAGGTTTTAAGAGAGTTTTATGGCAGTAGTGTTAAGATAAACCAATCTTGCAGAAGAATGTCATAAATTTTTGTCAAATCTTTTGCTAAGCTTTGAGGAGCGTCGTTTTTAAGCATAAATCAAGTATCCCTTAAAACCGCTTATAAGGCGAATTACACTTATTGATAATACAGTTTTATGAGTGTTTCTTCAAGTCTCCTTCAGTCATACTTCAGAAATAATAATCAAATAAGATAAAATTATCTTGGGGAAAAACATTATAAAATCTGATACACTTGGCAATGCTCTGATAAAACTACTATAAGAAATGAATAAGACCAATTTGCTATTGGATTGTTACTTGGGTTACTGCGTCTACACGTCAGAACAGAACAGTTCATAGTGCAGGCGATTCCCGTGCCGAGTTATAGCTATCCCTGGGATTCAACTCTTGGATTCTCCTATAAGAATCAAGCTTCTATAAGCAAGGTATTCTGTGCGAATCCTAGAATTTCTTCACACGATTTCAATGTGCGGAATGCCCGAGACTCTGCGCGAATCTTTTTGGTTCATCCTGGTAGAGCTGCGGAAAAAAGAACCCACCGTATAAAAACGCCAGTACGAAGAGCACGTGCTCGCCAGTCCAGAGGAGAGGTTCGTCAGCAACGACACACGGAGTTTCCACAAAACGGTCAGGTGCAAGAATTTTGCCATGCCTGTGATGTGCAATGATAGTGCTGGCAACCTGCTTACTGACCAAACGACGGTAGCAGCCAGGTGGAAGAGTATTTTCAGACGCTATTGAATAGAGAAGTAAACACGAAGATCAGCAGCTACAGGATAAGAATTTTGAGCGAAGGCCAAGCTGTGGAACCGCCAACACAGGAGGAGGCCAAAAGAGCAATCAGTGAGCTGAAAAACGGTAAGGTTGCTGTAAAGGATGGTATCCTGGCTGAACTTCTAAAAACGGGGAGCGAGCGCCACCTCATTGTCAGGAACAGAATATGGAAGGAAAATAAATATCGGAAGAGTGGTTGATTGGCCTCATTTCCCATAATTTTAAAAACGGACAACGACATGAGAGTAAAAACTATCGAGGCATTACGTTACTCAATTTTGCCTATAAGGTGCTCTCCCTATTCTGTGTTTTAGACTGAGTCCGTTAGCTGAGTTCTTCGTTGGCGAGTATCAAGCTGGTTTTCATGAGGGTCGCTTCACGATGGATCACATATTTACCATGCGTCTAGTAACTAACGAGTTCCCGTTTTATATTTTTATGGATTTCAAGGCGGCATACGATTCAGTCAAACGAAATGAGCTGTAACAGTTAACGCTAGGACATGGTTTTCCCACAGGACTAGTTACGTTGATTCGTGTGACGTGTAAAAATTATGAGTCAGAATAGCAGATGAGACCTCACGTGCTTTTTGATTTTGCGGATAACGTCGATATACCAAAATCAAAAGTAGATCAGCGAAAGAAGCCTTTAGGTCATTTATTGAGAAATTGGGACTTACCATTAACACCGCCAAAACGAAGTACCGTGAAAGCACCTAATTCCGATCACCTAAGGCATGATTCAACTTTAAAACCTCACCGCAAAATAAAGCTTTGACATTTATTTACATGGTATGTGTCTTTAGCAATCATTTACCGAAAGTTACAAAAAATGCATCAAAGTATGATATATCAGTGCACCTAATTCCGATCATCAATTTTAAGGGGTGGTTCTAATTCCGATCACAGATGTATCTAATTCCGATCACGACATGATGAGCTGTTAAAGTATAAAACGATTGTCAACTTATACCAAATGGGTCTGAAATGTTTTGCGTTTATAAAGTCTAACGACAATCTCCCTACCAGACATCTTCTACTTGCGTTAATGATCATTATTATCATTAGATTAATATTCATAAAATTTGTGTACTCGAGGGCGAAATATGAAACATTTCCCTTCTATCTTCGTTCAACTGTTACAATTACAGTAAAATTAGGCCACATTTGACGTTTTCATGTTTTGTTCATTAATAATAGTAAAAATCAAACCAGAAAGATTGTGTTCCAGACATGATCGCGAAGTTGGCGTAGAACTACGTTAGGCTGGTTTTCGTGAAGAAACCTCGAATATTAAAGAAAACGTTTTACACCATTTTGATATAGGTGTAGCGTAAAATTGCATAATGTGAGATAAAACAAGCAGCATAATAGTAATAGGGTCTTTTTCTAATTCCCGTCGTAATAAGGAAAGCCATTCTAATTTTCATCATTTGCTGGATGGATTTAATGAATACTCCAAAAGTTCTTGTGCTGATTTGACTAAAACACACTTACCTTCCGATCCGTGAACTTTGAAATCACTGAAAAGCGACTATTAAAGCATATTTTTGAAATTACGCAACTGACTTCATTGCTAAAATTCGTCGTACCGTTTTAAAATCCGTCCATCAAAATTTTTCATCGTCCAAACTAAAAATAACAACAATGTTTACGAAGCTAACGCGCATGTATTTGTGCAGGACGGCATGACAAATGTTATTCTACAAAATTTCTGCAGGTCAGGCAAGTTTTTCTGGCTGTAGAATAACGACAATGCCTTGCGTGAGTTATTTTCATTTATGAATGACGGAAATTAAAACGATTAGTCGACATTGTCTTCTTCGTCGCACGAAAAAACGTAGGAAATTTGGCTGGTAGGACTTCTTTAATGATAAAAAGCATTTAAATAGATCTCAGCTCACTTTGATTGATCGCGTATGATAGACAACTAACTAAAATAGTAGGGAATAACTAGTTTTGCATTGTGTGTCATAAAAATGCTGATATTTTTAATAATTTGTGTTGGATAGGACGGGAATAGGCAATTACGACGATGTAGCAACATACCCTATTATCACGCTTAATAAATTGTATCGTATTTTTGGTAGGTGAGTTATTTTTGATATTAAAAACGAATATTTTTACCAGTGCCAGTATTTCAGTATAGAAATTTGCCTCACGCATCCAGCTATTAACAAAGTTCTAGGAGAAAATTTAATTGAGGACTTAAGTTTTCTCCTAGAACTTTGTTAATAATATATTTTGTTATAATAAGAGAACAGGCATAATGAGATAGTCCATAACTGCATTGTTGCTATCGCTTGTTTGCAGCGTTAGAGTCTGAGTCTTTCAGTAGGCCTTCAGTGGTCTGAACCTTTCAGCTGGCTTCATGGTACGGCACTGGTCTAATAAGCTACACGTCGCATGTTCGAATCTCTACTGAAAAAGGTGGTAAGAGTCAAAGGATTTGTGGCACCAGTCCTACAATTGTCTTGTACTCTTTCAGGTGGCTGCGAAGTCTGTCGTATAAAAACAGAAGGTCAAAATTCCAAATTGGAAAGTAGCACCTACGCTTTACTGTGCTTTGTAGTAAGCATAAAAACATCCAAGTTTATTTCACTTCTCTGTCTTGAAGCAGCAGCAGCCACAGCTGTCTTGTCTGGGAAGCAGGACTATCCTTCGGAAAATATATGGAAAAATTTGAGCTATAGTTTTCGTTTCGTTTAGCTTTAGTTTTCGATAATTTTAACCATTTATCGATTGGAAAACAATCTTTTCAAGAAAGCCATACATCTTTCATTCTGTCGTGACGTTGGTTTGACTCCAAATTTTGGAGTGACACCCTGCTGTAAAACGTAGTTCTACGTCAAAAAATTTCAATAATCCTACCATGTTATCATGTTGCGAATAATCCTAAAATCCAAATAGCAGCTACGTTAGCATGCATTTTGCGAATTTATAGCTATTGTATAGTGATCGGAATTAAAAGCAGAAAAAAAAGTTATGTTCATGATTCCGATCAATCACTTTAATGGAATAAATTCCGCATATTTTCAGCCAAATTTGATATAGAACGGTTATATATGCCTGTATCTACTTGGTATTATAGAATACCGAAGAAGGTAATACGTTTCCACACTGCTATGATCTTACCAAATTTGATCGTGCGCTTAGCACTTCGGCTAAGAAAATATATTTTGATGGTGGTTTTTGCTACTGCCTGTCGAATTTAATTTATTTTGAAGTCACCATGCCCCAAAGGCAGTCATTTTTCAACAACTGACACATAAACACATAGCACAATGACTGAGCATGCTCATTTACTGCAGATTTGTGCTCAATTTTCTAAAACTTGGCTATTTAAGTTGAGTGATCGGAATTAGGAGCTGATCGTAATTATGTGCGGTCACGGTACATGGCGTGGAAATCCAAATGGTGTTGGTGTCGAAGAGGAACTGAATACATTTTGGTATGCTCGTGATATGTGACAACAATGTAAGTCGCAAAATAAAACGACTAATTACAGTTGCGAATTGACCTTTACGCAGGCATTACATTTTGTAGCTGAAGTCCCGTAGCTTGCAAATTCGCGTAAAACAGACGCTCTAGAGAACACTAATCCTCTCGGTGGCCCTTTACGGACATGAATCATGGACGCTAAAAGAAGCTGATCGACGAATGCTTGGGGTTTTAGCGTAAAATTTGGCAAAATCCAAAATGGAGTGTATCGCAGACGCATGAACCACGAGCTATCTTAAGAATGCAAATATGCTGTTACAATGAAGATAGCACAGTGTGGCAGTCTGCGCTGGATTGGTCCCGTGTCTAGAAGGCCCGTCGAAAGAGGAGCCAAAATTATTGTAAGTAGAGAATCAAGAAGAGGCCGTAGACTTCGGAGTAGACATCGCACTTATAGATGTGTGCTATCGAGGATGATGCACGTTCAGCTGGTGTTCGAGAGGTTTGAAGAAAGGTAGGATCATAATTCATTCGGCGCAGGATCGATAACGGACCGTCGCCACTGAAGTAAACTGAGTATGGAGCTTAAGCCGACAGTTGAATATTTATACGTAGTCAAATAACTGCGGATGAAATACTAATTCTAATTTTAAATACTCAGAATTGAAGCTGGTAATATTTTCGGAGCTTGGACCCCAACAGCTCAACTTAAATGATTTCATGAATCATGGGGCCCCAGCAATCGAACATTCGTGAGTCATAGAATATTTTAATTGAAATAGAAATTTTGGCTAAACGTTCGGGCCCCAACAGTCCCATTTGAAGCTGAATTTTCAATCATCGAATCGGTTGATTTCATGAATCATGGGGCCCCAGCAATCGAATATTCGTGAGTCATAGAAAAAGTTTAATTGAAAGAAAAATTTTGGTTTGAAGCTCGGGGCCCTAATAGCCCCATTTGAAGCTGAATTTTCAATCATCAAATCGGTTGATTTCATAAATCATGGGGCCCCAGCAATCGAACTTTCGTGAGTCATAGAAAAAGTTTAATTGAAAGAGAAATTTTGGTTTAAAGCTCGGGGCCCCAACAATCCTATTTGAGGCTGAATTTTCAATCATCAAATCGGTTGATTTCATAAATCATGGGGCCCCAGCAAGCGAACTTTCGTGAGTCGTAGAAAAAGTTTACTTGAAATAGAAATTTTGGAAAGTTCAGGGCCCCAGCAATCCTATTTGAAGCTGAATTTTCAATCATCAAATCGGTTGATTTCATAAATCATGGGGCCCCAGCAATCGAACTTTCGTGAGTCGTAGAAAAAGTTTACTTGAAATAGAAATTTTGGAAAGTTCAGGGCCCCAACAGTCCTATTTGAAGCTGAATTTTCAATCATCAAATCGGTTGATTTCATAAATCATGGGGCCCTAACAATCGAACATTCGTGAGTCATGGAAAAAGTTTAATTGAAAGAGAAATTTTGGTTTAAAGTTCGGGGCTCCAACAGTCCCATTTGAAGCTGAATTTTCAATCATCAAATCGGCTGATTTCATAAATCATGGGGCCCCAGCAATCGAACATTCGTGAGTCATAGAAAAAGTTTACTTGAAATAGAAATTTTGGAAAGTTCGGGGCCCCAACAGTCCCATTCGAAGCTGAATTTTTAATCTTCAATCATCAAATCGGTTGATTTCATGAATCATGGGGCCCTAACAATCGAACATTCGTGAGTCATGGAAAAAGTTTAATTGAAAGAGAAATTTTGGTTTAAAGCTCGGGGCCCCAACAATCCTATTTGAGGCTGAATTTTCAATCATCAAATCGGTTGATTTTATAAATCATGGGGCCCCAGCAATCGAACTTTCGTGAGTCGTAGAAAAAGTTTACTTGAAATAGAAATTTTGGAAAGTTCAGGGCCCCAACAATCCTATTTGAAGCTGAATTTTCAATCATCAAATCGGTTGATTTCATAAATCATGGGGCCCCAGCAATCGAACTTTCGTGAGTCGTAGAAAAAGTTTACTTGAAATAGAAATTTTGGAAAGTTCAGGGCCCCAACAGTCCTATTTGAAGCTGAATTTTCAATCATCAAATCGGTTGATTTCATAAATCATGGGGCCCCAGCAATCGAATTTTCGTGAGTCGTAGAAAAAGTTTACTTGAAATAGAAATTTTGGAAAGTTCAGGGCCCCAACAATCCTATTTGAAGCTGAATTTTCAATCATCAAATCGGTTGATTTCATAAATCATGGGGCCCCAGCAATCGAACTTTCGTGAGTCGTAGAAAAAGTTTAATTGAAATAGAAATTTTGGAAAGTTCAGGGCCCCAACAGTCCTATTTGAAGCTGAATTTTCAATCATCAAATCGGTTGATTTCATAAATCATGGGGCCCTAACAATCGAACATTCGTGAGTCATGGAAAAAGTTTAATTGAAAGAGAAATTTTGGTTTAAAGTTCGGGGCTCCAACAGTCCCATTTGAAGCTGAATTTTCAATCATCAAATCGGCTGATTTCATAAATCATGGGGCCCCAGCAATCGAACATTCGTGAGTCATAGAAAAAGTTTACTTGAAATAGAAATTTTGGAAAGTTCGGGGCCCCAACAGTCCCATTCGAAGCTGAATTTTTAATCTTCAATCATCAAATCGGTTGATTTCATGAATCATGGGGCCCTAACAATCGAACATTCGTGAGTCATGGAAAAAGTTTAATTGAAAGAGAAATTTTGGTTTAAAGCTCGGGGCCCCAACAATCCTATTTGAGGCTGAATTTTCAATCATCAAATCGGTTGATTTCATAAATCATGGGGCCCCAGCAATCGAACTTTCGTGAGTCGTAGAAAAAGTTTACTTGAAATAGAAATTTTGGAAAGTTCAGGGCCCCAACAATCCTATTTGAAGCTGAATTTTCAATCATCAAATCGGTTGATTTCATAAATCATGGGGCCCCAGCAATCGAACTTTCGTGAGTCGTAGAAAAAGTTTACTTGAAATAGAAATTTTGGAAAGTTCAGGGCCCCAACAGTCCTATTTGAAGCTGAATTTTCAATCATCAAATCGGTTGATTTCATAAATCATGGGGCCCTAACAATCGAACATTCGTGAGTCATGGAAAAAGTTTAATTGAAAGAGAAATTTTGGTTTAAAGTTCGGGGCTCCAACAGTCCCATTTGAAGCTGAATTTTCAATCATCAAATCGGCTGATTTCATAAATCATGGGGCCCCAGCAATCGAACATTCGTGAGTCATAGAAAAAGTTTACTTGAAATAGAAATTTTGGAAAGTTCGGGGCCCCAACAGTCCCATTCGAAGCTGAATTTTTAATCTTCAATCATCAAATCGGTTGATTTCATGAATCATGGGGCCCTAACAATCGAACATTCGTGAGTCATGGAAAAAGTTTAATTGAAAGAAAAATTTTGGTTTAAAGCTCGGGGCCCCAACAATCCTATTTGAGGCTGAATTTTCAATCATCAAATCGGTTGATTTCATAAATCATGGGGCCCCAGCAATCGAACTTTCGTGAGTCGTAGAAAAAGTTTACTTGAAATAGAAATTTTGGAAAGTTCGGGGCCCCAACAATCCCATTCGAAGCTGAATTTTTAATCTTCAATCATCAAATCGGTTGATTTCATGAATCATGGGGCCCCAACAATCGAACATTCGTGAGTCATGGAAAAAGTTTAATTGAAAGAAAAATTTTGGTTTAAAGCTCGGGGCCCCAACAATCCTATTTGAGGCTGAATTTTCAATCATCAAATCGGTTGATTTCATAAATCATGGGGCCCCAGCAATCGAACTTTCGTGAGTCGTAGAAAAAGTTTACTTGAAATAGAAATTTTGGAAAGTTCAGGGCCCCAACAATCCTATTTGAAGCTGAATTTTCAATCATCAAATCGGTTGATTTCATGAATCATGGGGCCCCAGCAATCGAATATTCGTGAGTCATGGAAAAAGTTTAATTGAAAGAGAAATTTTGGTTTAAAGTTCGGGGCCCTAATAGTCCCATTTGAAGCTGAATTTTCAATCATCAAATCGGTTGATTTCATGAATCATGGGGCCCCAGCAATCGAACTTTCGTGAGTCGTAGAAAAAGTTTACTTGAAATAGAAATTTTGGAAAGTTCAGGGCCCCAACAATCCTATTTGAAGCTGAATTTTCAATCATCAAATCGGTTGATTTCATAAATCATGGGGCCCCAGCAATCGAACTTTCGTGAGTCGTAGAAAAAGTTTACTTGAAATAGAAATTTTGGAAAGTTCAGGGCCCCAACAATCCTATTTGAAGCTGAATTTTCAATCATCAAATCGGTTGATTTCATAAATCATGGGGCCCCAGCAATCGAACTTTCGTGAGTCGTAGAAAAAGTTTACTTGAAATAGAAATTTTGGAAAGTTCAGGGCCCCAACAATCCTATTTGAAGCTGAATTTTCAATCATCAAATCGGTTGATTTCATAAATCATGGGGCCCCAGCAATCGAACTTTCGTGAGTCGTAGAAAAAGTTTACTTGAAATAGAAATTTTGGAAAGTTCAGGGCCCCAACAGTCCTATTTGAAGCTGAATTTTCAATCATCAAATCGGTTGATTTCATAAATCATGGGGCCCTAACAATCGAACATTCGTGAGTCATGGAAAAAGTTTAATTGAAAGAGAAATTTTGGTTTAAAGTTCGGGGCTCCAACAGTCCCATTTGAAGCTGAATTTTCAATCATCAAATCGGCTGATTTCATAAATCATGGGGCCCCAGCAATCGAACATTCGTGAGTCATAGAAAAAGTTTACTTGAAATAGAAATTTTGGAAAGTTCGGGGTCCCAACAGTCCCATTCGAAGCTGAATTTTTAATCTTCAATCATCAAATCGGTTGATTTCATGAATCATGGGGCCCTAACAATCGAACATTCGTGAGTCATGGAAAAAGTTTAATTGAAAGAGAAATTTTGGTTTAAAGCTCGGGGCCCCAACAATCCTATTTGAGGCTGAATTTTCAATCATCAAATCGGTTGATTTCATAAATCATGGGGCCCCAGCAATCGAACTTTCGTGAGTCGTAGAAAAAGTTTACTTGAAATAGAAATTTTGGAAAGTTCAGGGCCCCAACAATCCTATTTGAAGCTGAATTTTCAATCATCAAATCGGTTGATTTCATAAATCATGGGGCCCCAGCAATCGAACTTTCGTGAGTCGTAGAAAAAGTTTACTTGAAATAGAAATTTTGGAAAGTTCAGGGCCCCAACAGTCCTATTTGAAGCTGAATTTTCAATCATCAAATCGGTTGATTTCATAAATCATGGGGCCCTAACAATCGAACATTCGTGAGTCATGGAAAAAGTTTAATTGAAAGAGAAATTTTGGTTTAAAGTTCGGGGCTCCAACAGTCCCATTTGAAGCTGAATTTTCAATCATCAAATCGGCTGATTTCATAAATCATGGGGCCCCAGCAATCGAACATTCGTGAGTCATAGAAAAAGTTTACTTGAAATAGAAATTTTGGAAAGTTCGGGGCCCCAACAGTCCCATTCGAAGCTGAATTTTTAATCTTCAATCATCAAATCGGTTGATTTCATGAATCATGGGGCCCTAACAATCGAACATTCATGAGTCATAGAAAAAGTTTAATTGAAAGCGAAATTTTGGTTTAAACTTCGGGGCTCCAACAGTCCCATTTGAAGCTGAATTTTCAATCATCAAATCGGCTGATTTCATAAATCATGGGGCCCCAGCAATCGAACATTCGTGAGTCATAGAAAAAGTTTACTTGAAATAGAAATTTTGGAAAGTTCGGGGCCCCAACAGTCCCATTCGAAGCTGAATTTTTAATCTTCAATCATCAAATCGGTTGATTTCATGAATCATGGGGCCCTAACAATCGAACATTCGTGAGTCATGGAAAAAGTTTAATTGAAAGAGAAATTTTGGTTTAAAGTTCGGGGCCCTAATAGTCCCATTTGAAGCTGAATTTTCAATCATCAAATCGGTTGATTTCATGAATCATGGAGCCCCAGCAATCGAACTTTCGTGAGTCATAGAAAAAGTTTAATTGAAAGCGAAATTTTGGTTTAAACTTCGGGGCTCCAACAGTCCCATTTGAAGCTGAGTTTTCAATCATCAAATCGGCTGATTTCATAAATCATGGGGCCCCAGCAATCGAACATTCGTGAGTCATAGAAAAAGTTTACTTGAAATAGAAATTTTGGAAAGTTCGGGGCCCCAACAGTCCCATTCGAAGCTGAATTTTTAATCTTCAATCATCAAATCGGTTGATTTCATGAATCATGGGGCCCTAACAATCGAACATTCGTGAGTCATGGAAAAAGTTTAATTGAAAGAGAAATTTTGGTTTAAAGTTCGGGGCCCTAATAGTCCCATTTGAAGCTGAATTTTCAATCATCAAATCGGTTGATTTCATGAATCATGGGGCCCCAACAATCGAACATTCGTGAGTCGTAGAAAGAGTTTAGCTGAAATAAAAATTTTGGAAAATCTCATTTTGTGTAACAACGAAAATTTTACTGGGGCCCACCGGGCATTTGCCCGGTTGCCCGGTGGGCCAGTCCGCCCCTGTCTTCGCAATGCGAAGTTATTGTTAAATAAATGCATGTATCAGGTACCATCAAAGTGATTGTTTTATGAAGGTAGCGCTCTCCCGTATTAGCCGCTGGTGAAAGGTTTTCATATGGTTCGGTCCGCCGTAGTTTTCCGTATTTTTTTTCGTTGAGGTTTTTTTACTGGGGAGGCTGACCCTGAAATCAGCTCGGATAACTCCGGAATCACCATTAGACAGACTTAGAGAGAGATTGGGGCCGGACCAGTGATGAGAATAACCAGGGTGTCAATTACCTGGAAAATCAGGGAAAACCTGGAAATGTCAGGGAAATTCGTTTCAACCTGGAAAAGTCAGGGAATGTCAGGGAATTTCATTTGAAGTCAGGGATTTTTGGCATGGGAAGAAAATATACCGGAAAAGTTATGGCATCGCCTTCAAGTATCCGGCACCTTTTTATTTAAGGTCATTGCGTGTGCCCAAATCAAATAGAATATGACATGTTATTTTTACTTGCATTCTGCTATTCTGCTGTGTACAAATCAACGGTTGGATCGATTTGATCGGTTTTGGGTTTAAAGCGAAGTGCTAACAATCTAATTGATTATTATTAATATTTTTTGGATTCCTCGATATTAATGGAATATTTAGATCAAAAGTTGTGTATAGAAATTTGCTTCTTTTGTACAGATGTACATAAAAAGTTCATACCAGATTGGTGGATGTTGACACGCAAACCGCATACTTTGATGGAAGAATCCTTCTTCTGTTTTCACTGCGGTCAATTCAGCAAGATTGTTAAAACACTCTTCGATGCTTGGAGAACAAATATTCATTTATATTTAGAAAAAAACAGCATTTAAAACAAGCAAATTTTGCCTCTAGATAATTCCAAACTTCCGGACCGAGATCGGACAGTAATTGGAACGAGGACTAATCAAACTGTACCAAGATCAGTCTGTAAAAATTAGCTACGATATTCAACCTGAACGAGTCAGAACCCGGAATTTAATTTTTATTCTCATGTCGAACACTAGTGAAAGCCCACGCTTTAAGCATATTCGAATGAAAGACCATCTCAGCCTCAACATTCTGACAACAAATCAGTCATATCTTTGAAACTAGACTGCGAGCAGAGAGTCGATAGAGTCGCAAACCCGAAATTTTCCTGAATATCAAAAGTTGGCTGCAAGTACCTAGGTCGAATAAAAGCAAATAATGCAACGATGCTGCGTTGCTCGATTCATCGTTATGTCATTTGTCATCAAAAGTTTTTAAATTCCTGACGAACAATTATTTCCGTAAATTTTCCCAACAAATCGAAATAGCTGCTCAGACAAATCGGGCTTGGGGTCAAAAAGTTTCTTCTAATCAACTTCTTCAACAACAACTTCTATATTTATTGTTTTGCATAGTTAAATGTTTGAAACGGATTTACCTATTCATTACATGTGATCAAATAGACAAAACGGCTTATCCCACCACCTTTTGGCAATTGGATAAACCAGCAGACTACTTTCATTTTTCCGAAAAGACATCTTGCAATTTTTATTTAGCTCAATTCTTTAATTTCGATGTGCGTTAATTAAGTTCGAATTAGTTTTAATTTTGCACATAGAAATTTCGCATTTAAAGATGAAAAGGAAAAACGAACTTATTAGAAAATAATAATTTAAGAGTAAACAACCAATTAAGCCAAATGAACACTTTAAAAAGGGAAATTAACGAGATATTTTGCGTCTGAATTTTTTTGAAATATACCTGGAAAAACCTGGAAAAGTCAGGGAATTTTATTTTCACTGAATAATCGACACCCTGATAACCCTCATTGAATCTGTTTCGCAAAATTAAAATCGTGTCTTTGAGTTAGCTAAATTGCTTCCTTTCCCGAGTTAGGGATAAAAAGGAACCTTCTCCCGAAAGGTCTCAGGTTGGGCAATCTTAAAACACGGCGGGTGGTCTCTCATTAGAAGGTGGCGCTTAAGCCACCCTCTTAGCATCGGGGAGCAAATCGACTGGCCAGTTACATTTGGCAGTGTACGGCAAACCCTTAAAACGAAGTGTTTCTATGCGCGTTCGATTTGTTTTATCCAATAATCGTGAAAAGGATCCTAATCAGCGCAAGCTGACTCCAAAATTGACCGCACCAGCGAGCAATGCAAGGCCCGCAAGGTACCAGGGTCTTCGAATTCCTTGCCAATTCAGCCAAATGATCAGTCCGAGTTGTCGATTAGCCTTGCTGATAATCATAGAATAATGCTGCCTGAATGTCAGTAGAGCATCCAAGACTACGCCGAAATCGGTGACTACTTCGCAGCGTTGCAGAAGTGTTCCGTCAATGCGATAGTCATGCATCATACGGTGAAAGCTTTTTACGGTGAAAGCTAATTACAGTGCATTTAAAAATGCTTAGCGACATGTAATTTCTGGAGCACCAGTCTGCGAATAAATCAATCAGCGCTGGAAGACTACAGTTCGGACTCGATTATCCGGGTGAAAAAAAAACATTTGTTTTAAATAATTTATTTTAAACACAAATGTCATTGTTTTCACGTTAGATAATGATTCTAGCATGACAAATACCGATTCACCTCCCTAAAGGTATAAAATTGCTTTCCTACATATTTTTATCTGAAGGTAATGGTATCAATTCATAATTCATAATTCATCATCATCATCATTATCATCAACAAAAGTGTCATCATCATCATCAAAATCATCATCGTCATGATCAACATCATCATTATCAAAATAATCATCATCAGCAAAATTATCATCAGCGAAAAAAATCAAAAAAAGGAATTTTCTAACTTTAGGGTAAATAATTTAATAATAGAAAATATTTATGATACCTAAAAGTAATAAACTGCATACAAAAATATTGTACCAAAAACAAAATTCTTCAGTGAAAAAAATCGTAAGAAAGGAATTTTCTATCTTTAGGGGAGATTAATTAATACTAGAAATAGATTTATGGCACCTATAAGTCAAAAAACATAACACGCAAAAAAAATTTAGTACAAAAAATATTATTCGATTATCCGGGCTAACAACAATCGTGTGCCATGTGGTAATAGTTTGAAAACAATGAAAACCGTAAGGGTCCCAGTATGCTGCCTTAAGGGGCCCCAGAACTGTTACTGAACCAGCCGGATTGAGATGCACCCAACTTTACAGCAATTTTTCGATTGCGTAAGTAGGATTCAAACCATGCTACCATTGCAGCAGAGGCTTCGAGTTTATCACATTTTGC
The DNA here is from genome assembly GCF_943734655.1 of Sabethes cyaneus. Lineage (NCBI taxonomy): Eukaryota > Metazoa > Arthropoda > Insecta > Diptera > Culicidae > Sabethes > Sabethes cyaneus. Next base: position 108,171,356 of record NC_071354.1, on the reverse strand, counting down.
ACAAAGTAACCAATGATCGGCATGATCAAATGCAGCTTTTAGGTCAGTATAAATAGCATCTATTTAGATACTCCGTTCCATACCACGCAGGCAAAATGAGGTAAATTCCATTAAATTTGTAGTTACAGACCTGCCAGGGAAGAATCCGTGTTGTGCAGTATAGATATAGTTTTTTACGGTGAACATCAAATGATTGTAAATAATAGTTTCAAACATTAAAATAAGCAGTAAATCAGTCGTTTATTAGCATCCCTGGCGTTTTATACTGCAGGTTGTTGTTTATCAGCTTTTTGACTGCATAACTGTTGTAAATTGGCATCCACAATTCTATTTAAATTCTTCTTGCTGGTAACTAGCTGCAAATAAGCATTGTCAGCACTATAAGAGGGCTAGCAGTAAAGTAGCCGCATATTTTGCCAAAATAGTATTTAAGTAGTGTTCAGTAGCCAGCGGAGAGCAAGGTGGACTGTATGAGATGAATATTCCAACTTGGTATTCCGAGGAGGGGACGGTGGGTAGGGGCTCACGTTTTCCTATTTTAAACCCATTTGTTCTAAGGATTCACTTCCACAGTTAGGTTGCGCACGGGAATCGTTTCTCTTCCTTTGGCCGATTGGATTTAAATTAATACACTGTAGTATTCCTTATCCATTTACTACTTATATTAAACACTTAACATTTATACATTATTTACAAACGTTGTACTTAAACCACATGACGGTTAACGGTTATCACGCCGAACTAACTCAAACCCAGTGCTGCACGGGCTATTTATAGATTCTCCCGGACAATATTGCATTGTCGGGAGGATAAAAGGCTATCTATCACATTGTTGCACTAGCGTGAAAGCGTGCAAGCGGCGTCGATTGTGCGTAGTCACAATCGTGACAGTAAGTCCCCTTTAGTGCGGGCGTAGTCCCAAACAAGTAGCATTTAAGGCAACTTAAATGCTTATTGGCTTGCTTTTAAATTGCATTGGAAATGCTTATTGGTTACCTGGGGGCTTATTTGCGTCACTGCACGTACGGATAGAGTTCCAATCGAATTCTCTCGAAGCTAAGTTGATTACATCATAGTTGCTACGCCGAAAGTCAAAACTGTTAGAATCGAATTCATCAATGAAATAAGCTTTGATTGGCCTGTTGAATGTAACCATCAACGGTGGACATACATCGATGTTACAGAGGGAAACAAGTGCTTCCATGACGGAACAAACCGATAAAGCTTGCTAATTCGCAAAAACCAAATCCAGAAATCTTCCATTCTGGTTGCATACACGATTGATTTGAAACATGCTATGCAAAGCCATACCATCCAACAGACAAGCACTACCTGCATTCACTGATGAGTGTAGAGCTTCGACAAAGAGATAACAGGCTTGTGGATGATCCGACCACGATAAACTAGGACGGTTGTAATCGCCGAATAAAAATAAATCGTCGTTAAAATCCATCGAATAAACCGCTCTTTCAAGTGACGATCTATTCTACTTCGTTTCGCAAATTGGGTGGAATATAAACGAATGTCCAGATCGGCTCTAAATCCAAATGTCCCCTAAAGAGCTCGTGTTAAAAAATCTTGTCATTTGATACCCTATTTGCCATATTTTCGAAGAGTATTCCAAATGATCACTCTTGAGTTCCGTTAGAACCGACAACGGATGTTCCGAAGTGTGGGGCGTAAGCCAGCGCTCTACAGGATAGTGTAATAGTCATTATTAGTGGCTACGAGTAAAATGGATAACTTTTGCGCAGTAAATTAAGCAGAATTCCAGTTTTATTTCATCTGCTACTTATGACGTCAAAAAAAATCCCACCGCGCTCTGGAATATCTCCGGGAAAATGGAACCATAATTTACCAGCATATTTTTCATTAAAAGGCAATCTAATGTGGTTCTTTTAAGACTAATTGTATAAAAATCGATTGATTGAAAATCATCGGGGATAGAGCCAAAAGTGTAACTGAAAGTACTTTCATTTTTGATGTCGGGGATCTGCACTTATTTTCATTCGATTTTTATGCAATGAGCTTGAGCTTGAGAGAAACGAAACAGAAGAAGAAAATATGGCCAAAAAAACAAAATTTTGTGTCCTTTTTCGTTTTTATCTGGTTGTGTTTCGTTTACAAAACTCAAAAGTGTTTGTCAAGCTACTACCAACAAAACAAAAATAAGTTTGTTCCAATACGTTGTGTAGTTTCTGAGAAAAAGGTATAAGGGTATGTTGCTACATCGTCGTAATTGCCTATTCCCGTCCTATCCAACACAAATTATTAAAAATATCAGCATTTTATGACACACAATGCAAAACTAGTTACTCCCTAATATTTTAGTTAGTTGTCTATCATACGCGATCAATCAAAGTGAGCTGAGATCTATTTAAATGCTTTTTATCATTAAAGAAGTTCTACCAGCCAAATTTCCTACGTTTTTTCGTGCGACGAAGAAGACAATGTCGACTAATCGTTTCAATTACCGTCATTCATAAATGAAAATAACTCACGCAAGGCATTGTCGTTATTCTACAGCCAGGAAAACTTGCCTGATCTGCAGAAATTTTGTAGAATAACTTTTGTCATGCCGTCCTACACAAATACATGGGCGTTAGCTTCGTAAACATTGTTGTGATTTTTAGATCGGACGATGAAAAATTTTGATGGACGGATTTTAAAACGGTACGACGATTTTAGAAATAAAGTCAGTTGCGTAATTTCAATAATATGCTTTAATAGTCGCTTTCCAGTGATTTCAAAGTTCACGGATCGGAAGGTAAGTGTGTTTTAGTCAACTCAGCACAAGAACTTTTGGAGTATTCATTAAATCCATCCAACAAATGATGAAAATTAGAATGGCTTTACTTATTTGGACGGGAATTAGAAAAAACCCTATCAATATAATTCAATCAATCATTTTAATCAATTCGTCAAATAACAAAAACGAACTTCAGCAGACAAAAAAAGGAAAATTTTCGAGCTTATAGGTCATTGATTCACGGATTTTGCAGATGGTCTCCAATTGCTGCGGTTGGATACGCTTCAGAAGTCGGTGATGCACAGTATTTAATCCTCTCAAATTCGTCTGATATAGTTAAAAGAATCAGGACTTCCCGTTGACGTCTTGCAACAATACGCCTTGGAAGAACTTTTCTAACGGATTTTGTCATTTTGTGTATTTTTTGCAATCATTTGCAACATTACCTTAGACGCGAAATATAATCCGCAAGCTGCACAAACTGTACCCTTTAGGGAGGTTTTGAGTGAGGGGTAGTATAGGTTATACGAAAGAACCTTAAAACCAGCCGTGGAACTTGAGTTCATGTTCATCGATTGAGTTCATCATGAATATCCAGGGAAAATATTGCCATTAGTCTCTGGTAGTACCCCGTAGCCCCTCAGGAGTTTGTGCGGCTGCTATTTGCGGTTACGAAAATATTTTAGGAAGGACGGTACTCAAGGAGTTCTTCAGTGATGTACAGCATATTCTATAAAGTCTTAATGGAGAGTTCATACTAGAAGAATAAATGAGTCCTGATCACACATAGAGTTTATTTCTAATTCCCGTCGTAGTAAGAAAAGCTACTCTAATTTTCATCATTTCTTAGGTGGATTTAATGAATATCCCACAAGCTCTGCTGCTGATTTGACTCAAACACACCTACCTTCCGATCCGTGCACTTTGAATTCACTAAAAAGCGAATAGTAAAGCATTTTATTGAAATTACGCAACTGACTTTATTTCTTATATTCGTTGTACCGTTTAAAATCCGTCCATCAAAATTTTTCATCGTCCGAACTAAAAATAACAATAATGTTTACGAAGCTAGCGCTCATGTATTTGTGTAGGACAGCATGACAATTCTGCATGGCTGCAGAATAACGACAATGCGTTGCGTGAGTTATTTTTATTTTATGAATGACGGAAATTAAAACAATTAGTCGATATTTTCTTCTTCGTCGCACGAAAAAACGTAGGAAATTTGGCTGCTAGGAATTCTTTAATGAAAAATGGCATTTAAATAAATCTCAACTAACTTTGATTGTTCGCGTATGATAGTCAAGAAACTAATATATTAGGGAATACCGTAAACGCGGGTAATTCCGATCAGCTCCTAATTCCGATCACTCAACTAAAGTAGTCAATTTTTAGAAGATAAAATCAAAAACCATAGTTCATGGGAATCCTCATGATCAAATCTTGCCAACGACGTATAAATTTTAATTCAATCTTTTAAAAATCGGTTACTTTAGTTGAGTGGTCGGAATTAGGAACTGATCGGAATTACCTGCATTCACGCTAACTAATTTTGCATTGAGTGTCATAAAAATTGCTGATATTTTTAATAATTTGAGTTGGACAGGACGGGAATAGGCAATTACGATCAAGCAGCCAAATACCCTAAGAGTTGAAAATAAATAGTTGCTATTTAAAAAATTTAACTATTTGTTGTAAAATCCATCAGTACGTTAATTTTATAGAAACCTTGAATAGTTGTATCTTAAAATGAAAGGTATATTACAATTCCCCGAATAAATTTTCCATTTGAAATTTTGTTTTCATGTGACGTCATATAACTTCATACCTTCCTCCCCCTATGTCATAAATCGCCACGATTAGGTCAACCCCGCTCCCCCCTATAAGCGTGACGTACTTTATGAATGGCCCCTAGGTAGCCTCTTCCGGTCACTAGCCTAATTAGGACAGTAATTTGGATTAGCGAACTTGAAAATAGAACTGGTGGAATAGATAAATGCAGATCGATCCACCGCATTGCAAAGCAAAGCCTAGGTGCTATATTCCGTTATAGAAACTTGTCCTTCTGTTTTTTTATACGACAGACTTCGCAGCCAGCTGTTAGAGTACAGGACAATTGCAGAGCCAGTTGCTACGACCCTATTGACTCTAACAGTCTCTCCCAGCCGGGATTCCACGCGCCACTGGGAGGCCACGCGCTGCACAGCGGTACGAACCAAAAAAACAGACGTAATTAAGATACGGCCTACAGGCTGATAAAAAGTAGGTGATCTTAGGTAAAATTTTCCGGAAAATCGCGTGGTGCCCGTCCCTTTCCTGTTTATCATCGAGAAGTGTCCTATTTTGTTCATTTTCCCCTATTTTTAACATATTTTTACCTTGTTTCGCCTATATCAAGCAAGATTTTGAGAAATTTTTTGTTTTTATTATTGTAAAAACGAAAAATGTCTCAACCTGCAGCAACAATTTTTTTCGCGAATTTTAAGAACTTTCACGGAAGTTTTATGGACCGTAAACAAAATTGGTCTCAATCTGCAGCAACCTCCCCTATATTGCCCTGCCATGAGTTCGGCAACTGCGTCACTTGTTGGTTTTAAATTGCTTTGAATAGCAATATATTCCGAAGACTGCTTTAAAAAATAAACTCAGCCATTGGAGGCGTTCAACAATTGGCAAATGTACCTTTCTTGTTTCTTTATTTTCATAATTTAAAAAACGTTAATTTCAAATCTATCGCAGACAATGGAAAATTACAGTGCTACAAGAGTGTCAAATAACACAATCCAGAAAAAATTGTTTATTTATTGATATAGACTTATAGTACCTAATTCATCAATGTGACATTTAATATACTGTCCTGCAATGCGTAAACAGTGGGTTTATATTAAGTTTCATAGTGCTGGATATAAAGGAAAGTATTGTGCTAGGTGATAAAGCGCATATTATGATTGCAAATGTTAAGGATAACGACACGCATCGAGAACATGTTAGTGTAAGTGTCACGCGACTAGTGATAAGAAGGTGTTGTGTCTAATGCAGTCAAACTTCAGTGTATCTTTTACATATGCTAGAAAAAGAAAATCTTGTTTTCTAGTGAATATAATTCAGTTTTTGAATTTCTATTATAAGTTAATTACATGAGTTGCCAACAGGATAGTTTTGATTCCAAAAAACATTACAGAGCCTGCAACGAGGATGTTGCTAGAAAGATAAAAAACGAGATGCTGCGCCTGATAAAATATGATTATATACAAGGTACGGGGTTTTCCTGAGCATGCGTCCTGCGGGTTAATGTTGTATTAGTGTTTACATATAGGATAAAAGCATTCCATATTGTGAACGCTCTTATGTATTGACAGCGATGATAAGAACATTCAAACTGGGAGGTGATCAGTCTTATCAGTTCTCAATTTTTCGGCAAATTTTCTATCTTAAAAGTGCAAATTTAACAAATTTCAACGCGTTTATTAGAGCTGAATGTTTAAAATTTGTTCTACAGAGTTACTATCTTAGCGAAGCAATGGTTCTAAGATAAAGTTACCGTTAAGTAATAGATGTTATATGTAAAATGTGTTAAGTTTAATGAACGTGAATACCACAAAGAAAATCTAGGTAATTAATTTTCGACTTCATTCAAATCATCTTTACATCAAATCCAAATAGGAATATACATAATAAATCTTTTAAATTCATTTAACTATGCTAACAAATTCTCCAAGCTGTAGCTAGTGGAAGAGCTGTATAACTCTATACCGTGATTTGGGGTAATAATGTACTTTTACTGAGAGATATCATGGTATATTTAAAGACTTAGTTAATAAATAAAGTTCTGATATTTCTAATCTAGCTCCATTCCATACTATTTTCATTCATTAGCAAATTTAGGTATGGGAACAACATGAACATGAACATGAATAAATTATGTGTAGCTAGCTTGCGGGATTTTAGCCGTTTAATTTTTTTAGTTTTAGTTTTAGTAATATTTTTTTAAGCGTAAGAGAAGCTTACAAAGAAGGGCAGGTTTTTTATATGGACACCGGTATTTTTATCCATTGAGATATTACACAAAGTTACCTGCTGTATTTTACATTTCATTTTCTATGCAATACAAAGACTAGTCCGGAGAGCGTTCGAACTTATAAAGCTACACGAACGAAATAAACTTTTATACTTAATTTTATAAGTAGGTAAATAATTTGACTTCAAATTTCCATATAACTCCATGTTGATGCTTGGTTTTGAATTAATATTCCAGTTGGCCTCTAGATACGATATCAGGACAAACAAGCCAGTTGTCCCATGTTCAAATCTCGACTGGGTGAAACTGTTGCAGCAAACAGAATCGTACATCATATAGTCAATTGCAAGGAAAATTGTACTATCCAAAGTGCGATATCGCTCATAAAAGTGCTATTTTGCATTAAATCGTTTGGGTATCTTCGGCGCACTTTTTCGTTATCTTCCAAGCAATAAGTGCGCCGAAGAAACCGAAACGATTTAGGCTAAAATAGCACTTTTATGTGCGATTGCGCACTTATTGATTGGACAATTTTCCTTGCAATTGACAATACTGCCCATAAAAATATAACTGTACCATATGAATTTTTATCGATTTTGAAAAAAGACATTAAAGGAACTTATTCATTCATGACAAGGAGATGAGTATTTACTAGAGCAGTTTTTCTCTGATTGAAAAGTTTTTTTTATTAAAACGAATAGTCTGTTATTTGCTTCGCTTTCCATTAAAATCTTGATCCAATTTTACCAAGTATACTTCATTCGTTAGCTGTATGTAATCTTCATCTTTACACTGCGGTAATCATCGTTATCACTTAAATATAAGATTATATCGGAACTATATCCATATTAAATATATCATAATTTACAATCCAGTAACATGTAGTAAGGGGTCATAATACCTTTTTCACCATATTTTTTGCTTTATTTCAAATATTTTTTTCTTGATCACGCGAAACGCGAATTCGGCTTTTTTGCATTCTAAACATTGCATTTTGTACTAATATTCACAATTCTATTTACATATGAGAACCTCTATGCCCCTTAATAGTAGACCCTACTCTAGAAGGTCAAAAATTAATGGATTTTCGCGAATTGTTCTTCGGTTGTTGGAATTAAGGGTGTCCACGGTGAAATTGCAACACTCTCAAGTTGCTATAACTTTTGAACCGTTAGGCAAAATTAATTGAAATTTTGCATTGAGAAAGTTCAAAGTGCATTGTTTACACTGTGTGAGTCTTTTCATCAGGTGTGCAAAGATCTGAAAAATGACCTCGAAAGAACAGCTCGTTCGTAAAAAAATTCTGCACAAGTACATCGCAAATGGGTTCTGGACGACGAGACCTACCTACGTAAAAGCGGACTACAACCAGATTCCGGGGAACCAGTATTTCACTGCAAATGATAAATTTGATGTTCCAGAGAACCTCCGAAAACAGAAATCGAATTTTGGCAAGAAATTCTTGATTTGGCAAGCAATTGGATCATATGGACAGTGGAGAACGCCTTTCGTGACCACAGATACCGAATGAATCGGTGTATTTGAAAGAGTGTCTCTAAAAGCAACTTCTGCCTCTTCTCATTACGGAACGGCCGTGCTGTGCTGGAGTAGCATGAGGCAAATAATGTCAATTTCGTGCCGAAAGATCATAAAGTAATCAAAACAGATGAAGAAATGAAGTAAGTATGGATAAATATGCAAGACATGTTTATTTTGAGGCTGTGCAAAATCTCTTGGGTGGGGTTTTAGCTAAAGTACGGGCATTCGTAATCGAAGGCGAAATTTAATAAAATAATGTCGTTAAAACTAAGTTTAACTGTTTCATTTGATACCCTGTAAGTTTGCTAGCAATTGGATAAAAACTCGAATTTTGCAAAATAGTTTCGTGTAATGCAATTTTACCGTGGGCACCCTTTAGAGTTAACTGTTGGAGTATTTTGATTAAGGTATACAGTGGGATTTCGAATTTGGCATGTTCGATTTTGGCAACAAAAATATCTGTTTTTGGCTACGAACAAAATATTTCACTGCCAAAAATATACTTAAATATCAGTCAGTTGCCGCATACGTGCTTTCAATGACAAAAAAAAAATGATATCCTCAGTATGATCACAAAAAAAAGTTTGCGGTTATAAAATGTTTCGAACAATATTTTTATTGTCGTAGGACTACGTCTTACCGCAGGTTGCCAAAAATTTACATGCACCGGACGGATAGCTCTTGGCGGACTTTTTGTATGTATGTATGCATGGGAGGGAATCCACCATCAGTTCAAGGTCGTACCAGTGTATGTGGATAGACTTACAGTAGAACCAAATTTGATTGTCAAATGAATTTTACACTAAAGCTGTTGTAGAAGGACCAAAAGGGATTGGGGGGACCCACAAGCAGAGACACTTGTGCGCATTCCGGGAATATAAGAATTTCCTTCAAGCATTAGGATCCTGCCGCCATGTAACAATCAATTTTACTGCACCAGCTTTAACCCACGCGATGGTTTGTTTCTTCAAAGAGTGCAACATAAATATTGTTTCAGACCTTCAGGAGTTTCCTCCAGGGATGGTTCGATCACTTTGACTCAATTTTGATTCATTTGACAGTAGCGTCCTAACCGAGCAAAATTTGACAAATTGATGTATGGGAAATTTGTAGATAATAACTAGATCTACAATTTTGCTGAATAAAGTGTTGCTGTATCTTTTGTAGCTACGGTGCTACAATGCTAGTACCTCATTAGTAACTAAATGAACGTTCATTTAGTTACTAAAAAGGTACTAGCATTGTAGCGCCGTAACTACAAAAGTTACAGCAACACTTTATTCAGCAAAATTGTAGATCTAGTTATTATCTACAAATGTCCCATACATCAATTTGTCAAATTTTGCTCGGCTGAGACGGTAGTGTCAAATGAATCAAAATTGAGTTAAAGTGATCGAACCATCCCTGGTTTCCTCCTAGTGATTCCGGTTGACTCCTCACTCCATCCTCCAGTCTTCCACTCATATGATGCCTCTATATTCATGACTTTATCATATAGTGCATATAATGAATTTATCACATGATATACAATAAAATGAAATTAATATAGATAAAAATAGAACGAGCTCTCCAGCAGTACTTTGAATCAGATATAGTTGCATCATAATGTTGCCATCTTTTGAGTTTCCATCATTCCTACATGTACAACAACCCAACAATATCCATGTACATTATATGCAACTTTTACGGTCAATGTTTCCATTGTTCAGTGGGTGTTTGAATAGCTAGAACGAAACAAACAATTAGAATATATGTTGGGGCTTACCTATCAACGGGACCGAGTGGATCAGCCTTCAGCCCAAAACTACGATTCAGGCAGCCGGGATCCACGCAGCATCGCACCACCTAGCTTAGCTATTCAATCTTAAGGAAAGAGCATTACCGGGTATGACCACGTGGAGGTACTAGATAGGAACTTGGATGAATAGAGCTATATTGGACGCATCTTCATTGCCATCCCCCTTTCATACTCGGATAGCTCTTGGTGGACTTTGGTCGTAGGACTAAGTCTTTGTTTACTATACTGGGACTGGGAAACACTTTGTGAAAACGAAAATAGAAATGTAACGTTTGAATGAAAGATTTCAAATGGTAATAACTACTAAACTACTGAACGAAACTGAACAATTTAGGGATCATTCAATAATGACGTCCATTGCTTATGGGAGGGAGGGGGTGTCAATTTTATGACAGGTTGTGACAAAGGGGGCGAGGGGGTCTAGGCAAATGTGACATCCATCGAAAAAAATTGCATTTTCATCAAAAGGCAGCAAAAATATATTTCTCAGTCATTCATCACTCATCGATTTATTTCTATCTTCGAACTTATTGTTCCAGCTGACGGCGCTTGAAAGTCAGGCACAATTTGTCAATGTTAACTAGATAGACCACGCGTTACATTGAAGGACATATGTAAATCAATTTCAGTTCATTTGCAAAGCTTCTAGCTTTTTACTAAATATTGGATAGAAAAGTACAATGAACTCTAAAAGCTATCGTCACGATGTAGTGAAACCTGCTTCGCCGACGCAGATTGAAGCTTGTTTTGAAGCGGAGCCGTGCTACTTCAATTGAAACCAAAGCCTCATTTCTTCATTGATTTGTAACAATTTGCAATTGAATGTTGTTAGAGCCCTTGTTCGCAGTTATTATTTGGTATTAATTGTTATTTTCTATATTATTTTTAATCATACACTAACTCTTAAAAGGTTAAGCTATTTTTTAAACCACTTTTTACTTTCAACACGCTTTTCATTTTTATTTTGTGTTTGTGTGACATCCAAAGGGGGAGGGGGGGGGGGCAAGTTGAGTTTTGTGACACAATCGGACAGAGGGGAGAGGGGGGGGGGTCTAAAAAAGCAGAAATTTGGTGAACGTCATATTTAAATCGTCCCTTATATGTCGATGGATAGATAAAGTGATCAGCAATTTTTTGGAGTGAGTAAAAGAGCAATTTTATGGAAGGCGTAAGAGGGGGGGGCGGCTGTTTGGCCTCGAGAACTAATCAAGCAAATAGAACCAAATTTAGCATGTGGGGGTTTTAGGAGGTAGGATTTTTTTCTATGGTATACTGAGACCCCTTCCCTTTCTAAGAGGGGGGGGGCTCCCATACAAATTTCCTCATTAATCTCGAACTAATCAAGCAAATGGAAACAAATTGGCATGTGGGGGTTTTTGGAGGATTTTTTTCTATGGTGAATTGAGACCCCTTCCCTCTTTAGAACGGGGGGGGGGGGGGGGCTCCCACACAAATAATATACCAATTTCCTCATAACTCGAGAACTAATCAAGCAAATGGAACCAAATTTAGCATGTGGGGTTGCAGAAGGCCAGAATTTTTTATGGTGAATTGAGACCCCTCCCTTCTTTGAGATGGGGTCGCTCCCATACAAATATTACTCATAACTCGAGAACTAATCAAGCAAATGGAACCAAATTTAGCATGTGGGGGTTGCAGAAGGCAAGAATTTTTTTTCATTGTGAATTGAGACCCTTCCTTTCTTTGGGATGGGGGGCTCCCATACAAATATATTACTCATAACTCGTTAAGCGTAGCTACCAATAACACCCCCCCCCCTCACCTTTCCACTCCTTATCTCTATTTTCAAAAACTTTTCATTACTTTCCCCTACTGTCCCTTCATCAATTGTAGAACCACCATTTAAAAAAAAAGTTAATATATGTTTGACCGCTTTTCAAGGTCAAGACTAAAAGGACTAGGTTTGGTCTAGAAGAAAGGTGTTTTTTTATCAAAAATCGTCGATTGACAGCTTATAAAAAATGAAAAATTGAGATATCAAGAAACGGCAACGTCCAGAGGATTAAATCCCGGTCAATCCATGCAAAGTAAAACCAGCCGCGTTGGTAAGAAAGTAGAACGACCGAGATTAGCATGAAAGTTTCGCATGTCTTATGGCTCGGGAGACGAAAATTAAACGTATAAACATTTCTGCGTGGTTTGCAGAAAAACACCATGGCTGGTTCTAGAGTTAGCCGCAACGGGCGCTAAGCAATTCGGTGCTGCGAGAACACAGCGCGCTTAAGGCGGAACCGAAAGTGGCTAACGTTATTGTGTTAGTGCGACAAACACTGTACTGTACATCCCATGTGTTCGTTAAAAACCTAAACGTTTATTTGAATATCGCATTAGTATTGGTAATATATGTCAAATAGCGGAGCTTGCAAACATAAACAGCTGATCCGCAGCCAACCGCACTGACTACAAACATCCCGAAAAAGGGTTTGTTTTCTTTATCAAGGCATTCCGATTCAATCAAAATTAACAGCAGCAACTGAATAATGCGTAGGATCACTAGGATGTTTAATTAATCCGCTTGCATCGGATTGCGTTTTTGATTCCTGCGTTTGCGTTTTGTTTGTTTATTTCACTCTAAGCTCATCGATGCGGTGAAAGTTGAAAGCGCTTTAAAAGCTCATTGATGTCACGAAAGTTTGATACTGTGTTGCTGCTTTTTCGGAAATCGCTAGGTCAACGAAATATGTGCGTAACCAAATTTCTATTAACTAATTCCAAATTATACATTGGTTGGCTTTTATGAACACGTAATGATCGATATGTTCAGTTAAATTTATTTTCCATTAGCAATTATGTTTTGCTGAGCATTTATTGATACACAGCAGATCGATAAATTGAATTACAAGTTTTAGGACATTATAACAGCGCTGGAAGCACTGATTACGTGGTTAAAGCGTGCTCTGCCAATACAGATGCATTTTTAAGGCGCAAAACAATACATGCTTCAAATGGCAGCCATTTATCCAGCCATCTTTGAGCCACTTTCGGTTTCCCCTTAAGGGGGCATAGTACTTTTCCAATTCTAAAAAATCGAATTTTTCTTTATTGTTTATATCGAAAGATTAACATTTTGAGCATATGTCCGCACATGTCTGAAGCGATTACACAGTGAATAAAAAGTTCAACGCCGTTTTTCTCGAAACCAAATATCTCAAGAACAGCTCAAGCAATTCACTTGCTTCTTTTTTGTTTGAAAGCTAATAAAATTATCTAGTCTTTGTCCCATCCTTTTTTCGATATTGCAATTAATGTATTTATGTATATTATATATTTTAAAAAAGGATGGGTCAAAGACAAAATAATTTAATATACTTTCATGTCATTTTGGAATTTGTCATTTCTGATAAGCCCCCAAGCGCCAATCCATGGTACCGTAATATTAATATAACATGGAATGTATAAAATGCAGAAAACCCGAATCGATTCGCTTTTCACGTTATCGAGAAAAAAAATTTAAAATAAGGCAGACATATTGTGTAAAAAGTACTATGCCCCCTTAAGCAACTTTGCGTATCAAAGTTTCGCCCTCTACCTGCGCTTGAGATTGCGAATAAACTTACGCGGGAAAATAACAGATAAGGAACTCATGCGCGAAGTGTAATTTGCCGGTCGGCAGAGTAGAAGAGAGCGATTCTCGCATGGAGAACCCGCCTTGGGAATTAGAGTAAGTTGGAAAATTTCCCCGTTTACCGAGAAAATATACGTCCACTCGGACTAGTCAGAGAATGCGTTTTTCTTATTCGTGGCCGTTCCTCAAACTTTTAGTATTAAGGTGAAACGGTACTGAATCCCAACATGGCCGGATCGATGGTATTCATATCTTCACATGGACACCGTTTTTCCGGCCAAGTTGGAATTCAGCACCGTTTCAGGTCCTAGGGTAGATCCGGGCTGCCCTTCAAAAGCAAAGAAGGCACATTTATGAATATAAAATATTAATATAGGTTGCAGGGGAAATGTTATCCCCTGCAATCTAAAATCTCTCTGAGATACGATCTTACCTCTAAAGTAAAGCCTTGGTTCTACATTCCGTTTTCCGAATTTGACATTCTGTTTTTATTCGATATACTTCGCAGCTAGCTGTTAGAGTACAGGACAATTACGGGGCAAGTGCTACGATTCTATTGACACTAACAGCTGTCATTGGCGTAGCTAGAGGGGGTGCCTGGGGTACCAGGCCCCCTCCAGAATTCTACAGGCCCCCTCCAGAAATTTTCCTCATTGGAATTGGAAACCGGGAAAAAACTCAGTGTATATGTTCCTATATATATCTTGGGCCACTCGTCGCAAATTTCCCACTCACAAAAGTCGCAAATCACTTTCGACCTGGTCGAGCCATCACGTTGAGCCCCCCTGTTCCTGATGCTGGTACAGTTGTCAAAGAGAACTATTTTCGTCGCACTGTAGCCTACTGACTTTCGCCAGATGACGATGGCAATCTCTCAAAATAGTGCTTGTAGCTCATGATTCATACGTCTCCGTTACTCTCCGCTTTCAGTTTGTACTCCGCCAAATATCGTCCGCAGTACCTTCCGTTCGAAAATAGCGTATGCCTAGCGTTTTGCGAAGGGCTAAGGAAGCTTAATTTCCCGCTTAAATGCGCAACTAGATCTCCTTACTAGTGTTGGTGTTCGTGTGCATCAGCAATCTCAAATACACGAACCCATCTGCCACTTCTACTTCGTCGCCATCAACAGTTACCATCCGCGAGAGGCACGCGTTTGTTTCCTTTGAGTATTTGGTCTTGGCCGCATTTACGTTTAGAACACTTGTCCTGGATTCCGATTTTGTCGGATCACCCCTTCAAGTGCGTTGTTGAATAGCATGCAAAATAAGCCGTCACCTAGTCCCAACTTTCGGCGCGTCTCAAAATAACTCGAAAGTATCCCCGAGATGCACACGAAACACAACACTCTCTCCAATGTAGCTCTGCTCAGTTGCCTCAGTTTATTCGGAAAACCGTGTTTGTGCATTATCTGCCATAGCTGGTCTCGATAGACTGTATCGTATGTTGCTTTGAAATCACGCGGACGGGTTGTACTCCCGACATATCTGGTAATCTCACGGACCCTCATCAAGCCCGCCTGGTATTTCCCTACAAAACCTTGAGCTATCGGTGACAGCCAGAGTAACAAGATCATAATCAAAAATTTTTTGGAAGGCACCCCCTAGGCCCCCTCCAGGGAAAGTTCCTAGCTATGACAGTTGACAGCTGTGATTTAAATATATGACGACTGTCTTGTTAGACCAGTGTCCTTACTTCGAGGTCACTTGGGAGGTTCCCCTATTGAAAGAAGTTATGCTATATATGGCGATCTGGGGTGACATTGCGATTCTCGTTTCGAGTGATTTTGGTTCGTTTCGTCGATTTGTTTAACGTGATCGAAACGAACCAAAATCACTCGAAACGAGAATCGCAATGTCACCCCTGATTTAATTCTCGACAGCTAACCTTCGTCAAGTTGACGTGCATGACAAATTAAAAAGCAAACATTCTAGAATTACAGCCCATTACTATTGTTTCGCTAAACGCATTAGTAGAATAAGTGAATTTGTATAACTTCCGGGATACGGAAGTTTTCTCAAAACCGTTTACAAGCGGTTATGTCAATTATAAGCCCACATTTTTGTCTACGTCTAACTGGATACGTAATTATTTCTTGTTTAGTTGGAGTTTTAGAAAATCCTCTGAATCTCTATAATCTCACAAATACATCTTTGATTGATATGACTCTAGAAGCTGAATCAAAAATAAATCCAAATTTATCGTTAACAGTAGTTCAATTATGATACACGACAATAACTATAAAACGTAGAATTATAAGTTCGTAGAATTGCAGTTTTCCAGCTTACCTATATGCCTAGCTTTGGAATTGATTGATAACAAGTTGCTTGTCAGAAGTTTTAAAGAAATCATAGATTCATTAACTTTATCTACTTGAAAAAAACTATGGAAGAGGATCAAAATATAAACAATCTCCAACAATTTGGAATGGATTTGGAGGAATTGACGGTAAGAGGCATGGTTCTGTTGACCACCAGAAAACCAAGAGCATAAATGGTGTCTGTTTCGTCGATTACCATATAGTTCGACAATGTAGTAGTAGTAGTAGGGGATAGCCACCATCATTTCAAGGACTTGCCAATGTATGTAGGTAGAATTACAGTAGATCCAAATTTGATTATCACATGAATTTCACACTAATGCAGTTACAGAAGGGCCAAAAGGGATTGGGTGGACCCACAAGCAGAGGCACTTGTGCGCATTCCGGGGTTATAAGAGTCGCCTTCCAGCATTAGGATCCTTCCATGTAATAATCAATTTTGCTGTACCAACTGTAACCCACGTGATGATTTGTTTGTTTTGAATTGAGAAGTGCCATATTTACTTAAGACCTTAAGAATTCAGGTTGGCAATCCACTCCATCATCCAGCCTTCCACATTTATGATATCAATAATAATACTATTAATAATATGATATTAAGATGAAATGTGGCATATATGTGTAAAAATAGAACAATCTCACCAGCAGTTCTTCGTATGGAATAGAGAAACGTCCATTGAGGTTCCATAAGTGCTTCTAATAATTAATTTAACTTTTTCATTTTTTTTTATTTTTTTTTCGATGATTTATTTTAAACCTTAATGCTATAGTTTTCATGCTACATGATGATTCATACTTGACAAGTATTGATTCACCTCCCTAAAGCTACAAAATTCCTTTCTTATATCCCTTTTATCGGCGAACAAAACAAAAATAAATCCTGTGATAATGAAATCAATTTTTTTACTTAAAAATCATCATCATCATCATCATCATGATCATCATCATCATCATCATCATGATCATCATCATCATCATTATCGTAATCATTAATAAAAAAGATTGCAAAAAAGGTGTCTTATGACTTTAGGGGAGATTGATCAATAATAAAAAAAATCATTTATAACACCTAAAGCCTAGTATCCAGCTGAAAAGAAAATAGCTCAAGAAAAAATTCTGCTATTTACCGAAGGAATTTTGACAACTGCAAGGCAAGCAATTATCTGTCATTTTTTCCATGTAAAACTGCGCTATCTGAAAGTGAAACAATATTTCTTGTGAGGTGCATACTGGTAAAGAAATCGCAAACGGAAAATATTTTCTTTAGCATTTCTTGGCCTATCTTTTTGCCCATTTCTTTTCAGGTCGATATTGTGCTTAAATATTGAAAATCATAACACACACAGCATAATTCTGTACCAAAAAAAATCATTAGTGGAAAAAATCGTAAGAAAGGAATTTTCTGACTCTTGGGAAGATAGAACAATAATAAATAAAACATTCATGATACCTAAAAGTCAAAAAACTTGACATGCCAAAAAAAAGATGGTCCAAAAATAATGATTCGATTATCCGGGTGGTTCGATTATCCGGGCTGAAAATAAAAATCAACACCCGGATAATCGAGTCCGGGCTGTAGTTCGACAATGGGCCCTATTCTCACAATCACCTCACTCATCTGACTTCTGTCACGCGCCCTATTCTGGCAGTCACCCTCACCTCATCTAACACCTCCCCATTTAATTTGTAGTTTGTACAGTCACCCAGGTGAGCGGTTGATAAATAACATAGTTTAAACATCGTGTGAGTAACCTGGGTTTTTGACGTAGGACTACGTCTTTGTCTACTATCTGGGACTGAGTAGCACTTTGTGAAAACGAAAATAGAAGCGTAACGTTGGAATGAAAGATTTCAAATGGTAATAACTACTAAACTACTGAACGAAACTGAACAATTTATGTGTCGTTAGTAAGATAAAATGATCAGCAATTTTATGGAGCGGCGAGGGAGCAATTTTATGGACGGCGTAAGAGTGCTCCCATACAAATGAAACACAAATTTCCTAAAAACTCGAGAACTAATCAAGCAAATGGAACCGAATTTGGCATGTGGGAGTTTTAGAAGGCGGGATTTTTTTTTATGGTGTACTGAGACCCCTTCCCCTTCTAAAAGGAGGGGCTCCCATGCAAATGAAATACGAATTTCTTCATAAATCTAGAACTAATCAAGCAAATGGAACCAAATTTGGCATGTGGGGGTTTCAGAAGGCAAGAATTTTTTCTATGGTGAATTGAGATCCTTCCCTTCTTTAGGGGGGGGGGGGGAGCTCTCATACAAATAATATACAAATTTCCTTATAACTCGAGAACTAATCAATCAAATGGGACCAAATTTGGCATGTGGGGGTTTGTGGAGGTAAGAATTTTTTCAATGGTGTACTGAGACCTCTTCCCCTTCTAAGAGGGGGGGGGGGTCCTTAACAAATGAAACACAAATTTTCTCATAACTCGAGAATTAATTAAGCAAATGGAACCAAATTTGGCATGTGGGGGGTTTTGGAGGCAGGAATATTTTCTATGGTGAATTAGGATCTTTGCCTTCTTTAAGAAGGGTGGATCCCATACAAATGAAATGCAAATTTCCTCATAACTCGAGAACTAATCAAGCAAATGTCCAAATTCTGCATGTGGGGGTTTATGGAAGCATCAATTTATTTTATGATGGTTTGAGTCCCCTCATCCCTGTGGTAGGAGAATAAGGACTCTCATTCAAAATAATAGAAACCGGACGGGATACTTGGGAACAAGGAGGCCCGAGTATCCGCCAGGGCCCTGTCGTTTTCTATACAGATGGGTCAAAAATGAATAGCTCTCACAGGCCCAGGAATAAATATTTCAATACCAATGGAACACTGGCTCACAGCATTCCAGGCTGGAATATATGCAATCTACGAATATACACGTGTCTGCCTGGTTAGAAACTATAGATATGCTAACATATGTATTGTTTCTGACAGCCAAGCAGCGCTTAAAGCACTTAAAGTTTGTACTTGTAATTCAAAGCTAGTATGGGAGCGTATCCTCTCACTGACGCAACTGACGGAAAAGAATCAAGTAAACCTTTACTGGGTTCCCGGTCATTGCGGAGTGGAAGGAAATGAAAAAGCCGATACTTTAGCGAGGCAGGGTTCATCTACGGACTTTATCGGCCCAGAACCGTTCTGTGGTGTGTCACCAAGCGCGCTTAAATCCGAACTTCGGGCATGGGAACACAAAACAATAGAGGAAAATTGGAAATCCTTTACAGGACTAAGACTGTCTAAGCGCTTTATACAGCCAGACCGTAAAAAAAGCCTATCATTGCTTCATTTGAAGAAAACCGGACTAAGCATAATAATAGGACTATTTACCGGTCCGAGCAAACGTCATCTCAAAACGATTGGTAGGTTGGACAATGATACTTGCCAACTCTGCGAATTCGAAAGCGAAACCACAGAACATCTGCTCTGCCAGTACAGTGCACAAATTCTTCGCAGACTAAGAATCTTCGGTAAAGGAACAATGGAGCCTTTCGAAGTCTGGTCTGCAAATCCCAATCAGGTAATAAACTTCATAAGAAGTTCAATGCCGGACTGAGAGAAGAAGTATGAATTGACAATGACAATCACTTCCATCAATAGTGTTATGTCGGCAACTAATACCTAGACAAAAGAAGAAGTATACCACAATAGATCAAAATAAAGGTCGCAGTGGTCAAATCTTCCGACAAAAAAAAGGTCTCTCATAAAAATAAAACAGAAATTTTTGCGCATGTGCCATATTTTCTATTCTATTCTACTAGTTCTATTCTATTCTACTAGCAAACTAGTAAATGCTTCTCGGAGCAAAAGAGAGTGAATGGACGCCGTTAACTTACGTGCCTGTTGCCATTCATGTAAAAACAGAAGGACATTCGAATGGCACGTCATATTTGCGATGAACGTGCTCTGGCTTTAATGTTATTTGTAACCAATGGGCCTTTTAAAGGTCACAAGCGAGTGAAAGTTAGATTATTGAAACATGTCAAGCTACGCATAATCATATTCAATACAATTCGTACAACCCTTAGGGCTGTATAGCTTGTAGTTTTTCTTCCAATTCTGAAAAAAAAAACTGTAAAATTCAGGGAATTCTTTTTTCGAAACTGAATAGACACTCTGCGTACGCTCAAAAGTTCTCTGGGCTTTGTTGGTGGTTGTTGCCAAGGCTGGAATAACTGGATATCTAGTCTAAGTCCCCCTAACAAAAAAACTGGATATCTCTGGAGGATGAATGGGCTCATGAAACAAGTATTTTCTTGGACCACATATTACATCATCTCCGTGTGATTCAAATATCAAGTAAATGTAGCTATAAAGATGCTCAACAGGATATGTGTTTCTGCGGTCTATATTAAATAAGTCTATGCTATAGAGAACTTTTGCAGTCTCTCTTGTTAATAAATTATAACTTGATCGAATCGAAAGATATCCTATATTATAAGGTGCCAAATCACATGTTTAGTTTCAAATCTTGTTTTAACAAAGTTTTCTAGTTCAACCTTACTTGTTCGAATCAATACCGCATTATGTTGTATTGCCGATATCAGCTACCCACCCACGTACTGGTTGCGTTACCTTAACTACACGTTTTGGATACCATAGAGCAAATCCAGCTCAACTAGCAAAACGATTTTTCTCGACTATTTTTGTTGGAATGATATTGTGCTGATGTGTTGGATACCACGCAACGATTCATTTTGCATGAAACATATTTTTTTCGTCAAGAGTAACTCAATAGGGCGTATTTAGAAATGAGGTTATTATTTTTAAAAAAATCGTATATCAAAACTAATTTGTTATAGTCTAGTTTGTACTTTAAAATAAATCGTCTGTAAAAAAAAGTAAAACTGTTTTTATTCCTTTACAGAATTAATTTCACTGCAACGATGCTGAGCTGAACATTTACAAAAAAGCATACAATGAAGCAATTGATACTGATCTTCAACGTTGAATTCGTTTTTTGTTTGGTAAATGTAGCAGCTCACTCCGAAAGGCGCGACTTATTACACCACGAGATTATTAGGAACCATCAAAATTATCACTATTATAGCGTGGACAATTGTGGAAATGAAATAAAATTTATCGAGAGAAATAGCAACAGAAGCAGCAGACACTTTACTAAAGTTTTGTGCCAAAATAAATTCACTTTAAAGCGCAAAAGGCATGGATATCAACAATTATACAAAAACAGGTACCTTGTACGTCATAGTGTAATAAAAGAGGAACGTAATAACACCAAATCATCGCATGCCATTCATTGGCCAGTCAAAAGGGAAGCGACCGTAGAAGGTGATCTTATTCTAGGAGGACTTATGATGGTGCATTCTAGAGAAGATTCTGTTACATGTGGACCTATTATGCCCCAAGGTGGCATACAAGCATTAGAAACAATGCTATACACGTTAGACAAAATCAATATGGATAATCTTGTCCCTAATGTAACAATTGGAGCGCACATTTTGGACGATTGTGATAAAGATACTTACGGTCTTGAAATGGCCGTTGATTTTATAAAAGGATCAATTAGTAATATTGATGACGCGACAGACTACAATAATTGTAGCAAAGGTCACAAAAAGAAAGTAATATCGGGTGTCGTCGGTGCAGCTTCTTCCGTTACATCTATTCAAGTCGCAAATCTTCTACGACTTTTCAGGATTCCGCAGGTAGGCATATAAATATATTAATGTGAATAATGAATAGTATTTAATCTTATAGATCTTATAGTTTTGGTAATAATTAGTATTTGAACTTCCCGTATTCGACCATTCCCGATGCGATTTGAACCCTCCGTTACTCGCGCTGTTGTATTATGTATAAGCCTGTAAACCGTTAACTTTATCTCGGTATACCTCGGGATTCCAGCAATAAAGAAAATTACTGTTTTCAGCAAAGTTGATCCGCAGACCAAGGTCTTTCAAACGGTGGAAAAAGTTTCATAAGTTTTCCACCAAGTGGCATTAGTATTCGAGTGAATTCTATTAGGTTTTAGCATGCCTATAAATCGAAGTTGACGCGAGTAACGAAAGAATAATTAAATTTGGTATAATTGCTTATTCCGACTGACTTCACATTCAATTTTTGAAGGCTTTATACGGGTTAACTCCTCTTGTAGTGACGCTCGTCCAGTCCATTCATTCAGATTTTCAAAAACAAAATCGTTTTACCGTTTTTTTTAAACCAAGTTGATGTAGAGTTATGTCCATATATATATTTTTTCATAGTTTTGGACAATGTTGCAAATCGATGGAGAAGTAAAAGGTGCCTACCCGTACGTGAGCGAGTGTGAGAAGCATAGCATCGAAAGCTTACTCCACTGACGCAAGCGTATGACAAATAACCGCTGGTGCTGTGCGCATACTTTCTGCTACCGACACACTCGCGAGCACACAGACTTGTAGCGTCGTTCTGCGCAGACCGCTCACGAGCTGTTGATTTCGATTTCGAAATCAACAGCTCGTGAGCTGTCAACAGCCAGCAAGCGTGAGTAGAATGTATGGCTACAGACTTCGTCATACTCTTTATCTTCTTTATCTTACACCCTCAGTAACACACGCGGGGGCCCTCGTGAATGTTCGGTATCAACTGTTCGGGTTGCAATGATGAGCGAGAGCGACGACTGTGACTGATAGCTAAATACACACTCGCAAAAACTAATCGCAGGGTACCAATAGGAAGTCCGAAAAAGATGCTCATGGCAGTGTATTCGTTGAAATGAGACCGCACGTGTGAGAAAATTATACCACTGGCTTTAGATGCACAATCGCATCATGTTATCAGTTTTTTTTTTCAATCTTTTACCATCAAATCTTTTTCTAATTTGTAAATAAAAAATACGAATGTCCCAAAACACCCCAAGTTTTATTTTAGAACTCGCAGGCACTTTTGGATAAGAAATACTCAACGAGAAAACGCAACGTTTGCGATTTATGCATGCGCAGAATTAAAAATCAGGCGCGTTTACGGCAATTACTAAAAATGTTCTTAACTAGATTGTGTTAAAATTTATGGACCGGTTTTCCGAAAAACTTTGCTTGCTGACTTTGGAAACATAGTTTTGAGTTTTCAAAGTTGGTATGAAGTTTTCCGTGTGTATACTCAAATATGAATACATCAAACCGGTAGAATTACATAGACTTACTGGTGTTGAAACCCTAGAAGCTATGTCAAATTTCAAATTTCCGACAAAAATCGTTGCAATCTTCTAGTGCGATGATTAGGTCTCTTTATAGATCATAAGTTAGCTAGGTTAGATATTAGGTTAAGATTTATATTTTTTCCCCTTACATGTAGGTTTTAATCCCTACTGTTAAATAATCTTAATTGTCGTAACAAATCATAAGAAATCATAATAATAGTATATAATGCAATTCTAATAGTGTTGAAAAGTCATCACTTGTGATTGAACACACAATATGATATAGGATAGTTACTCTTAAGTATTTTATGTAATCGAATATTTGCTGCAATAAAAAAAATACATCAAACCGGAAATAAAAAGAAAATTGAAGTTTCGAAAATTCTTTCTATACATGAATGAATGTGTTTCAAAATACATCTATCCACAGTAAATTCAATAAATGTTAGTACCCTAAGTAACTTCATATTTATTTAAACGAAACGTCATCTCTTGCAATTTCAATCAATTTTAATTGTTGCATTTTTAATTTATCCGTTTGTTCGACTATTTTAAAATTCTTGCAACACAGAAACTCTTCAGTGGTATCACTCCGAAAGTTTAATTACAAAAAAGGCCTATCGATTCACATGAAATGGATCGAAGAATTTTCAAAATCATGGCGATAGGTCCCACTTGCCCCATTTATCGGGGCAAGTTTGATTGAAAAGTTTGATTGAAAAGCATAAAATAACAGAAACTTATGTATGTTAATGTACAGCAACGTTAAAACCTTGAAAAAAGTAAAAGAGAGAATGTTTCTACTAATAGTTCATTCAAAAATGCCGTAACAAAATCAGATTACTATCAAGGCACAAAGGGCGATTTTATAATGAATCTGAAACACAATTTGTGAGAAATTACGCAGTAATGCAATATTGTAATGAAATATAGCTGAATATGTAGCTGTATCCAATTCTTGCGAGACGTGATTTATGAATCACCATTCTTTAATAGCTCGCAAATACGATTATAATCTGTTTGTTCTACATGCCTAATACGTTAGAGCTACTAGTGAAACGATCTTAAGAAATAGTTACGCTATACCAACCATAAAGCTTTATTGTTTCAGTTGCAATTAGCTTAATTATATCAATTTTGCCTACTCAGAGTCAATTAACATCGTTTATGAATCTCCGGAATATGACCAAACTGTTTGCTCCCTCATAAGCCAATTTCTGTGGTCTTTCTTTTTGGATGCTCTTGGTTAGTCTTTTTTGGTTTTATTTTAAAACTGTGCCGATATAAATATTATGTAAATAAACTGAAAACGTTCGGTAGTATATCTATAAAATGTATTAGGACAGGAAGTTTTATTCTGAAACACTTTATTTTTATTAGGTCCCCCTTGCCTTGCCTTATTTATAATCTTCTATACCTATAAAGAAGGATTTCTGTCTGTCTGTCTGTCTGTCTGTCTGTCTGTCTGTCTGTCTGTCTGTCTGTCTGTCTGTCCTGTGTTCCTTATAGAATCAAAAACTACTGAACCAATCGGCGTGAAAATTTGCATGTAGAGGTTTTTGGGGCCAGGAAAGGTTTTAGTGATGGTTAGAGACCCCTCCCCCCACTAAGAGGGGGGGCTCCCATACAAATGAAACACAAATTTCTGCATAACTCGAGAACTAATCAAGCAAATAGAACCAAATTTGGCATGTGGGTGTTTTCGGTGACAAGAATTTATTCTAGGGTAATTTGAGACCCCTCCCCTCTTTATAAGGGGAATTATAACTCCTCTCCCCTTTAAGAGGGGGGGTTTCCATACAAATTTCCTCATAACTCGAGAACTAATCAAGCAAATGGAACCAAATTTGGCATGTGAAGGTTTTCGAGGGCAAGAAAATTTTCTATGTTGAATTAGGACCCCTCCTCACTTTAAGAGGGAGGGCTCCTGTACAAATGAAATACCAATTTCCTCATAACTCGAGAACTAATCAAGCAAATGGAACCAAATTTGGCATGTGTGTGTTTTTGAAGACAAATTTTTTTTCTATGATGAATTGGGACCCCTCCCCACTTTAAGAGGGGGGGGGGGCTCCTATACAAACGAAATACAAATTTCCTTACAACTCGAGAGCTAATCCAGCAAATGGAACCAAATTTGGCATGTAGGTGTTTTTGGAGGCAAGAATGTTTTCTATGATGAATAAGAACCTCTCCCCACTTTAGGAGGGGGGGCTCCTATACAAATGAAATACAAATTTCCTCATAACTCGAGAACTAATCAAGCAAATAGAACCAAATTTGGCATGTGGGTGTTTTCGGTGACAAGAATTTATTCTATGGTAAATTGAGACCCCTCCCTCTTTATAAGGGGAATTGTAACTCCTCTCCCCTTTAAGAGGGGGGGCTTCCATACAAATTTCCTCATAACTCGAGAACTAATCAAGCAAATGGAACCCACTTTGGCATGTGAAGGTTTTCGAGGGCAAGAAAATTTTCTACGGTGAATTACGACCCCTCCCCACTCTAAGAGGGGGGGCTACTGTACAAATGAAATACAAATTTCCTCCTAACTCGAGAACTAATCAAGCAAATAGAACAACATTTGGCATGTGGGTGTTTTTTTTGGTGACAAGAATTTATTCTATGGTGAATTAGGACCCCTCCCCACTTTAAGAGGAGGGGCTCCTGTACAAATGAAATACAAATTTCCTCATAACTCGAGAACTAATCAAGCGAATTGAACCAAATTTGGCATGTGTGTGTTTTTGGAGACAATTTTTTTTTCAATGATGAATTGGGACCCCTCCCCACTTTAGGAGGGGGGGTCCTATACAAACGAAATACAAATTTCCTCATAACTCGAGAACTAATCCAGCAATTGGAACCAAATTTGGCGTGTAGGTGTTTTTGGAGGCAAGAATTTTTTCTGTGATGAATTAGGACCTCTTCCCACATTAGGAGGGGGGGCTCCAATACAAATGAAATACAAATTTCCCCATAACTCGAGAACTAATCAAGCAAATAGAACCAAATTCGGCATGTGGAGGTATTTGGAGGCAAAAATATTTTCTACGGTGAATTAGGATCCTTCCACACTTCAAGAGGGGGGTTTCTACACAAATGAAATACAAATTTCCTCATAATTCGAGAACTAATCAAGCAAATGGAGCCATATTTGGCATGTGGGTGTTTTTGGAGGCAACCATTTTTCCCATGATAAATTAGGACTTCTTACCTTTTTAGGAGGGGGGGGGGCTCCCATTCAAACGAAATACAAATTTGCTCATAACTTTAGAACTAATCAAGCAAATGGAACCAAATTTGGCATGTGAGAGTTTTAGATGGCAGAATTTTTTTTCTGTGGTGTATTACGACCCCTTTCCCTTTTAAGAGGGTGGGCTCCTATACAAATGAAATACAAATTTCCTTATAATTTGAGCACTAATCAAGCAAATGGAACCAAATTTAGCATGTAGGAGATTTTTGAGTCTTGAATTTATTTTATGATAGTTAGAGACCTCTCACCCCTGTGGTAGGGGGATATGGACTCTCATACAATTAAAACAGAAATTTTTGCGAAACTCAAAAACTAATCCAACTCGAGAAATTCGAGACTCTTCCATAAAACATTAATCAATAACAAGACCACAAAAACTATCTATAGTAACACTAGATCATTCAGGACAAGCCGGTCGCGAGTTTTGCCGGTGACCCGCCGTCGGAAGCGCCGCCCACTGGGGGGCTTGCAAAACTCGAGAAGTGACAAAGATCATCCGAGATTCATGATTTATGTACAACACAGGTTAATTTGTGGCAATACGAAGTTTGTCGGGTCAGCTAGTACCCTTATATTTAATACCGTTTGTCAAATTATACAACTAGTTTTTAGGTGTAACCGGTTAACACGCTCATTATGTTTATCTGTTGTCAGAAAAACATGTACTTTTACGAATTTCTGCGGACAAAATTTCTTTTATAGAAAGGTGCGTCCAACTTACAACGCAAATTCGTGAAGTACAAATTAAAAGCTCATTTTTGGTGTTTGTAATGGCAATTCTAAATAATCTATAATTTTAATGTATGCATAGTTCAGTTAGAGAAAATGAGGTTCAAGAGAGTTATGAACTCCGTTCCCACTTACCCCGTATTCACACTTCCTCCGTGGTACTTTAGTTATGTTGAAATATTCGAACTCAAAAATTATTTTGATATCGTCGTGCGGGGTGAGTTTTTTTTCTCAATCTGAATGGAATGGAGGAGCGTCACTCCAAGGAAGATCGATCACTCCTTTACCACAGTATTGCAATACTATGGTAAATAAAATACAAGCAGAATTTAAAAATTTGACACATGTAATTTCAAAAACTTTCGCCAAATGGCTCACAGCTTTAGATAACTTATTTTGCTTCCTTTGTTAAAATTTTCGTTCAGGATCCTGGTATAACCCGAGGGGCAAGACACTGTTGAAAATATATTACTTTTCCCTATGGAAATATTTTTTCAACCTTAATATATTGACCTTTCCCACCCATAATATAACCTAAGGCCTTATAAAGTTACATCTTTTTATACATTTATAGAGCTTTAACAGGGCCTAATATATTATTATATGATAATATTAAGAAGTGTCTTGCCCCTCGGTATAACCTCAGGAAGAGATTCTTTTTTTAGCATTAGAAGGAAATTTAGCAAAATATATCAAATACTGCATACTTCAGGGATCCTAGCAGCACAAACAAACTACATAATATTTTAACCCTTATGTGGACGATGTGATTCTTGGGTACCATTTTTTAAATACGAATATAAATAATCTATACCTATAAAGAAGGATTTCTGCAAGGGGTCGGTCACTCGGCACAGCCGTTTTTATTTTAGGCGACTTGAAACGAGCCGAACTGTGCCGATGCTGTACCGAAAGTGCCGAACTGCAAGATTTGTTAAATTCGTTATAATCTGATAGATCTGGCAACCGTGCGAGATGATTTTGACAACTGACCGTGCTCCCATTTCATATGTAAAATTGAACCGGAGGTGTGTAAAGCCCTATAAATGTTATTTTTATAAGGCTTTAGAGGTGTGCCGCTTGATATCTCTGGAGTGCCGCGGTACAATGTGCTGAGTGTCCGACCCCTTGGATTTCTGTCTGTCTGTCTGTCTGTCCTGTGTTCCTTATAGAATCAAAAACTACTGAACCAATCGGCGTGAAAATTTGCATGTAGAGGTTTTTGGGGCCAGGAAAGGTTTTAGTGATGGTTAGAGACCCCTCCCCCCATTAAGAGGGGGGGCTCCCATACAAATGAAACACAAATTTCTGCATAACTCGAGAACTAATCAAGCAAATAGAACCAAATTTGGCATGTGGGTGTTTTCGGTGACAAGAATTTATTCTAGGGTAATTTGAGACCCCTTCCCTCTTTATAAGGGGAATTATAACTCCTCTCCTCTTTAAAAGGGGGACTTCCATACAAATTTCCTCATATCAAGCAAATGGAACCAAATTTGGCATGTGAAAGTTTTCGAGGGCAAGAAAATTTTCTATGTTGAATTAGGACCCCTCCTCACTTTAAGAGGGGGGGCTCCTGTACAAATGAAATACCAATTTCCTCATAACTCGAGAACTAATCAAGCAAATGGAACCAAATTTGGCAGGTGTGTGTTTGTGGAGACAAAATTTTTTTCTATGATGAATTGGGACCCCTCCCCACTTTAAGTGGGGGGGGGCTCCTATACAAACGAAATACAAATTTCCTTATAACTCGAGAGCTAATCCAGCAAATGGAACCAAATTTGGCATGTAGGTGTTTTTGGAGGCAAGAATTTTTTCTATGATGAATAAGAACCTCTCCCCACTTTAGGAGGGGGGGCTCCTATACAAATGAAATACAAATTTCCTCATAACTCGAGAACTAATCAAGCAAATAGAACCAAATTTGGCATGTGGGTGTTTTCGGTGACAAGAATTTATTCTATGGTAAATTGAGACCCCTCCCTCTTTATAAGGGGAATTGTAACTCCTCTCCCCTTTAAGAGGGGGGGCTTCCATACAAATTTCCTCATAACTCGAGAACTAATCAAGCAAATGGAACCAAATTTGGCATGTGAAGGTTTTCGAGGGCAGGAAAATTTTCTACGGTGAATTAGGACCCCTCCCCACTCTAAGAGGGGGGGCTCCTGTACAAATGAAATACAAATTTCCTCCTAACTCGAGAACTAATCAAGCAAATAGAACAACATTTGGCATGTGGGTGTTTTTTTTGGTGACAAGAATTTATTCTATGGTGAATTGAGACCCCTCCCCTCTTTATAAGAGGAATTATAACTCCTCTCCCCTTTAAGAGGGGGGGCTTCCATACAAATTTCCTCATAACTCGAGAACTAATCAAGCAAATGCAACCAAATTTGGCATGTGAAGGTTTTCGAGAACAAGAAAATTTTCTATGATGAATTAGGACCCCTCCCCACTTTAAGAGGAGGGGCTCCTGTACAAACGAAATACAAATTTCCTCATAACTCGAGAACTAATCAAGCGAATTGAACCAAATTTGGCATATGTGTGTTTTTGGAGACAATTTTTTTTTCAATGATGAATTGGGACCCCTCTCCACTTTAGGAGGGGGGGTCCTATACAAACGAAATACAAATTTCCTCATAACTCGAGAACTAATCCAGCAAATGGAACCAAATTTGGCGTGTAGGTGTTTTTGGAGGCAAGAATTTTTTCTGTGATGAATTAGGACCTCTTCCCACATTAGGAGGGGGGGCTCCAATACAAATGAAATACAAATTTCCCCATAACTCGAGAACTAATCAAGCAAATAGAACCAAATTCGGCATGTGGAGGTTTTTGGAGGCAAAAATATTTTCTACGGTGAATTAGGATCCTTCCACACTTCAAGAGGGGGGGCCTCTACACAAATGAAATACAAATTTCCTCATAATTCGAGAACTAATCAAGCAAATGGAACCATATTTGGCATGTGGGTGTTTTTGGAGGCAACCATTTTTCCCATTATGAATTAGGACTTCTTACCTTTTTAGGTGGGGGGGGGGGCTCCCATTCAAACGAAATACAAATTTGCTCATAACTTTAGAACTAATCAAGCAAATGGAACCAAATTTGGCATGTGAGAGTTTTAGATGGCAGAATTTTTTTTCTGTGGTGTATTACGACCCCTTTCCCTTTTAAGAGGGTGGGCTCCCATACAAATGAAATACAAATTTCCTTATAATTTGAGTACTAATCAAGCAAATGGAACCAAATTTAGCATGTAGGAGATTTTTGAGTCTTGAATCTATTTTATGATAGTTAGAGACCTCTCACCCCTGTGGTAGGGGGATATGGACTCTCATACAAATAAAGCAGAAATTTTTGCGAAACTCAAAAACTAATCCAACTCGAGAAATTCGAGACTCTTCCATAAAACATTAATCAATAACAAGACCACAAAAACTATCTATAGTAACACTAGATCATTCAGGACGAGCCGGTCACGAGTGTTGCCGGTGACCCGCCGTCGGAAGCGCCGCCCACTGGGGGGCTTGCAAAACTCGAGATAGTGACAAAGATCATCCGAGATTCATGATTTATGTACAACACAGGTTAATTTGTGGCAATACGAAGTTTGTCGGGTCAGCTAGTAAAACATAAAACAAAGTATGCAGTAAGAATTTTACAATAAATTTTTTTAGTTATTTATATTTAATATTTTTATAAAAGAAAAATATGTGCCGTTACCATCAAGTATTTGTTCTGTTACTTGCCATTATTACGAAAATAAACACAATAAATTAGCCATTGTATAAATATTTTTTATAGGTATCATACTTTTCCACGAGTCCTGAGCTGAGCAATAAACAGAGGTTTGAATATTTTTCTCGAACAATTCCATCAGACCATTACCAAGTGAAAGCGATAGTTGACATCGTGCGAAAGCTAGGATGGAGTTATATATCAATTATTTATGAAGAGAGTAATTATGGTATCAAGGTAAATGTTGGGACGTTTCACATGCTCTGTCAATATATTAATATTTTTTCTGTAGGCTTTCGAAGAATTGGATGAACTTCTCTCAAAATATGGGATCTGTATTGCCATCAAAGAAAAACTGGTGAAAGATTCTGGTGTAGCTGAAAAAATTGCGTATGATAACATTGTACAAAAATTATTAACAAAACCCAGGGCTAAAGGTAAGAACAGCGGTACTCATTTGATTAATTTTGGGCGATAGTTTAACAGACAAAACGTCGGAGGAATAACAATAATTAAAGTGGTTGATTTCAACCCTAGAACGAAACATCAGTCCCTTTGTCTCAGGGGCTTGCGATGGATTTTGTTATTTTAGGCGGAACGTATACTTCGTGTAAAAAGTGACTTGAGTGTACTTAAAATATCTGTATAGACTTGCCACTGCAACCTCCCCAACTATCTAATGCAGAAATCAGCATTTAGGAGATATTATGAAGGGCTCGTGAACAAATCCATGCTTAAATTATTGTGCACCGAATTGCCTTGATTCTACTGAAATCCGAATGCACGCTTTTCAAGTAAGCTCTTCAAATTTGTGCAATCAAACAAAAAAATCTTAGGCTCACAAAACATTGTTCAAACTTTCTAATTAACGGTCAATTTATTGCTAAGTAACAATCGAGAAATAATTACAATAAGCAAACTACTTTTAGCAACTGTTCATTAGGATATATAAACTATATTTTTAAAAGATACCGCCTGCCGGGGTGACATTGTGCCACGGAAGTGAGTTTGTGCTAAAATCCGAAATAGCTTGTTTGTGAAAATCTAATACTTAGGGATACTTACGGCTCAAACTCAAAATGATTCGAAACACAATATAATTCATATCAGCCCCGGGTAATTCACGAGGTGAGTAGTTTTGTAACTACTACAGGGTCTGAGGAGATAAACTGCTTAGCTTGTCTGCAGCCCTGCACTTGATATCAACGGGATACCATTTCTAGCTTTTCCCAAGACTGTCATTCGCCTTTTACGCGGATATGGAGGGGACAATAGAATGCCGAGCTGATCCCTATCTGAAGAGGGCGTCAGTAAGCTCATTACATCTCCATTCTACAGTATCCAGAATACCCAGAATAATGAGACTTTGCTCTGGCAATTTCCTAAAAGTTGTGCTGCACTTCTAAACTAATTTAAATGTTTGCTCCATAATTGCACGCTGTGATTTCTACAACTTGACTCATTTGAGCGGCTCGTGAGCTTTTCTCATCTGCTTATGTCTGAGGACATAACCAGTTTTAAGTATAAGCCTTTGTAATATTCAACTTTTCAATTAAGTTATCGTCTTGCAGGTGTTATAATCTTTGGATCTGATCAAGAAGTGGCCGAAGTAATGAGAGCGGTGAGGCGTCAAAATGTCACTGGAGTATTTTCATGGATCGGTTCAGATGGGTGGAGTGCTAGAAATTTAGTATCTGATGGAAATGAAGCAGAAGTCGAAGGAACTTTATCCGTGCAGCCACAAGCTAACTCTGTGATCGGGTTTGAGGAATATTTTCTCAACCTTACTGTTGCAAATAATCGCCGAAATCCTTGGTTCGTAGGTAACATCAATTCAACGCGTTTAATATCATGGCATAAGGTAAACTCATTAATTTGTAATATTCGATGTAGAATTTTGGGAAGATCATTTTC
Source organism: Sabethes cyaneus (assembly GCF_943734655.1). Classification (NCBI taxonomy): domain Eukaryota; kingdom Metazoa; phylum Arthropoda; class Insecta; order Diptera; family Culicidae; genus Sabethes; species Sabethes cyaneus. The sequence continues at coordinate 108,138,543 of NC_071354.1, read as the reverse complement.
AATGCAAATATCCTGGCTCACCTTTAACACCATATAACGTAATGTATACCAAAACATGTTCAACAACTGAACAACTGTCAAGACATTCGCTTGATTTCGAGGACCAGCTGCAATTCGTTAGCGATGCGGTAATGTCTTTTGGGTATGCAATTAAGTAAGTAAACTAAACAATATGTCAATGACAGTACTGTGCACACAGTTTTGCAGAGATTAATCAAATAAAAAACTGAGTACAGTAATATTCCCAGGTAACCAATAAGCATTAACATAAGCAGTAAATCAACCGTTGAGGTATTGGCATTTCTGGCGTTTTTAACTACACGTTGTTGCATTAGCTTATTGACTGCACCATAGCTAGGCTGACCAGACGTCCCGGATAATGCGGGACTATCCCGGATTCGGATGACTTGTCCAGGATTATTAAGCGTCCCGGAAATTGTCCCGCATTGATTAATGTTTTAATCGAAACAGTTCCTAAGGATAAAACATAGGAAATTATGTTACATTGCATGAAAAAACCTACTGCAGACACCGCTCGTCAGCCGGTGCACACCCTCTCTAGTCACGGCCCCGGCCAACCGACACCTCGAACTCCTCATCTGACCAATGTCGCTGGTGACTGTTCCCTTCATCTTTAGCTTTCGCTTCATTATCCCCCAGTATTTCAATACTGGACGTACCCGGGGATAATTTGGTGCACTCAGCTATTTTGAGATGAATTGAAGTCCATTGTCCATTGTAGCATGCATGTTGAAACTGCGGTAGCCTATCATGGGATATAATGAAGGGCAAAATCCGCCTGGTAAGGCACGTGTATCTCTGAATTCTTATCCGTCCCGAAACACTGATTTTCACACGGATGCCAATGACACAGATCCCTTGCCAAATCTTGACCTTTTATCACGAACCCATCCCCAAAACCAATCTCGAATTTGCCACAAACCCTACCGCGAGCCGGAGCATGAAGAATTTAACCACTGGCTGGAATCGGCCTTCTCTGAAGCTTATTCATTAACGAGTCAGACACATGCATCGCGTTTCGTCACCACCCGGCCGCGCAGCCCACGAGACCGGATTCTAGCCTTCGTTTATTGTTTGAGGTTTCTGTTAGGCTCCCCACTTGCTCGGTAACGCTTGTAGCCATTCCGAGACGGATTCGCCGTACAGTACAGCGGTCAGCATTCAGTTTTTCGACAAAGCACAATCCGTGATGCTTAGATTAGACTTGGCTTACCGAATGACCCTCAACTGCAGTTGACCACGAATAGTTCAACTCCAGCGTCTGGCCTGCGTCTTACGGACAGCCCTTTGAGTTTCCTTGCACTCCTCAATTACTCACACCACAGCTCTTTTAGGATAATCCGTCAGTACCGGGCCGACGCTGATGGATTCTGCTGGTAACCGCACACAATTACTTTTATTTCTCCTGCTGCGTGATGAATATCTCGAAACCACGTTACCTTTAAACTGCGAAAAAATATACCGAGCAGAACTGTTTACAAATAACACAACTGTACCAAAAGCTAGCATTCACGATCACTGGGAGCGCCGCTATCGCCAAAATGAAGTGCCCAATTTCTTAATGATCCGCTCTTCACTACCGAACCGATTTAGCAAATAAGCCATTCAATATGTCACGCATTCATCAAAAAAATTTTGGTCACTATCAACCATAGCTGTTGTTAGGGTTGATGCGACTTATGCTTATGCTAAATATTTTTTTTACATAAATTGGCACTCTAAATTCTATTAAATTCTTGTCAGTAATCGGCTGCAAATAAGCGTTGTCAGCACAGTTAGTGGGTGAGCAGTAAAATAGCCGTATATATCGCCATTTAAAATGACGTAAATGCTTATCGGCAGGCATTTGAATAGCACTGGTAATGTCTATTGGTTACCTGGATTGTCATCAAATTAATTTTTAATACATGTTGACTATGTCCAACAGAAATATGCATAGAGAGATGTGCAATGGCCAGCCGGGATTATGTGATGATATGAAACCAACAAAAGGAGCGGATCTTTTAAAATATCTTCGGAAAGCCGATTTTGTTGGTTTAAGTGGCGACAGATTTAATTTCGACGCTAACGGTGATGGACCAGCACGCTACAATATCATTCACTTCAAGCAGGTGGAACCAGAAAGATATACATGGATTAAAGTTGGTGAATATTACCAAGGAGAATTACGCCTAAACATGGAAGGTAAATTTGGTCTATTTTTATCGAAGTAATAATATGCAACCAACAAAATTATTAGGTATATTAAAAAAGCTAGTGTTATTCAAGCTCACGTGGCAACAATCAAGAGAAGAATTAGGTATTGTTGGTTATAGAGGAATAGCTTTGCTGGGATCCATTTTTTTATTTTCACAAATTTTCAGTGACTAAATAAAACAACTCTACATATTTTTTATATTTTTCGGTAACATTGAAAAATGGAAAAAAAATTTGGCAATTAATATGCTGTTTGGGTATGCAAAATCTTAACAGAATTGGTGCAATAGTTTTTCACAGACGCTAATCATCGATTTTAAAAATGGTGGTTGTGAGGAACATGCGTTTAATCGGAAACTAGCAGTCATTAACTTTTCATCGGACTTTTCGGAAGCAGTTTTTTAGTCCAAAAGCAGGGTTCTGTTTATAGAAATGTATTCACGGTATTCTTGTTACCGAACACAGCGAATATCCACCTTTTCGCGCGCTTAATGGCAGCTAGTGGGTAAAGTTTTCGACAATGTTTATTTGCTTTTGGGACGTCCGCTGACGTATGCTTGAAAGTTCTACAACAATAATTAAGGCTGGAAATATCAACTTGACGTGAATAAAGTTGCCAAAGGCATGCAAACGTTCTCCGAAAGTTGTACGCACTAGCCGAAATTACGCACGCAAAAAGGTCAATATTTTCATGAACAGAATTTTTGTTTCAAACAAAAAAACTGCTTTTGAAATTTACAGAATCGATGCCGACTAATTTCACCTTAAAGGTTGTTGCGTCTACTACTGGAGGATTTGGAATTTAAATCTTCATGATTATGGATATTTGACTATGAATGACTAAAAATACTGAAAATTTCTGAAATCTGAAATCAGAAAAATGAAAGAATGAAAGAAAAATCAATTTTCTAATCATCTGACCATACCACTATAGACCAAATCAAGGTGACGTCATCTGGCAGATATTGGCGCCCTTGTTTACAAACAGACCGCAGAGTCCAAAAAAGTTTTAGCTGTTTAAACGGCAAGTTGGTTTAAACAGCATTAGGACTAAATTTAAAAGCCATTATGCCTGTAAAATGTTAAAAAACACGCTACATTCGCGATAAACGGAAAGGAAAGTTTTCCAAAATGTAAACAAGGGCGCCAGTATCATCTGTCAATTGACGGTATGATGATTTGGTCTATAGATCATTTTAAGGTGACGTAATTTTGCCGTCAAATGACACCACTTGGTGGTTTGTTTACATGTTTTTTGTCTCATCCAGCGGTTTCGATTTAAGTTTTCGTAAAGGATTACTGTATCAATTGGCTTAAAATGCATATAAAGCGCTTTTTCTTCTTTTTATTGAACATTTTGATCTTTATCTGCCGGGCGAAGATAGAAAACTCAATTCAAACTCTACACCATGTAAACAAACCACCACGTGCTGTCAAAAGAGTGTGGCTAGGTCGTCCGGTGCAATCTATAATGCTTGAAACAGTGGAATCGTTCGTTTGGTTATATATGGTATCGCACTGCGTACAGGTACAGGAATATTTCAGGTGCATTTTTTATTTGATTTTTTATTTTAGAGGCTTTCAATCTGCAGATGGGATACCTCTGAATTTATTAATGCATATATTATGATAAACAACTTTGTCGAATCTGCATTCACGCTTCTCACGCCGATTTCCCTGGTTTAAATCCCGACCCAGCAAAAGCCGCGACGGGCCCAAGCGTTAAATTGACTATACTCAGAAGTGTCAGAAACTATCGTGGTATTACAAACTTGCCCGCTGTCTCGAAATTATTCGAAATAATTGTGAGTGCCGCAAGTACCAGACACTACATTTCCTCGGACCAACACGGTTTCATTGCTGGCCGCTCCGTGACTACAAATCTTCTAGATTTCACTTCTAATTGTATTATCGAAATGGAACGTAAGGCACAAGTGGATGTGATCTATACTGACTTAAAAGCGGCCTTCGACCGCATAAATAATCGAATACTGCTTGACAAAGTCTTACGTCTGGGTGCTACGCAACAGTTTGTCACCTGGTTACGATCATATTTGTGCAATAGAGTTCTGCAAGTGAAACTTGAGTCTAAGCTATCGTCGCCGTTTACAAATAAATTTGGAGTACCTCAAGGTAGTAACTTGGGTCCACTTTTTATTTGTTTTTTGTTTATAAGACTCATCTGACAATGAGTATGTCTTAATGAATATTCTTAATTACAATTACAACCACTAATTTCTAATATTAAGCAAACGGTCACGAAAAACATGTATTGGTACATTAAAGTCGAACATTTCAAACATGTCGTTAAGTTGAAAGTGCATTTTATGTAATTTATGTTATAAGTTTTTTATGTCTGTGATTTTTTTTAATATCCTGTGGATGAAGGGCAAGGCCCATATATCCGGATTCCAATAAACTAAACTAAAACGAAGACACATAATTCGAACAGGTTCATGGGATCCATATAAATGACTCCGTGGTTCCAAATAGAAGAAGTTTCTCTGGCGTAACGGTCGTTCGGGAGCATATAGGGCCAGTTGTTCTAATAACGACGGGCAGTCGATGCGATCCGTCAGTAGTTTAGCAGCAAACACCGCCTGTGCAGTTCGTCGTCTGAGTTCCAGTGGCTGAATGCCAAGAAGTCGGCAGCGATTTTCATACGACGGTAGGTTTAGTGGATCGCGCCCGGAAGATGGCGAAGGGCATAGCGGACGAATTTCTTCTGTACCATCTCGATTCTGCGCGACCAATTTGCGTGAAGTGGACACCAAATGACAGAATTAGTCTCGAGAATTGACCGCACAAGTGAACAGTAAAGCGATTTAAGGCATAGTGGGTCTCGGAACTCATCCGCAATCTTGAGCATGAATCCAAGTTGACGGTTGGCCTTGGAGATAATACTGTCGTAGTGGCTCTTGAATGTTAATCCATTATCCAACAGCACTCCCAAATCTTTAATATGCTGTACGCGGAGGAGTTGGTGGCCGGAAACAGTATAGTCATATTCAATAGGCGCACGTTTTCTATGAAACGAAATCACGTTACACTTCTCTATACTTCGCGTTAAGCAGTTTGCTCCGCACCAGCTCACAACTCTTGCAGTTTCACATAGTCACTTAGGCACGTAATGGTTTTAAAAATTTTAGTATCGTCAGCATAAAATAGTCGACAACTATGTGGAAGCAGCAAAGTAACATCATTTATGAAAAAGAGCAGCGGGTCTAAGTTACTGCCTTGCGGGACTCCAGATTGATTGGAGAAGCAGCTGGAGACAGTGGATCCTATTAAGTTTCGGTTTCTGTCATAAGTTTCTGTTCGGCAGGTAAGATCTGAACCAGCATACGGCATCCGTGGATACACCCAGTCGCTCCATTTTGCTCAGCAGTATTTCATGATCCACTCGATCGAAAGCGGCTTTCAGGTTCAGGTAAATAGCGTCGGTTTGAAAGCTAGAGTCCAAATTTCGCAAACAGTGGGAAACAAACTACATCAGATTTGTGGTCACCGATCTTTTCGGGAAGAATCCATGCTGGTCAGCGTCAATATAGCTTTTACAACAAGCAAACAAAGCGTAATTTACGAGAATTTCAAACAATTTTGAGCAAACGCACAAGGACGTGCGCTGTGCGTGTTTATTATGTTCTTCAACGACGCTGCCTCTGCTCTTGGAACTGGGTGCAGACTGGTTTATGCTGATGATCTTAAAATTTACTTGAGGATTCGATGCATCGAGGATTGTCGTCGTCTTCAGACACTTTTGGACACATTTGTGAACTGATGTAAATCAAACTACTTGACTATCAGCACTGCTAAATGTGAGGTAATGATATTCCATGGTATGAAATCGCCGATCGTATTCGATTATAGAATTGATGATCAGATATTAAAAAGGGTCGATTGTGTTAACGATCTTGGTGTCACATTAGACCCGAAAATGGCGTTTGACCGACATCGTGCGATGATAATTTCAAAAGCAACCCGTCAGCTGGGATTTATCGTCAAAATTGGACAAGATTTCAATGATCCGCATTGGTTTAAAGCACTCTTTTGCGCGTTAGTCCGTCCGATTCTTGAAAACTGTTGTCTAATCTGGACACCGCACCAGCTCTATTGGAACCTTCGAACTGAACGAGTGCAAAGAACGTTTATACGATTGGCCCTACGGAATCTGCCTTGGCGTGATCCAGATAACTTACCTTCATATCCTGACCTGTCGTTTGCTTGGTCTCGATACACTTGAGTGTCAGCGCAAGGTGCAACAGGCGTTGTTCGAGGCTAAACTGCTGAATAGCGAGATTGATTGCCCAAAGTTGCAGTCGCTTCTAAATTTCCACGCATCTCAAAGGACTCGGAGACCCTCGTCACCGCTGACTAACCGATCTTATCGCACTGAATTTGGCCGCAATGAACCAGTGGCATCGTGTATAAAAACTTTCTGGAGGAATATTTTGAAATCGGTGAACCGTTGAATAAGTTCAAGCGTTGGTGACAATATAATTGTCGTAGACTATTATTATTGTTAATAGTAGTTCATTTAGACTTTAAGTCAGATGGGTTGTGAAACAAGAAAACAATACTAGAGTGGCCAGAGCCCGAAAACGCGCGAAATCGAAAGGGATTGCTCGTTAATGTCGAGAGCAGAAAAAACGCGTGTGGTTTTGGTTAACAATTTTCTATACTAACTTTATTAAGGCGAAGGAAGTACAAGATGCCAAATGTAGGTGCGGTGATACAAATTTTTATGTGTATAATTTGTTGGGTATTGGTTGCATAGGCATAACTGCTCGAACCGGGAATCACGTAGAGATACTGCGCGAACATAATCCGCCCACCAAATTCCCTCTGGGAATTTCAGGTTGAAGTCTCATGGGACAAAATTCATCTGCGTCTAATGGTATAACCCTTATCTTACGGATATCACGTCGCATAATGCCACTACAGGTTTTTACGGCTACAACCCTGATCAGTCCATCAAGTCCGGGAAAAAGCTCGATGATTCTTCCCAATGGCCATTGCTTTGGTTTGGAATTATCATCTACCAGAAGAACGAAATCTCCAATCGAAACGTTTACCTATGCTCGCTGCCACCTTTTCATTCGCTGCAGAGAAAGCACATATTCCTTCTGCCATCTGTTTCGGAACTCTTGTGAGAGGCATTGAGTAAACTGCCAACGTGACATGGACGATATTTGGCATTCTAGCATGTTAATTTCTGGAATAGTGGTGAGCGCTCGATCAATAAGCAGATGAGCAGGAGTGAGAGGTTGTGAATCCATCGGGCTATCCGAAATCGGCGTGAGTGGTCTCGAATTCATGGTAGCAGCTACTTGGGCAATCAATGTGGACAACTCTTCGAAGGTGAATATGTAATTGCTAGCTATTTTTGCCAAATATTGCTTGGAAACTTTATTTGCTGACTCCCACAGTCCTCCGTGGTGCGGGGAGCGAGCAGGGATAAATTTCCATTCCACGCCCTTGTTAGTCATGAAGTCGGTTACCGTTTCATTACGCTGCGCCGCATTGAGAAAATTGTACATTTCACGCAGATGCTTGGCTGCTGCGCGAAAGGTCGTTGCATTATGCGAGTACATTTTAGCTGGTAAACCGTAGCGACTATAAAAACGTGTAAATGCCGCTAGGAACGCAGCAGCGGTGAGCTCTGACACAGCTTCCATATGTACTGCCTTTGTGGAGAAGCAAATAAATAGCGCGATGTACCCCTTGCTTTGCTTTGCCCCTCTGGTCCGGCGACTGACAATGTTGACTGGTCCGGCGTAGTCAACGCCAGTAATTGCAAACGGCAGATTCGGTTGAATTCGATCGAACGGCAGCTGACCCATTTGTTGAGCTAACGGTACTGGTTTAGCACGTGCACAAGTCACACATTGACGGTATATCTTTCTAGTTGCACTGGCTCCCCTGAGTACCCAAAACTTTCTGCGGGATACTGCTAACAGTGTTTGTGGACCACAATGATGATGAGTAAGGTGATCATGCATCAAAACCAGCGATGTAAAAATTGAATGACGAGGTAGCAGTATGGGGTGGCGAAGGTCGTAGTTGAGGCCCGATTGTTGTAGCCTTCCGCCCACCCTGAGCTCACCAGTTTGGTCTAGGAATGGCTTGAGTTGGTGCAGGCTACTGCTAGTGCTTACTTCTCCCTTTTGTTCCAGACGCTCTCGTTCTGCATGGAAATATTTCTGCTGAATGTGAAGAATGTAAACTGTTTGAGCGCGTTCAAGTTCGATTGGAAGCAGACGTGTGAGTGATTGATGTTCAGAAGAAAAAACACGATATATGCGAGCTGTTACTCGCAGTAGCATGGTGAGATTTGGATAGTACCTTGCTAGCATTTCATCCAGAAAACGGTTTTCGTAAATAGCGAGGAGAGAGATCGGCATTGCCTTTTGCTCTTTGGCAATGTGCTGTTGTTCCGCGGTGGTTTATGCAGAAACGTTGATCGGCTTAAGATAATCGTGTGTGAAGCTCCAGGGAGGGCCATTCCACCACAGGGTGTTACACTGGATTTGCTCTGGCGAAGCTCTGCGTGAGATGATGTCAGCAGGATTTTGCTCCGAATCGATATGGCTCCAATTTATAGCGGGAAGACAAGTTGTGATCTCTGCTACTCGATTGGCAACAAAGGTTGGTGGGGCTTCACCATTCAGCCATGCCAGTACGACAGTCGAATCTACCCAGGCACGTATCTCATGAAAAGGTTGGTGGATGGCTTTGGACACATTTCTGATCAGTCGTGCGAGTATTACGACCGCACATAGCTCCAAACGAGGTAGCGTTTTTCGCTTGTTCCCAACGGGCGCAATCTTGGATTTTGCTTCATCGTCGACTGCTCGGATATATATGCAGGCGCCCATGGCCTTCTCCGAGGCATCACTGTAGCCGTGCAGGAATATTTTTGATGGTTCGTTCAAGCTGATGACTCGTCTCGGTATCTGAAAGGAGTTAAGAAGAACCAGATTTTGCGCAAAAACTTGCCAAGAATGAATCAACTCACCAGGGGGAGTAGTATACCAGTCCACCTTCAGCTCCCACAATTGCTGCATTATCACCTTTGCTTGGACGATGATTGGTGCTAAAAGACCAAGAGGGTCGAATAGGCTAGCGATGCTGGATAGAATATTGCGCTTTGTGGGCTGAAGGATCTGAGGTAGTTGAATGCTGAACATGAACTCATCGCTGCACGGCTGCCAGTTGATGCCAAGTGTCTTGACGGTACTCGACTCGTTGAGCTCGATGGGAACCTTCATCTCAAGGTCCGCTTCAGGTACACCTTCCAAAGCTTCAATGCTGTTAGAAGTCCACTTACGCAAGTAAAAACCGCCAGTCGAAAAAATATGCGAAAGCTCTCGTCGAAGTTGTTTGGCTTCTTCAATGGTGTCTGCTCCAGTAAGGACATCGTCCACGTAAATGCCCTTAGTCGCCTTCTCTACGGTTGTCGAAAACTGGGTTTGGTGGGATAATAATAGTTGTTGAACACATTTGGTCGCCAGGTATGAGGCACTCTTAGTGCCATATGTAACGGTGTTGAGGCAATATTCCTGAAGTGGATCATTTTTAGACCAGCGCCAAAGAATCCGAATAGAATTTCGATCTTCATCAGAAAGCCGCACCATCCTGTACATTTGTTTCACATCCCCTGCTAATACGATCGATGGAAATCTAAAACGCAATAGAATATCCACCAAAGAGTCTTGAAGCACAGGACCAGTGAGGAGAATGTCATTGAGGGATTTACCACTGCTGGTTTTGGATGAGGCATCAAACACCACCCTACATTTTGTCGTGGTGCTCTCCTGTTTTATGACGCAGTGATGGGGAAGAAAAACGCAGTGTTCCAATGCTGTAGTAGCGAGACTCATATGGTTGAGGTCAATGTACTCCCGCATAAAAGAGTGGTATTGTTCCTTGAGGTGGGGATTTTTTTCTAATTTACGCTCGAGGTGAAAAAATCTCTTCTCTGCGATTTCCCTTGATTCACCGAGAGAAGAGGGGCTCTCAGAGTACGGCAGCCGAACAGTAAATTTTCCGGAGATATCACGAGTGGTGTGTTTTGCGAAATGCTCTTCGCATTTAATCTCTTCGTCATTATAATGTGGTGATGAACTTTTGTATTCTTCGTATTCCCAAAATTTCTGTAGTTGATCAGACAAAGGATCATTAGCGGTTGTGAGTAAGCATGACGACAGAGTGCATTGTGACTGATCACTGCTGTCGTTGTAACCACCAGAAACTACCCAACCAAGTTTAATGTTTTGTAGCACGGGTAAACGACCATCCAAATCAAGTTTAATTGTTCCTGATTCCAGTAGCTGGAAGAAGAGTTTATTGCCGAGTAGCATACTTATCTTTCCCGGGTGGTGAAATTGAGGGTCAGCCAGATTGATCGTTGTAGGAATTGGCCAATTAGATATATTGATTGGCTTAAGCGGTAAGTCAGACGTAATACGTCGCAGAACAATGCACGGCACGACATTTTGGTAGTCTGAGCAGCGTGAGGCGAATGTTACTAGTGCCCCTTATTTGCGCGATTAGAGGAACCAGCAATTCCACCAAACTCGAAATCAACTTCTGATGTTTTTAGACCCAATTTTGCACACAAATCTTCGGTGATGTAACTAGTGTGGGAAGCGCAATCTAGAACCGCTCGGCATGTGTATGGACATCTAAATTTATCGAATACGTTGATGGTGACGGTTAGTAGAAGAACATTCGTATCAGTTAGATCGCTCGTGAAATTAAGTGGGGAAATCAGCGTTTGTGACATTGATGCTGATTCATGTGTGTTGCTTAGGACTGCTACATTACTAGCTTGGGCAGGAATGGCATTCATTTCCAAAGCATCGTGTAAGCGAGTGTGATGTGGCAGCTCACATATTCGACAATTGCCGGACCGGCAAGGCTCGTCGGTGTGTTGTTTAAGGCAGTTTTCACACAGGTTCTGCCTACGAATAAAATGGAGTCGATCACTAGGTTTTGCGTGCAAAAACTTACCACATTGGTACAGATGATGTGGCGATTTCATACAAAAAACGCACACTGTTGTTGGTAACGGTTGTCCGGTGGCAACTAACGCTTTTGGTCCTCGCACGAATGATTTATTGGGCATAGCGTATGTCGGCTTCTTCGGGCGATACACTGTAACAGATTTTAGCGCGCAGCTTTGTGCATCTACGAAACGTAGGAATGCTTCCAAGGTGATTTCTTCATCCTTTAATTCTGACCTTTTACGGCTCCAAAGTTGCTTGGTTTCTGGATCTAGCTTTTCGGTTAGCAAATATAACAACCAAATGTCTCTTCCTTCCTGATTCATGGCCTTCAATGCTCTGACCACTTCATCGGACACGTCGTGTAACGAACGTAGCCCGGCGGCAGATGGGAACGTCATTGATTGTTGGGACAAAAATCGATTAATGTGGTGTTCAGCTATCTCAAGCGGTTTGTTGTATCTTTCTTTCAGCTTATCTAGCGCGGGTCCATAGTTGACATCTGCTATGCGTAGGTGTGATATCAATGCAGCTGCTTCCCCGACAAGATTTGTTTTTAGAAAATAGAGCTTCTGACTATCCTGGAGAGCGGTATTTTTATGCACTGCACTATCGAACAGGTCGAAGAAAGACGGCCATTCTAAGATTTCACCACCGAACGTTGGTAAATTCATACGCGGTAACTTAACGTCCGTATGGGGTGTACTATTCTGCTGGGTGGTAGTAGGTGGATTATTCCCTTTTACTGATGCGTTGAGACCGCTGGAGACAAGGCGCATGAACTCCGCTTGCTGCTCCGTCAATATACGAATGGCGTCGCCATTGTCTTGCGAAACTGCCTCATGGCGCGTAGATGAGAAGTCGAATCTTTTACGCAATTTTAACAAAGAACATTTCAGTGCACAAAAGCTTTCTTCGAACGTCGATTGATGCTCCAGTAACTCCTCCATTTCCTCCTCTTGACAGCACTCCACCATCCGTTTGTGAACAGCCAGGTAAGTTGCCCAAATTTCCAGGAGGTTATCCAGCTCAGTCTGGATGTCGATTTCGTCCAAGTCCGTGTTTCTAACAAGCTGCTGGTAGTTTTGAGACACTCGCTTCAACCGCGCGTCGAGTGACTTTCTTTCCCGTAGTAGCTTGTCCATTGTAGCAGGAAATTTCGATTTTACCGATATGTAGCGCGTTCGGAGGTGCTATTCCAACCTCACTCTGACACTCGTTAGCGAATCGCGGCACGGTGAAAAAGCGGATAATAACGCACCTTTGGGTTACCGTCGGTCCTATCCGGCTCGAAGGACCAATTTATAGAGTGGCCAGAGCCCGAAAACGCGCGAAATCGAAAGGGATTGCTCGTTAATGTCGAGAGCAGAAAAAACGCGTGTGGTTTTGGTTAACAATTTTCTATACTAGCTTTATTAAGGCGAAGGAAGTACAAGATGCCAAATGTAGGTGCGGTGATACAAATTTTTATGTGTATAATTTGTTGGGTATTGGTTGCATAGGCATAACTGCTCGAACCGGGAATCACGTAGAGATACTGCGCGAACAAATACTTAAGCAAAACGAAAATTGTCGAATCTCCCTATAATGGCTAGATCAGGTGAGCCAATCAGTGAATTGGCCCTCTTAATCTAGAATGATCCCGACAGGCGGGGAGAAAAACTCGTTCGTTATCCACGCTGTGTTGCTAACCGGGCCAAGATTAACCTTAGAAATTGTACATTTATTTGAGGTTACATATACGGCTAGCTATTGTAGTTTGCACGATCTTGAAGAGATTAGTTTTTCTGAGCAAAAAAGATGATAAAAGGAAAGACATATTCCCATTCACAGCTGACAAACAATATGTTTCCAGATATTCAATTTGGTATTAAAAACCCAACTGCTCCTGAATCCGTTTGTAGCAGACCATGTGAAAGGGGACAGGCGAAAAAATACGTGGAAGGCGAAGGTTGCTGTTGGCATTGCTTCAACTGTTCGCAGTATCAGGTGAACCAGTTTTTTCTCTAGCGCTTTACAGTATATTAGACGATACCGTCTTATGTATTTATTTATATTGTTCGCAGATTCAAAATCCAACTGATGAAACACATTGTATAAACTGTCCTAGAGGAACTATACCCGATTTATACCATGAAGCATGTCAACATATTCCGGAGGATTATCTAAAGCCAGAATCGCCATATGCAATTGGAGCAATGTCATTCAGTACTTTGGGAATACTCTTGACGCTTTTCGTAGTTGGAGTCTTTTTAAAGTATGATTATCAATCTTATTTCAGGTTCACAAATTTTTATATTTAATTTTTTTTAGAAATAATGACACTCCCGTTGTGCGTGCATCAGGAAGAGAACTGAGCTATGTACTTCTCAGTGGCATTCTCCTATGTTACGGCGTCACCTACGCATTGGTATTTAAACCAAATGATATAGTTTGTGGCGTTCAGCGGTAAGTACCGGTACCTATGTTATAACTCCCTCTTTAAATATCCATTTTGCAGTTTCTGGTCGGGATTCTCGTTCACCGTAATATACGCTGCACTTCTCACCAAAACTAATAGAATAGCTCGGATATTCAATGCGAGTACTAAGTCGGCAAAGCGTCCTTCATTTATTAGTCCCCACTCACAGCTTGTTATATGTGGGATCCTGATATCTTTTCAGGTAAAACCATAGTCAACTATAGTCAACATTAGTTACTCATACTTAATTAATAGTACAATATTTTATATTATTCATAGATTCTTATTAACGCAGTATGGATGGTTGTGTCACCAGCGCATGCAATGCATCATTATCCCACTAGAGAGGATAATCTACTCGTTTGCAATTCCTATACTGATGCATCCTACATGATTGCTTTTTTTTATCCAATATTTCTGATCATTGTATGTACTGTTTATGCTGTTCTTACGCGTAAGACTCCAGAGGCTTTCAACGAATCTAAGTATATAGGTGGGTTTTTCAATATAATCGAATTACAATATCAAGCAGCGCGTTGATATTGAAGTAGGTATATGTAATTATATGTTTATGTTTGTAAAAAGGCATAAGTGCAAGCGAAATACGAATGTTTAAAAAAAAATATTATTTATGCTGAGCCAAAAAACGCTATTTTGACTTCGATTTTAATGTCGGTCGGTTTTTGAAATTTTTAGACATAGACCATTTCTAGCTCAAAGTGCTGCAAAAGAGCAATTTTAGACCCGACTATTTTTGAAAGAAATACAATTTTGCTGACATGTTGCTTACAATGCAAGGCTTCATTTTCCACCAAACTTAATTTTCGAAGTAACTACACTTAATTGACATTTTGTGACTTTTAACATTGTTTAGCAAAGTTTTTTCATTTAGTGAAATTTTTTCCTGAGAATACACTCAATTTCCAACTTTTCATTTGACGTCTTTTCATAAAATCAGTAGTTTTCAAGATATGATTTTTTGAAACAAAAAATCATTTCTAAATACGCCCTTTTGAAAAATTACTCATGATGAAAAAATTAAGTTTAGTGGATATTGAATCCTTGAAACATATCAGTAAAATTTCATTTTAATCAAAAATAGTCGAGTCAAATCGTTTTGCTCGTTGAGCTGGAAATGCTCCATAGCAACCGTACTTTTTGTGTAATCTGCTAGTAAGGAAGATCTCTGCGAAACAGTCGAATTTGGAAGTCTCACACTAAATTGGAACCATACCAAAGGCTGCAAAGATCTAATAGCCGGCCATGTTACTTTCGAGTCTCGACTTGGAGGCATCCATTTAGACCTGTAGCAAAGAACAGAAGTGGAAGTCCGAACGATTCGACGATCAAAATTGGTAAGTCTTTTTTGTTTTTATTTTTCTTTGAGGTTTTCGCGGTTTTCGGATAGAAGCGAATAACAGCAATTTAAGCAGAACGCTCGCTTCTTGTCGCATAGCAGCTTTCACATGCTTTCGTGTGCATTCGTAAGCGTTCGGGTGTTTTCGTGGAAAAAAGTGACGCACCACCGCCAGGTTCGCTAGTATCTGTAGAAAGTAGCTTGTACCGTGTACGTGTACGTGTTTGGATTTTAACTTCCACTTCTGTTCTGTCCCATGGGATCATTGTACCAGCTTGTTTTAACAAGATTTCAGATTATGATCTGGCAGGACATTTAAGGATCCCTAAGAATTTCAAGCTAAAGTCAGATGTTATTACAATAGAAATTGGATGGAGCCTCCTCCTCTCCCTTTCCTATACACCTCTTGGAACCATCGTTAGGTGTTATTTCGGGAGTGAAGGGGGAAGGTTTGGGAGTATGGTGAGCCAGGTTTGCGTCCAGGTTCTATTATGTTCTATACCGATGGCCGAGCGTATTCTGCCCCAACCGTCTTCGAGGTTTGAAGCACCTAACTCCTCGGAAGAAGGCAGTGCCTCATTCAGTATTCGCGCGTAGTTCTCGGTAGCTTGCGGGTTATCTACCTGCCTGATGTTCGCCCGAGGAGGGCGGCTTCGACGTGTCCGGTATACGGTGGACAGTTCTGAGCGCACATGTACTGCTACGAGGTAATGGTCAGAAACAATATCCGCACCCCGTCGGGAGCGTACGTTCGTGATGTTAGGGAAAAACCGGCCCTCTATGAGAACGTGGTCAATTTGGTTCATTGTACGTTGGTCAGGTGATCTCCAGGTGGCATTCCTTGCGCGGGAAAAAGGTGCTTCGGATCCAGGCCTCGGGAAGCTGCGAAGTTTATACATCATTGGCCGTTATCGTTCGTATCGGTGTGCAAGCTATGGGCTCCTACCACCAGTCTATACATTTGTTCCCTACCGACCTGGGCGTTCATATCCCCGATGACGATCTTGAAGTCCCGTGACGAGCAGCTGTCGTACGTTGCCTCCAGCCTCGCGTAGAACGCTTCTTTCTCATCGTCGGGTCTACCTCCGTGCGGGCAGTGCACGTTAATGATACTATAATTGAAGAAACGGCCCTTTATCCTCAATACACACAATCTCTCTTTGATCGCCTTCCACTCTATCACGCGATCCTGAATTCCGCCGAACACTACAAAACCCGTTCCCAGTTCGTTGGTAGTGCCACCGCTCTAGTAAAACTTGGTCTTTCCACCACGGATCTTCCATACCTTCTCTCCTTTGCGACAGATTTCCTGCAGAGCTACGGTGCCGAGTTTACGGGGTTCAAGCTGTCCAATCAGCACCCGCTCGCAACCTGCGAAATTTAGCGATCTGCAGTTCCAAGTACCGAGTCTCCATTCGTCGTCCTTGTTCCGTCGCCTAGGTCGATGCCGAATATTCCGTTCCGAATTTGCTTAAATTTTGTAAGTGTGATTTAATTTAGGTGTTTAGCCGTACTGGGGCAACACTACCGAGTCTCGCGATGGGGCTGCCATCTTATGGTGCCGAGACAGACTCATAACAATGTCTGCAAGTAGCACAATTATTTAAAGCTTTGCTCGTTTTTGTCGAACAATCATCGACTTAATCACTTTTTATCGATATACTGACAGCATATAAATAAAGATAGGTAAACTACTAATAAATGAACGAATAAAAAATTGTAAAATGATAAATATCTCAACATAATAGTAATGTGACTTTTTTGCAAATTTGCAGGTTTTACCATGTACACGACGTGCGTGATATGGCTAGCGTTCATTCCATTATATTTTGGAACAGGAAACAATGTTCAACTTCGCATTACATCGATGTCGGTTACGATAAGTTTATCGGCAACAGTTACACTGGCTTGCTTGTTTTCACCTAAGGTATGTGGTAAACCGGTTGGCAGTTTTATCATTCTTTAATTTCTGTTTTTCGAATGTTGTAGCTGTACATTATTCTAATCCGACCAGAGCGCAACATAAGGCAAAGCATGATGCCTATTCGATACAGTACCATAAACAAAACGACAGGGTCAGCGCAATCATCGATGATGGCAGCTGTTATTGTTACAGCGGCAACTTGCAATGAAAATGAAAAGGTGATAAAAAATGTTTCAAACGAAAACATTGCCGCTAGTTATTAGACGCTAATAATAAAACTTACTTTAGGAACAAAACAGGGCGCGTATTCACTGAAACGAAGAACGAAGAAAATAATTTTATTCCGTGCGATCATGTACCAAATAAAACTTGTTGAAATACATACAAATGGAATTTCTTTATAGATATAGCAATTTCACTACGATCGATTAAATTACCATTTTTCATTATAATACTATTTTATAAATATTTTTGACCTTATTTACATTTTTGAGTTGTTTGATTATAAAAACGCATCAATGTACAACAATGACTCCAAACATAATGTTAACAAGGGCACCAACTTTTTAATTATTTTGGCATATCCAGATGGGAATCTCTGCCGGATACTTTTAACAGTCAATAATTTATAGACGCACAATCATTAATTGAACCATCGTTTAGGAATTCGCCATTAGAGACCAGGACATCCAAGAGTTCTTCTGCATTAGTAGCATTACTTGTGAACGGAAAGAACGAGTTTACGGCTGGCATTCTGCTCCCATGCATTTCAGTTTCATCGTTTGATTTAACGTTGCTGTCTCCACTTCCTAGACCTGCCGCCAGAAGTATGTTTTCACTGGATGCTGATATTTGCCCAGTTTGAAGCACTTTTTGGAGTTTGTTTATATTATTTATCACCGATCTATTAAAAAGATCAATTTGTGGTTGACCGCCATTTCTTATTTCTAAGTAAGGCATCCAACGGTAGTAGCACTGGTGCCAAATTTCAATATCCCTCAAAGTACACTGAGGCTCTAGGAAACATCTCTGTAACATAAAACAAACACTGAGCATACAAAATAAATATTCCAAAAATACAATCATTTACCTCTTGCGTGATGGCTGCTGTGCTCCCATACGTTGTAGGCAATTCTCCTCTGGTACTATTTTTTATCAAGTTATTGGTCTCTTTTAAGTCTTCAATACAAGGAAGCCGGTAAGCCGAAGGGGGTAGCCTTAACTTCCGCTCGCATGGGTTTTCCACATCTGATTTCTTATACAAAGGATTTGTAAAAAGTGCAATGTCCTTATCGCTAAATTGTTCACCCCAGTCCCAAGCTGGACGTAAAATAACGCGATCATTTAGTCTTGCCATTTGACGATCTGTTTCACAGTTAAACTGGAACGTATCGAAAATAGGAAGAAACACGCAATCCCACACGCTTGTTAGAAAAGTTTCGGAAAATTCAAATTCTTCCGGAAATTGTTGCAACAGTTGCCATACACAGTCCAAAAAAAGTAAGAACAAAGGACTTCGCTCTGTTGAACTCGGGCTGCACACATGACCAATCCGGTCACAGAATGGATGGCCCAGATTAACCCATTCTTTCTGAATCAATGTTTGAAAGCCATTGATTGTTCGAAAGCTGTTATCTAGTAACAGTTGCACTACGCTAGAAATAACACTACACATATCACGACCATTAATCTCTTGTAATACGACAGTAGATCCACTCAGCAACATTTTGGCAGCCCCTAACGATTGTTTCAGACAAACTGACACATACAATAACCAGTATGTTTTATCCAGCAGCGTGTGAAACCGGGAGTCTTGTGCCTAATCGGGAAAAAATTGATCAATAATTAACCTCAAAAAACTGCACATATTACCATAAACTCGTGATCATTTTCCGGAATGCATAATTTTCGCAGTTTGTGGTAACTTATATTGACTTCTTGGATACTTGGTAGTAGTTTAGAAAGCTCCATCAGATGTGGAGGTTTTTTCATTGGGTCACACTTTCGAACGTGCTCCAGCATTGTGTTTTCTACAGTAAAACTAGCTATATCTGCACATAACTCGGCCATTCGCACCAGTGCTGCATTGCCTATGCTCCAGACCTAAAATAATAGCGAAGATACATATTTTATTACCAAAATAATATATAGAAAATAGAAAATAATATATAGAAAACAGTTTTTTTCTTAAGACAAATGATATGCTCACGAAAATGTGTGATTGTGTTCTGACAGACGTAAAAAATTAAGTGTGTGAAGAGTCTTATTGTACCTTGCAGCAATTTTACGAGTCCTACGCAAATTCGTTTTTTAATAATAATTATCCTGTTCTTACTAAATACACTGAAACTATGCTTGTCAAGCAAAAAAGGTGCACTGGGGAGGCAATAACGAAAACCTGATGGTTTAAATTGCAAACATGTGTGGCAAACGCAGAAAATAACCCCGCTAATAATTTTCGCGTAGGACTCTAAATAGGTGGAAACTCCGCAATATGAACATAATTATTAATTTGAGCATGAAAACTACTTTTGAAATACCAGAAATCAATGACGCACGTTTTGAACTTAAGACATTTATACCATCACTAGAGCCTCTATTGTGATCTTTCATTTTTATCCTATGTTGTGTTAAAAAGTAAAAGTAAACAAAATATTAGTAAAATATTGGCGCTACGTCCTGTGTTGCCTTGTGTAAGTAGCAAGTGCCTGTACGGTACGGTGTCGCGGTTAGAAAAATCAATTATTCTTGATCTCGTTATAAATATTTCCTTGTATTTTTTGGTGATGCTTTGAACCTTTAGGAAGTCGTTATTCACTTTTGCATTGCCTTTGTCTCTGCCGACAACAAGGTAAGAAGATTCTACGACGCATTCAAGCGTGAAATGGGATTAAGTTTATCCTCAAGAAGACGTTCAAATCAAAAAGCATACAACGCTCTACAAAGCTAACGATGTTCAGAACGTTATTCCGACCTGTTGTAGTCGATTGTATGACATTTGCCCGAAAACCACTTGCCAGAAAATTATTTGCCAGAAATTTTTTGTCAGAATGAACCAGTTCCCAGAAAACCCTTCCCCAGAACGAACCATTTCCCAGAAAACCATTCCCCAGAATGAACCATTTCTCAGAAAAACATTCCCCAGAATGGACCATTTCCCAGAAAATTATACTCTGTCTCCCAGGAAACTTCACCAGAATGGACCATACCCCAAAATACATGTATTTGCATGAGCTTACGAGAAATTTGAATCAATGAAGCGTTTTATTGGTTCTTGACTCTTTTTTTTGTATGTCAGAAGGGCATTGGGTTAAAAGGCCATTGCGACAGTCTTAATGATCGTCTTTTATGGCAGGCCCCGATTGCTGTACACAGTTTACGTACCGCTCATAGCCATTGAGGCTGGCAAAGGGTGAACATGTGCATTCCATAACATCTGTTCATTAACTCCTATTCCTACCTCCACGAGGTGCCGGCTGGGGTACGCAACTTCGGTTGTCATATGCTAACAGGAAAGGGGGCACAGTGGCTCCCGCCCACATTAAGATGGCAGCCCCATCAGCGGGATAAGGACCTTAGGTTAACAGCCTACTGTACCAGAACACACAAAAAGTTAATGAAAATGAAAGAAGAAATCTCTCCGGATTATTGGCAACGACCTTTAGCATGAAAACACGGACACGAATCGGAACATGGAATATACTGACCCTTGCCCAGCAGGGCAAGCTGGCTCAACTTGCAAGGGAAGCTAGCCGCCTGAAGCTTGAAATCCTGGGGCTGAGCGAGGTCCGCTGGCCGGGTACTGGCGAACACAGGACATCATCCGGGCAAGTCTTGCTCTACTCTGGCATACGAGGTGAAAATGCTACTCGAGAAAGAGGAGTTGGATTCCTACTGAGCCCAGGGGCACATGCGGCCCTGATGAAGTGGGAACCAATAAATGAGCGAATAATCGTTGCCAGATTTAGAACACGGGTTAGGAACCTTACGGCAATCCAGTGCTATGCGCCAACAGATGCTGCCGACCTGCAGGAGAAAGAGAGCTTTTACAGCCAGCTGAACAGCGTGGTTGAGAAAATCCCGAAGGGGGACATCCAAATTCACATGGGCGACTTCAACGCGAAGATTGACTAAAACAACGCGGACCTTGAACGCGTCATGGGACGCCATGGCCTAGGAGAGATGAGCGAAAACGGGGAGCTGTTTACAGAATTCTGTGGTAATAACGACATGGTCATTGGTGGATCGCTCTTCCCCCATAGACCAGTACATAAAGTCACGTGGGTTTCCCGCGACGGCCGAACAGAAAACCAAATCGACCACATCTGCATCAGCCGGAAATGGAGAAGGAGCCTTCTTGATGTACGCAACAAACGCAGCGCTGACATTGCATCCGACCATCATCTTGTTATCGCTGAGATACGTCTGCGCGTCGCACGTGTCCAACGACGGGAGGAGAAAGTTGAGTGCCGCTACGACGTCTGGAGAATCCTGAGGTGAAAAGGGCCTTTGTTGAACAACTTGAATCTCGAGCCTCGGAGTTGCCATCTGGTGGAACCGTCGAAGAGCAATGGACCGGCATCAAGAACGCCTTCATCACGACCAGTGATGAAACCCTCGGCAAAGCGCGCAGTGGGCGGAGGGAGTGGATTTCGGATGAAACTTGGAGGAAGATCGACGAGCGGAGAGAGGCGAAAGCCGGCATTGAGCGAGCGCGGACCAGATCGGCTAAGACAGCTGCCCGTCAACGATACGCCGAACTGGAGAGGGCTGTTAAACGTGCTTGTAGGCGGGATAAGAGAGCCTGGACTAACTCCCTAGCCGAACAAGGAGAAACCGCCGCCGCCAATGGTGATATCCGTTTGTTGTACGATATTTCTCGCCGCCTTAGTGGTGCCAGGATGAATACAAAGATGCCGCTAAAGGACAGAGCTGGTCAGCTATTGACTGACCGTACAGAACAGCTTAAGCGATGGACTGAACATTTTGAACAACTCTTCCGAGTTTCAAATGTCAGAGACCAACAAAACCAGCAGCGTACGACGCCTACAGTTCGTCGAATAAATCGCGTGAACTCGGAGGCGCCATCGCTGGATGAAATTGTAGCTGCCATCAAGAGTATGAAATCCAATAGAGCGCCAGGGATAGATCGTATTTCAGCCGAAATGCTCAAAGCTGACCCATCTTTGTCAGCACAGATGATGCATCAGCTTTTCAGCAACATTTGGGAAACCGCAACTTTTCCGGTGGACTGGATGCAGGGCATATTGGTCAAAGTCCCTAAGAAAGGAGACCTAACGGAATGCGGTAACTGGCGTGGCATCACGTTGCTCTGTATTACTCTCAAAGTACTCTGTAAGGTAATCCTCAACCGGATTCAGGAGAAGATCGACGCTACTCTCCGGCGGCAGCAAGCTGGATTCCGTGCTGGCCGATCATGTGTAGACCATATCACAACGCTCCGCATTATATTGGAGCAGATCAACGAATTCCAGGACTCTCTTCTGCTGGTGTTCGTTGACTTCGAAAAGGCGTTCGACCGACTCAATCACGAAAACATCTGGGGCGCACTTAGGCGTAGAGGAGTTCCAGATAAGCTAGTCCATCTCATCGAGGCTCAGTACGAGGCGTTCTCGTGCAAGGTTTTGCACGACGGCGTCTTGTCCGACCCCATAAGGGTTACTGCTGGCGTGAGACAGGGCTGCATTTTATCACCGCTTCTGTTTCTCATCGTTATGGATGAGATATTAGTTGGAGCAATTGACAGTAGACCAAATCGAGGATTGCCTTGGAATCCTCTAACGATGGAGCAGCTAAATGACCTCGACCTAGCCGACGACATTGTCTTGCTCGCACAACGCCGAAACGATATGCAGAGCAAGTTAGACGACCTCTCCGAGAGCTCCCAGGCAGCAGGTCTCACAGTCAATGTAGCGAAAACTAAGTCTATGGTAGTGAACACTGACAATTCAACCAACTTTACAGTAGCGGGACAACAAGTTAAGCAGGTAGCCGTCTTTCAATATCTTGGTAGCCAAACAACGCCCGATGGTGGTACCAAGACTGATATAGCCACACGGATCAGGAAGGCCAGGGGTGCCTTTGCAGGTCTGCGAAACATTTGGCGCTCAAACCAGATCACTCTACGTACGAAAACCCGAATCTTTAATTCAAA
The DNA here is from genome assembly GCF_943734655.1 of Sabethes cyaneus. NCBI lineage: Eukaryota > Metazoa > Arthropoda > Insecta > Diptera > Culicidae > Sabethes > Sabethes cyaneus. The sequence goes on along the minus strand of NC_071354.1, from coordinate 108,115,401 downwards.
CGTTAAATCCGTACTGCTGTATGCCTGCGAAACGTGGTGCGTCTCAGCGGAGACAACGCAAAAACTGCAGGTATTCATTAACCGGTGCCTGCGATATATTATTCGTGCCTGGTGGCCTGATAATTGGATATCCAATGAGGAACTCCATCGTCGGTGTCATCAACGGCCGATAGCCACAGAAATTCGTGAGCGTAGGTGGAAGTGGATCGGACACACCTTGAGGAAAGGAGCGAACGAGGTTTGCAGAGCAGCACTCGACTGGAATCCACAAGGACAGCGTAGAAGAGAAAGACCCAGAGGCTCATGGCGACGGAGCTTAGCCAACGACATCCGGGCTGTAGACGAGAACCTGTCCTGGCGACAGGTAAAAGCCATGGCGGGTAACCGTCAGCAGTGGAGATCTCTGATTTCATCCCTTTGTTCTGCCGGACCGGCGGACATGGACACATAAGTAAGTCATAGCCATTGATGGAGTTGAGCGGGATAGTTGTAATCCTGTGCCCCAATTTGGTACTACATGGTTTATAAAGCCAATGACCGTTTTGGGATTAAGGCTCCATACGTGATATGGTATGGAGTAAGAAGGAAACTTCCGAAGAAGAGTACATTGTTTCCGCAAGTTCCTTTAGTTTTACTGTGAACATGCGGAAACAAGACGTGTGATGTATTACTGAAATGTCAAAAATGCCGTTCAAATGTTACGAACATGTCCGCCATTATGGCTCGTAAAAAGCTGGATACTGGATACATCAGGTGTATGATAAATACTTGAAACAAAAATGTTTCTTGCTGTCTTGTGTTTCCCTAAAATCAGCTTGTAGTAATTTGAGTTTAACTATTACTGTTCGGAAACTGCGACAGCATGTTCGGCCTACTTATTGAGTATATGCAGTCCTTACTCGCTATCGCTCGTTCGGACTCAACTAAGGGATAGCCCCTACTAGTCAGTAAACCTAGGAAAATGCTTGCACCTAAATTGAGGTGATCTCTGCGGGGGGGGCTGCCCCCCCGCAGTGGCCGGCGCTTCCGACGACGGGTCGCCGGCGAACACTCGCGGCCTACGGCCGTCTCGCCCTAAATTATCTAGGAAACACTTGCTACTAAGACGGTAAATAACTCACACCTTGTAATGAGCATAACTTATTTGCATTTAAGGGAAAGAAAAAAGGATTTGTAGTGCAAGTAATATATTCACCTTTATTCATGTTTACGACCGTATCCTGCATTCGTACGAATAGTTTTTTCGAACGAATCGGGAAGCAATATTCTCATATTCGAATGAGCAAAAGAAAGGGGCGTTCGAACGTTCGAATTGATTCGAACGAAAACAAGAATAAGAATCGGCTTAACTTTCGAACGAATGTCATTCGAACGAAAACAAGAATAAGGCTGATTTTCTTTTATGTATGGCCACGTAAAATCCAATGTCCCGCTAACCAATGCAAATAAATACCATAATAAACCATATACCATAAGCAGCAGATTTTGAGAAATGCTTTTTTCTTTCCTTCGTTATCCCATATCCTGCTTAAACGCAAAAGATTAACCTTGAATTGTTTTTATGACGATCAATGTTAACCTTAAGAATATTCGAAATTCGACTGTGTGAAAGAGTTACTGGATCGATACAAGAACAGAATAGATGTTGTTGTTTTATGTGAGACGTGGTTAAAATCAGACCGAACTCAGTTATTTAGCCTCTACGGGTTCAGGGGTGTATTCTCGTGCCGTAATGATTCTCACGGAGGTCTTGCCATGTTTGTCAGAAATGACTTGAGCGCTGATGTATGTATAAATAGAACATTTGATGGCTTTCACCATATTCATTGCCGAATATCTTCACATGGAAAACAAATAGATATCCATGCACTTCATCGCCCGCCAGCATTTGAGGCCAGGCGATTTTTAAATGAAATCGAAGACATTTTATCGTGTATTAAAAAAGGTCACAGCTCTGTTATAGTTGGTGATATGAACATCCCAATTAATCTATCGTCTAATAATATTGTTCGAGAATATACACGTCTGCTTGCTTCATTTAATACACACGTAACGAACACTAATGTCACCCGACCTGCGAGTGGGAATATCCTCGACCATGTTGTGTGTAGCGATTCGCTTGCAGATGTAGTCAGTAACGAAACAATTCATAATGATCTAAGCGATCACTGTTCGATCCTCTCCTCATTTTGCTTCTCCCGTATTATATCCAACCAACACCTGCAGAAGAATATTATCAACCATCAAAGCTTGAATGAAATGTTTCGGTCATCCATGAGCAATCTACCTGAATCAATGACACCAAATCAAAGATTGTCTTATGTTTTGGACAGCTATAAACAATGTTTAAATCGTTGCACTAAAACAGTAACAATTCAGGCTAAAATCAAAGGGCAGTGTCCCAGGATGACACTAGACTTGTGGAGACTAATTCGTATCAAAGAGAACATGCTTGCAAAAATGAGCCGAAATCCAGCTGATAATAGAGTGGCACAGTTGGTAGCACATGTATCCACGTTATTGAACAAGAAAAAAGCAGATTGTAAAAGAGAATACTATCGTAGATTATTGGGAGGCCAAAATCAAAAGAAAGCTTGGAAATTCATCAATGGAATCCTAGGGAAACAGCAAGGCAGCAATGATCAGATTGTACTTGATAAAAATGATACAAGTCTTATTTGTCAAGCATTTAACGAGTTTTTCTGTAACATTGGTAAAAATTTAGCCTCTGGAATCAATAGTGACCGCAATATACAAAAATTTGCCACCTTGGTAACTCAGCAAAGGTCTATGTTTTTTAACCCAACTACAACGAACGAAGTTATACTACTGATAAGCAAAATGGATTCGAAGAAAGCAGGTGGTCCAGATAGAATTCCGGTAACATTCGTTAAGCAGCATCACGACATTTTCGCCCGGTTGTTAGTAGAAGTCTTTAATGAGATGATCTCTACTGGAGTGTATCCTGAGTGCCTCAAAACAGCCCGGGTTGTTCCTGTTTTTAAATCTGGTGATTCGAAGGAGCTTTCTAACTATCGCCCGATCTCTACCTTATCCGTGCTTGATAAATTGATTGAGAAACTTATGGTAACGAGGATTACAAGCTATGCCAATCATCTTCACTTGTTTTACGCTCACCAGTATGGCTTTCGGCAGGGTTCCAATACCCTATCGGCATCTTGTGAACTTGTGGACGATATTTATGATTCCCTTGATAAGAGAAAACTAGTAGGGGCTTTGTTTATTGATCTTAAAAAAGCGTTTGATACGATAGATCATGAACTTCTTGTAAAAAAGTTGGAATATTACGGAATTAGAGGAGTTGCGAATTCATTGATCCGTAGCTACTTAGCTGATCGAAAACAATACGTGACTATTGGCAACCATGACAGTCAGCTTCGTCCAATAACGACTGGTGTACCACAAGGCAGTAATTTGGGCCCAGTACTATTTTTGCTGTTCATAAACGACATCTGCAAACTCAAACTGCATGGGAAAATTCGACTTTTTGCCGATGATACCTCCGTATTTTACCAAGGTGATAACTGCGAGTTGATTCAACAACAGATTAAGCAGGACATTCATATTCTGATCGAATATTTCAACTCAAATGTACTATCATTGAACTTGACAAAAACAAAATACATGCTGATCCGCTCACCTCGACGACGTGTTACTGCACACCCACTAATTGCAATTTGTAATCATACCATTGAAGAGGTTAATCAGTATCAATTTCTGGGCTTAACACTGGATAGTACAATGAGTTGGTCCGGCCACATTGCATCACTAAAAGTGAAGCTTAGTTCACTGTGCGGAGTTTTAGGGAAAATATCCACTTTTGTGCCTACATTCTGGTTAAAAAGGCTATATTTTTCATTAGTGCATTCTAGACTACAATACCTGGTCGCAAATTGGGGTCTTGCAAGCAGAGCTAACTTACATGAACTGCAGGTGTTACAGAACCGCTGTCTTAAAGTGGTTTATCGAAAGCCCCAGTTGTACTCCTCATCCTTGCTGTACTCTGATCTGAAAGATCCAGTTCTGCCAATATTAGCACTGCACGAACTGCAAGTATTAGTTCAAATGCGTAAAATTGCGACCGATTCTATGCTGCATCACAACATGACTCTATTAAGAATTCAACAACACCGAGTTACACGTCAAATGGGAAACTTTCAACTAGCCAGGCCCTACACAGAATTCGGCAGGAAGAAGTTTAGCTTCAAAGGATGCAGCTTATACAATGCTCTACCAGAAACATACAAGATGTCTTCCAGTTTAAAAAGCTTTAAAGCATGCGTAAGAAAAGGCATGAAGCAAAGGATCTCTCAATATCTTTGTTAATTGTGAGAACTCCACTCATACTTGTTTGTATTTTTCTTCTCGTCTCTCACCGCCCTACCGCCTAGGTACCCGCCCCCTGCAATCCGCCACCCAACGCCACCACCACCAAACACCGCTGCTACCCAACGCCACCACCGCCAAACACCGCCGCCACCCAACGCAGCAGTCATCAGCCACACACTGCCGAACATCAATGCAATCTGCCAATACCACTCGTATTATTATTATTATTGTTATTATCAGTTAGAATAAGTCGTGATCGTGATTCGTGAATGAATATAAGGCACTTCCTTAAAAGAGCACATGGCTCACTGGAATGTGTCAATGTAAATTATACGCATGAAAAGATGAGCAGGTTTTGCGCCCGTTGGAGGAAATGCTTGAAAGGAGTTATACTCCACTGGGCTTTTCCCTGCTCCATAAAACAAGTAAATAAATTAAATTAAATTAAATTAAATATATTCTTATTAATGTATGATATTATTCGAGAAAAGTTTTCAGGAAAAATATAATTTCGGAAAAGAAAATATCGGGAAAACGGGGCAAAGAGATGGCACAGTCTATTCGGGAGGGTTGTACTACGCGTAACGCTGCTATGTAGACAGTAGGATCGTTACACTAGATCCGTAATTATCCTGTACCCCAATTACCGATTGCGGAATCTGTCGATAAGGAACGGTCAAGTCTTATAAAGTTTGTAAACTAAGGCTTTGCTTTGTACTACGCGTAAAGGTTTTTTGGGAAAATAGTATACTCTGGAAAATAGAAAATCGTTTTCGAGGAAAAGTCGTACGACTCTTCTGCAGATTGATATATTCCGCAAGATGATTTTCACCAAAATGCAAAAAGTGGTTCCATTAATTAAATTTTCGGAGAATAATCTATTCTGGGGAATGGTTTTTTGGCGAATGGTACATTCTGGGAAAAATCTTTCTGGGGAATAGTACATTCTGGGAAATGGTACTTTCTGGGGAATGGTTTTCGGGCGAATTGCATTCTGGCAAAAAAGTTCTGGGGGATGGTTTTCGGGCAAATGTCATACAACCGTTGTAGATTGTATAACAATTCCCGGAAAACTATTCCCCAGAAAATAAAACGCCGAAGCTTTTTTCCTAGAAAACCAAACCCCGGAAAGCACCAATAACCAGAAACCCATTGACCAGAAAGCATTAATCCGCAGAAAATTAATATCTAGAAAGTACTAATTGCCAGAATACTATTCTCCAGAAGAAACTAATCGCCAGAATAATTATATATTCCTGAAGACGAAATCCGCGAAATAACAGTTACCGTAAGCGCGCCTCATTTAGTTGGAATGAATAACATCTTGACTCTAATGAAGACCCCCAATGAAGGCAGTGTTCGGTTGAATGAAGCTAAGTACAATCCTTTTTAATTCGGAATTTTCCGGATTAGTGAGATCCGAACTATCAAATCGTCGGATTATTGGGTGTCGGACTAGCGGTATACTGTAGAGTAATACGGGTTATTGGATTTAACTGTTACAGTTGGAAAATTTAAACAGTATGTCATAGAAACCTCCCAGTTGGCTTCGAGGTATGACGCTGGCCTAAAAAGCCAGTCATCGAATGTTCGAATCTCGACTGGGAGAGGCTGTTAGAGTCAATAGGATCGTAGCAACTGGCCCTGCAATTGTCCTGCCCTCTAACAGCTGGCTGCGAAGTCTGTCGTTTAAAAAACAGAAGGTCAAGTTTCGATAACGAAAGCACCTAGGCTTTACTTTGTCATAGAAACCATTCACAACTTTCGGCGTGCTCAGTTGTTGGGTAATTATATGCTGTCCTTACTCGCTACCGCTCGTTCGGACTCAACTAAGGGATAACTCCTACTAGTCAGTAAACCTAGAAAAACGCATGCACCTAAATAGAGGTGATTTCTGCGGGGGGGCCGCCCCCCCGCAGTGGCCGGCGCTTCCGACGGCGGGTCGCCGGCAAACACTCGCGGCCTACGGCCGTCTCGCCCTGAATCATAGGAAACGTTTGCTACTAAAATAGGTGCCACATCTTGTAACGAGCGTAACCCATTCGCGAAAAAAAAGAAGTGTAATTTACTTACTTGTTACGGATTACTCGTTAAATATTTTTCTGGATATTGGTTCTTTCTTGTCAATAGCTTTCTGGTAAATAGTACTTTCTGGGAATCGGTTTTCTGGAATTTAATACTTTCTGGGAATTGGTTTTCTGGAATTTAGTACTTTCTGGGCATTGGTTTTCTGGAGAGTGATTCTTTCTGGGGAATATCCTTCGGTATTTTATTTTCTGGGGTTTAGTTTTCTAGAGAAAGTAGGACAACCGATCTAACTATCTCTGTTAAACCTGTTTGAACAGGCAGAGTCACATTAATTTCACTGTGCTAACTTTTTCAAAGTGTTGCAATATGAAAAATAGAGAATCTCACAGACAATTCGATCCATTTGATGCTAATATACATATATAGAATAAATCCAACTTACCCAAATAGCTGATCTGCAATTACGAAAACTTTTCGATATATTGAAATATTCAAAATCTGACATATGCTTTGGGACAACATAGTGCATGGGTAACGTACTATCGATATCTAGTTTGTCTTTAGAAAACACTCTCCATCCAGCATCGGCTCCACAACGTTTAATTTCATTTAACCAGTCATTTTGTTTATTGAACATACATACTGAGCGTATTGAGTTATAATACTTTTCTCTAAAATAACAATTTTGAGTATCTGGGTAATATAAAAAGAAATGCTTACTTATAGTTGTACAGAAACAGGAGATTGTGTTTAGCGGGAAACGCAAATTTTACTAAAGCATCTGCAATGTACTTTCCTTTACCGATTCCAGCCTTTCTAAAACCGAATGTGAGCATTCGAAAATTCTGTAAAAATGTAATAAAACACGCCGTATTGTTATTTGAGATTAGAATACTGGTGGAGTGGTGGAAGAATTACTTTGCACACAATAGTGATAATCTCGATTTTGCTACTGTTTTTAACTTGGGGGCTAACCATCCGTTTTTTCTTATCCGTAACTTGGTATATTTTATCAATGTTGGATAATGACACATCATATTTTCCAAGGAACGCGTTCTTCTGGTAAGCTGAAACCTGTAACATATGAAATATACCTATAAATACTTTCATATTTCGATTAACAAATAGCTTGATTGACGGTTTTTGAGCGCTACTAAAAACTATAAAGCAAAACAAAATTTAGCACATGTATTATAGGTTGGTTGTCTACATTGCCACTACTCTCATTATAGTCCCATTTTCGATAGAGTTTTCTTTTACATAAATGGGACTGTTATGTATGCAGCGGTAGTACATGTCTATTTTTAAATTGTTCATTTCTCGATAATGATCTTCGAGAGCTTTATTATCTCCGATAAGTACCGTGAGCTGCCCTAATTCCGTACAATTGGTCAAAAGGTTGCGGTTTCCTGGCGGCACACGCAGAATATTTTCGAAAAAAAAATGTTTGAACGTATACTCTTCCAAACATTCAAACAATGTTGAAGGAAATGTGCATGTTTTGTTGTGAGATTTCTGACTTTAATACCAGGTGCACGGAATTAGGGGCCAAATTAGCCGCACGGAATTAGGGCACCTCACGGTAAACCTAGAGGGAAGTCTGAGGAATTCGCGTTAAAGGAGTTACGGTGTTGCAACCTTTAAAACGTATAGAATTTAAGTAAAGCGAAGTTAGGAATTTGTTAAACAGTGCTGCAAGAGGCAATACAAATGCATAGATATGCACTCATACGCCATGTGGGAAGTTCATGAATGTCAAAGAGATCGTGGAACTTCGTCAAGACCAATTATTAGTGAAGAATCATTTTTAGCACCGCAAAATTCACTAAAATGGCCATAACTTTTTTATCTTTCAATATTTTTTCACCAAATTTGGGAATTTCGCCGAAAATATTTTCTATTTTCATAATATCTATAGATAATGGCCATATGCCATATGGTCCCGGAGTTATTCCGGAGTTCCTTGGGGGACCGAGATATGGCTTTTTTAGATAAAGTTGCCAAATATCTAAAATTTGTTTGAAATCTGTTGATTTTTGTAAACATATCATCGACTGTGGACATATCAGTTACTTTGCCGCAGTTATGAGCCATGGTGCACGCCACCCGGATCCGGGAGGACACTATAAATCCGGAACCGGTTCCCGTCACGGGACGTTTCAGCATCAGTAAAGCATGTCGTGTCGCATATCAAAAAACATCAGCATTCGACAAAATAGCGATTGGCGATCAGGCCATATGGCCGTCTCCAGGTCCTGGACAAGTTCCTCCGAAATCCGTTCCGTGCTTGAATCAGAAAAGAAACCTTCCCCGGACCCGGAACCGGTCATACGGCCTCTAAGAGACATGAGATGATCACCTCAGATGAGATGTAAATAGAGGTAATAAAGCCGGTATTTTTTGTGTTTTATCTTAAAAAGCTAAAGTGTCCGAGCATAGACGACTTCCCCCTAATCTGTTAAAAACTTACTGTTATATAAGTCAAAATGCAAATAATGTTTTAGCATGTAAAAGGGAAATTATGTTATTCGAAACATAAATGTCAAACGAAGATTTCGTGTTCGAAGTATGGAATAAAGTGGATCACTTTATAAACGATGATCGTGGTGATCGTCGAAAGTAGACGTTGTTCCTGTTATTATACGCCTAGTGAAGAATCCTTTACTTACCTGCTCATTTTCACTTTCAGGACACAAGAATGAAAGACGAAAATTGGTTATGATAAGAGCCCCTTCTTTTTCATCGATATACTTGCTATCTTTAATGCAGTATGTTGTATACATGCACACATTGTTGACTCTGGCCGCTTCGATTTCACCTGAAATATATAAAAAGAGTAAGTAGGCAAATCAATTGGATTATCACGTTCCTGTAAAAATTATATAAGACTAGAAGCAAATATTTGATCAAAATCAGTGACGTTCTTGACCAATATATACCTATTTTTTTTATTAATTTTGGACACGTTACATCGGCGATGCATTCGTGTCTGTACTAAGTGTAAAAAGATATTATATTTATTTTCAAGTTATATCACAGTTGGTTATATACTTTGCATTCTTTTAAATAATCAATCACTTTTTCTTCGGTACCGGTTTCGTTGCAGTGCCTTTTGTAGTGATAGTTGGTCGATACTCCTATGAAAATGGATTTCTGTCTGTCTGTCCGTATGTTCCTTATAGAATCGAAAACTACTGAACCGATCGGCGTGAAAATTTGCATGTAGGGGTTTTTGGGGCCAGGGAAGGTTCTCATGATGGGTAGATACCCCTGTCCCCCCCTAAGAGGCGAGGCTCCCATACAAATCTATACTTATAAAAATGGATTTCTGTCTGTCTGCCCATATGTTCTTCATAGAATCAAAAACTACTAAACCGATCGGCGTGAAAATTTGCATGCAAGGATTTTTGGGATCGAGGAAGGTTCTTATGATGGTTAGAGACCCCTCCCCCCACTAAGCGGGGGAGGTGGGGCTCCTATAAAAATGAAATACAAATTTCCTCTTAACTCGAGAACTAATCAAGCAACTAGAACCAAATTTGGCATGTGAAGGTTTTTGGAGTCAAGAAATTTTTTGTGGTAAATTAGGACCCCTCCCCACTTTAGGTTCTTTAGGTTGTTTTCTACTTTACTGTGAGGAAAAATTTCAAATTTTTATATTAAACTACCCATGCTTTCACAGTTACGTAACTGCCAAAATGAAGGTTGAGCTCATCAGAAACTTGCAACACAGTTTAATTTGTGGCAATACGAAGTTTGTCGGGTCAACTAGCTACAATATAAATAAAAATACGCCATTTATTTGCTATCAACATTATTAAAATCGAGCGATTCAAAATATCAGGATTTAAAATTAAATGGATACGAAATCTTACATCTCAGCATGACCCATTGGAAAGAAAAAAGAAAGGAACTAAAGACTCGCGACCATGAACCGAGTTAGACGGAAGAACTATGTTATGCAGACCTCGTTCTACAACGTCAGACCAACTAAGTAAATAACAGAAAACCGGTTATAGGAATGGAATCCGTTTTGTCCCTATCGTATTTTGATTTTTATGAAGATGCAGTTAACAAAATAACTAACGACTAATTAACTGTAATCGCAGCAGTACTTACCTAGAAGCAATCTCAATGCCAAATGATCAGAAGTAACTTTATCGATTAGATCCTGTAAGCAAACAAATTTCTTAAAATTTTTGAAATAATAATTAGTTTTTTTTTTTGTTTTGTATGTAATACATATATGAGTAAGCATGAACATTTTTTCCAATCAATTCTACTAGGTACTATGAAATTTACAAAATATCTACTCCACGAATGCTTCGAGCATAAAATATTCACAAAATACAGTAAAAGAAATTTAAGGTTTTTAAAATTTGCTTTAACTTTATGCGTCGTATTTTTGTTCGTGATTTCCGCTAAAGCTACATGAAATCACAGGTCTGCATCATAAAAACTGCATAAAATTTTTCGATTGATTCTTATAGATTTTTGTTTACTGAATTCTGAAAAAATAATAAAAATTATCCCTCACGTCCAGTTGTCTTGTAAGTAAATAAGTAATTATTAATGTAAACTCTTCCATGTTTTGCAAGAAAATATAGAAATTATTACTTTCAAGCTGAGTTGTTGGGCTCGTAAACGCTCACTTACGCTTATTCGACGCTATTGCAATATATGAATTCGGTGAAATTCATGTATTAAATAGTTGTAGAGCTGAATGCAATTTACTATCTTTCTGAATAGACTATTGTTTTTTTTTGTATATATGCTATAACAAGGTTTTAAGGTCTTACCTAGCATAAATGTTAAAAATATTGCAGTACTCAACTCAGAAAGATTGTAGATTACATTCAGCTCTACAAATGTTATATACATGACTTTTACATATTTTGCTTCTATGAGACAATGCAGTTCAATGAGCGAACTAAACGCAACAACCTTATTTTGAAAAGAAAAAACAATTTGGATATGAAGTAATTTGCGGTTTCGTCACTAACCAGAATGACATTAGCTACGACTCGTTTATGTAGGAGTGACAGGGGAGCAAAGAATGGAGGAGAGGATCTGGGAGTTTGATATTTGTTGTTTTTGATATTATTCCTACTGCAAACAGCCTCAGCGAGGGCCCCAGCTAATGTCAAAAAATCTTTATTTGTGTGCGTGGTGGAATACTTCATTGTATAAAATAAAATATTCCTGTCCAGTTAGTATTTTTCTGTGTTATTACGTATAAGGTAAAAATTTGCAAAAATAATAAAAAAAACATGTTTGGGTTTTTTATAACGGATTTTTTTTTATTTTAATGTGGCTTTAACCATTGGTCATCCACCAAATTACGGGTCAGCGGTATTGATTTTTCCACTGATTTTGTGATTATTCATATAAAAAGTATATTTTGAAAAAAAAGCTAGACATTTATGACTACATAAAACAGCCAGAAGTTTTTGTTCAGTTAAATAAAATCCAATACGACCATAAAAACTATTTGTTTCAGTTTCCGGCTATGACTCTTTTATGTACAACATCTTAGAGCTATAGAAACTCAAAGGACTAATACAAAGATTGAACATCTTCGCAAACACTGGCCAATGGAATGTATCCGCAGTTTTCGAAATTCTGAACAGACATATATATTTTCCATAAGATCGTAAGATTCGGGCTTAACTAGTAGTTACAAATAAGCGACAAAAAAACAATCAACAATCGAAAACAAAAATTAGACGAAAACTGGTTCTATAAGAATTAGATACAAAAAGAAATCGTCAACACTGACTTTATTTGTAGAATTGTTTGAGGAAAGTTTTTTGGATCAATTCTTGAGCAATTGTTTGTTAAGAGCTTCATGTTTTATGAATTTGGAGGCCTGTAACTGCCTATAATCGCATATCAGTCCCATATGCATTTTCATCGTTTTTGAGTTAAATATCAGATTCTCTCTTTTTTTGCTTTACTATCCATTAAGAATACTAAAAAACTGTTTTTATTTCAAAAAGCCTGAAAAAAATATGAAGACAAATTGTCCCGTAACCATGAAAAAATATTTATCATTCAAGAAACGACTAAATAGGAACTCTTCACAGTGATTACAAACACAAATCACAAGGCGTGCTGAATTATTTCCATTCAATTTAAATAATATGGGATTAGTTTTTCCTCATAAAAAACTAAAATATCGCTTGGTTATGAGAAAAACTGAACCACTTCACCTCGTTTGTTTATGGAAAAAGCCTGAATTGTGTATTTCAACCCAAAAGTTGAATTTAGCAAAAGGTGTTTCTGGACAAAATATCATAAACGAGCGAGACTTTAAATATAGATATTCAATTTCTCTAGTTTTTATCAATTTAAATCATAAATAGTTCCTAGTTCTAGTGTTTACCAGCTGATGTTAAACAGATTTATTAGAAACTGTAAATCTAAAATATGGCCCAGTTTAACCAGGTATAGCTATAGATACTGCTATATTCAATTGAAGTTCTATTTTCTATTGTGCAATTGTTTTTGGATGCAATTCCTAGCTGCTCATTGACATTATGAGCAAGGCGAAAATGCCAAGCGTTTAGAAAATAAACTCTCTATGTATGTCAATTAAAGTATTCAACTTATTTGAATACCCGGATTGTTGAAATCAGAAAGTTATACAACAAACAAGTTTACCTCCTTCACGTAACTGGTAAAATTTTCTCTCTGTTTGTGTCTGAGATCATTCATTTCGCTGACGAACTGTTACGCAGAAACATTCAAAATAAATATCTTCAATTTCTGAAAACGAAATAAAAAACACCGTATATTTCTAAATGTTTTAAACCTTATTTTAGAACTCACAAGACACTAAGCAAAGCATATATACTTCATAAAAAATAAATTAACGTCACACTAAAATGGATAATAACAGAGATGTGCATATTCGAGGGCAATTATAAATTACGTAATATTTTTAAGATCTTGGTTAAATATTACGTAACAAAAATGCCAGTTTGGTAAGTTTCCACCCACAGACCTCATACCTCTACCCAGGTAACCAATAAGCATTAAAATAAGCAGTAAATCAGTCGTTTATTAGCATCCCTGGCGTTTTTTACTGCAGGTTGTTGTTTATCAGCTTTTTGACTGCATAACTGTTGTAAATTGGCATCTACAATTCTATTTAAATTCTTCTTGTTGGTAACTAGCTGCAAATAAGCATTGTTAGCACTATCCATCACCTTTCCACGAGCGATAATGGCGGATATTGAGCACAAGTGGGCATAATCTATTGACATTCATTGGAGGAGCATCGAGTTCGCCCTGACGGAGTTACTATGGATACATTAATGATTGTTTGTTGTTCGAATGTAAAAATGTAAACATTGTTCAATGTTGCAGATCAGCTAAAGAGGAATATAATTGAATGGACAACAAGTTTTATGGATTGTGGCTTTGCAGTTTTCACAAATTTCAGGGAGAATGTGCAAATACGCAACGGAAAGTTTCTTATCAAGTCGAGACGTTAATGTCGAGCGTTAATGTGTAATGTTTCGAATGTTTAATTCGCACGATTGTGAAAAAGTATTCTGAGCCAGTGCCTTCAGTAAATTATGGCCGCACGCCGCAAACCACTATAAAAGTTTAAATCCGTTTAGTTATGTTTCACTTCAGCTGATCTGCAAAATTAAACAATGTTTACATTTTTACACTCGAACAGCAAACAATCATGAATGTATCCATAGTAACTCCGTCAGGGCGAACTCGACGCTCCTCCATTGAATGTCAAAAGATTGTGCCCACTTGTGCTCAATATCCGCCATTATCGCTCGTGGAAAGCTGGATAAGAGGGTTAGCAGTAAAGTAGCCGCATATTTTGCCAAAATAGCATTTAAGTAGCATTTAAGGCAACTTGGCTTGCTTTTAAATTGCATTGGAAATGCTTATTGGTTACCTGGGTAGGCAAGTAGAGGCGCTAGTGTGCCCATTGTATTCCTGGGAAATCATCTTCAGCCAGCAGCCAGCACTTTCTGAGCTACAAGTGTCAAAAGTATGTTTACGTTTACCAAAAACAGCTGTTCGGTGTCGGTGTTTGCGGAATAGTGTGAATCGTCTAAACGGATTCCTTTTATGCAAACACTCGACCGTGCTTAAATTTAATTTCTATCTATTTCGAAATCGCTGAGGGTGCCGGGAGCAGCTGCTGGTGTTGGAATAAGTACAGTCTTTGCCGCCCGCAGAGTTACCGGCTATCACGCCGAAATAGGTCGCTAAAGCAGCTGTTGAGGACGAATAGACTGGGCGCACTGCCCAGCCCCTGTCGATAAGTGTGAGTCGCTGAGTAAATGCGATGAGTCGATCTTCGATCTTGATCGAGTGAAAAAGAGGAAACCCATGTAAACGTCAGAAATAAAAACAATCGAATTAAGTAGGCTGTTGAACGGCTAGTGAGTCTATAAAATATTTAGCGAGCTATTTAGTGCGGTTTATTAAATAATCAGTGGATAAAAACTTAATCTAGATAGATATTTATCAATTTGTAAATACTACACACGTAAGTTAAAACAGAAAATTGATTATTCTAGTTAAAACAATTCTAAATCTAAACAGGCTTACAAAAGACAAAATACAAAAGATTGGTTTCCGTAGTCGAACAAAGGATTACAAGATTGAACATTGTCACGATTAAAAAACCTATAAAACTGTAAGTAATCTATCTAAAATCTAAATATCTAAAATATCTTACTTGCTAAAACTTAAATGTAACAAACACTTACACACTATTTACAAAATTAAAATAGGCATTTATAGTGTCAATTATAAAAGGAGTGGATCCGTCTGCAAGAGGAATCGGATTGAATACTATAATTGTAAGTGGATTCTCAGTTGATTAAAAAGTGTTTAAAACTTATTCTAAATAAAAATATTACAGTTTTGATCAGCTTTAAAAGAGAGATTGCAAGGACTTATAAATTTTCAGTTCCGAACATTATCAAAAAATTATAACCTCAAAAGATGGAATCCGCCAAGGAATGTATGTTCTGCGATGCTCCGAATTTCGCATGCGACATGGTACAGTGTGATACATGTGAACTTTGGGCTCACTATTCCTGCGCTGGAGTGACGGAAGCGGTGAAGGATCACGACTGGAATTGTAGAAACTGCACTAAGGAGTTGCAAGTTCCGAAAGTGAAGAAACCGTCGGAGGATCGGTACAAGAATCGAACATGTCGTTGGAAGTTATGCTGAAAAACTTGGAGATAGAACAACGTGCTAAGGAAAGGCAGTTGGAAGAGGAAATGATCTTGCAGGAGAGAAAGATGGAATTAGAGAGAGCGTTGAAGGAAAAGCGGAGGCAGAAAGAAAAGGAACTTCGTGAAAAGCAGCTGGCACAAGAGCGGGAGATGAAGCAACGTCAGCTGAAGGAAGAGCGAAAGATGTACGAGGAACAACTGGCGGAAGAAGCGGCTTTTTTGGAGGAACGTAGGAAGATGCGGGAAGAGTTCCAGAAGGCGAAGAAAAACGTCGTCAGGCAGTATTCAAAAGAAGACGAAGCCTTTGGTGATGCGCGAAAAGAAGAAAAGGATATGCCTTTCGATAAGAAGGTGGAGTTCTGGTTGAATAAACAAGGAGAAAGTTCGAAGCCAGTTACAAGGAAAAGTTCAAGTGCAGGAGAAAAGTCGTCGAAGGCCGCAGCCAAGAAAGTGCGGCAAGAAGAAGATGAGAAGGAAGAAGTAGAAGTAGAAGACGAATACGACGAAGAAGAAAGCGAAGAAGATGAAGAAGGAGACGATGAAGAAGAAAGCGAAGATGAGGAATTACTACGTAATGTGCGTGTCGCCAAGCGAGATAGGACGGGGAAATGTCAGAGTAAGCGGATCGAAATGATAGAGCGAATGCACAAGCAGGGAAGTGTCCGACAGTCAACGAAATTGACAGCGGAGCATATAGCCGCTAGGCAGGCAATCTCGAAACAATTGCCTGTGTTTAAAGGCGAACCGGAAGTCTGGCCAATTTTTATTAGCAGCTGCGAGTTCACGACGGAGGCCTGCGGTTTTTCTAATCTCGACAACCTCAAACGGTTACAGGATTGTCTGCAGGGGAACGCACTAGAAGCTGTAAGAAGCAGGTTGGTTCTTCCGGATTCGGTCCCGGATGTCATCGAAGATCTTCGGCGTCTTTTTGGCAAGCCTGAAAAACTCCTAAAAACATTACTCGCTAAAGTTCGTAACTCGCAAGCTCCCAGAGCTGACCGGTTGGAAACATTTATCCAATTCGGGCTCACCGTGAAGCAACTGTGTGACCACTTGGAAGCTGCAAAGCTAAGGGAACACCTCCACAATCCAATGCTGGTCCAAGAGTTGATAGAGAAACTTCCTGCGAACTATAAGTTGGACTGGGTACGCTTTAAGAGAGGGAAAAAAGGCGCGCCTCTCCGAATGTTCACTAATTTTATGAACGACATCGTGTCCGACGTTTCGGAGGTATCGGAGTTCCCGGTTCTAGATTCAAAGGAGTCTCCATCGCCATCTTCGTTCAATAGAGTTCAACAAAAGAGGAAAGAGTTCGTCAATGTCCATAATACCGATCCCAACATAGTCGACGACTCTCCAGCAGCGAGGGGACCCAAACCGTGTTGGGTCTGCAAAAGAACCGACCATAAACTAAGGTTCTGTGACGACTTCAAACAGATGCAAGTGGCTGATCGATTGAAGGTGGTGGAACGAAATAAACTGTGTGCTCTCTGTATGAACAACCACGGGAAAAGTCGCTGCAATTTCAAAGTCCGATGCAACGTTGGAGGTTGCCAAGGCGAACATCATCCGTTGCTGCACCGCGTGGAAGAAGCTGTTCAGTTGTCCAAGGTGGAATGCAATGCGTATGGCCAAAAGCGACAGACCATAATTTTCCGAATGGTTCCAGTTACCGTTTACTTCGGAAATCGCGCGCTGGATACACTAGCTTTCCTCGATCAAGGCTCTTCCACCACACTCGTAGAGGAGTCGGTCGCAAAGCAGTTAGACGCCAAGGGCTTCGCTGAGCCGCTGGTGGTAACGTGGACCGGAAACGTTAAGCGGTACGAGAATACATCCCAGAGAATGGATCTAATGCTATCGGCTAAGGGATCGAAGCAAATGCTGTCATTGATGAATGTGCGCACTGTAGCGGAGTTGAAGCTGCCGAAACAAAGCCTGCAACGCCAAGAAATGGCCGCTCGCTATCCGCACCTTCGAAATGTGCCTGTGTCAAGCTACGATTACACCGAACCTGGAATAATCATACACACTTAAACGATTCGGTAAAATTTACCGAAATTTAAACAGCTGAACGTTCGGTAAAATTTTTTATTGCACCAAACATTACTAATGATCTGTAAACGTCGATTGGCACCATCGAAATTTTTACCGAACGTTCAGCTGTTTAGATTTCGGTAAAATTTTACCGAATTCGGTGCTTTTTGTTAAGTGTGTAGGCTTAGATAACCTACATGTATTCACTCCTCTTGAATCGCGCGTGGGTCAGTGCGGAGAGCCGATCGCAGTGCGGTCGAAACTGGGATGGATGGTATACGGACCAGAGCGCCACGCACCGACGGCTGAGACTCGTTTGAATTTCCACGCATTTGATCCGATCTCAAACGAAGGCCTTCACGATCTACTCCGTGAGCAGTACGTTTTAGACGACACCAATGCCGCTTCCGCAGGGCTGCTTGAGTCGACGGAGAATCAGCGAGCACGGAAAATCCTTCAAGCTACTACAGTAAAAGTAGGTGACCGATTTGAAACGGGACTGCTGTGGCGTGACGACGTGCGACGATTTCCTGATAGTTATCCCATGGCCGTTCGGAGAATGAAAGCGTTAGAGAAGAAGCTAGATAAAGATCCAGAACTACACCGAAATGTGCATCAGCAAATACGTGATTACGTTATCAAGGGCTACGCGCATAAAGCGACGGCTGAGGAGCTAGCGGAACCGAATCGAGCGAAGGTATGGTATCTTCCGCTGAACGTTGTGCTAAATCCACGAAAACCGGGGAAGGTACGTCTAGTTTGGGACGCGGCGTCAACCGTGAACGGAGTGTCGCTGAACAGTGAGCTGTTGTCAGGACCTGATATGCTGCAATCTCTCCCAACGGTGATCAATCGTTTTCGAGAACGACGCATTGCTTTCGGCGGCGATATACAGGAGATGTATCACCAGATTCGAATCCGATCCGAAGACAAGCCGGCCCAGAGGTTCCTCTTTCGTGCGTGCCCAACTGACGAGCCCGAGGTGTACGTAATGGACGTCGCTACTTTCGGGTCTACCTGCTCTCCGTGTTCAGCTCAATTCATCAAGAACCTGAACGCGTCTGAGTTTGCGGAGGAGTTTCCTGAAGCTGCGGCGGCGGTAGTAAACAATCACTACGTAGATGATTACTACGACAGCGCTGACTCTGTGGAGCAGGCTACCAAGATGGCCAGGGATGTAAAATACATCCACTCTCGCGGCGGGTTCTACATTAGGAATTGGGTATCAAACTCGCCGGAGTTCCTGCAAAACATTGGTGAGTCGTCTCAAAAACCCATTCACTTCAATCGGGATAAAGATACGATGGTCGAACGTGTGCTGGGGATTATTTGGGATCCAACTGAAGACGTTTTTCGCTTTTCTACCGCCGTGCGGGATGAATATCAGCCTGTAATCCAGGGAATCGAAAGGCCAACGAAGCGTATAGTATTGAGCTGCGTGATGTCCATGTTCGATCCGCAAGGTCTTCTTTCGCCATTCACTATGTTCGGAAGCAGGCTTGTTATTTCCTCACTCATTGTGCGAAAAGTGCAACTTTTTTTGTTCAACACAATGAGCAGAACTGCTTTCAGAAATGAGAAATAAATCCACACAATGAGAAACAAACTAAACACAATGAGAAAAACTGACGCACAGAAAAACTTCTTAATGCGCTCTTTAAATGAGCAACTTTCGGTTTTGCTCCCGGTCCTCTCGGTAGCTACAGCAGTAAACGTGGAAACAAAACAACCGGTGCGCGAACAGCAACTATAGACTCAGAGGCGTCAAGACAATCAAAAGTCGTTAAATTTTGAATCTTAGCGGAGAATTGCCTTTGTTTATAATGGGACTTCCCTGTTGGTGCGCGTCAAGAAGCAAATGTATGGGAATTCAAATGTTGCCATATCTAAATAACATTTTCCGCACTGTTGCCGTTGTGACATGCCTAACCATATGATGCAGTTGCGTTCACGAGCAGCCAAACTCAACTGAATATACTAAATGTAAGAATCATGATTCAACTGCATTTATGGATTAATATTTTTCTGATGGCAATGACCGCTACTGACAATCGTCGTTTTTTCTCAACGCACTACCCATGTTAAAACTACCCGTAGTTGTCATACGTCAGCACATCGCATCAACGTGTTCAAAGTGTATTAACATTCTCCTCAATGAGTAGCACAGTGTGCGGTTGCTCATACAACTGCGTTCAGTAAGAAAGAGCACAGTTAAAATGAAACGGAGCAGAATAAATCGCGTTGAAGACTGAGCACAGTTTGAATTTTTCTCTTCTCTTTTTTTCTTCTGAGGAGGTGCCATCCCTGTTCGGAAGGATGCTGATTCAGGATTTGTGGAGGACTGGTTGCGATTGGGACGATCCAGTGGACGATACGTCATTTGAAAAATGGATGCGATGGACGAAAGTACTACCTCAAATTGCCGCAATCAAGGTGCCACGTAGTTACTTCGGGGATGCCAAGTTCGACGACATCGAGAACGTTCAGCTCCACATCCTAACGGACGCAAGCAAGGGAGCCTACGGTTGTGTCGCCTACCTTCGAGCGAGAGTGAACGGTGAAGTAAGGTGTGTTCTAGTGGCAAGCCGGGTGAAAGTAGCACCCCTGAAACCGACCTCCGTTCCGCGACTGGAGTTGCAAGCAGCTGTTCTGGGTGCGAGACTGGCAGCAGTGGTGCGGAAGAATCATTCCTTCAACATAAGTCGACAGTTCTTCTGGACGGACTCGACCACTGTGCTTTCATGGATCAAGTCGGATCAGCGGCGTTATAAAGAGTACGTCGGTCTGCGCATCGGGGAGATCCTGACCTTTAGTAGGCTTCCGGAGTGGCATTGGATCCCCACAAAGTTAAACGTGGCGGATCAACTAACAAAATGGACACGAGATCCAGAAATGAGCTCCGCCGACATCTGGTTTAACGGCCCGGAGTTCATGTACAACGCAGAAGAAGACTGGCCGAAGCAGAAAATACCGCAAGCGTCAACGAAGGAAGAGTTGCGGGCGCATCTTCTAATTCACGATGTGGCACTCCCAGCTGCCGTGATTGATATCCAGCGAGTGTCAAAATGGACGGTGTTAGTTCGTACGGTAGCGACAGTATTCCGTTTTCTATCAAACTGTAGAAGAAAGGTGAAGGGATTGCCGCTAGAGACGTTGAGAGCCACACCGGGGCAGGCGAAGATGTTGAAGGCGGAAACGTATCCAGTTGTGAGAGTTTCGTTGCAGCAGTGTGAGTTCGAGAAAGCGGAACGAATACTGATGAAGATGGCGCAGGCCGAGGCGTACGGTGCAGAAATAAAGATTCTCCTGAAGAATAGGGAACTACCAGCAGACAAATGGCTACAGGTCGAAAAATCTAGCTTGCTGTACAAGCTAACTCCGCTTATCGACGACCAAGGAATCATTCGCTCAGAAGGTCGTTCGGAACGAGCCGAGTTTCTGCTGTTCGATCTTCGTTTCCCTATCATCCTGCCGAGGGAACATGGTGTTACGGCGAAAATAGTGCAGCATTTCCACGAAAGATTCGGACATGGCTACCGTGAAACGGTGAAAATAGAGCTTCGTCAACGCTTCCTGATCCCGAAAGTCGGCGCAATTATCGCAGATGCTGCGAGATCGTGCATATGGTGCAAGGTGAACCGAAATCGACCGCAGATTCCTAGGATGGCTTCCTTACCAGTTCAACGGTTGACCCCCCACCTGCGTCCTTTCAGCTACGTTGGTGTCGATTATCTCGGCCCTTTTACGGTATTGTCAGGTCGACGCAGCGATAAACGGTGGATCGTCATCTTCACGTGCTTTGTAGTTCGGGCTATTCATCTGGAGGTCGCTCATTCGTTGACGACGCAATCCTGTCTCATGGCCATCCGTCGTTTCATTAGCTATCGTGGTCCTCCCTTGGAGCTCTTTTCTGATAACGGGACGAACTTTAAGGGAGCTAGCAAGGAGATAGCGGCCAAGATTCGGGATATCGACGAAGAGTGTGCAAATGAATTGACGTCAGCACGTACAAAGTGGTCGTTCAACCCTCCAGCCACCCCTCATATGGGCGGGGTCTGGGAGAGGCTTGTCCGGTCCGTAAAAGATGTACTAGTGGCATTGGATGATGGCAGACGATTGACGGATGAAATTCTGCTGACGTCAATCGCAGAAGCAGAAGATATCGTCAACTCGAGACCTCTTGTCTACGCATCGCAGGAATCGGATGAAGCTGAAGCGCTCACGCCGAATGAACCGTGGCAAGGAGCTCCACCTGTGAACCCGGCGGGAGCACTGAGGGACTCGTATCGTCGATCGCAACAGTTAACGGAAGATATGTGGCGACGATGGATCCGTGAATATGTTCCGTCAGTCAACCAACGTTCTAAATGGTTCGCCGAGGCAAGGAAACTAAAGGCAGGCGATCTTGTATATGTGGTAGAAGGTGGAAAAAGGAAGTGCTGGGTGCGTGGCGTTGTCGAAGAGCCAATCATATCCAGTGACGGGAGAGTTCGACAGGCATGGATTCGAACAACAAGTGGTATCAGCAAACGAGCTACAGCGAACCTAGCAGTGCTGGAAATTCGAGATGGTGACGCTGAGTCGGAAGTCGCTTCCGGTACAGGATCACGGGCAGGGGTATGTTGAGGACGAATAGACTGGGCGCACTGCCTAGCCCCTGTCGATAAGTGTGAGTCGCTGAGTAAATGCGATGAGTCGATCTTCGATCTTGATCGAGTGAAAAAGAGGAAACCCATGTAAACGTCAGAAATAAAAACAATCGAATTAAGTAGGCTGTTGAACGGCTAGTGAGTCTATAAAATATTTAGCGAGCTATTTAGTGCGGTTTATTAAATAATCAGTGGATAAAAACTTAATCTAGATAGATATTTATCAATTTGTAAGTACTACACACGTAAGTTAAAACAGAAAATTGATTATTCTAGTTAAAACAATTCTAAATCTAAACAGGCTTACAAAAGACAAAATACAAAAGATTGGTTTCCGTAGTCGAACAAAGGATTACAAGATTGAACATTGTCACGATTAAAAAACCTATAAAACTGTAAGTAATCTATCTAAAATCTAAATATCTAAAATATCTTACTTGCTAAAACTTAAATGTAACAAACACTTACACACTATTTACAAAATTAAAATAGGCATTTATAGTGTCAATTATAAAAGGAGTGGATCCGTCTGCAAGAGGAATCGGATTGAATACTATAATTGTAAGTGGATTCTCAGTTGATTAAAAAGTGTTTAAAACTTATTCTAAATAAAAATATTACAGTTTTGATCAGCTTTAAAAGAGAGATTGCAAGGACTTATAAATTTTCAGTTCCGAACAGCAGCAGTTATTTTCATTTGGGATATTTTCGTGCTCATGTTTACCATCGAGAAGTTGCCGAATGTCTGCCCCAGTCAGTTTATCGGGTTGCGGTTAAATGAAAGTACGATCCAGCGCTCAATTGTGGAAAGTTTCACCAATTCCCTAATGCTGGAAAAAAACAACAGCGCATGAAGTTAGCGATAGTCCACATTATTTTGTCGTATATTTGAAATTATGTTTCAGCCGAGGGGCAAGACACTGTCGAAAATATATTACTTTTCCCTATTGAAATATTTTTCCAACCTTAATATATTGACCTTTCCCACCCATAATATAACCGAAAGCCCTATAAAGTTACATTTATTTATACATTTATAGGGTTTTAATAGAGCCTAATATATTAATATTATGATAATATTATGAAGTGTCTTGCCCCTCGGTTTCAGCTAACCGGTAAAAATCTGCTGCAAATTGTGATGCAGGACGTTATCGACTCGACAACTGAAAGCACTTGCAGTTTGTCCGCATCCATTCGGGACTCAATCCGTTTCGAATAGACTTATAAAATAGACTTTTATACGAGGGGCAAGACACTGTTGAAAATATATTACTTTTCCCTATGGAAATATTTTTTCAACCTTAATATATTGACCCTTCCCACCCATAATATAACCTAAAGCCCTATAAAGTTACATTTATTTATACATTTATAGGGCTTTAATGGGGCGTAATATATTAATATATGATAAATATTATGAAGTATCTTCCCAAGGAACAAAACGGCAGCACCTAAACAAGCAGGTGTGGAATAAGAGTTGTTTGATAGCATTCGGTGCTGAATAAGCGAATTTGCTGAATTGTCTTGTTTAGACGTCATAACCTATATTTTTTCTAGCTTCTAATCAACATCTATACGTTGTTATATAAATGCGGAATAAGAGTCGAATAAACGTTATGCAAACGTATCGGCAGTACGGCTAACAGCAGGTGTGGAATAATGGTCGCTTAAAAGCTACCATGAAAATGCATGTCGAATAGACGTTGTGCAAACGTGCCAGTCAAGGGCAATTGTGGAGTAAAAGTGGAATAAGAGTGGAATGAGCATTGCGCAAACGTAACAGCAGCATTACGGAGATCAAATGTGGAATAATAGTGGAATAAGTGTGGAATGAGCGTTGCGCAAATGTATCAGCAGCATTGCTGAGAGCAAGTGCAGAATAAAAGTGGAATAACAGTGGAATAAATGTTGTACAAACGAATTTGCAGCATTGCTGAAAGCAAGTGTGGAATAACAGTGGAATAAATGTTGCGCAGCATTACTGCGAGAAGGTGTGGAATAAAAGTGGAATAAGTGTGGAATGAGCGTTGCGCAAACTTATCAGCAGCATTGCTGAGAGCGAGTGTGGAATAAGAGTGGAATGAAAGTTGCCCAAATGCATCAGCTGCATTGCTAAGAGGAATTGTGGAATATGTGTCGAATAATCGTCGTACAAACGTATCAGTAGCACCACCAAGAGCAGGTGTGGAATAAAAGGTGCTTGATGGCAGCCAATAACACCAATAACTTGAATGACACTTTATACTTTACACTTTATAATTTATGCTTTAAATTTATGTTAGGTACACTTTATTTTTATTTTATTTTTTTTTTTGGTACATTAAGAATAGAAAACATTTGCATAACCACTTTTAGCCGCCGCAAATCTTTGCTGGTCGTGGAAATCCTTTTAAGTGTTGTCTGTACGGTGTGTATCTTTTCCCTCGGCGTATCGTTGTCCCTCGTCGTACCGAAATTTAACTTTAACAAACTTATATCCAAAGGCAGCCGGCTGCTTAACGCTTTACGAGTTACTCACAATGGATTTGCTCAGTGAGATGAATTCCGTCGGGCTAAAGCCGCCAGAATTGTTATGATCGGGTGGCATAGTGGCGATACCACCACTGCTCCCGCTGCCGGTGCGCGAAAACACCACTGCTTCTCGTGCCATCCGCTGCTCTTTTTTGTTTTCTGGAAGCTCAGGACTATCTGCGTAAACTCATGACGGGGTGACAAAAGTACTCCTTCTCTGCGGTACTAACACGAATCACTCCTGCTGCTAACCTGAGAGAGATTCGCGAAGAGGAAAAATTCTAACGTCAAATGCAGCCAGTACGATCTGTCAAATGCAGCCAGTCGTTATCGTTGTCCCACAATGGAAAAGTATTGTTAATTCTCATAAGTTTTCTGCCGGTGTTTTTGTGAAAAACACATTCGGAATTGAATTAGTCTTGTTTGTCTCAATTGTAAATTAACATTTTTGCAAAAACTGAAATGCCCGTGTGACAATTAACACCAAAATATGTTATTATAAAATGCACACTTCACACGTCCAATGAGATGTTCACGCACAAGTTTCATTTATTTGCCCGAAAATGAAAGCAAACGTAATAGGAAGAAGAAGAACAGCCAAAGCATAAGAAAAAGAAGACCGTCTCCGCGACTCTCTCTCAGCTGCTAACTAATCACTGCTGCTGCTAGTCACATCACTGCTAACTAAATGAACAATCGCTAACCGAACATTCTGGATTTCTAGTTTCCAGTTAATTTTATTCAGTAGCACCGCTTACCGTCGTCAATATTCAAAAGAAAAAAGTCCTCTGCGTTGCGACTGTGTTATGTTTCTGGTGGTACAAGCGAAATGCTTTATTATTTTAGTACAAATAGTTTATTAAATGTTTAACATGTGCGGAATAAATACTTCTAAAGTAATCTTGTACAGCAGATGCCAAACATGATTTAAGAAACTACTCTTCAGCGCTTAAATGTATTTTAGCCCATTTTTGTTCCACACTTGACAAACTTAAGCTGGTAAATCTACATCGGCTGAAAACTCGGCGCCTGTCATATGTCAGATTATCTCAGATGTGTTCGTTGACGGCTTCCGACCGATAGGATGTAAGTTCGAACCCGGGTGAATAAAAAAAGTATTTGGCAGGCTTGATCAATTTAGAGTCAACCAATGATTTTCTACTAAAGTCTCTTATTAAATTATAATATATGCATACAAAAATGGCCATGAAAATAGCGAAACCCACAAAATAAAAAAAAAATACTTCCTGCATATTTTTTTCTTTTTGCTTGTCTAAAAGTTGAACTGCTGTGGAATAAACGTAGCTTCAGTGTCATCAGCAGAAGTTTAATAAACATATCTATACGTACTGAATAAACATTTTACTATACGTTGCTTAACAGTCATACAAACGCATCTTCCACGCCCATATTCAGCACTGTGCTGCTTAAATTCTCCAAAACCAACTGTATAAGCATTGAACAGAGGTGTTTAGACATACTTGAAAAGCAGCTATACAGCATGTGCTGAATAAAAGCTGTCGGGTAAACGTTTAATAAGCAAAAATTGTTCCTTGGGTTCCCCCTCGCTTTTATATAATCAGCAGCCACGTCTGCAGCTGACTACGTAGTATTTCCGCGCCATTTTTCGCAAGAAGAATCTTCAAGTGTGTTTAACCTACCAACGCTGTATGATTGTTATTGATCTGCACAAGTTAAATGTAAACAAGTTTGACATTTGTAGTACAGTACATAGCAAAACAGAACATAACCTGTAAATAACCAGCGATGCCAGCGCCAATACTTGTCTATGGACTATGAGGTCTGTTTTTCCACCGCAGTAAACCTAGTATGTGCTATAGTATCGATCTGAAAATAAATGGGCAGAAAGATAGGCCAAGAAATGCTATGGATCCCCGGTTTCCCACTTAGTATAGAGATTACTGACATTTATCTCACGTACACTCCGCCGCATTCGAATATACGCGTTTTTTTTCATCATAAATTTTTTTCTTAAGCGAAATTTATTTCCTGATGCCAACAAACCACCAACACAGTCACACATAAGCAATACTTATTTTTCACATTGTAGATTTAGTCACGGAAAAATGTCGACCAACATTTGAAAAGGACGGATAAGCCAAACGTCAAACATACCGAGCAAGAGTTATTGTTTGCTAGAGCAGCATAGGAAAATGAACTCTCACTCGTTCTGTTTGACAGTTGGCTTATCCGCCCTTTTCAAATGTTGGTCGACAAATAGTATCGTGACGGGGGTCATGGACACCCCTTGCATTCGCGACTATACGAAGTTGCTGATAAATAAATATTAGAGTGACTATATACAGAGTGGCGACAATGTCAAAATTGGAATGATAATTATCTGTCAGTGTCATTCCAATCGAGCAGACGACCTATCCAACGCGTATGCAGGAAAGAGAAAGAAAAACCTTGGAAAACCCGCATTGCATACATTTGGGATGACTTGTCGCCACTCTGTATATAGTCACTCTAATAAATATTTGTTTGGTTTTTATGTGAGAAAAGAGAAGAGGGAAGTATTTTTGCTTTGGCATCATTCATACAATGCCGAAGGCCGAACTGTCGGCATGGGATTTCGTATAAGTGTGAAAAGCCTTAAAAATCTTTTTCAGCTTTGTTCGCGAATGCGACCAAGGGGTTTCCAGTAAGGCGTATCAGTGTGTAGTAATCAGAGATTACTTTTGTAATCATTTACGAATTAATTGATTTGATTTGAAATTGATTACCTACAATGGTAATTAGTAAATTAATCAATCATAATCTTAAGTAATCATTGGTAATCATGATTAATTTTTAGTAATCACAAGAGATTGATTACAAGAGTAATCATTAAAGTAATCAAAAGTAACTTTTTTCAAAGGTGTGTAGTAATGATTGCTGTTGGAAACCCCTTGAATGCGACTATAGCTGGAATCTGGAATCACACCGACCGTCAGCGAACATCAACGGCATCGTATCGTATAACGGACCGTCAGTGTTCGTCGCATGCATTTTCAATAAGCTCATTCACACGAGTGCCTTGACGTTACGTGATGTGACGTTCCGGACGCGTGTGAATGAGCACCAGGCGTATGAAACTGAAGGGTAAAGATGCGGCTAACATCTTTTTACGCTTCCTACACGTCCGACACAAAAAGAAAAAAAGAAAAAAAGTAACTTTGTTCGAGCGCTTACCAATACACATTTATCCGAGGCTGAAGTTAGAGCGGGCTACTCACAAATACATTTGGTCCGAGGAGGGCTTTTGCTACACACACATGCAAGACATCTGTTGGGCACACATTGCATATTTTCCTATTCAATGCAGCAAAAACGTGCTGGATAAAATTATCATTTTTCTAAAGTTATTTATCATTTTAAAGCAACTAATAGTCAAAGTAACCGACAAATGTTCCCTGAAAAATATGCTGACTTTTGTTAACTAATAGTTAACTAATAGTCAAAGTAACCGACAAATGTTCTCTGAAAAATATGCTGACTTTTGTTAACTAGGATTTCGGTGAATTCGCGTTAAATCGGTGTCCCAAATATACTGTTTTTTGTAGCAATATGCGGCATAAACCAAGTTGAAAGTAACGGAATATAAAATTGGTTTTAGCATAATAAATTGCTTTCTTAGCCGAAAGCAACTGCTGGCTATTGATATTTGTTTAATTTTATCCCGCTAACTTAGGTCATAGTTACATTTTTGATCATAGCTACCGCGTCTTAGCTTATTTGTTGAAAATATTTTTTTTATTTAATAAACAGATACAGCCTGAATTCGTTAATTGGGCCACGACTGCACTCCAGCTGATTCGCTAATTGGGTCGAGTGACAGTTGTTAGAAATTTC
The DNA here is from genome assembly GCF_943734655.1 of Sabethes cyaneus. Classification (NCBI taxonomy): domain Eukaryota; kingdom Metazoa; phylum Arthropoda; class Insecta; order Diptera; family Culicidae; genus Sabethes; species Sabethes cyaneus. The sequence continues at coordinate 108,086,747 of NC_071354.1, read as the reverse complement.
TAAACTCGAAAATTCCATACAATTTTGACATTCAAGTTGTCACATAGCCCAATTAGCGAGCACCCAATTAACGAACCGCCCAATTAACGAACCACCAATTAACGAAACTTTGCTGTATATTACCTTGCCATATGTATGAAGCAATTTGTAATTTCTGTTTTACATGACGAAAATAAATCATTTAAAAAATTTTGCTCTTCCCAGCCCGTGTGTTTTATATGGAGCTGTCACTTTTGCTTGCCCAACAGATCTCCAATACAAATGCACTCTGCAAACACCCTATGGGCTAGATGAGATGGTGGCTACACGAAAAATGTATGGGAATGACATTTGTGACAGTGGGGTGATGAGCACATGAAGTATTCCACCACGCACACATATAAAGATTTTTTGACATTAGCTGTGGACCTCGCTGAAGCTTTTTGCAGTAGGAATACAGTGGGCCACCGTTCGTTTGAACGATTCCTCATGCGAACTAACGGGGTTACTATTTATGTTATTTAAAAGATTAGATGAAGATAGAATTAACAAAAGGGCGAATGTCGCAAGCGTAAACAAACCGAGTGAGGGTTGATTTTCCTATGCTGGCCGAGCAAAAAATAACTCTCACCCGTTTTGTTTACATTTGCGACATTCGCCCTTTTGTTAATTCTATCTAGAGATCGAGAAAATAAAATACTCCGGAGAAAACGGTAGGGTCCCAAATTTATGCATGCACAAATATCTGTATTCATGGCCAGAGATGCTAGAAGTGAAGACATGTCTTCATTTTGAAGACATTTTTGTTACAAAAAAGTGAAATGTCTTCGCTTGAAGACATATGAAGACGGTGAAGACATGTCTTCACCTATACGGGGTGAAGTGGCTGTCAAATTAATACATTTTCGATGTCCCACGCATAGGACTAAAATGTTAATTTTGACAGGAACCAAAAAATTTGCTGGGAATTCCCCTTTACCGAGGACCATTTGAAAGTTGCTCTCTTCACTCCTACATGAGAAAGAGATAGCAACCAGAGCTGCCACAAATACAGATATTTGTCCATGCATAAATTTGGGACCCATCAATTATTTCAGTTGCTGTGATTTCTGGCTCTACTAAGGTTCCTGAATTTTAAAGTACTCCATAAACTGTTTATGTTATTTGAAAGATTAGATCAAGAAAATAAAATACTCCGGAGAAAACGGTAGGGTTCCAAATTTATGCATGCACAAATATCTGTATTTATGGCAGCTCTGATAGCAACACACCATGCCCTTGGTCTTCACGGTCTTCACCATGCAATTTAAATGGGCGGAAAGCCGAAGGAAGACAAATGAAGACATTTTTCCTTGATTCGTGAAGACTTTTCAAAAAATCACCTGGCATCCCTGTTCTTGGCAGCTCTGAACACAAACGCTAACGTTTACCTTCTGATGGCTGGCTTCAATCTCAATGTAAACAAACATCCTGTTACTGTGATGTACTGTGTGGTCGCGAAAGTTATACATTCTTTTCAATCGCGTTTTCTCTTGATATTAAATATCATTTAATAATAGACTTAATAAAATGCCGAAAGAAGATAATAGCAATATTTTAAAGTTTGTGCCTCTAAAATCTTTTGTGCATTCTAATTTTTGGTACAAATTGGCAGATGTTAAATTGCATATAGATAAACTCAGTGATTCTCCGAAAGTAATTCGAGCGTCCATTAGCAGTGATTCAAGCTCCCGAGTTGTTATTGAGGTTGACTATACGGCCTTTAATGCGTAAGTAAGATTAAAACTGCAGCATAATTGATTCGGTTCAGTAACAAGTTTGTTCATATCCAGTGCCCACCTATACCGAATATGTACCTGCATTATTTTAGTGATCTGAAAGATTTTTCGAAATATTCGTCATTTTTCAATTTCATAATATAGGTACAGTCATAATCATTCGTTTTAGAATTGCCTATCCATAAACCGCTGGCCTCCTAGTTGGCCTCTATGTACGACGCTGGTCTAACAAGCCAGTCGTACCTATATTCGAACCTTCTAGGTATTCATATATTCTAACAGTCGATTACGAAGACTGTAGATTCATGATTCCTACTAGAGGGACGATTTTCGAAAACCGAATGTAGCATCTAAGTTTTGCTTTTTACTTATTCATAATTTTGTCTTATTTCAGTGCAACAAACACTAGCAGCTCATTCTCAAACATAGGCTGCGATGGAATCTTACTAAATAAAAACACAATAGAAGAATTTAGAAATACCGATAAAAATAAGCTGGTTAAACAAATTAGCAGTGAATACTATCGTGATCTATTATTAAAAGAAAAACTTCATTGCAGTTCGCAGTTCATGCTATTCATGATATTCTCCTTTTCGGTAATGAATACAAACTTTAAAATAATAAACTTTTCAAAGCTTTTTGTCTTATTTCCAGGACTTCAAAACAAACAAATATTATTACTGGTTTGCATTTCCAGTTCTACGAGATCTTACTTACAGTTGCTTACAGCCATGTTGTTTATTGAAAACTATGTTTAGTGAACTATGTTTATCTAATTTTGAAGCGGAATTAAGCAAGATTGATGTACCGTTTTTTATCTACAATACCAGGACCTATAACATATTAAAGCTTACCGACTCAATATCACACAGCAATAAATCCAGCAATCTTCTTAACATCGATTGGGAAGAAACATTTTTCTGTTATAATGACTATTCTACAGATGAAAAACCGAGTTGGGTGTTGCGACAATTTTTGGGCTACCTCTACATGACCTGGTGTGATTTATTTATTTTCAACTTGTGAATTTTTTCCCATATTTTTACCTGATCGTTTTAGCCCGATAATAGCTGGTAAACAAATCAATTGCGTATGTATTCATAAAGATGCAAAAAGTAGCATTGTTTATCGCATACAAATGCCAAGTAATGATTTAGACTTGAATGAAGCATCTTGGATTGGCTGGGAAGCAGATGAGAACGGGAAATTATTACCAAGAATCGCGGACATGGCAAAAACAATGGATCCAATGATGTAAGTAAAATAACGCTGTTGATTTCTGTTATAAGCTAGGACTACCCATAGATTACAGGTTTTGATGTTATTTGTATTTTAAGAACTGTCAATGTTGATTATAAACCGCTATATATTTGTGAAAACCGTAACTACATCTAGTATTCCATCTAAAAATTATACTATTAAAATATTTCGCTATTGTAGATAACGTTTTTTCTTTGTTTCTAGTCTTGCCAAAGAATCGATAAGTTTGAATTTAACACTGATGAAATGGAGGCTACTACCGGAATTAGATCTGGAAAGTATACGTAAAACAAAATTTTTGTTACTCGGTGCTGGTACGCTCGGCTGCGGTGTCGCCCGTTCTCTATTGGTAATCTGATTTAAAAAAATATTTGCTATACTAAACATGAACAATGAGCAAATTTATTACAAGTGCGACTTGAACTCACCCGGCTAAGGTACGGATTCGATTCCTGGGACTTAGCAATCGAACAATGACGAACGACCGACTGTCGCTAGTGGACCAAACTGCTACTGTGATGGTCTATGAGTCTGGACAGAAAAAACAGTTTCCCTTTAATTGGCACCAATGGTTTTTATGATAGGTCATTGCAAATCAAAGCCTAATCAAGGTCTTCTAACCAGTATCATCACTACGTGGAGGTCTACACTTCTTAACGAGGGATCAAGAAATCAGGGATGGTTTGATGACTTTGACACAACTTTTATTATTTTCAGCATTGTAGCACAGTAAATACAAAATATTTCACACGCGTGGGTTTTCTCCCTTCGAGCCAATCATTTCATACCTTTCGTACACTCCGGTGTTTCTCACCGTGCGTATTGTACACCAACTACACCAACTGTCTTCGAGAGTGGAAGTACCGAACCCCTCAGATGGAGGTAGTACCTCATTCAGTATTGCCGTGTGGGCATCGGCAAATTGCAGGTTGTCTAACAGCCTAATGCTCAGTCAAGAAGGACGACATTAATGTGTCTTGTAGAGGGGCTCCGTAGGCGCAAGGTTACCGGGTATGCTTTGACAAGCGAGTGGTTGTGAGTTCGAATCTTAGTAGAATCAAGCCATTCGATGTCAAGGGATTTTGGCATGGGTTTATACTCAGGCCCCTCATTTACCCTTCCTTCATGCTGAATTCTATATCTACCCACTGAAGCCTCTTGACAGTGCAAAAGTCCCTCCAATAGTTAAGTGGTACTAGTCAGAGGAACGAATGAGTCCTTGCCAGAGCAGGGTATAATATGGGATAGTACTGGCAGCGAGAAATAAGTGGGTAAAGTAGATCAAGCTTTGAAGGAAGGGTAAATCCTAATAGGTACACAAAAGCACGCACAAAATTTAATAAGCAAATTACCCATTCATCAGCGATCATAGCAACAATCAGAGGGGTTGTGTACAAGACACAACCGCATATATAGGTGACGCAGGACTACGTAAGTCTCTTTGTAGAGATAGTAGCATGTAAATCATTCGATTCTTCATGTATACATGCTATATGCAACATATCAGTCAAATTTCGTCAATTGCACCAAGTTTATCGTCGATTTTGAGAAAAACTTTCGTTAGTCGGGCTGACCTGATTAAGCCAAAAGATAACATGAACAAAACTTGAACTGTTAGTGAAAACAGCTCAGCTTAATTAATTAAGGTTTTTGTCAAAATCGGCGATAAGCTTAGTGCAATTAACGAAATTTGACTGTACATGCTACATGCGTTGTATGTAACATTTATCAAAGTAGTAACATTGCATACGTTTAATTCTCAAAAGATTGTACATTTGAAAACAATTTAACAAAATCAAGAACACAAACTATTGCTTTCCTGCTACCTTACTGAAATTAAAGATTTTTTTTATTACCCATGGTTCCCCACGTTGAAGGGATTTTACCAATTCAATCCTATTTTATCAACAGTGTTGACGAGCCCCTCGTCATGGTGAAAAAGTGAACAACTTACCTTTCTTCACGAGCGAATACATTGACGGAATGACAGTCGCTTGTAAATAAACCGAACATCGATATCGCTAGTTGCAGAATCAGTTGTAAATAAAGTTGCAGTAAAATATATAGTTTAGTCAACAGTTGAAAGCAGTAGCAGTAGCAGTAATAAGTAATTAGTTCACCTAGTACAGTAAAAGTCGGAAATAAATACAGTTTATTCCAGTCAAGGTAGGTTGAATAAAAGAAATTACTTACCGTCGCGTTACTAGTCCGTAACCTGAAAGTACATACTTGTATACTTACCTGTAGTTGTAGATTGCCCGTGTTTCCGAATCCAGTAGATAAAGAACCTGTAAATAGAGAAAAAACACTGAAAATGTAAGTTAAAATTAAATACTTACCTGGTAAACACAATTGTAATTGAAATTATAATATATTCCAGCTCTGTAGCTGCTAAGTATAAGCAACTAACAAAACGGTGTTTAACTATCCGCAACATTCTACAAAGATTTTCATCCGAAGTTGGATGATTTGTTGGAGTTTACCAACCTGCAAATAGGACGTCATTGCCGGAGCAACGGGTTTCATCTGCAGCGTTGAGTGCGGACCGGAGTTGAACTATAACAAATAGTCAGTATCATTTAATTCTGCCCAGCCGTTGTAAGCTGCTAGTTGTAAAAATAGTCTTAAGTACCGTTAGAGTTAATCAGCTGTTAGGCAAGCTAGGTCGCGTCTCGAAATGTCGGACGGGAACAATAATACGACCGCCGCGAGCAATACGCAATATTGCAAAAAGTGCGACCGTACCGATGTGCAGGAAGGCATGGTGTGTTGTGACGGGTGTGATACCTGGGTACATTTTTGCTGCGCGGGCGTGACTGATTCAATTGCAGAGCCAGATAGAAGCTGGAAGTGCAGTGATTGCATGGCAAATTGGGATGTTGCATCGAAGTCAGGTGTATCATTCAACGAGTCGTCGGTCAGCAAGAGTAGCCGAGTGTCGCAGAAATTGCAGCTCAGTCTGCAACTTCTAGAGGAGCAACGGAAATTGAAAAAGAAGCGTGCCGAAGAGGAACTACGTATGCGGAAGCTGGAAGAAGAGGCCAAGTTGAAGGAGATAGACGAGGAGCAGGAGTACCTGAAGCAAAGACACGAGTTGATGGTGCAGATAGAGGACGAAAAGGAGTCGTGTAGTAGGAAAAGTGAAGTCAGCGTGAAAAGTAAACGCGATCGGAGGAAGGAGTGGTCCGCCAAGGAAGCTCAGAGGGACGAAATTGGACATTCCAAGCCATCTATACCGGTACAGAAAGATACCCTACCAGTTGCAACCGTCAGTAAGGTGAATTCAGTAACCACTGCGCTACCACCAACCACGACCGTAGGAACCTCTTCCCAGATGATTATACTGAATCAGGGTATGCTGTATTCGGATCCAACTATCCCCGTTCCCGGTAGTACCGTCACTTCGTTAACGAAGTCATACGAAGCTTTAGCTGTTACACCGATACCTGGAAGTATTTCAACATGTGTATCCACCATATCGACGAATCCAGTGACGGTAGTGGCAACAGTTAGTGAAAATAGGGTTACGTCCGTAGTTGCTATCCCAATTGTTTCTTCGACGATTGTCTCGTGTGCTCCGACGATTCCAAGGATTCCTATTTCTATGGGCAGCGGGATCCACAATCTCCCCAGTAGTCTCGGTAAAACACCGGTTTATTCTGAAATGATTGCGAGTTCAGCTGGGTTAATTCCGGTAATTTCGTACGGGTCAAGTGCCATTTACGGAACAAATGTTCCGAGAGCAGCTGGCTTGAACCCGTATGATGTGAGTGGAGGTTATGTACATCAACAAGGATCGTCACAAGTACCGATTCCAGTTTCTCTTCATCCTGCGCCTGCGGTGTATGTAGATCCCATGGCGTTCTCCACGGTAGGTTCGTTCGGGTTACCAACAACTTTCATTGGGCCACCGTCAGGTTATCCTCCCTTGTATACTCAATCTAGTATGGCGTTTTCCGCGAATTCAGTGTCATATCCGTATCCAGAAACAACAGTTCCGTTCCCAGTAACGAGATCTGGAGTAGGACCTTCTACGATACCAGCTGTAGGAGTCAGCGAAGCTGTGATAAGTCCATCGATCAGTATAATAGGACCAACCAGCGCCCAGTTGGCGGCTAGGCAAGTCATGCCGCGGGAGTTACCGAGGTTTAGCGGGGATCCCGAAGAGTGGCCAATTTTCTTGAGTTCGTTCAAGAACACGACGGAAGTCTGCGGATACACGGATGCCGAGAACTTAGCTCGACTGCAGCGTAGTTTAGTGGGTGCGGCATTGGAAGCAGTTAAAAGCCGTCTGCTCTTGCCCGCATCCGTTCCATACGTAATGGCAACGTTGCAGAAGCTCTTCGGAAGGCCCGAGATACTCATCAGCTCGTTGCTGAAGAAGGTCAGGAATGCTCCTCCACCGAAGTCGGAAAACCTAACCAGCATAGTTGCTTACGGCTTAGTGATTCAGAATCTCGTTGATCATATTGTCTTGACCGATCAGCAAGCTCACTTGTCCAACCCCATGCTGCTTCAGGAGTTGATTGAGAAGTTACCAACCCCGTTGAAAATGCAGTGGGCATCCTTCAAACAAGGATTCATGTGCGTGAACCTGGCGACGTTCAACACCTTCATGTCTAAGCTAGTAAATCTGGCTTCTGAGCTGTGCGTTGGGAGCGATTTCGTGCAAAATTACACCGAGCAATCAAGCACGGACAGTCCGCACAAGGAAAGGCTGTTCGTTCACAGGAGTGAGTCACCGACCACGTCGTACACGGACAATGCAGTCGGCGGTTTGGCATCGAACGCTCGTTCGTACTGCGAGAGGGACAGTCATCAGATCGCGAATTGCTGCAATTTCAAGTCCCTGGATATTGGAGCCCGCTGGAAGGCAATGCGGCAAAAGAATTTGTGCCGATTGTGCTTGATTCCGCATCGGAAATGGCCGTGTCGTTCACAGAGAGAGTGCGGAATAGATGGGTGCCGCTTACGTCATCATACGCTGTTACACACTAGTCGGTGTGACGCAGCTGATGGCACGAATTATTCTGCAGAGAATTTTAGGAATACTTGGGCAGGTGCGCCTCAGTTCAAACAGCTAGAGTAGTGTTCGATAAAACAGCGTGAAATTGAGAAGTGCTAAATATGTTGGGCAATAAGGATGTGGATGTAGTCGCTTCGGAAACGGTAGTGGTTCACGGGTCGGGGTATGTTGACGAGCCCCTCGTCATGGTGAAAAAGTGAACAACTTACCTTTCTTCACGAGCGAATACATTGACGGAATGACAGTCGCTTGTAAATAAACCGAACATCGATATCGCTAGTTGCAGAATCAGTTGTAAATAAAGTTGCAGTAAAATATATAGTTTAGTCAACAGTTGAAAGCAGTAGCAGTAGCAGTAATAAGTAATTAGTTCACCTAGTACAGTAAAAGTCGGAAATAAATACAGTTTATTCCAGTCAAGATAGGTTGAATAAAAGAAATTACTTACCGTCGCGTTACTAGTCCGTAACCTGAAAGTACATACTTGTATACTTACCTGTAGTTGTAGATTGCCCGTGTTTCCGAATCCAGTAGATAAAGAACCTGTAAATAGTGAAAAAACACTGAAAATGTAAGTTAAAATTAAATACTTACCTGGTAAACACAATTGTAATTGAAATTATAATATATTCCAGCTTTGTAGCTGCTAAGTATAAGCAACTAACAAAACGGTGTTTAACTATCCGCAACAAACAGCACATCTTTTCACTATACACTTCTAATGAAACGGCAAGCATGCGTATTCATACAGAGTCGTATTATAGCCGACCCAATCGATACCTACTGGTTTCAGCGATCTGCAACTGCAAGTAACGAATTTTCATTCGTCGTTGTTCTTTCGACGCCTTGTTCGATGTCAAATATTCCAATCCGAATATGTTTAAATGTTCGTAGTAGTTTGGGTTATGTAGATTGCCACTAAGGCGACGCCTATAGGATCTATTTTTATGGCTACAGATACGCGTTCGTTCTAGGTATTTCATAATTTAAGAAACAAAGCCCCTTTTTCTCACATAAACCTTACGCCCCCTGTACATCTCTATCGGCCCGGAATTCACATATTGCAAGTCAAACAGTGAAACAGCCGTTTACAAATAACTACCGCGCATACCTACATCACACTGCAAACAATTGGATTTAGAAACCGATTTTGAGACAGTACAAACCTATCAGGGTTTAATTGATCAACTTACGCTGATGAAAGAAGCAGCTTAATTTTTTACACGGATCGAGCCTTGAAAATTAGGCCGCCATGTGAATTCAACTCGACACCGTACACAAAAGACGCCAAACTTTAATCAAATTCAAACATAATTTTAGGTTTTGATTTTGTCTAAAATCTAATTCATCAACTTGTTTTGTTCGCAGGCATGGGGAGCACAGCACATCACATTTGTAGATTATGGACGTGTTTCTTTATCCAACCCTGTTCGGCAAAGTTTATTCTTGTATGAAGATGCGTTAGAAGGAGGAAAGCCTAAGGCATCCACCGCCGCGGAAAGAATTAAGCAGATTCATCCTTGTATTGTATGAAGCGGTTGAAGTATGATAAACTTTATCCGACTTTATGGGTATTTATAAAACCAACAACCCATTAAAAGTAGGAAAATGTTTTTGTACTTCAACTAATACAGTATATATCCAGTTCATCGCAATAAGTCATAGCAACTATTGATCCTTATAAAATGAATACATCTAATAGTATTGACTGGTTACGTTAAACTGGATCAGTTATAATTAGTAACGAATGATAAATTAAAGTCGTGTTTTTAGAATTCTACAGGATATTGTCTAAAAATCCCTATGCCAGGACATCCGGTTGGAGAATCTCAGGCCGACGAAACCAATGCTACGTTGGATATTTTGAAGGATTTGATAAAAACACATGATGTGCTATTTTTGCTCACTGACTCTCGGGAAAGTCGATGGCTTCCGACAATGCTAGCAGCGTTTCATAGTAAGGTAAATGTGAAAATATGATTCTGAAGTATGAGTGAAAATACTCACTACACTAATATTTCGCGAATACGTGTAATTCCAATGCAATTGAAAAAAAATTTTATTCTTGAAACTGTGAATTGTTCAAGAAATTTCAAATGCAGTGTGAAATGATGACGATGGTTACGATGATGATGATAATAATGACGATGATAATGATGATAATATGATAATGTTGACGATGAGGATGAGCATGGTTATAATGATTGTAGTAGTAGTAGGGTGATTTATGTTTTTTAGACAGGCTAAGAAAGCATTTCGATAGAATAGGAAATATCTCTTTTAATAAACATAAAAGTGAAATGTTTGACAGTAGGTACATAAATTAAAACCATCTCTGTCCAATGAGGGTATACCGATAAGACATAAATATAGATAGATTTCCAAAACAAATGATATTTTGAACCATTATTTTGGACATTCTAGATATATTTTGGACATTGTTCAAAATATATTTTGGACATCATGTATGGCCATAATGAAAATTTGTTATATTTTCTAATAGGAAAGATTTGACACCTATCCTTACTATTTGAACTATTCGACTTATTTAATACAGTAATGACTTGAATTTATCACCCTCGCCAAAACCAACTTTTTTGTTGTTTTTCGTCGCTTTTAGAATATTACACATTCTCTTCTACCTCACCATGGAGATTTGTTACCTTTATGTCAATATAGAATTCGCATTAGAATACAATTCATAGTCATACAATAATATTTCGCAACATGTGGAGCCGTTCAAATATTACGTAACGCAGCAGGGGGTGCAGGTATCTTGAATTTCTGTTGCAGATTTTTATACAATTTTTTTGGGGAGGGGGTTTTGAGCGATAATGTTACGCGTAACATTATAGATAAATATATCAAAAAAATGAACTGTTCATAAAATATGCATAAAATTACGCAAAAACAAATTACCCGACATTTGTGAGCTAAATTTAAATAAATTATCGTGTCGCAAACATCGGCAGAACGATCGAGTATACATACAGCTGTAAAAGTTACGCGTTTCCGGTATGGGTGGGAGTGTACGAAACAATTGTTACAAATCATTGCAAGGGGATGGGGGGTTTATGAAAACGGTGTTTTTGGCGTTATGTAATATTTGGTGTCTTCGGCGAAGTTTTCCAGTATATCAAGATCTTCTGGACAGGATTAGAATTTTCTTGCCGCGTGGCGCTGGTGTATCTGTAATATTGTTGAATATGCTGTATCTTGTGATGGTATATAGAGAAATGCCGTTCTCGAGACAATTGTTCAAGTGACTTAGGCCTTCCGGGTGGTATGGAAAACAGTGCCGTGTTGTCTTACCATGCGGCGCTCGCGTTTATGTGAGCTTCTTGTAAACACTATATTTCGTGATGAAAGCCACCTTGCAAATTGCTATATTCAGAATATACTTTCAGATTTTATAGCAATTGTATACAAATTTTCTCAATTCAACCCTGATATACACGGATCTACTTGTATTTGCCATAAGATATGATATTAAACCTTAGAGATGATTTTATTTTAAAGAATGCTGTTGAAGTTTTTGCACTACGCGGCGCTAGTATATAAGTGCCTATTTTGCATGTACTCTTCTCGTGATCATCACCTAAATAATTGGTTTGATGTTTAACTTTCGATTGACATCTTTGAGAAACTTGTTCATGTGACAGCGTAGCATACATAGTGAGACAACCCAAAACTGTTTCAGATTTACAAGATGTAATGTCAGGGTGTCGATTTCCTGAAAAAACCTGGAAAATCAGGGAATATCAGGGAATTCATTTTTGGATCAGGGAAATCAGGGAATATCAGGGAATTTCGAAATTCAATCAGGGAAATTTTGTTTACCCGGCAATATTGTTGATCAACTTTCGAATCAAATCAATTTTCGTGTAAAATATACGCAGATTGATCGGTTGAATTAAAACTTGTTACATGTCTAGTAGCGATTCGATTATCTTTCAGTTTGCCGTAAATTTTTTATTTGTTTTGCGCCGTACAATTGTCAGACTTCACTCGCTGTAGTGCTCGAAATCGGCAATGGCAGGTCTCACACACTTCACGGTGCAGACATCAAGAGCACAAAGCGGGATACATACTGTTATTTACACGCGATCTACAGCGTTTTCACCAATAGCAGAATTTTACACTCAGAAGTCCCAAGCATTGATCATCTTCCTTCAGTGTGCATGATTCATGTCCGTTAAGGGTTACCGGGAGCATTAACGTTCTGTAGAATTTGCGTTTATGCGAGTTGGCAACCTTCGGGACTGGTTCAGCTGGTTACGTAATACGCAGAAAGCTTACATGTTTCTCTGTTCTGACGTGATCCGCAGTGAGCATGCGACTCTTGGCCTGGTTCTTCTCATTTGTCATTTTCTGGCATTCGACATCAAACAAGCTGTTACACTCACCCTTATTCTGCGAGGCGAGTGACGTAACTAATTTGGAGTCATCGCGAATGAGGTGACAATTGTCGCCTAGGTGACACGGTTTGTCACTTAGGTGACACGGGGTTGATATCTAGGTAACACGGTTGTCACCTAGGTGACAGCACTCAATTCGACTCGCCGTGGCGAGTCACGGCGAATGACAATTGTCGTATTGAGTCACGTGACTCGCGGAATAAGGGTGATTGTCTTCCCCACGTCGTGCCTATCACTTCCCTCGTAGTTGTTGGCGCTATGACGGATCCTCCACAGCCTACTTACGTCTTATTCCCTTTCGTCCTGCTGCTCTGCGATTCGTTGATCAAGCTTTCTGGTGTACTCCACTGCATCGTCATATGCCGTAAACCGCTAGATGTTGAAATGCAACATCCTCTCAGTGCGAGCCTTCGCCGATTTCGATAACCTTGCGTGGATCTTACGTCGAGATAGTGCTCAAAGTCGCTAAGAAAAGACTGTATATTGCGACTTCCAAAAAGTTTTGACCGTTAAACACGATCGATCTGGGAGCTAGAGTCTTGAATTTTCAAGTCGTGCACACCCCACATAAATCCTTTCGAACCTGTCATAGAATTCGTCCCTAGCAAAGCAAAGCAAAGTCTTAACCGTCACTAGACATTATCCTTCTTTATCGACAGACTTCGCAGCCTACTGTTAGAGTACAGGAAAATTACGGGGTCAGTGCAACGATCCTACTGATTCCGTCTAACAAAAACCAGCTAGCCGAGATTCGAACACAACTGGCTTGTTAGAACAGCATCGTACCTCGAAGCTAACTGAGTGGTTCAATTCGTCCCTAGTACCATCGAATTTATGATTTGTTTGGTGACTATACGTTGATTAAGCTGTAGTTTGAAGAATTTGCCTTAATTCTCAACACCCATATACGGTCATCGGACCGAACGGCCGGCCACCGAACTACCTTCGAGTCAATGTTGCTCTCGAGTTGCATAGTTGCAATCCGAAATCGTGACACACAGCTTTAGTCTTAACTGTTCACCATTGAGGGTTAAAATATTTGCCATTTGGACATTTTCCAATAATATATCTAGCTAAAGTTTTGCCGTACCTCGAACCAGCAAAACGCACATTTTTGTACCAAAAATCTTTGGGGAATCATCTCCTTAACCCCATGCTTTTTGCAGCAAAGATAACAAGCTGGAACTTCCAGGAAAGTTTTGTTTTAGTTTAACTGAAAACTCGCAGAAATGTGTCCACCTTGCAGCGGTAAAGTTACTAGTTTGAGCTGACTGAAAATTAGCAAGATTTGTTATGTTTACACGGCTGTATTTTTTTGTATGTAACATCTAAGCTTTGTGCAAAAACAGGTCGATTAGATTATTTCTCAATCTTTGTTTCTTTGGATTCAAGTTGATACCTCAAACATAACTGTCCCTCGATACTCGATAGAAGAGGGCGTTTTCGAAACGTTGGTAAGAAATAGGTTAAGAATCTTTGATATGTGTTCGTAAAACATGAAGAAATCTAGCTTTAGTTTTCAGCAGCTCGCATAAGCCATGCTAAAGGATTAAAAACTTAAGCCAGAAATCACCCAAATAAGCTTGATATTCGAGTTTTGAGGGTCAGGGAAAAATATTTGAAGCATCAGGGAAAATCAGGGAAAGTCAGGGAATTTTATTTTTGGATTTGAGTCGACACCCTGAATGTATACAAGAATATTATGTATCAACCAGCGCAACGTAGAGAGAAAATTAAAAACTTCTTTTTTCCATGCAGTCAAGTCAAGATCAAGTCTTGATCTAGTTTCTTGCCGAAGACACCTTACATCTATATATTCGGCATCAAGGGTTTTTTCAATCAGGAACAAATTAGGTCAATTTCCATAATCTACGTTGACTCTAGTAAGGCTGTCGCTGTGTATACGTGATTTTGGATTGAAACCACCAACTTCCCCCCCACCAATGGCTTTTAATTTGTCTTGCTGCATGTTATTTACCATGCACTTTTTCTTAAAACTCCTTCGGTAGTCCTAATGCTAAAAGACCTGTAAATAAGTACGTAGGCATATCTCTATATCATCGTTTCAGAGATGTTTGAGCATAAAAAATATTTTTTGAAAATAATTAAAAAGACAATTAGTGCCACTGGAAGGAGGATTCATGTTACAATGATTTGAAGAATTATGGTGCGTGCACGTAATGATATATGCTGCTTGCGGTCAGTAAATGACATCAAATTTGCTTTTCATTCCTCACAAGCCAAGATGATGTCCAAAATACATGTTTGCTTTTTCTTCGAAATATATTTTGGACAATATTCCCTTTTTAACTTTAAATGATTTTTAAGGGTTAGTCGCGAACACAAACGTGAAGTTAACTAATATGGATGTCAATTTCTATGGGCAGATGGCCAACTGTATTCCAAGCTGAAATACAAGCAATTATAGAATGTACGACTGTGTGCTTGCGCAGGAACTATAAACATTCAAATATATGCATCATGTCCGACAGCCAAGCAGCTCTAAACGCTCTAAAGTCGGCGACATGCACATCAAAACTTGTCTGGGAATGTATTCAATCACTCCAAAAATTGTCTCGTCGTAACCAAGTCAACTTGTACTGGGTCCCAGGTCACTGTGGAATTGATGGAAATGAGAGAGCTGATGCACTAGCAAGACTCGGATCATCTCATCAATTTGTAGGACCTGAGCCCTTCTGTTGCTTATCTGATTCTGCTTTAAAAATGGAGCTAAAAGCATGGGAATGTACGAAAGTGGAATCAAATTGGAATAACACTTTCAATGCTAGGCAGTCGAAACGTTTCATCTCTCCAAACGTTTCAATTACTCGCAAAATACTGGAGCTTTCGAAGAATCTAAGCATTTATACTGGTCTTATAACAGGACATTGTCCGAGCCGCTATCATCTGAAGCTAATGGGAAAACTTCATGATGATATATGTCGCTTCTGCGGCATAGAAAAAGAAGACTCGGAACACCTGTTATGCCGATGTCCGGCAATTCTCAATAAAAGATTAAGGTTCTTCGAAAGAGGGCTGTTAGAACCCTCTGATATTTGGAGAACAACTCCCAGCGCAGTAGTGCACTTCATCCGAAGTGCATCACCGGGCTGGACAAATGCTATTAGTCAAACAATGACAATCACTTCTGCTAGTGGTGCGTCATCTTGACAACATAGCTATAATAAAACGGGGAATATATCACAATAGATCAAACAAATGGTCGCAGTGATAAAAATACCCAACACGGAAAAAAAAACCCGATTTAATCCACCTAGTGGTGAAAGGAACCTTTGTTATACGGTCTTACTTGCTATTTGAGATAGAAATCGACACGTCTGCGGAACATAATTCATCTATTGGTTAACGTTGCGTAGTGCGTTGGTTTTCATAAAATTGTTGGAAATTGAATAAGTTTACACAATTTGAACAAAATAGCAGCACTTGTAAATTTTGATAGATCCTTTTTTCATGAAATTACTGAGTAAGGGTAAGTTGGTTGTTACTAATTTGAGTAAGTGCAAGTAAAAGCAAGTTGTAACAGGAAATATTATTCTTTAACATATACATTGCGTAGTAAAGGTCTAGTTTATAGGTTTTTGAACTATGCATAAATTCCTGTAATGTCATTCTTTTTGATTGACATCAATAAAGTTTTCTTGAATAAATTTCATCAATTTTTATTAACCTTCGGTTACTCACACTGTTGAATTTTGTACAACACGTGTAGGTTTTTGAGGTTTTGCTATATTGTTATAAAGTTACAAATCGCTGTTTAACTAACGTATATTTTTCAATTACCTTGTTATGAGCAAAATGTCATAATTATTCAATGCATTAATACTTTAAATTGTTGGGAAAATAGATCAGCATAAACTGACATCACAGAAACGAAGCAATCAGCATGTGAGGTGTACCGCAATTGACCCCAACTGGAATTTTCTCTCGTTTCTTCATATGGAAAAATGGTGTCTGTATGCAGCAAAACTATCAGCAAATGTAAAATGTTTAAAATGTATCCGTCTGCTGGTAGTCGAGTAATTCGGAGTCAAAATTAAGGCATTTCTTCTAATCAAAGTTCTACAGTACCTAAACAAACAAACATAGAGGTATACTATGTTCAGCAAAGTTGTGTATTTTTACTATTTGCACAATTTTGTAATACATGAAAAAGTCATACAACAATTACAAAAAGAGCTAAAATAGAAAATACTGATTTTACAAATTCATATTCAATAAATAAGATTTTTCTATCTTCGCTGAAGAGATAGAGGGTTACTGTCTTCAGCAAAATTTCTTGTAATAATATGCTCTATAACTTTGCAGAACACATCAATGTGTTATATTGAAACTGAAGAAAAATAATTTTTTTATTTCACTTTTAGGGGGATTAATCAAAATTTAAATTGCACCAGACGATCGAACTTTCAATTTCAAGAAATTCCTCCAAAGGTTCCATAAACCTAAAACCAAGTTTTCTCAGTCAAAACTCTAGTGCGCATGTCTTTTTGGCTTTGGGCCATTGTGCGCGCGAGTAACCGTATTACAAAAGTTGGCGCGAGTGTTGGAGGGTTAATATCTTTTGATCGGCAAAACCAATTCTTCTGAAATTTTGCAGATATATTTGCAACATTAAAATCTCTAATTTGATGCAAAAATAATTCAAACTAGATAAATCATCTTAGATGAAATGGTTATAAATTATTGTAAATTTTAATGTGTTGTATTCAATTGCTCATAAATTTCAAATTAAACGTCCAATCAAAAAACAAATCAATAGTGATCTATTAGGCTATGTTACCTTTCAAATGAGACTAATAGCGCATAAGTCGGTTTACCCATCTCTAAGAAACAGGCGATAATTATTACCTTGTCAAAACAGGTTTTTTAAAGATAACTTTTAAACTACTTGTTTGTTTTCAATAAAATTTACCCGAAAAATTTAGCGTTAACAAGAGCTTTCATTCAATGCCAAGATCGTTGAAATCAGTCATTTGGTTCCGGAGAAAATCGTGTCACGTAATTTTCACGTTTTACTTATAACTTTTAAACGAAATGTCGGACCTCGAAACAATTCAATAGTGATATACTAGGCAATAATACCTTTCAAACAAAAGTAATTGCGAACAAATCGGTTCAGCCATCTCCGAGAAACAGGCGATAGAAAAGTTGCGCCCCGCACATACATACACACATACACACACACACACACACACACAGACATTGCTCAGTTCGTCGAACCCTGTCGATTGGTATATGTGGCTCGGCCCTCCGGGCCTCGGATCAATTTCGTGTTTTTCGACCAATTCCTAAACCTTTGTTATAGTATAACAAAGGTAAAAATATGGATAGAAAGACAATAAGTTTTGTGGAATATGGTTAATATCGAAATTTATGATAAACTAGCTGACCCGACAAACTTTGCATTGTCACAAATTAAACTGTGTTGTACATAAATCGTGAATCTCGGATGACCTTTGTCACAATCTCGAGTTTTGCAAGTTTCTGGATGTTTTAATATACAAATTTTCCCCTTTTTACCTTTGTTATACTATAACAAAGGTTTAAAAATTGGTCGAAAAACACAAAGTTGATCTGAGGCCCGGAGGGCCGAGTCACATATACCAATCGATAAGGTTCGACGAATTGAGCAATGTCTGTGTGTGTGTGTGTGTGTGTGTGTGTGTGTGTGTATGTGTGTATGTATGTATGTATGTGTGTGTGTGCGCTTAATTTTCTATCGCCTGTTTCTCGGAGATGGCTGAACCGATTCGTTCGATTTTACTTTTGTTTGAAAGGTACTATTGCCTAGTGTATCACTATTGTGTTGTTTCATGGTCCGACTTTTTGTTTAAAAGTTATGAGTAAAAATGTGAAAACTACCAGACACGATTTTCTCCGGAACTAGACAACCGATTTCAATGATCTTAGTACCAAATTAAAGCTCTTGTTATAATATAAAAATTGTCAAGAAGTTTTATTGAGAACAGACAAGTAGTTTAAAAGTTAACCTTAAAAAACCTGTTTTGACAAGGTAATAATTATCGCCTGTTTCTCAGAGATGGCTAAACCGATTTTTGTGCTATTAGTCTCATTTGAGAGGCAATATAGCCTAATAGATCATTATTGATTTGTTTTTTGATTGGACGTTCAATTTGAAAGTTATGGAAGTTATGAAGTTATGGTTACGTGTTCAACACATCAAAATTAACAATAATTTATAATTTTGACTAAGATAATGTATCAAGTTTCAATTATTTTAGTATCAAATGAAAGGTTTTGACACTGCGAATGTATCTGCGAAATTTCATAAGAATTGGTTTTGCCGGTCAAAAGATATTAACCCTCGAACACTCGCGCCAACTTTTGTAACACGGTTTACTCGCGCGCACAATAGCCCAAAACTAAAAAAAACGTGCGCACTATAGTTTTGCCTGGCAAAACTTGGTCTTAGGTTTATCGAACCTTTGGAAGAGTTTGTTGAAATTGAAAGCTCTATCGTCTGGTAGAATTTAAATTTTGATTAATCCCCCTAAAAGTGAAATAAAAAAATTATTTGTCTTCAGTTCCAATATTACGCATTGATGTGTTCTGCAAAGTTTTAGAGCATTTTATTACAAGAAATTTTGCTGAAGACAGCAACCTTCTATCTCTTCAGCGAAGATGGAAAAATTTTATTTATTGTAAATGAATGTGTAAAATCAGTGTTTCTACTTTAGCGCTTTTTGTAATTGTTGTATGACTGGTTCATGTATTACAAAGTTGTACAAATAGTAAAAATACACAACTTTGCTGAATATAGTATAGCTCTATGTTTGCATGTTTAGGAACTGTAGAACTTTGATTTTAAAAAATACCCCAATTTTGACCTCGAATTACTTGACTACCAACAGATGGATACATTTTAAATCTTTTACATTTGCTGATAATTCCGCTGCATACAGCCCCATTTTTCCATATGAAGAAACGAGAAAAAGTTCCAGTCGAGATCAATTGCGGACTTCACATGCTGCTTGCTTCGTTTCTGTGATGTCGGCTTATGCTGATCTATTTTCCTAACAAATTAAAGTATTAATGCATGGAATAATTCTAACATTTTGCTCATAACAAGTTTATTGAAGAATATACGTTAGCTAAACCATGATTTGTAACTTTATAACAATATGGCATTTAAAAGACCTTTACTACGCAATGTATATGTTAAAGAATATTATTTCCTTTTACAACTTACTTTTACTTGCACTTACTCATATTAGGAACAACTTACTCAGCAATTTCTTGAAAAAAGAATCTATCAAAATTTATAAGTGCTCCTATTTTATTCAAATTTCGTGAACTTATTCAATTTCCAAAAATTTTATGTAAACCAGCGCACCATGCATCGTTAACCAATAGATGAATTATGTTCCGAAGACGTGTCGATTTCTATCTCAAATAGCAAGTAAGACCGTATAACAAAGGTTCCTTTCACCACTAGGTGGATTAAAACAGGGTTTTAAAGTAGAAAACAACTCCCCCCATTGCTTAGCCTGATATAATAAAGAATAGCATTTCGCGAAAAACCTTACGCGGGATGTACCATTTCACGAAAAATCCTTTATATTTATATTGGTCGAACCAAGCTATAATCAGAGATTATAACTGGATTTGAACCCACAACACCAGCCAGGGCGTGTGGCCCTAGCGGTCCATCAACTGTAAAAACCATCGTTTCAAAAAAATGTTAATATTAATGCCTGACCGCATTTCAAGGTCAAAGGCTAAAAACACGAGTTTGGTCAATTTCATAGGAACGGAGCCTTTCTCCGAAGACCCGCGCTGAGAAACGCGGACTAACACGCTTTCGGACGAACAACGTCACACGCAGTACCTTGCAAGTCGTAAGGGCCTGCATAGTGTCGTCGTCCTGAAAGTGAAAAACAAGTTAGATAATTAAAACTTCTCGGTCGGTGGTTTCTACAGTAGGTGGAGGAAGAGGCACAATTTGTGTCTAAAAATAGCCCAACCCATGTCGCTACGTTAATAAGGGGGGTTGTGCAGACTTCTTTTGTCCAGCGCCTTTATGGTTCAAAGGTACACGGGTACCAGCGAGCCACACGCCCTGGCAGGTGTTGTGGGTTCAAATCCGGTTATAATCTCTGATTATAGCTTGGTTCGACCCATGCACCTTCCAGCATTGGACAAAAGATAGGAGTCACAACGACAACTTGTTAAGCGTAGCTACCTATTACCCCCCCCCCCCCCTTTCTTTCCACTCTTTCCCCTCCTTTCCCAAAAAAATTTTCATTACTTTCCCCTACCGTCCCTCCATCAACTGTAAAAACCATCGTTTCAAAAAAATATTAATATTAATGCCTGGCCGCATTTCAAGGTCAAAGACTAAAAACACGAGTTTGGTCAATATCAATAGTAACGTTAGATTATTCTGCGCGAGACGGCCACAGGCCGCGAGTGTTACCGGCGACCTACCGTCGGAAGCGCCAGCCACTGCGGAGGGCAGCCCCCCGTAGAGATCACCTCAATCTAGGTTTATTTATTTTCCTACATCTACTGACCTCTATTACTTTCCTTCAGTTGGGTCACCCCTGCAAAATGGTACTTTCTACGAAAGATTTTCCGTGAAATGGTACATCCCGCGTATGGTTTTTCGCGAAATGGTATTTTGCGAAACTCTATATTCTGCGTTATGGTCAACCGAGAATTGGTGTTCCGCAAAATGTTGTTTGGCGAAATGATTGTAATGATGGCGAATATTTAAATGCTATCCGCTTTATTTTATCAGGCTAAGCAATGGTGGGAGTGGTTTTCTACTTTACTGTGAGGAAAATTTGTATATTAAAACACCCATGAACTCCTCAAAAACTTTCAAAACTCGAGATTGTGACCAAGGTCATCCGAGATTCACGATTTATGTACAACACAGTTTAATATGTAGCAATACGAAGTTTGTCGGGTCAGCTAATATATATATATATATCTATACCTATAAAGAAGGATTTCTGTCTGTCTGTCTGTCTGTCTGTCTGTCTGTCTGTCTGTCTGTCTGTCTGTCTGTCTGTCTGTCTGTCCTGTGTTCCTTATAGAATCAAAAACTACTGAACCAATCGGCGTGAAAATTTGCATGTAGAGGTTTTTGGGGCCAGGAAAGGTTTTAGTGATGGTTAGAGACCCCTCCCCCCACTAAGAGGGGGGGCTCCCATACAAATGAAACACAAATTTCTGCATAACTCGAGAACTAATCAAGCAAATAGAACCAAATTTGGCATGTGGGTGTTTTCGGTGACAAGAATTTATTCTAGGGTAATTTGAGACCCCTCCCCTCTATATAAGGGGAATTATAACTTCTCTCCCCTTTAAGAGGGGGAGTTTCCATACAAATTTCCTCATAACTCGAGAACTAATCAAGCAAATGGAACCAAATTTGGCATGTGAAAGTTTTCGAGGGCAAGAAAATTTTCTATGTTGAATTAGGACCCCTCCTCACTTTAAGAGGGGGGGCTTCTGTACAAATGAAATACCAATTTCCTCATAACTCGAGAACTAATCAAGCAAATGGAACCAAATTTGGCATGTGTGTGTTTTTGGAGACAAAATTTTTTTCTATGATGAATTGGGACCCCTCCCCACTTTAAGTGGGGGGGGCTCCTATACAAACGAAATACAAATTTCCTTATAACTCGAGAGCTAATCCAGCAAATGGAACCAAATTTGGCATGTAGGTGTTTTTGGAGGCAAGAATTTTTTCTATGATGAATAAGAACCTCTCCCCACTTTAGGAGGGGGGGCTCCTATACAAATGAAATACAAATTTCCTCATAACTCGAGAACTAATCAAGCAAATAGAACCAAATTTGGCATGTGGGTGTTTTCGGTGACAAGAATTTATTCTATGGTAAATTGAGACCCCTCCCTCTTTATAAGGGGAATTGTAACTCCTCTCCCCTTTAAGAGGGGGGGCTTCCATACAAATTTCCTCGTAACTCGAGAACTAATCTAGCAAATGGAACCAAATTTGGCATGTGAAGGTTTTCGAGGGCAAGAAAATTTTCTACGGTGAATTAGGACCCCTCCCCACTCTAAGAGGGGGGGCTCCTGTACAAATGAAATACAAATTTCCTCATAACTCGAGAACTAATCAAGCAAATAGAACAACATTTGGCATGTGGGTGTTTTTTTTGGTGACAAGAATTTATTCTATGGTGAATTGAGACCCCTCCCCTCTTTATAAGAGGAATTATAACTCCTCTCCCCTTTAAGAGGGGGGGCTTCCATACAAATTTCCTCATAACTCGAGAACTAATCAAGCAAATGCAACCAAATTTGGCATGTGAAGGTCTTCGAGAGCAAGAAAATTTTCTATGGTGAATTAGGACCCCTCCCCACTTTAAGAGGAGGGGCTCCTGTACAAATGAAATACAAATTTCCTCATAACTCGAGAACTAATCAAGCGAATTGAACCAAATTTGGCATATGTGTGTTTTTGGAGACAATTTTTTTTTCAATGATGAATTGGGACCCCTCCCCACTTTAGGAGGGGGGGTCCTATACAAACGAAATACAAATTTCCTTATAACTCGAGAACTAATCCAGCAAATGGAACCAAATATAAGTAAATTACTTGTGTTGTTTCCCTTTATGTGCTTACTGGTCTTATTGTTTAATCATTATTCTCATTAGTATTTTTTATATGACATACATTGTTTATTGTTGTTTATCTTAATATATAGTTTGCTAATTGTTTTCCTTCCTCCTGCTTCACCCTAATATATTCTTCTTCATCCTCTTCCATTCCATCCATATTTCGCAATTCCATATATTTCGCATTCTTCTAATTTGTATATTTCCTCTGCTTTTTTCTTTAACCTTATTTCATCTTTTACCGATTTTTCTCATTCTTCTTCTGTTGTGTTGCTATATCTATCTAAATCTTTTTTTCAATGAGTCTATCCATGTAAAACTGGGTCTTCCCTCTTTCCTCTTTCTAGTCTTGAGCCATGGTGATAATGATTGTACCTAATAACGCATATTATTTCACTTAAATCTTGAAGAAGAAATATTTTGAGGTCTTTTTTATGATTTAATGGTTAGAGGATTAAGTTGAAGAGAAATTATTTTGATAACTTAACTGCAACTAAAAATTCGCTTGTTTTATAATTTTAAAGTGTCATGAACGATAATGATAATTCGTCCCACCTGGACAGTTAATTATTTTTCACAGTTTGCATATCATTTTTCCCAGTTCTTCCAATGTTCGTTCTTCACAAAAACACATTTACTCCCTAATAAGAAGTACATGATAATTCGTATTATATTGTTCAATGAGTCGTCAGATCAGTAGGATAGATAAGTAAGATCGGGCTTAGGTCCATGTCTTATATATTTTCTTACACATCCTAGGGTCTTTTTCTAATTCCCGTCGTAATAAGGAAAGCCATTCTAATTTTCATCATTTGCTGGATGGATTTAATGAATACTCCAAAAGTTCTTGTGCTGATTTGACTAAAACACACTTACCTTCCTATCCGTGAACTTTGAAATCACTGAAAAGCGACTATTAAAGCATATTTTTAAAATTACGCAACTGACTTCATTGCTAAAATTCGTCGTACCGTTTTAAAATCCGTCCATCAAAATTTTTCATCGTCCGAACTAAAAATAACAATGTTTACGAAGCTAACGCGCATGTATTTGTGTAGGACGGCATGACAAATGTTATTCTACAAAATTTCTGCAGGTCAGGCAAGTTTTTCTGGCTGTAGAATAACGACAATGCCTTGCGTAAGTTATTTTCAGTTATGAATGATGGAAATTAAAACGATTAGTCGACATTGTCTTCTTCGTCGCACGAAAAAACGTAGGAAATTTGGCTGGTAGGACTTCTTTAATGATAAAAAGCATTTAAATAGATCTCAGCTCACTTTGATTGATCGCGTATGATAGACAACCAACTAAAATAGTAGGGAATAACTAGTTTTGCATTGTGTGTCATAAACATGCTGATATTTTTAATAATTTGTGTTGGATAGGACGGGAATAGGCAATTACGACGATGTAGCAACATACCCTATATTAAAATTATCGAACACATTATGTATCACTATATTTATCTTATTTAGATGGTGATTACGGCAGCACTTGGATTCGACTCATATTTAGTCATGCGGCATGGGTCTAGAAAATCTGTACCCATCCCACCGAGTGGTATAAAAGGATTCAAAGAGATACCCGGATATAACCTGGGTTGTTACTTTTGCAATGATATTGTAGCACCCGGGAATGTAAGTAATATTTGAAGTAGAGCAAGTATGCAAGTATTGTATATTATATTAAATTTTTATGCTTCAATTTCTAGTCTGTAAAAGATCGTACTTTGGACCAACAGTGTACTGTTACGAGACCGGCTGTATCAAACATCGCTTCAAGTTTAGCCGTTGAACTAGTCATAGCACTGCTACAACACGATAACCGGTATGTTTTAAAATTTCAATGATGGAGACGATTTTTTTATTCAGCTTATTATAGTACTATTTAAACCATTCACCAATTTATACGGGAATTAGAAATAGTGAAATACAATCAGGGTTCGATGTGCTTCCATTATGAAATCGGTTTAACTTCTCATAGAACTGACGCGTGTCATCAGCCCGGAATAGTTGTTCTGGCTAAGTGTACCTCACTAGGCATATGGATGTTAGGTATAATGGACGTTAGGCAGAATGGGCATTAGGCATAACGGACGATAGGCATAACGTGCGGGGGGCCCTGTAGCCGCAAGGTTACCGAGTCTGCCTTGACAAGCGAGTGGTCATGGGTTCGAATCTTAGTAGAATCTGGCCGTTCCGATGTTAAGTGACTTTTAGCATGGGTTTATTCTCAGGCCCCTCCACATCCTTCCTGCTGCATTCTGCATTTACTAATAATGAAAGCCTCTTGTCAGGACAAGTTATAAGAGTGGTACTTGCTTGAGGTGCGAATGAAGCCTCTTGTTCAAGGGCAAATTATAGCTTGTTCCCCATCCTGGTTCTAGGAACGAGATTGGTAATGCATAAGTAGTAAGGAACACATACATACACTCATACACACCCTCACTCTGTGCTGAACTCTGCTTTACCGACCATGAAGCCTTTAGCCGGGACTGGTTATAAGAATGATACTTGCTCGAGGTGCGAATGAAGCCTCTTGTCCAAGGACAAATTATAACTAGTCTCCGCACTTCCTGGCTCTAGTGCTAAGCTGGTTGAAAAGTAGTAAAAAGCGTAGAGGGAAAACGGGGTGAAAACACACCGACTCTTTAAGCACGGATAATAAGCAGTTCGCTCACTCTATAGCGATACTGCAATAACAACGAAGTGCGGAACAACACCCGGATAACATTACAATAGATCAAAATGCTGGTCGTAGTGATAATATCCACACACACAAAAAAAAATGTGCTGAAAGCATAATGTATGGTGGGCATAATGTACGTTAGGCAGTCTGCCGTTAGTTTGTTTGTGGTCAACGTGGTTGTACCGAACTGTCAACGTGTGCGTGATAACAAAAGCAAAAATACTTCCCTTTCTATTCTCACGCAAAACCCTGAACAATATCAGCAACGCCGTCATCGCGAATAGAGAGAGTCGGATTACCTACGAATGGTCAAAACACAAATAACCGAAACTCAAATAGACGAAATAATAAATGCCGTTAACCAAGGGACTGGCAACCCTATTCCAACTCAATGTGTTTGACAGTAACCAACATCTACTGCCGGCGTGGGTATTATTTGCAAAAATCTGGCTAAGATTTGTAAATACTACCCGTCTGCCAGCATACCGGCTTTGCAGAGCGAAACGAACAGAACATATAGCGGGTCATGCTATTTCATTTACGCAAATGGTTAGATGTTGACTCCAAAAACATGGCTGCCTAGCAGGACCGTGGCGTTAACACTAACGAGAATGACATTAGCTGGGGCTCGATTATGTAGGAGTGAGAGGGGAGCAAAGAGGGAGAGGATCCGGGAGTTTGAAATGTGATGTTGACATTATTCCTACTGCAAACAGCCTCAGCGAGGGCCCCAACTAATGTCAAAAAATTTTATGTGTGCGTGGTGGACAGAGCTGCCATAAATACAGATATTTGTGCATGCATAAATTTGGGACCCTACCTTTTTCTCCGGAGTATTTTATTTTCTCGATCTAATCTTTCAAATATCATAAATAGTTTATGAAGTACTTTGAAGTTCATGAACATTAGTAGAGCCAGAAATCACAGCAACTGAAATAATTGATGGGTCCCAAATTTATGCATGCACAAATATCTGTATTTGTGGCACCTCTGGTGGTGGAATACTTCATCCTAGCTGGCTCCTCTCTCTCAGGTTATAACTACAGACGCGCAAAGAGCATGGCATAAACACCAATCGAACCGTCAAATCGAGGCTCTAAATGAGCAAAGTAAACAAACTTGTGCTTCGTATAGGCAGGGAAGACTACCTAAAATGTAAAAACTTAAACTATTGATTTACTAACAACATATGGATTAGTTACCCTCAATATATTATATAATGCTTTAAAAAATTGAATTGGCTTGTTCAATTTGCAAAATATGCGTCGTAATTCGCGAAGTTCCACGAAACATACCTCGCGATTCACGCAACTTACTGCTGATTATTGGAAAATTGATCCAAATCTGACTGGTTGCCAAAACTGTTTAAATAAAATAAACAAAAAAAAGTGTTGGCGAATTGGTAATTTTTCTCTTTGCGCGTCTGTAGATTATCTACCGTCTGTAGTTATAACCATTGATTACAAATCTTACCGATAGCGATTGTTTTGTGCAACTCGTTTCTAATGTTGTTTTTTTTTTACTTACCAGAGATGCCGCCCCAGCATATTATCGATTGCAGAATTCTAATGATCCAGTTGAAAACATTCCGGAAGGATTGTTGGGAGTCTTACCTCATTCAATTCGAGGCAACATTTGTAACTACAATCATCTCATCACAGCCACGGAACAATTCTCAGAATGCATCGCCTGTTCAAAGGTAATTGACAGTAGAGTACCTAGGGGCCATCCATATACCGCGTAGACAGCTTAGAGGGGGGTGGGAGGTATGAAAATGTCCACGCTTGTCCACGGAAGGGGGGGAGGGGGTATGGAAAATATCCTCGTGGACAAGTTTTTTTTCATTCAAAAAATATAAATTATAAACAGCAATATTGAATTAATTATACATATTAGCATTAACCATTGATCAGTGATTGTTTTCGAAAAAACGAAATTATATTTGGATTTGCCGGAGGGATTTGCAGGAAACTCAAAGTAGGTCTGCCGTTTGCAAAAAGCTTTGTATTGGCTAAAACAGTCTAGCCGTGTGTGGAACTGCGAATTAGATGGAGCCTTGAAAGAGTTTGGATTGGAGCGTTCACTAGTGGATCCTGGTTTATACTTTAAGCTGAACGGGCAGAAGATGTTTTTCGTCACAATCTATGTGGACGTTTTGCCTTTCTAGGTATTATATAAATATATAGTATAAAGGTATAGAAATCACTTGGAAAACCGGAAATGGAAAGAAGGTCCTGCGGGCCGAATGTCATATACCATTCGACTCAGTTTCGAAAACTGAGCATTTTCTGTGTGTATGTATGTGTGTGTTTGTGTGTGTGTGTGTGTGTGTGTGTGTGTGTGTGTGTGTGTGTGTGTGTGTGTGTGTGTGTGTGTGTGTGTGTGTGTGTGTGTGTGTGTGTGTGTGTGTGTGTGTGTGTGTGTGTGTGTGTGTGTGTGTGTGTGTGTGTGTGTGTGTGTGTGTGTGTGTGTGTGTGTATGTGTGTGTGTGTGTGTGTGTGTGTGTGTGTATGTGTGTGTGTGGGTATGTAACGTTTTCAATCTCACTCACTTTTCTCGGAGATGGCTAGACCGATTTTAATGTTCTTAGTGTCAAATGAAAGGTCTAGGTGTCCCATAGGTTGCTATTGAATTTCATTTTGATCGGACTTTTAGTTCAAAAGTTATGTATAAAAATACGAAAAATATGGGACTTCATTATCTCACAGGTCCCTTAACCGATTTGAACAAAATTGATTGCATATGAAAGAGGAGTCTTGCAAACCCTTAACTTCCAAATTTCATGACGATTGGCCTTGTAGTTTGAAAGTTACATAAAGAAATGTGAAAAAATAGTACTTAAAACATATTTTTGAAACATATAAACATCAATTCAATGTAAAACATCACGCATTTTATTATTATTTGAAAATTACTGCTGAGATCTATCAAACGAAACCGAGTTATTTAAAATCGGACGGTTCATTTAAAAGTTATTCAAACTTTAACACTTGAGCACCGTATATTAAACCGTTAAAACTTGTGAAATCAAAACATATCAATCAAATGTTGATTGTATTCAATGTATGTATGTATGTATGTATGTATGTATGTATGTATGTATGTATGTATGTATGTATGTATGTATGTATGTATGTTTTTTTTAACGAGTAGGGAAATCTGCTATCAGACACCTGAGAAGACAACTTAGGGAGTGGGGTTTGGTATCCCGACCCCCCTACTGGGGCGTGAGGATCCAGACCCACTAAAACCCTACTCGAGTCTCCAGCCTCGATCCCCCCTGGAACCACCTTATCGATATTACTTCAGGGAGAAGCTATTGTGCTTAAAACACACTCTTAGATAACTACTGGACTATGGTAGTTAGGCTGTTTATTCGCCGTTGATCGGCTTTCCAGCGGTTTTGTAGCTCAAGTACGATCTGGGTAGCAGCCGCATTGACCGCACCCCAGACGTCCGAGCTAGAACACATCCTTTGGACTAAGTTATCCGGAGTAGTGTCCTGTCCGCTAACTGCCATCATGTTGCTTCTCACGCCCGCGAAACGAGGGCATATAAAGAGAGCATGTTCTGCAGTTTCCTCAACGTCCGCGCATTCGGGACACTCGGGGGACTCCGCATGCCCAAACTTGTGCAGATACTGTCTAAAACAACCATGCCCTGACAGAATCTGTGTCAGGTGGAAGCTGACTTCGCCATGGCACCTGTTGACCCATCCGGGTAGTTCCGGAATAAGTCTATGTGTCCACCGGCCTTTTGTGGAATCAGACCATGCCCGCTGCCATGTGATCATCGAGGCCGATCTTGTGGTACTCCGTATGCCTCTAGTTCCACGTTGGTTGAAGCACTCTACGTCCTCGCTGATGATGATACCAATAGGCATCATACCCGTTAAGACGCAGATTGCGTCATGTGAAACTGTGCGGTACGCACTCGCCACTCTTAAGCACATGAGACGATAGGTGCTTCCCAGCTTGGCTAGATAGCTTTTGGTACCTAACGCCTAATGTATGTATGTATGTACGTGTGTATGTGACGACAATTTGCAATTTTGTAATTTGCATTGAAATTCAAGAAAAGTGAGAAACATGTCAATTGTCTGAAGTTTTTGAAGCCTCTTAGTGGAATACGAACTCTGAAATTAAAGAAAAGAAAAAACTTTTACCGACTAAATTCCACTATTTAATATTCATTCGCGACAGATACGTATACGCTTTGAAATAAGACATTGATGAAGCCTGCACGTCTTAGGCGAACTACGTATCTGTTGCAAATAAATATTAAATAGTGGGATTCAATCGAAAAGTTTTTTCTTTTTTGATTTCAGATTTCAATTGTCATTTTCTTCACTTGCTGTTACTCACAATTATACAAGAAAAGCAAAAAGCGAAAAAAGCAGTTAATTTAAGCATGTAGGTAACGTGGTGTACAGGATTAAAAATACTAGTGAGTTGATTTTTCCAAATAAATTTATACAAATTTCAAACAAATTTTGCGCATCAATAGATGCTCTTTTCAATCATTAGATATTAGAGATTAGAAATGTTATTTGAAAAATAGGAAGTAAACGGTGCACGGTAGTAATTTTGTAAGATTTGTTTTCGTTAGTGACATTTTAAAGGACAGATGTCTTATGTCATGTATCATGTTTTAATAAATAAATCCAAAATGACAAGCGCTGGAAATCATGTCGATCATATTTTTCATTCTCAAGCATGTTTATGGCGCAGCTTTTGCACTATTTTTCGACTTCTTCTTGTTTTCCTAACCCTCTAACATTGTAAAAACGATGCGATCAGACTAATGACTATCTTTTCATGAAAGTACATTCAAAAGAGGCTCAAGTTTTGATTTTTATGCAAAAATAATTATCTGAAGGAGCACCAGCTAAGAAATTTCTCTTTTTCATATCTAATGCTCTAATCAGTTATTTTTTCTAATTCAGATATGTTGCAAAATTGAAGCCAAACAAACTAATAGTAAAATTTTCAGATTAATCATTTTGTTGTAGATATCCTATTTCTTCAAAAGTGAAGTATAATAATAATTTTTCTGAATTCTTGTTCAGGGTGGCCACTCAGTCGGGAAAATCGGGAAAACCGGGAAAAAGTCGGGAATCACTAACAGACTGGAAAAAACCGGGAAAAAGCCGGGAATTTCACAAATAAACCGGGAAATACACACCTGAGAAGTTTTTTTTTCAATAGCTGCATTTTTTCAATCAAAATCTTCCAGGTTTTTATTATCTCGCCACTTCAGTTTGACTTCAGCTCAGTTCATTCGTGACTTCTACGGGATTGTGATTTGAACCCGAATCCCCCTCCACTATCCTCTTGGTCCGATTAACAGAGTCCAATTGACCGAAGTTGCATTAGTTCGGCTGGTCAATAAATACTTACTTGGTTTACTTACGAGTTAGATCGACACCAAACTAACAAATGGCACATTCACTAGTCGTTCACCGAGCGGAAACAAAATATTCTAAAATCTTATGGAGACTCGTGAGGCATTTTTGGGGGCAAGTCACCCAGTACCGGACACTTAAGGATTTTGACATATATAAAAACAACACTTTGCATAACTTCAGTTTTTTTCACTGGAAGAGTAATATAAAAAACTATTTTCCATAAAAAATAGGTTACACGTACTTGAATCACTAATGAACCATTTTAGAAGCCAAATGAGAAATCGATAAAAATTATTATTTAAAAATTGTGTCTCCCAGTTCCAGACACTTAACAGAAATCTGTGTTGTCGAAAATTAGCCGAAACAAAACAGTTCGATCGGCGGTAGATAAAAACAAACAAATCTCTGTGTTCATGGATGATTCTGACAAATAAAATCACATATGCTAAGTTTTTGTCTTTTTTGTTGATTTTATCGTATTAGCTACTAAGCTGCACCATTTGAACTATGAAAGTCAGAAGTGTCCGGCGCTGGGGGACTAATATAATATAAATATAATCCCCCTATATACAACTCTTTTCTAAATTTATGCTCAAGATTTCAAACATCCAGTTATTGCAATTTTGATTCAAGAATTATTTCAGACAGTAAAAATGGTGAATGTTACGGTTGTTCAAATTCTTTCTACAATTTTCAGATCAATTCTTTCTACAATTTTCAGATAAAATATAATCTTTAAAGCATGAGTTTCTAATACGCATTTTGTTAACATTCCATCTATTTGACATGATGTATCTTGGCATTTGAAACGGGCAATAACAATGGGAAAATATATTCAAATATTTGATAATGCGAGAACCAAACTGACAGTGATATAAAATTGTGCTATAGACTCCTAATTAAATTAATCCTATTGAGGGAACAAACTAGTTCTATCCTGTCTCACGTAATAAACATTGGACGATTTGTTATAAACCATTTGGACTTAAATTGGAATTAATAGGCCGTATGAATAAGACCGTTTGCTTTGCTTTTCCCGTGTAAATCTTATAGGAGAGTTTGCTCTAGCTCTTTTATTCATATGGTACGTGTCCCACCCCAGTGTGAGGTGGAACCTGGACACGCCAGTAATTGACCTTTTAACGAGCAACATATAAAAAACAATGTGATCACGCTAATGACTATTTTTTCATGAAATTTAACTCAAAGTTTGATTTTCATACAAAATTATTTATCCAGAGCAGTGCTAGAAAACGAATAGTCTAACTTCTCTTTTTAATTTTTCGTATCTAACGCTCAACCCAGCTATTTTTTTCAATTCAGATATAATAGCAAACCCTAGGACAATTGCAGGGCCAGTTGCTACGATCCTATTGACTCTAACAGCCTCTCCCAGTCGAGATTAGAACATACGACGACTGGCTTATTAGGCCAGCGTCATACCTCGGAGCCAACTGGGAGGCAGTAATTCAGATATATTACAATCATTCAAATCATTTAAATCACACATAGAAAGAAATTAAGGTCAATCATTTTGCTCTAGATGACCTTTTTCTTCAAAAGTAAGAAAGGAAAAATTCGCGGAATATTTTTTTCGCAATTTACCTGAATTCTTGTTTTTCAAAAACATCAACACATCAATTTCAAAACAAATTTCGTAGTTCATGTAGTTCATGATATTACACGTCACAACAATTTAGGTTTTCTTGCCACAGGCACTGATCCCTAGCCAAATCATACAATTTTTCACGACCTTATCCGCCAAAATAAACTTGCATCCGCTAGGAACCATCCCGCGAGTAGGAGCTTTGAAGAACTTGACCACCTATAATTGGTTGTAATCGACTTTCGCATAAGTTTCACATCCATGATCCATCGCGCTTCAACAGCACCTAGTCGTACTTACATGCCTGAATTCTGGCCATTCGCTCGGTACCACCTGTAGCCTTCCAAATTCGCCGCACAGTGTATCAGCCATCTTCAGTTTTTTCTCCAAATCAAACTGAGATGTTGGGATTAGCCTTAACTTTCCGAATGATCTTTACCCGCTGTTGACGATCAAGGGTTTCACTCCGAGGTTTGGTTTGCATTTTGCGGGCAGTCGAGAGAATTTTCTAACACATTTTGTTAAAAAGTTTTTGATATCTATACCTTTGGGATAATCCAGCAGTTTTGCTTGCTCCCGAGTTGACGCCAATGGATTTTAGAGTTGACTGTGTCAATCATTTTTATTTTCTCCTCTTGCATGATAAATATTTCGGAACCACATTAGTTTTAGACTACAAAAAATATAATCCAAGCAGAACTGTTTACAAGTAAAATAACGCAGTCAAAAAGTTGCGTATCCGACTGAGAGCACCGCTATCGCCAATATGAATTGCCCCATTTCTAAACGATCTAAACTTAATTTATTTAAATTGAACAATTATCTTTATCAAGAACTCAAAACGGTTTCTCAAACGGTCAAACAATTTTATAATCCGACCAGTTGAAAAATTTTTCGGTCGGGAAAATCATACATAAACCGGGAAAAAGTCGGGAAAAAACCGGGAATTTGAAATTTGGAATTGAGTGGCCACCCTGAACTTGTTTTACAAAGATGCTAACTTTTGAACGCATGGTATTAATATCAAAATATCAAAACATCTGCTATGAACACATATTTCATATTGTCAATTCAAAACAAAACAGTCTAAGTTAGTTAGATACTGATGAAGGTCACACGTCGAGACCGAAATACGTATGTTCGCCTTTGAACGATCTTCTGGCAGTGGACTGTATGGTAGCGGCAGCGAAAGCAAAAGCAAAAGTCTCGGTGAGAAATTAACTCTTCATATAGCGCTTATAAGGGCTGGGGGTTGACTTTGCTCGCTCTCCTTTCAGTGGGAAAATCCAGTGGGGAAGTGGACGGTGGACCAAACAAACACCGGCTGCTATGCTAACAAACTTTATTCTAATTGTTCTTCGGCTTATTGCTACTGCCGCGAAGTGAACGGCTGGATGGTTGAAAACGGAATGGGATGATTTTCTCTGGGTGGGCTGCTTTTATAGCTGCGGGATGATGACAGTGTGTGTTGTGCGATGCTAACAGTGTATGCTGCTGGGTGCGGGTTATTTTCGGCTGGAGACGGAACATCCTCCCCCGGTTGAAGGATCCGCGGTTCTCTGGACATCGGCGGGGTTTTCAACTAACTCGTTGTCTTCGATAGGCAGGATGGATACCTTGTTGATTGGACGACGATACTTGCAGCCTTTGGAGAATACATCGACTGCACGAACAAGTCCATCGTCACCAGGGTTGACTGCTACGATACGTCCTAATTTCCAGTTGAGAGGTGGTTGGTTCCGATCATGAAGCAGGACGATCAGGCCCTCGCGAACATTTGGCATCTCTCGTTGGTTCTTCTTTCGGGGCTGCAGGGTGATCAGATAATCTCTGCTCCAAGCACTCCAAAAATGTTCACGAAGGAGTTGAAGATGTTGCCAGCGCGCCAAACGGGAAACCTTGACGTCTTCTAAGGAGGGCTCAGCTGGAGCGGTGAGTGGTCGTCCGATGAGGTAGTCAGCCGGGGTGATAACTCGTGGATCCGCCGGGTCATTCGAGATGGCGAATAAAGGGCGGGAATTCAAGACGGCCTCGATTTGAGCCATGACAGTTGAAAGCTCCTCAAATGTTAGCTTCACGTTGCCGACGACACGCTTCAGATGTGTTTTACAGGATTTCACGGCTGCCTCCCAGAGGCCGCCGAACTCCGGTGCGTCTGGCGGGATGAAATGCCACTCGATTTCACGGCTGCGACAAAAGGATTCGATGGCGTTCACAGTCTGCTGATTCTGGAACTGTTGATATAGGCTGTTCAATTCATGATTCGCACCTCGGAAGTTGGTGGCGTTGTCCGAGTGCAATTCATGAATCATTCCTCGGCGAGCAATTAATCTTCTTAGAGATGCCAGGAAAGCATCGGTGCTCAAATCGGAGACGACTTCCAAATGCACAGCCTTAGTTGCCATGCAGACGAAGACTGCTACGTACGCCTTGGTCAGCGTTGGACGACGTGACCCTTGTTTAATCCAGAAGGGGCCAGTGTAATCCACACCAGTTATGGCGAACGGGGGCGATGGCATCACTCTCGACGCTGGCAGGTTTCCCATTAGTTGATTGGGTGTCGTAGGATGGGTTCGGAAGCATTTAACGCATCGACGGGTGATGAAACGGATGATGGATCGACCTTTCGGGAGCCAGTACCTTTGGCGAAGAGCATTCAGCAAACCTGTTTGCCCGACGTGAAGAAGTTCGACGTGCATCTGCTGGATGAAACGATGAATCACCGGATCCTTATCCGGTAAGATAATTTGATGGCGACTTTCAAATGGTAGTTGCGATCGGTCAAGTCGGCCACCAACACGGAGCAAACCATTGGTGTAAATAGGACGAAGATTTCCTAACCTCTTGCAGGGTTCGTTGTCGAGGACTCGTTTGATTTCGTCAGCAAAGTGTGCATGCTGTAAGACGTGGATGATGGTTTCTGTTGCACGGCGAAGCTCATGGACGGTCAGATGGGATCTGAGTTCTCGGTCGGCTTGATTCTGCTTACGGCAATTATTAGCAAACCGACGAATGTACCCAACAATTCGTTGTAGCTTGCGGAAATTGCTGTAATTGGAGAAGAATAAAGGCATATCCATTCTTACATCCGAGATGGCGACGGCAGCTTTCAGTTCCGGTAGCGCTTCCTCAGGTATCTCGTCCGGAATAACCACTTCGTAGCACACCACTTCAAGGTAACTCGGACCATGCCACCAGAGAGTGTTGGTAGCTAAATCTTCTGGAAGCTGTCCGCGGGAGATGACATCGGCTGGATTCTGATGGGATCGTACATGTTCCCACCGGAAATTGTCTGTGTGCTGCTGGATCACAGCGACTCGATTTCGGACGAATAGCTGCAACTGGTTGAGGGGTTTCTTTAGCCAGGCTAAGACAATCGTACTGTCGCTCCACAGCACAACTTCCTGAACCGGCATATCCAGGGCTGGCAGTACCTTCGCCAGCAAACGGGTCAACAGGAGGGCGGCACACAATTCTTTCCGTGGAATGGTGAGCTCACTCAAAGGCGCCAGTTTGGATTTACTGGTGAGAAGACGAAGCTTTGCCGAACCATCAGCAAAAAGGGACCGTAGGTAGATGCATGCTCCGTATGCCGCTGTGGAGGCATCCGAAAAACCATGCAACTCGTAGGCGACTGCATTGTCCAAAATAACACACCGAGGGATCTCGATGTCGTGGAGATACATTAGGGAAAGTTGAAGATTTTGCCACTGCTTGGCAATATTTTCATCCACCAGATCGTCCCAGTTGATTTTAAGCTGCCACAGCTTCTGCGCGAGGAGTTTCGCCAAGACGATCACCGGCGAAACCAGTCCAAGGGGGTCGAAGAATTTGGCGATCTCGGAGTACACCGTACGTTTCGTTGGTGGTTGTTTCACAGGTGGATTCGGATGATAGGCGATCTTCAGCGTATCGGCGGTTGGGTCCCAACGCAAGCCTAACACTTTTATGGTTTCGTTCACTCCTTGCTCCCCCGGAGTCATCGTCTCACGTTCATCGATAGGAATGTTTTCCATCAGCTGTTGGGAGTTAGAGCACCATTTTCGTATAGGAAAACCTCCTCGACTTAGGAGTTCCTTTAACTGCTGTTTAGCCACGATAGCATCTTCCACCGAGTCAGCTCCTGACAGTACGTCGTCCATGTAGGTCTCCTCCTTCACTATACGAGCGGCGATGGGAAAGTTCTCGCCATCTTCCTTGACGAGCTGTACCAAGCACCTGGTTGCTTGATAGGGGGCCGATGCGGTACCGTAGGTGACAGTGCACAACTCCAAAACACGCAAAGGCAACGACGGCTGCTCTCGCCAGAAAATGCGCAAGAATCGACGATCCGATGGGGCTTCGACTACTTGACGGTACATTTTACAGATGTCTCCGGTAAATGCTACCTTGAACTTACGGAATCGTAGCATGATGTGATGTAGATCGTTTTGCACTACTGGACCGACGTGGAGTACCTCGTTCAGCGAAAGATGCGACGGCGAAGATTTGGCACTTGCGTCGAACACGACACGGCATTTCGTGCTCGAGCTGGAAGGTCGAAGTACGGCATGGTGAGGAAGGTAGTGTAGCTCTGCTGGTTGGGTGGGTCTTCAGATTCCATGATTTCCCGGCAGTGACCGAGAGCCTCGTACTCCCGGATGAAATCCACATACTGAATTCGAAGTTCTGGATTGCGGACGAGTCGTTTCTCCAACATCAGAAAACGCTTTAGGGCCAGAGCACGACAGTCGTCCAGGAGGGGAAGATCACTATTGAACGGGAGCTGGACCATGAATCTTCCAGATTCATCACGCTGGTAGGTAGACAGGAAGTGGGTTTCGCATGCTATCTCTTCGGTCGACAGGTTGGGGACGTCTGGTACTTCTTCGATTTGCCAAAACTGTTGCATGTTCCGCTCGATGTCTGCAACCGATGCGTGGACGTACATGGGAGAAACGTTGGATGCATGTGGTGGTTCGATGATGACGCCAGCTATTATCCACCCAAGCTGGGTGTCACGTAGCTGTGGTAATCCATCTGCTAGGCTAAGGTGACCTGGCTTCAGCAAGTCGAAGAATAATTCCCCACCAATCAGCAAGTCCACTTTGTCGGGAATGTGGAACTTGGGATCGGCAAGGACGAGTCCTTCTGGGATCATCCAATGGGCGATGTCGATCTTGGAAGTTGGAATTGTCCCAGTTACTCTCGGAGTTACCAGACACTCCAGACTGGCGTGGAACGTTGATACACGGGATCGAAACTTGACGGTCACCTTATCACGAGCGTGGGTTCGTAGGGCGTTAATGCCAACAATTGGGATGTTGGCTGGCTTCTTTGGAATGCCAAGACGGTTGGCCATCTCTTCCGTGATAAAGTTGACCTGGGAACCGCTATCCAACAGCACTCGGCATGGATGTGGTTGATTTCTCCTGTCGTAGACCTGAACCACCGCAGTCAACAGCAGTACAGTCTTGGTGGATTGGGCGAAATTTGCGGAACACGTTGTTGAAACCGGTTGGTTCACTGGTGCTGGCATCTGCGATGATGTTGCAGCTGGTATCGGTGGCGGGGTCGCCATCGTCTCGGTGGGAAGTGATACGTTGGGCTTCGTACCTCGGCTGGGTTCTTCATTCTCATGGAGCAACGTGTGATGTCGGCGTTGACACTTGTGGCATGTCTTATCGGAAGGGCAATCTTTGGAGCGATGGCCTTTTCGCAGGCAGTTGAAACAGACTCCAGCTGCTCGGATCTTCTCGTTCTTCTGGGCTGGGGTTAGGCTGGATAGGGCCGAACACTGGACGTTTCGATGGGGACCGCCACAAATTTCACAAGAGACTGGTGGTTGGGATGGACCGGTCGATGCAGCATGGCTTCTTTGTGGTACACTTCTTTGTGGTGGATGGGGCTTTGGATTCGACGGGGCTGGCTGGCCTGCTGCTTCACAATTCTCCAGAACTTGGCATCTGGTTTTCAGGAAGTCGATGGTCTGCTGGTAATTCGGTAACTCACCCTTCTTCTGCGTTGCTTCCCAAGCCTGGCGCGCACTCTTGTCGAGAGCTGACACGATCAAGAAAACGAAGAAATGCTCGGCTGTTCCATTGATCTCCTGCTGGAGGTAGCGCAGGCTTTCGATGTGGTTGACTGCTTCATCAACGAGGGCACGAAGTTCTTTTTTGTTGGTGGAGGACATCTTTTTTAATGTCAGTAGTCCTCGAAAATGGCTCTCCACTATGGCTCGTTTGTTGTCGTAACGGTCCATCAAGACGTTCCAGGCCTGTTGGTAATTCCCTTCACTCAGGATTTTGGCATCTAGTACACCTGCGGCATTTCCGATAAGCGCTTTGTCCAGATGATACAGTTTTATGGCGTCTGTATCACCCGAATTGGCCATCAGATCGGTAAAAATGGCCTTAAACTTCGGCCATTCAGTATAGCTTCCACTGAACGTTGGAATTGGCATCTTGAGGGCCTGTTGCTGGATAATCACTTGTTGAGATGACGGGTTAGGCGCAGATGTTGGTACTGCACGGCTCTTTGCTTCCAGCAGCAGCTCTTCCACGGCGTTGCTCACATTGTTGTAGATATCCTCGAAGGCATCACATTCATTTTCCTCCTGGAACAGGTCCTCATCCGATACCAAAGATAGCACCCCGCTATGGAATCCACTGTACTCCGTGTATACAGCAGAAAGCGTTTTGGATAGCACATTTAATTGTGCTAAACCAATTGCTGCACTGGTGATGAGCGTTCGTTGAATACGCACTAATTTCTGCTTTACTTGAGAGCGCTGACGGCAGACCACACGATATTCCTTTTCGGTGACAGGATCCATAGCAACAGCCAGGGTGTCGATTATCCGGTGAAAATAAAATTCCCTGACTTTTCCAGGTTTTTCCAGGTGTATTTCGAAAAAATCCAGTTGCAAAATATCTCGCTAATTTCTCTTTTCAAAGTGTTTATTAGACTAAATTGGTTGTTAACTCTTTAATTACTATTTCTTAATGAATTCATTTGTCTTTATCAATTCAAATGCATCTTTTTTGCGACGATGAAGTGAGCAACGCAGCTTCGTTCTATTATTTGAATCCAGATCTTATATTTTTATTCGATCTACTTTTAATAACGTCGGGTTTATGATTCTATGGACTCTGTGCTCCCCTGGGTGCTTCCAGTCGAGTATCAAACATATGACTGATTTGTTGGACTAAATCAAGATTTTGATGCTGAAATGGTCTATCCTCCGAAAACGAATTAATCGTAGGTTTTCACTAGTGATCGACATCAGAATAAAAATTAAAGTCCGGGTTCCGGCACAAATGGGTTAAATGCCGTAGCTTATTTTCAAAGGCTGATTTTGGTTCAGTTTGATTCGTTCTCGTTTCGGTTACAGTCTGATTTCGGTCCGGAAGTCTGGAATTATCTAGATGCAAAATTTCTTTGTATTAAAAGTTGGACTTTTCTAAATGTCAGCTCCCATGACCCAATGAATAGTTGTTCTCGAAGCGTAGAATAGTGTTGTAAGAATCTTGCTACATTGGCCGTAGAGAAAACAGAAAAAGTATTGTCTCAACAATAGTGATGCACAGATTAAAAATATGTCAACATCCACTAGCCTAGCATGGACTTTTATGTCACTTTCCATGCAAAATAAACTAATTAAGCACAAAAGTTGTCCCAAAAACTTTTGTGCTAAATATCCGATCAATATCGAAGAATCCAATAAATATTGAAATATTGATAATGATCAATTAGGTGGTGAGCGGTGAGCCCTTACGAAAATCGATCAAATCGGTCCAACCGTTGTTGAGAAGCGTGGTCTGGTAAAGAGCAGGTCAGTCGCACATTCATGAAATTCAAAACTCGATTTCGAAACTCTGTGAAATTTGTACGCAACAGATTGGTTGCACGTGAGTCAAACTCAAAATAACGTGCCATCTTTCATTTCATTTGTGCATTTGTGATGGCAATGAATAACAATGTGCCAGCTACTTGAAATAAATGCTATCCTTGCCAAGCCATAGCTTTTTCGGTATATTTTCTTCACCTGTTAAAAATCCCTGACTTCAAATGAAATTCCCTGACATTCCCTGACTTATCCAGGTTGAAACGAATTTCCCTGACATTTCCAGGTTTTCCCTGATTTTCCAGGTAATCGACACCCTGAACAGCAACAGCACCAGCTTCTTTAAATCCGTGAAATGATGCTGAGTCCTCTTTTTCACCGTTTTCCGAACGCGACGGCGAATGCATTACGGGCATCGCTTAATTAAAAATATTTTTGACGAATTCGCAACGCGACGAGCGAAAATCGTGACACGCCACACGTTTAAACACGTTCACTTTTTTCAAAATGTTCAGTCAATAACGGTTCGAACACGTCCAGCAGGAACGAACACGTTTCAAAAGTTCACTTTTCAATAACGGTGGAAGGTTTCGAACGCGAGTGCAAACGAACACAATTCGGTATGAACGAACACGTTCAAACAAGTTCACTTCAATAACGGTAGCGGTGTGGCTCGTTTCGAACGCGAACACGATCGAACACGTTCAAACAAACTTGCGTGCACGCCGCAGCGGTAGCAATTCGGTTCGGTAACAAGTTGTTAGCACAGAGCCGAATGCTGCTTTTTCCACCAGGTTCAATCCTTTCCGGCACGCCTAGGTGCGGCGGCGGGATGGCTTCTAATCCGGTTCGGGTTGGACCAGGACCATAATGTGTTAACATTATTTTTCTGTTCTGTTCAGATGTTTCTGAGAAATTAAATAATGATTATTGTGGCAGTAGAAAGGCTAGGTCACGCCGCTAGGTGGATTAGTTCGGTTTTTTTTAAATATTTTCTGATGATTCTATCCTGAGGGACAAATTTAAAATTTTTCTCAGAAATCGATTTCGAATGAAAGATTTCGGTGAAGCTACGTTTGGGCTTGGATTAAGAATCACAAGAGACCGCGAACAGGCAAGCTGTTTGTGGATCAAAAGCACTACATCGAAAACATTCTACGAAGGTTCAACATGGTGAACTGTAATCCGGTATTTGCACCAGCAGATATGAGCATACAATTAACTAAAACGATGTCATCCGCTACAGCACGCTACGTCTTACTTATCTGGCGCAAGCTACGCGGTGAACCAAGTCAGTTTAGCAGTAATCCAGGGCGGGGGCACTGGAACGCCGTCAAGCGCATTATGCGGTATTTGCGCGGTACAACTAAAAATCGGATTACGTATTCAAAGGAGAGTTGCCTGGATATTCGGATGCTGACTGGGGAAGAGACCCAGATTCCAGCAATTTCAAAACTTGGGTCGTTTTCGACCCCAATGCATAATATGTAACTTTTTTTGCTGTGGCTCTTCTAGATGTCGCTGAAAGCTGAAACTCCCCCACAATGCTAGTTTTTGAAAGATAGGAAAAGTCAGAAAATTTCAAGTCTAGCTCATTCGGTTACTGAGTATCATGCTTTGTAAATATGCCGATAGGTCGAAAACGACCCCAATACACTAGGAAGGTTAATAAACTAAACCAAACGGATCTCACAAGTGTTTCAAGCCGGTTACTTAAAGTTGACTAATGCTACAAGCCATGCAAAAATTGTTGTAGTCATAGTTTGTTTTATGTAGCTTATTTTTGTTTTGACGTAGGACTACGTCTTACGGCAAGTTTTGAGATAGGGTGTCATTCCAAAAAATCAAAAAATGCGAGCGTCACGAAAAATGAAAGGTTTTGAGCGCTAATAGCTCAGCGGTTTTCCAATCGATTTTCAATATTCTTACACCAATCGATTGGAAAATCTTCTAAGAATTGACCCAAATAAAGAAAAGTGTGGATTCTTGATGTTGAACTATTGAAAAATTGAAAATAATGAACCTATGTTTTACCAGAATTCTCGCTTCGTGATTGGTTGTTGGAAATGACGTCATCAAAGTAGAAACGCGTTTTCATGCTTCGGCTTATAATTCAGTCAAATTTCAATAGATTTCCAAGATATTTACTCCGATTGATTGGGAACTCGATTGAAAATATAGAAAACTATTGATTTTGTTTTTGAAATTGAATTTGAAAAATTGTTGTTTTTGAATTGATTTAGAAAATTTGAATTATTTTCATATTTTTGCCTTCCCTCGTCAGTGCTTCCCTAGCACGGATGACAGAAATATATACGATATAAGCTATGGGTTAAGCTTCCTTATGTTTGTGTTTAATTTACGCCCTATAGAATCCGATCGAAAATTGTTGAGCTTCAGCTGTTGCTGCTTCCTACGGATAAGGCAACGAAGACATGCAAATTCACCAAGCGAGGTGTTGGAGCTGCAGTTGGAGCACTCGATGATCGCTGCCGTGATGGAATATCTGGCGATAGGAGTTCTGGAATCGGGAGGACATATGCTGCTCGCGACAACGAAACGATCAGAATTATCGTCACTTGCAGCTGGCCATCCGCAACAACGAAGGGTTGAACAAATTGCTGTCCCGTGTCACCGCTGCTATGAGAAGTGTCTTTTCGAACATCCAAACTGTTTTGTTGCTGCCCAAAAAGACGGAAAAGAAGGCTTAAATTTCCAGCATATCACGTTTGAAAACCGTTCTTTTAAGAACGAAACATGTGTTCATGAAGATTTGAGGAATTTTCACTCACAGATTTAAATTCTATTTAACTTAGATTGATCTGATTGTTCGCTTCTTTCCAATAATTTTAACCGATCACCTCTCGCGCTGCTGTTCGCTTGTTGCTGCTGAACCCTGGTTGCAGCCAACAAATATACTAGCTCCAAGTAAATGTGTTCGGTCAAGCGTCAAAATAAATAAAATTAGATTTAATCAAATGAAAGAGTTTTAGTAACATCTTTTACATCGTAGCAACACAAATTTATCCATACAGTAATAATACGTAACGTAATTTTTCTTTGGCAGCAAAAGGCGAACGGCTCACTGGTAACTTTGCTCTTTTGTTCAGACTGAAATTGAAATGCTCTATTTTTTATTTCACGTAGATGATAGAATGAAGAACCAAGAAAAATG
Organism: Sabethes cyaneus; assembly: GCF_943734655.1. Taxonomy (NCBI): domain Eukaryota; kingdom Metazoa; phylum Arthropoda; class Insecta; order Diptera; family Culicidae; genus Sabethes; species Sabethes cyaneus. The sequence goes on along the minus strand of NC_071354.1, from coordinate 108,042,944 downwards.
GGTGTGGTCGTTTCTTGTCGCTTGCTCTGGTACATAATACGTGGTAAGCTGGCGAACAGCATTATTCAAACGCTAGCTGAGCTAGTGTCAACATCGTTTGCCAGGCAAACGGAAGTCACGTACGACTCGTGCACGTGTTCATTGGCGGCTGACCGTGTGACCGTGTGTTGGAGCTGAAGTTCCATTTCGCTGCCGTGATGGAATATCTGGCGACAGGAGTTCTGGGATTGGGACGACATATGCTGCTCGCGACAACAAAACGACCAGAAGCATGAAGCATCCCACGTCACTTGCTGCTGGCCACTTGGAGTGGTATTTCATCGTGATTCAGGACCATACACGAACGGTTTCGTTGATCGCATAGCTGCTGAGGCTTTCCGGTTGGTCCGTTGCAACAGGCCGTGCCTGGCTAGCGGTTATCGGTACTCTAATTTACCGAACAGAGAATTACGTTAAATGCGTTAGTGCAAGTTTATTGTAAGCAGGAGTTATGATAATCAAACAATCGGTTCTTTTAAGGGCCACACAACGATTGAACAGTTTATTATATTTGCTTGCCCAGTTAATACCATAATTAACACAGTCAACGAGGGAAAAGTTGAATTTTTCACAGGTGACATTTTCTGCGACTTGCAATACGTCTGCAGGTTGTAAATGCTTTATCCGTGTCCTTTTGTAAGCCGCAGAAAAGTTGCGCAAAATTTTCAACTTTTTGAAAACTCGCGCGTACCGTCTACCGATTACCAAAGGAAAAGCACTATTCAACGTAGAAATATATCATACAAATTTATTTACTGTTTGGTTTAGTTACTAACTTGGTTTCGTTTTAATAAAATAGATTCAATCAATTCATGGATCATATAACTCCAAAATCGGTTGAGGATTGAATGTACACAATGTTTTTACTTTGATGACCGTTACGGATGTAGCTTGTATACATGAAGAATCGTATTATTATATACATGGATACATCCTACTATCGCTACAAAGAGACTTACGTGGTCCTACGTCACCTATGCGGTCGTGTCTTGTGCACAACCCCTCTGATTTTTTAGTTTAATGTTAAGCTTATTTTTTATTTTTTAGCCCCTTAAAAGGAATAATAAATTCCACTGGGTGCTCATTGTGTAATAAATTAGTATTTGTACCATTTTGTTAATACCTCAGCTGTAAATTTGTGTTTAGTTTGTTCGCTGTCCAGTTTTTCCTACTAGCTGAGGTCCGTAAGTGTCCGATACCAGGGGGCTCTCTGTGTGAGCTTTTTGGTAACGGGGGTGTGTGGAGGGTTAATTAAAAAACTACAAGGTATACAGCCCTAAAGGTTGTACGAAAGGGTGACGTAGGACTATATCAGATCATCAGATCTAAGACTAATGTAAGGATGGTAAATGGTTGAATAATGCGCTCCAGAACTACCACGAAGTTCCACAGCCTCTTATTTAGCAACCCCCTCCTCGTGGTACCATCCGGGATACGTTCCTTAGTGGAAACCGGGCAACCGACGGAAACTAGGGTCGTATCGCGACAGAGAAGGGGGCACTCATGCGAAGGCTGAGTGTAAACTCTCCGCCTGCAAATGACGGATCTCGGTAGAAGCATGTTCGATGAACCTGAAAATACTGAGAACCTGAGCAGAGTGTCCAAAGCCCCTAAAGAAGGATGGTTGAATAGCTGTTATCCATGGCTAAAAGTAAAAACGTGAATGGATAAACCCCTAATCCAAGGTGTCGTGCGACCCGTGCCGAGGGATGAATGGTGAGAGGGGGTTCTATAAATACCCAGCCTCAAACGGAGCCTGTGGAGTACCAGAGCGCCCTCCACAGTAATCAGCCCTTACCGCATCATGAGGGGCTCTGATGCGGCGGACTCTTCTTTCCCCTCAACTCGTGGGATTTTATATGAACAATCAAAATCAAAAAAACTACTTCAGTGAGCGCGGACGGATTAGATAATCCGTTCGCAAGAGGTGGTATCCAGCGATCTCCGCCGATGGATACGAGCAGAAGCGCCAGCGTAAGCGGAAAGGGAAGCGGCATATCTGTCGCTCCAACTGCATCTACGCCGGACGCAGCGATGAATGGCCCGTCGCTAATAAAAGCAGTGGAAGGAAAGAGAGACATGCTACCAAGAGTGGTAGCGGCGTCTCATCAGCTCGATGCCATTATCGAGTTCGTGGCAGGCCGCAGCACCCTAGCGAAGGACCTGAAACAAAGTCTGCTCATGCTTCGGGGCACCATCCGTGCTGCGACGAAGGAACACGGCGAACTCGAAGCGCGAGTAAAAGTGGTAGAGAAGGCGTTTGTATCGAGGTCTGTACAAACGGATGCCTGCCTGTCTACGACTGACCACACCGTAGCCCTTGCGGCTACGGAGCAGTCCAGTGACAACAAGATATCCACTAAACGTGCAAGGCAGTCCCCAGGGGAACAAACCCCCACGGGCCCGAAGAAGCGCTTGATCGCTGAGGATCGTAAGCAAACTGTGAAACTCACCGAGGGTAATAAGACGCAGTTAGCTCCCGACAATCAGTGGGAAACAGTGAAAAAGAAGAAGGCCAGGAAGAAAGAGGAGGATCGAACTCCACCGAAAGTGGCCAGAAAAAAGAGGAGCAAAGGCGATGCCCTTATCCTCAAAACTGAGGGGCTGAGTTATGCAGAAGTTTTGAAGGCCATGAGAGGGGATGAGCAGCTGAAGGGTCTTGGCGCGGATGTGCGGAGTATCCGCCGCTCCCGCACCGGCGACATGATCCTTGAGCCCAAAATGATGCCACTGAGAAGGGTTCTGCCTACAAAGTGCTGGCAGAAAAGGTCCTTGGCGATGGCATACAGATCCGCGCACTGACGCCTGAGATGACTCTCCAGCTTAAAAACCTGGACGAGATCACTGAAGCGGTCGAACTGACACGAGATCTCAAGGAGCAATGTTACGTGGTGGTAACTACCGAAGCAGTTCGTCTGCGCAAGGGACCGGCGGGAACCCAGGTAGCTACAATAAGACTTCCACTGGTAGACGGGAATACAGCCCTGAAGGCGGCCAAGCTGAAGGTGGGATGGTCCGTATGCCCGCTGAGCGTGTTCCAGCAGCCGGAGGCTTGCTTCCGGTGCTTTGAACGAGGGCACAAGTCCTGGAGCTGTAAGGGGCCTTTTTTTGTATTGTTTATGCAGGGAGAAAATCTTCATAGACAGCACCTTCACGGTGCCGAATAGGATTCACATGGTGCCAACATGCGCCTACCTACTAAAAACTCTCCTGCTGCCCGTTCCTGAACACCTCCAGGAACTACCGTTAGGTTTTACTTCAGGAGGGAGGACGTGCCGAAGCACTCCGACTTGTCCGTTGCGTGTGTGGGTCCACACAACACCCTTGCCATTTCATACCGCCACTACCCTTCACCTAGGGCCTGGGCTGCCCAATCAGCCCGTTACTGACCCTAGCAAGCTATGTCGGTCCTGTCGTTGCAAACGTTCTAGCCGTTGCAACTCCGTTATCACCGCGGTTGCCGCCCTATCGACGGCACCCCATGCACGCTGCTCAGCGCACATTCTCTGCACGATGTTGTCGGCGTTGGTGTCTTCTCCAACGACCGCAAGCATCACCCGCCGAGTGGACGTAAACCGCGGGCAGTGAAAAATCACAGCCCGCGTGTATGTAGATACTTCTTAAAGCATCCATGACCCGACAGAAACTGGGTAAGGAAAACGTTTACCTCACCATGACCTCTGCCGATCCAGGACGATATGTTCTGGATCAGCCTATGGGTCCACCTACCATGGTCGGTGCGATCCCATTCCGCCTGCCAACGCCTAATAGAGTCCAGCCTAACTCTGTCCCTAGCGCCCCTGACGTTCCTCTGCCTATGGCACTCGATATCCTCACCTAGGAGTATGCATATTGGAATCATGGCTGCAATAACCCCAATCGCATCCAACGATATGGTACGGTAGCCGCACGCAACGCGCAATGCTAACAGCCTGAACACCTTGTTCAGGCATGCCTGATTGCGCTTACTCTCCAAAGCCGGGGCCCACGCCGGTGCACCGTATCGTAGCACCGACATGGCAACGCTGGCCATCAGGCGTCTCTTACTGCTGCTAGGACCGTAGCCGTTCGGCATGATCTTAGACAGCGCAGTGACCGCCGTTGACGCTTTACCACAAGCATAATCCACATGGCTGGTGAAGTTCAGCCTGTTGTCTGTCATGACACCCAGGTACTTCACACTTCGTTTGGAGACAATCACCTGTCCCCCCACTATTACTTTTGCCTCTAGGGCCGACTTTCGGTTGCTGACCATCACAGCTTCCGTCTTATGGTGGGCCAATCGCAGATTGACGCCCGCCATCCAACCCTCTATTATGCTTATGGCGTCTGATGCCAGCATTTCCACCTCCTCCAGAAACTCGCCTACCACTGTAAGGACGATATCATCGGCGAAGCCAGTGATATCGACCCCAGTGGGTAGTTCGAGCCTCAGCACCCCATCGTACATGGCATTCCAGAGCGTGGGGCCGAGAATCGAACCCTGTGGAACACCCGCTGTTACTCTGTACCTCTTCGCCCCGTCCGCCGTGTCGTACACTAGCGTCCGGTTCTCGAAGTAACTCTTAAGCAACCTGCATAGATGATCCGGTACCCTCATCCTATGCAGCGCTAACGCAATTGCACCCCAGTTAGCGCTGTTAAAGGCGTTTTTGACATCGATTGTGACTATGGCACAATACCTGTCGCCTCGCCTTTTCCGTTTCATAGGCTTCTCGGCCCTCTCCACTACGGACTTTATGGCATCTACAGTGGACTTCCCCTTTTTTTTTTTTTTTTTTTTTTTTAACGAGTGGGGAAATCTGCTATCAGACACCTGAGAAGACAGCTCAGGGAGTGGGGTTTGGTATCCCGTGAAGATCGTGAAGATCCAGACCCACTAAAACCCTACTCGAGTCTCCAGCCTCAATCCCCCCTGGAACCACCTTATCGGTATTACTTCAGGGAGGGGCTATTGTGCTTAACGCACGCTCTTAGATAACTACTGGACTATGGTAGTTAGGCTGTTTATTCGCCGTTGATCGGCTTTCCAGCGGCTTTGTAGCTCAAGTACGATCTGGGTAGCAGCCGCATTGACCGCACCCCAGACGTCCGAGCTAGAACACATCCTTTGGACTAAGTTATCCGGAGTAGTGTCCTGTCCGCTAACTGCCATCATGTTGCTTCTCACGCCCTCGAAACGAGGGCATATGAAGAAAGCATGTTCTGCAGTTTCCTCAACGTCCGCGCATTCGGGACACTCGGGGGACTCCGCATGCCCAAATTTGTGCAGATACTGTCTAAAACAACCATGCCCTGACAGAATCTGTGTCAGGTGGAAGTTGACTTCGCCATGACGCCTGTTGACCCATCCGGATAGTTCCGGGATAAGTCTATGTGTCCACCGGCCTTTTGTGGAATCAGACCATGCCCGCTGCCATGTGATCATCGAGGCCGATCTTGTGGTACTCCGTATACCTCTAGTTCCACGTTGGTTGAAGCACTCTACGTCCTCGCTGATGATGATACCAATAGGCATCATACCCGCTAAGACGCAGATTGCGTCATGTGAAACTGTGCGATACGCACTCGCCACTCTTAAGCACATGAGACGATAGGTGCTTTCCAGCTTGGCTAGATAGCTTTTGGTACCTAACGCCGATGACCACACCGGCCCGCCATACCTGAGTATGGACTGGACCACGTTGGCTAAAAGCCTTCGCTTGCTGCCATATACCGCAGAGCTATTAGACATCATACGAGACAATGCCGAAATAGCTGTGGAAGCCTTCTTGCAGGCATAGTCGACGTGGCTCCCGAACTTGAGCTTGTCATCGACCATGACTCCAAGGAGTTTTAAGAACCGCATTGACGAAATAGTGCAGTCCCCGACACTGATACTTGCTTGCTGCACCGACTTGCGGTTGTTAACCACGATAACCTCCGTTTTATGATGCGCTAGGTCCAGTTTCCTGGATCGCATCCAATCTTCAACAATGCTTATAGAGTGGGCAGCCGTCAACTCAACCTCTCTGATAGATTCACCGTAGACTTCCAAGGTGATATCGTCCGCAAAGCCGACAATCGCCACCCCTACCGGAAACTTTAGCTTCAACACCTCGTCATACATGACGTTCCACAACACCGGGCCCAGTATGGAACCTTGCGGAACCCCTGAGGTGATTGGAACGCATTTCTGACCCTCCTCCGTGTTGTAGCATAGCACACGATTCTGGAAATAATTTTCCAGAATTCTGTACAACGACACCGGCACTTGGACGTTCCGAAGCGAGCTGGCTATGGAGTCCCAGCTAGCGCTATTAAACGCATTTCTCACGTCGACCGCGACAACTGCGCAATAACGAATACCTGTCCTCTTGGGCTGGATTGCCACCTCGGCTGTCTTAGTGACAGACAAGATGGCATCCACCGTAGATTTGCCTTTTCGGAAGCCGAATTGGTTCCTTGACAGACCGTTTGTACCCTCCGTGTACTGTACGAGTCTGTTAAGGATAACCCTCTCCAGCACCTTGCCGGCAGTATCGAGTAGACATATCGGCCTATATGACGAGGGGACACCCGGAGGTTTTCCCGGCTTCGGCAATAGGACCAGGTTCTGTCGCTTCCATCTGTCCGGGAAGTGGCCAGCTTCCAGGCATCTATTCATTACTGCCCCGAATAATTCGGGAGCCTCTAAAATAGCCGCTTTAATGGCCATATTCGGGATACCGTCTGGCCCCGGTGCCTTGCTCACCTTTAGGGATTTAGCGATATCAATGAGTTCCTCGTTCGTAACCGTCAATTCGTCCCCGACCTCCAAACCGCCGTCGCCCACGTTACTTTGGATGTTCGGCTGGGAGGCCGACCATCCTACGCTATGGTCTGAGATACTGGAACGTCGGCCGTGGGACGACTCAGCGGCCTGGGGCCAGGGCCTTGGCTCGTGGCGCGGAAAGAGGCCCTCGATGATCCGCTCCAGCATCTCTGGCGATTGCTCAGCGGGCGCCATCACACCCTTGGTCTTTGCCATTACGACTCTGTAGGCATCACCCCACGGGTTCGCATTGGCACTAGCACATAACCTTTCAAAGCAGGCTCGTTTACTAGCTTTTATCCCGCTCTTAAGCGCTGCGCGTGCAGCAACAAGTGCTACTCGACATTCAGCCCTGCTTTCATCCGAACGAGCTCTTTGCATAATTCTCCTCGCACGAAAGCACGCTCCGCGGAGTTCCGCAATTTCATCTGTCCACCAGTAAGCCGGTGACCTGCCATACCTAGGACGACCTTTCCTAGGCATGGTAGCGTCACATGCTCGCGACAGTACCTCAACCAAATGATCAGCGTTCGGATCGGGCATACCGCGATCACCGCACTCTCTCCGGATCGCTTCCACAAATACTTCGGGATCGAAGTATGATGTCTTCCATCCACGGGTGGTTGGAGTGTTGGCCCTACTCGCCGCCTGCCGCCTCGTTATCTGACCGACACCATAGCGGACCGCCTGGTGGTCACTGTGAGTGTAGCCATTATCTACCCGCCAGTCTCCTATCAGACCAGGACTGCCGAAAGTCACGTCGATGATAGACTCCGCACCGTTCCTACTGAAGGTACTTGTGTTGCCGACGTTGGCCAGATCTACGTTGAGCTTTGCCAGAGCTTCAAGCAGAATCCGACCCCTATGGTTCGTGCGACGACTTCCCCACTCTACCGCCCAAGCGTTAAAGTCGCCCGCCACAACCACCGGCCTTAAACCAGTCAGCACAACTGATACTCGGTCTACCATCCGCGTAAACTGCTCGATAGACCAACTCGGCGGAGCATAACAACTGCAGTAGAACACTCCACCCACTTTGGCAACCGCAAATCCCTCGTCTGCAGTTGACACAACCTCCTGAACCGGGAACCTGCTTGTTGTCCATATAGCCGCCGTCGCAGACCTATCCGAGACCCAGTTGCCGTTTCCGGCAGGGACGCGATATGGATCCGAGACTATGGCAATGTCCATTGCTGACTCAGAAACTGCTTGGTGTAACAGCTGCTGAGCTGTGCTGCAGTGGTTCAGGTTGAGTTGTGTCACTTGCACTATGAACGTGGCTTAGTCGCCGGCACACCGGCCGGGCACCTTGGACCTCCCGTTACGTGCTTTGCGGCCCGTTTACCGGTACAGATCAGGCACTTAGGAGGCTCCGCGCAGTCCTTTGCTTTATGGCCAGCACTGCCACATCTCCTGCACAACTGGCTCCTATCTGGCCCCTTGCAGTTCCAGGCTTTATGTCCGTGCTCGAAACACCGGAAGCAAGCTTCCGACTGCTTGGACACGCTCAGTGGGCATACCGACCACCCCACTTTTAGCCTAGCAGCTTTCAGGGCTTTGTTTCCGTCAATCAGCGGAAGTCGTATGGTGGCTACCTGGGTCCCGGCCGGACCCTTGCGTAGACGAACCGCCTCGGTTGCCACCACCACTCCACTTTGCTCTTTGAGAGCTTGTACGACCTCACGCTCTTCGGTGATCTCGTCCAGGTTCTTAAGCTGGAGAGTCACTTCTGGTGTGAGAGCACGTACCTTCACTCCGTCCCCGAGCACTCCTTCCGCTATGGGCTTGTATGCGGAACTCTTCTTTGTGGCGTCCTTCTTTAACTCGAGGATCATATCGCCCGTGCGTGAGCGGCGGATGCTCCGTACGTCCGCGCCCAGATCCTTGAGTAGGGCGTCTCCTCTCATGGCCTTCAGAACCTCCGAGTATTTCGACCCGTCGGTTTTCAGGATAAGAGCGTCGCCCTTCTTCGCTCGCTTTCTTGCCGGTTTAGGTGGAGCAGTTTTTTTACTGGAGCCTCCTCCGCCTTTTCTCTTGGCCCTAACCTCGGTCCACGGGCCACCTGTCTTGGAGCTTCCCGCTGGTTCATCGGTTAGCTCTGCCAACCCGCTAGCCTGAGGGCTTTTACCGATCAGGCGTTTTTTCGGTCCGCCAGGGGTGCTATCCCCCGGGGACTGTCTCGGGCGCTTGGCGGATGCCTTACCGCTGCTGGTAGCGCTTTCCGTAGCCTCCTGGGCCGCGTTACGACACTCCGTCAACGGGCAAGCGTCCGTTTGTACTGCCTTCGACGCCTTCACGGTCACCTTCTTAGCCTCTCTTGCACGCGCCACGAGGTCGTTGTGCGTTTTGGTCGCTGCATTCAAGGTTCTCCGAAGCATGAGCAAGCTCTGCTTCAGGTCCTTGGAGAAATTGCCGCGACCTGACGTAAACTCGATTATTACCTCGAGCTGCTGTGACGCTGCTACCACTTTAGGTACAGCGTCTCTATTTTTCTCCATCGCCCTGATAAGCGCTGGGCCGTTCATCGCTGTGTCCGGCGTGGTAGGCATACCGCTGCCTTTGCCACCCACACTAGCGCTCCTAGTTGCATCCTTCTCCACCCTTGGTGGAGAACGCTGGATGCCTCCTCTAGCGAACGGGTTTTCCACCGTATCCACACTTGTTGTATTTTTAATTTTGTCTTACATAAGAATCCCACGAGTTGAGGGGAAAGAAAAGTCCGCCACATCAGAGCCCCTCATGATGCGGTAAGGGCTGATTACTGTGGAGGGCGCTCTGGTACTCCACAGGCTCCGTTTGAGGCTGAGTATTTATAGAACCCCCCCCACCATTCATCCCTCGGCACGGGTCGCATGACACCTTGGATTAGGGGTTTATCCATTCATGTTTTTACTTTTAGCCATGGATAATAGCTATTAAAACCATCCTCCTTTGGGGGCTTTGGACCCTCTGCTCAGGTTCTCGGTATTTTCAGGTTCATCGAACATGCTTCTACCGAGATCCGTCATTTGCAGGCGGAGAGTTTACACTCAGCCTTCGCATGAGTGCCCCCTTCTCTGTCCGCATACGACCCTAGTTTCCACCGGTTGTCCGATTTCCACTAAGGAGCGTATCCCGGATGGTACCACGAGGAGGTAGAGATAGGAGTTGCTAAATAAGAGGCTGTGGAACTTCGTGATAGTTCTGGAGCGCATTATTCAACCATTTACCATCCTGGACTTCCCCTTACGGAAGCCAAATTGCGTGTTTGCCAGTCCGACATCACTTTCCGTCACAGGCGTTAGCCTGTTTAGGATTACCCGCTCTAGCAATTTGCCTAGCGTGTCCAGTAAGCAAATTAGCCTGTACGACGAGGGATCACCAGGTGGTTTCCCCGGCTTTGGCAGCAGTACTAATCTTTGGACTTTCCATTTGTCTGGAAATTCGCATACCTCTAGGCAACTCTGAAGCGTCTCTCTAAACATATCGGGATATGCTTGGATCGCCGCTTTGAGTGCCTCGTTCGGAATCCCGTCAGGACCGGGCGCTTTCTTCGTTTTTAGACCCCTGGCAATTACGATGAGTTCCTCATTCGTGACCGGATTGAGGACATCATTCGATTGACCGTACGGGGTCGGAGGCCACCAAACTGGATCGTGTTGCGGAAAGAGCCCTTCCACGATGACTTTCAGCTTTTGGGGGCAGGTTTCCTGCGGCGCAGATGTACCCTTCATCTTTTTCATTACCACCTGGTATGCACCACCCCAGGGGTTTGAATCCGCATCGCGACATAGCTCCTGGAAACAGGATTTCTTGCTACGCCTAACCTCCTTCTTAAGCGCCGACCTTGCCGCTCTAAGGTCAACTCCCCGAGCTTCAGCATCTGCATCGGTCCGGGCCCTCTGCGCTAGCCTTCTCGCTCTGTGGCACCTGGAACGGAGCTGGGCAATGGTATCACTCCACCAGTATACCGAGCGACGACCGTTCATTGGCTGCCCCGTCCTAGGCATAGTGGTATCACATGCCCGTATTAGGACGTTGGTCAGCTCCCGAGCACTCAGGTTCGAGCGGGTGCTCTCTGCACTGAGTGCTTCAACGAACAGGTCTTTGTCGAAGGCCTTCACTTTCCACCTCCTCCCTGTCGACTTCACCCCGCGTGGCCGTAGCGCCCGTCGTTCAATCGTGTACCGTATAGCTTGGTGGTCGCTATGCGTGTACTCATCTGACACCCTCCAGCCCATGTTGGCAAGCAACGTTAGGCTGCAGAGGGTGATGTCGATGATCGATTGTTGTACCCCCCTACAAAAGGTACTGACGGATCCCACGTTAGCCAGACTTACATCTAGCTTGGACAGAGCTTCCAGCAAGCTTTGTCCCCTCGGAGTAGTGCACCTGCTACCCCATTCGACAGCCCAAGCATTGAAGTCTCCTCCAATGACAACGGGCTTGCGGCCCGTGAGTTCGTCGGTGAGCACGTCTAGCATCCGGTCAAACTGCTCCGGCGACCACCTAGGTGGAGCGTAGCAGCTACAGATGCAGACGCCATCGACCACCGCGATCACGAACCCCTCTTGGTCGGACGACACCACCTCCTGGATCGGGTATCTACCCATCACGGCGATCGCTGCCATCCGACCCTTATCGATAACCCAGTTAGCGCCTCCACGGGGGACCCGGTAGGGATCCGCGATAATGGCAATATCGCACCCCGTCTCGGCTGCCGTTTGCCAAAGCAACTCCTGTGCCGTTTCACAGTGGTTTAGGTTAATCTGTATAACCTGCACCCTTATCGTTGCAATGCCCGCCTATAAGCCGCACACAGTGGGCCACCTGTGGCATGCTTATTTCCCGCATCGACTGTGCAGAGCATGCACCTGGGGGGTTTGCTACATCCCCTGGCGAAGTGGCCATCTTCGCCGCACCGCCTGCACCGCTTGGACCGATCGGGGGCCTTACACTTGGCCGCCCGATGGCCAAAGCCCATACACCTGAAACAGCGTTCGATACGCCGTTTCGACACCAGTGTACACACTGACCATCCTACCTTAATTTTGCCAGACGCCAACATCTTGTTGGCGATTGCCTCTGGCACGTTTAAGGTCGCAGTTTGCATATCACCGTATGCCTTCCTCAACCGGATGTCTGCGGGTGCCACATCAACCTTAAGCTGATCCCGCAGAGCATCACTCAGGTCCACTGTCGACGTAATCTCGTCGAGGTTTTTGCACTCGACCAGAACACGCTGCGACAGCCCCTTTACCTGGCCCGCTTCGCCCAGGGACTGCTCTACCAGTTTCTGGTAATTCGAACTCTGGACCGTTGGGTCCTTTTTGAGTTCGAAAAGCATATCCCCTGCCTGGGTTCGGCGGGTCTTTACTACGTTGGCCCCAAGCTCCTGCAACTTGGGGTCCACTCGAACCTTACGCAGTAGTTCGGCGTACGACAGCTCACCTGTCAGCTTCACTACTAAGGCGTCGCCCTTATGGACACGCCTTGGCTTTGGCTTTGCAGCCGCAGCCTCGCTCGGTTTCGGCCTGGGCGGTTTACGCCTAACCACCTGCCATTCCTCCTCCCCGGTCCCGGAAGCACCATCCGGGACCGCCTCCGCACGTTCGCTGGTAGAGGCGCGAGCCGAAGTCCGCTGCCTCTTGGCTACCAGCGTTGGTCCATGGTCGGGCGTAGCCGCCTTGCGCTTGGCAAGCGGCGTACGCGCCTGACTAGGCATGGCCACAGCCTTAGCGGCTATGACCAGAGCTTCGGCGATTTCGCATCGCTGCAGAAGCTCTTGCCTCTCCACCTCGGCAGCTATGACGGTAGAGCGGAGGCTCACCGCCAGCTTTTTAATGTCGAGGTGGACATTTGACCTTGAGTTGATGAACGAGTACAACTCGTCCACCAACTTTTTAGCTTCCTCCAGCTTGCTACTGGCTGGAGGAAGCCCAACTTCGCCCTCAGGAGGGTGCACCACGCCCTCCGTTGACATTTGCCTACCGCTGTCGCTCGCCTTGGCTGAGCTGGCAGCGATGGCCACCGGCGTTCTAACTGGGGTGTTAGTCCTAGGTGGAGTCAACTTCCTCTTCGGTATCGCCCCCGTTTTCGGGGGGCTTCCCTGTATGGGCTGTGCCCCCGATTTCGGCGGGCTTCCCTTCTTGGGTCGCGCCCCCGATAACGGGGGCTACCTGTCTTTGCTGTTGGTGACCTTGCCAACTTACTACTTTTTGCAAAGATATCATCTTTGCCACTAGTAGCACCCGTATTCGATCCCTCTTTTAAATTCAAATTTAGAAATTTGTCCATTCGAAAGGGTCCCAACTCTAGGCCGCTATCTCCACTCGTAATTGTGTAGTCGCCTTAACGATCCCATGGTGATCTATGCAAGCAGGGAGGCCATGGCTAGGGACACTCCCCCCTACCCTTCATGGGGGCAGGGATGTTAGCATCCGATCAGCGTTAGTCAGGAATGTATCATCTGAGCCTACACCACCGCACTTTGACGTGAGTGACGAGCTTTGAACGTACCTAGAGACCAGCCACGGTTTTAACGGGACGGAAGGCAGCTGTACCATTAGCCTACTCGCCGTTTCAGGAAGGTACCACCCTTCCTTACATAAGGTAGTAGAATAGCACAGCCGTCAGCCCTGTAGCGCCAAATCCAAACGTTTATTCCCGCCCGTCCAGTACACCGTAATTAGGATCTTCCTGGAACCGATCCTAATGTGCCCATGGCACTCCTGACCCGGCTTTTTTGCTTAAAGTCCTGAGCTCTAACAGGACGTTACGGCGTCCGCAGCTGGCTTATAGGAATTGAGCCCCGCTCGCTTCTTTACACCACTGCGCAACGCTACCCGCAAGCACTACGGCGCCCGCAGCTGGCTTATAGGAGTTGAGCTCTGCTCGCCTCTTTACACCACTGCGCCACGCTACCCACAAGCACAACGTGCCCCCCTTTCCCTGTTAGCACACAACTGAGGGTGCAACCAAAGACTGGTATTTGGTCGACCCTAGACCCAGTTGCGTCCCGGCCGGTACCGCGTGGAGGTAGGGATAAGAGTTCCCGCTCCCATCTTAGTGGCTATGCGGCGTCGCGCAAAGTCGAATGCGACTTTGTTCGGCACCTTAACCTCGCTGGGTTAGGGCCTTAACCGGCCTGTAAGGGGCCTGACAGAAGCCACCTGTGTAGAAGATGTGGCGGTGCGGGCCATATAGCGAGGGACTGTTCGGCGCCGCCCAAGTGCCTGATATGTACAGGCCAACGGGACGCTAAGCACACAACAGGAGGCTCAAAGTGCCCGGCAGGCGCGCCGGCGACTAAAACACGGGCGTAGTGCAGGTAACGCAACTAAACTTGAACCACTGCCATGCGGCCCCGCAGCTGTTATACCAAGTAGTTACTGAGTCGTTGACGGACATTGCCATCTATATGGACGACAAGCAGGTTCCCGGTTCAAGAGGTTGTGTCAAATGCAGACGAGGGTTTGCGGTTGTCAAAGTGGGTGGAGTGCTCTACTGCAACTGTTATGCCCCGCCGAGTTGGACGATCGAGCAGTTTACGCGGATGGTAGACCGAGTATCAGTTGCGCTGACTAGTCTAAGGCCGGTGGTTGTGGCGGGCGACTTTAACGCTTGGGCGGTTGAGTGGGGAAGTCGTCGCACGAACCATAGGGGTCGGATTCTGCTTGAGGCTTTGGCAAAGCTCAACGTAGACCTGGCCAACGTCGGCACCACAAGTACCTTCAGTAGGAATGGTGCAGAGTCTATTATCGACGTGACATTCGGCAGTCCTGGTCTGATAGGAGACTGGAGGGTAGACAATGGCTACACTCACAGTGACCATCAGGCGGTCCGCTATGGTGTTGGTCAGATAACGAGGCGGCAGGCGGCGGGTAGAGCCAACACTCCAACTACCCGTGGGTGGAAGACATCATACTTCGATCCTGAAGTATTTGTGGAAGCGATCCGAAGAGAGTGCGGTGATCGCGATATGCCCGATCCGAACGCTGATCATTTGGTTGAGGTGCTGTCGCGAGCGTGTGACGCCACCATGCCTAGGAAAAGCCGACGTAGGCATGGTAGGTCACCGGTTTACTGGTGGACAGATGAAATTGCGGAACTCCGCGGAGCCTGATTTCGTGCAAGGAGAATTATGCAAAGAGCTCGTTCGGACCAGGGCAGAGCAGAATGTCGAGTAGCACTAGTTGCTGCACGCGCATCGCTTAACAGTGGGTAATAGCTAGCAAGCGAGCCTGCTTTGAAAGGTTATGTGCCAGTGCCAATGCGAACCCGTGGGGTGATGCCTACAGGATCGTTATGGCAAAGGCCAAGGGCGTGATGGCGCCCGCAGAGCGATCGCCAGAGATGCTGGAGCGGATCATTGAGGGCCTCTTTCCGTGCCACTAGCCAAGGCCCTGGCCTCAGGCCGCTGAGTCGTTCCACGGCCGACGTTCCAGTATCTCAGACCATAGCGTAGGATGGTCGGTCTCCGTGCCGAACATCCAAAGTAACGTGGGCGACGACGGTTTGGAGGTCGGGGAGGAAGTAACGGTTACGAACGAGGAACTTATTGAGATCGCTAAATCCCTAAAGGTGAGCAAGGCACCGGGACCAGACGGAATCCCGAATATGGCCATTAAAGCGGCTATTCTGGAGGCTCCCGAATTATTCGAGGCAGTAATGAATAGATGCCTGGAAGCTGGCAACTTCCCGGACAGATGGAAGCGACAGAATCTGGTCCTATTGCCGAAGCCGGGAAAACCTCTGGGTGTCCCCTCGTCATATAGGCCGATCTGTCAGCTCGATACTGCCGGCAAGGTGCTGGAAAGGGTTATCCTTAACAGACTCGTACAGTACACTGAGGGTACAAACGGTCTGTCAAGGAACCAATTCGGCTTCCGAAAAGGCAAATCTACGGTGGATGCCATCTTGTCTGTCACTAAGACAGCCGAGGTGGCGATCCAGCACAAGAGGACAGGTATTCACTATTGCGCAGTTGTCACGCTCGTCGTGAGAAATGCGTTTAATAGCGCTAGCTGGGACTCCATAGCCAACTCGCTTCGGAACGTCCAAGTGCCGGTGTCGCTGTACAGGATCCTGGAAAATTATTTCCAGAATCGTGTGCTATGCTACAACACGGAGAAGGGTCAGAAGTGCGTTCCAATCACCGCAGGGGTTCCGCAAGGTTCCATACTGGGCCCGGTGTTGGGGAACGTCATGTATGACGAGGTGTTGAAGCTAAAGTTCCCGGTAGGGGTGGTGATTGTCGGCTTTGCGGATGACATTACCCTGGAAGTCTATGGTGAATCTATCAGAGAGGTAGAGTTGATGGCTGCCCACTCTATAAGCAGTGTTGAAGATTGAATGCGATCCAGGAAACTGGAGCTAGCGCATCATAAAACGGAGGTTATCGTGGTGAACAACCGCAAGTCGGTGCAGCAAGCAAATATCAGCGTCGGGGACTGCACTATTTCGTCAACGCGGTCCTTAAAACTCCTAGGAGTCATGGTCGACGCAAACTCAAGTTCGGGAGCCACGTCGACTATGCCTGCAAGAAGGCTTCCACAGCTATTTCGGCATTGTCTCGTATGATGTCTAATAGCTCTGCGGTATATGGCAGCAAGCGAAGGCTATTAGCTAACGTGGTCCAGTCCATACTCAGGTATGGCGGGCCGGTGTGGTCATCGGCGTTAGGTACCAAAAGTTATCTAGCCAAGCTGGAAAGCACCTATCGTCTCATGTGCTTAAGAGTGGCGAGTGCGTATCGCACAGTTTCACATGACGCAATCTGCGTCTTAGCGGGTATGATGCCTATTGGTATCATCATCAGCGAGGACGTAGAGTGCTTCAACCAACGTGGAACTAGAGGCATACGGAGTACCACAAGGTCGGCCTCTATGACCACATGGCAGCGGGCATGGTCTAATTCCACAAAAGGCCGGTGGACACATCGACTTATCCCGGAACTATCCGAGTGAGTCAACAGGCGCCACGGCGAAGTAAACTTCCACCTGACACAAATTCTGTCAGGGCATGGTTGTTTTAGACAGTATCTGCACAAGTTTGGGCATGCGGAGTCCCCCGCGTGTCCCGAATGCGTGGACGTTGAGGAAACTGCAGAACATGCTTTCTTCATATGCCCTCGCTTCGAGGGCGTGAGAAGCAACATGATGGTAGTGAGCGGACAGGACACTACTCCGGATAACTTAGTCCAAAGGATGTGTTCTAGCTCGGACGTCTGGGGAGCGGTCAACGCGGCTGCTACCCAGATCGTACTTGAGCTACAAAACCGCTGGAAAGCCGATCAACGGCGAACAAACAGCCTAACTACCATAGTCCAGTGGTTATCTAAGAGTGTGCGTTAAGCACAATAGCCCCTCCCTGAAGTAATACCGATAAGGTGGTGCCAGGGGGGATTGAGGCTGGAGACTCGAGTAGGGTTTTAGTGGGTCTTGATCCTCACGCCCCAGTAGGGGGGTCGGGATACCAAACCCCACTCCCTGAGTTGTCTTCTCAGGCGTCTGATAGCAGATTTCCCTACTCGTTAAAAAAAAAGACTAATGTAAACTGTATTTCTGGCATATGTATGTTTATAAGAATCTGTGAGTGCCATTGTGTAAGTGAATGTTTAGAAGAAAAGAGCGATTCAGATTCGATTCTTCATTGAATGCAACGGTGGCTATGAAAATACTTGGACGGGATTTCATGAGTACAACGCCTGCCACCTTTCAGACATTGAGATTTCTTTTAAAAATCACTTGTGTGCATCATAAAGGTTGGAATGGATAATGAATGACCGATTATTGTATTGAATATTAGCCCTCTAACGGGTAAGACCGTCTGTAGACGGCCTTCGCTTTTAGAGCTCTAGAGCCGCGTACGAAATTTGTTTTTAATTGGCAATATCGAAAATGTGTTTTGTACAGATTTCTTGACATTTTGATACTAATATCATAACATTCTGACCATGCATTCAAAAGTTATCATCTTTCAAAAACAAAAATTCCGAAAAATTCCGAAAACAATTAATGCGCGAATTTTCCCTTTTTTACTTTTGTAGAAAAAGGACATCTAGAACAAATTGATTGACTTAAAAAGTTTTTCTATGAGTAAATTTCATGCATTATTTTAATTTTGTAATATATCTGAATTGAAAAAATATCTGGGCAGAGCGTTAGACATGAAAAAGAAAAAAGAGAAATTGGACCTTTTCTTACCTGGCGATCCTCCAGATAATTATTTTTGCATGAAAATCAGAACTTAAGGTTTTTTGGTGTATACTTTCATGATAAAATAGTCATTAGCTTGATCGCATCGTTTTTACGGTGTTGCCCGTTAGAGGGTTAGCTTGATTAGTTTCAATAATCTTACTTTAACTCGTATGTGGCCTTTAAAAGGCCCATTGGTTACAAATAACATTAAAGCCAAAGCACGTTCATCGCAAATATGATATGAAAATTCCTACCTCCAAAAATCTCCACATGTCAAATTTGGTTCCATTTTCTTGATTAGTTTTCGAGTTATGAGAAAATTTGTATATCATTTGTATGGGAGCCCCCCCTCTTAAAAGGGAGAGAGGTCATTATTCCCCTCTTAAAGAGGGGAGGGGACTCAATTCACCATAGAAAAAAATTGCCTACAAAAACACCCACATGCTAAATTTGGTTCCATTTGCTTGATTAGTTCTGGAGTTATGAGGAAATCTGTATTTCATTTGAATGGGAGCCCCCCTCCTAAAGTGGGGAGGGGTCCTAATTCACCATAGAAAAAATTCTTGTCTCTTGTATGGGAGCCGCCCCTCTTTGTGGGAGGAGGAGTCTCTAACCATCATAAGAACCTTCCCTGGCCCCAAAAACCCCTATACGCAAATTTTCACGCCGATCGGTTCAGTAGTTTTCGATTCTATAAGGAACATTCGGGCAGACAGACAGAAATCACTTTTTAATGGGAATAGATTTGCATGGGAGCCCCCCCTCTTAGTGGGGGAAGGGATCTTTAACCATCATAAGAACCTTCCCTGGCACCAAAAACCCCAACATGCAAATTTTCACTCCGATCGGTTCAGTAGTTTTCGATTCTATAAGAAACATAGAGCAGACAGAAACCCATTCTTATAGGTATAGATTTGTATGGGAGCCACCTTCTTAGTGGGGGGAGGGGTCTTTTGCCATCGAGAGAACCTTCCCTAGCCCCAAAAACCTCTACATGCAAATTTTCACTCCGATCGGTTCAGTAGTTTTCGATTCTATAAGGAACATACGGGCAGACAGACAGACAGACAGAAATCCTTTTTATAGGTATAGATTTTGCATAGTTAAATGTTTGAAACGGATTTATACCTATTCATTACATGTGATCAAACAGACAAAACGGCTTATCCCACCACCTTTTGGCAGTTGGATAAACCAGCAGACTATTTTCATATTTTTTTGAAACGATGATTCTACAATTGATGAAGGGACGGTAAGGGAAAGTAATGAAGAAGGATTTTTTTCCGGGAATGAAGCGGAAGGGTGGACCGGAAGGGGGGGGGGGGGGGTAATAGGTAGCTATGCTTAACAAGTTGTCGTTGTGACTCCTATCTTTTGTCCAATGCTGGAAGGTGCATGGGTCGAACCAAGCTGTAATCAGAGATTATAACCGGATTTGAACCCACAACACCTGCCAGGGCGTGTCGCTCACTGGTACCCGTGTACCAGCCCATGCACCTTCCAGCATTGGACAAAAGATAGGAGTCACAACGACAACTTGTTAAGCATAGCTACCTATCACCCCCCCCCCCTTCCGTTCCACCGTTCCCCTTCATTCCCGGAGAAAAATCCTTCTTCATTACTTTCCCTTACCGTCCCTTCATCAATTGTAGAATCATCGTTTTAAAAAAAATATTAATATATGTCTGACCGCATTTCAAGGTCATTGGAACGGAGCCTTTCTCCGAAGAAACGCGGACTAACACGCTTTCGGACGAACAGCGTCACACGCAGTACCTTGCAAGTAGTAAGGGCCTGCATAGTGTCGTCGTCCTGAAAGTAAAAACACGTTAGATTAAAACTTCTCGGTCGGTGATTTCTACAGTAGATGGAGGAAGAGGCACAATTTGTGTCTAAAAATAGACCAATCCATGTCGCTATGGTTAATAAGGGGGGGTTGTGCAGACTTCTTTTGTCCAGCGCCTCTGTGGCTCAAAGGTACACGGGTACCAGTGAGCGACACGCCCTGGCAGGTGTTGTGGGTTCAAATCCGGTTATAATCTCTGATTACAGCTTGGTTCGACCCATGCACCTTCCAGCATTGGACAAAAGATAGGAGTCACAACGAAAACTTGTTAAGCATAGCTACCTATTACCCCCCCCCCCCCCCCCCCCCCCTTCCGTTCCACCCTTCCCCTTCATTCCCGGAAAAAAATCCTTCTTCATTACTTTTTTACCGTCCCTTCATCAATTGTAGAATCATCGTTTCAAAAAAATATTAATATATGCCTGACCGCATTTCAAGGTCATGACTAAAGTCACGAGTTTGGTCAGACTATTTTCATTTTTCCGAAAAGACATCTTGCAATTTTTATTTAGCTCAATTCTTTAATTTCGATGTGCGTTAGTTAAGTTCGAATTAGTTTTAATTTTTCACACATAAATTTCGGATAAAGAGATAAAAAGGAAAAACGAACTCATTAGAAAATAATAATTTAAGAGTAAACAATCAATTAAGCCAAATGAACACTTTAAAAAGAGAAATTAACGAGATATTTTGCTTCTGGATTTTTTTGAAATATACCTGAAAAAACCTGGAAAAGTCAGGGAATTTTATTTTCGCTGAATAATCAACACCCTTTAAAGTTTCATCAAATTTTGAAAGGGTCATGCCAGCCTCTGGTCGAGTTGACGTGAAATCTATCAAGTGCAAGAATTGTGAAGGTCACCTTCATGGGATACATCAAATGACTTTTAGGCCTGAAATATGCAAAAAAAAAATTATAATCGAACCATGTCATGTCAAAATCTAGTGATCGCCTATTTATTTCAGCATATAATGTCAAAATATGACCAGGATGGAAATGCTTTTGTAATGAGTGTCCTTAACTCTTCCACAATTCTTGAAGATATATCTGGAGTTTCAAAATTGACCGATAATGCGACAGAAGTACGTAGAATTTATATTTATGAATATATTTTAATAATAATCATCTCCTCTCTTTATAGGATATAGATTTTCTAACCGACGATGAATAGAGAATATTCGCATGTTTCATGTCAAGCTGGAGCCAGGTTCTCAATTAGTCGATTCAATAATTTAGTTGCTTTGTAAATAAACTTTCAGCAGGGCGATGAAAAGATATTATTCTTAGCTATCTTGATTGTGCATAATATTTATAAATATGTAGTGGATTAGATTAGATATATTACTTCAGAGACTTTCAGCCTGCGCCTAGTTCACCACTTATAAATAGGAAATAAACGATGTATCGATAAAATCAACTAGTTGGAACCTTTATCTTATTTGCTGTGTATTGACAAGAAATAACATTGCTATTGGCTCGCAGTCGTAATTCGCAATGTAACATTCTGTGATTCACTATATTCACGATTAGCTCCCAACTAGGGCTGTCTAACCGGTAGTACCGAAACCGGTAATACCGGCCAGTTTTTGGATACCGAAATACCGGTTTTGGAAAGGCAAAAAACCGGTATTTTCTAATACCCTAGTTTTTTTTAGTTTTCTTATTCAAAGAAGAACTAAGCTTGATAAAAGATTGTAAAACTCATAGAACAACAAATTCGTGTTAATGCTGGCGAGTTTCTTTGACTACTAGCAATGAATAGGGTGAAACTGTGGGTCAAATAATTATAGTTCTTGAACCTGTTTAAGGCACAGTACAGCATCTTTGCTGTATGTTTCATGCAAATGTTACATTGTATAAGCCAGACGTCACATTTCAATTTAGTTTTGAACAACTTGACTTGATATTTACAAGCCACCAAATTATTCGAAGCTCTCGCTTAACGAATTTAGGAAACAAAATCAGGGCCCGTCGTTTACAATAGTAAATACAATAGTCACTCAACAATGAAGTAATGAAAATTCAGTTTCAACTGTAGCAATGCCGATTCGTTTCAAAACTGGCTTGAACCAGGCACCATGAAACGATTTTCACTTCACCATGACGACCGGTTTTATAGTTTCATTTGTATATAGAAGAATATTCTTATTCTTATTAATACCAACACAGCCACAATAAAGGATTCCTGGAAATAATTTTAAATTATTTCTAATTATAGAAATATTTCAAATTATTTTCTTGTCTGTATTAACATTTGCAAAATATCAGAGATATATTGCAAAAGTTTAATCGGCCAGGCCAACTGTGAAGCATTGCCGCAAAGACGATTATAAGAAATAAATCTTGTGTGAATAAGTTATTCATACATAGATGCATTTCAAAATCCACAGGGGAAGAAGAAACGGGGACGTCTCGTACCAACCGTTTCTGATTAACTGTAAATTTGTTTCGTTAGGAGTATCTTTGCTAATAAAGGTTAAGTGATACTCCGGACCCTCGGGGATGAACTTATGGCATTTAGACCAAAAGCCCGGCTGCTATTGGCCAAGGTTATAGCGCCTTATTTCGCTCACTGCAAATATATAAAATACACCAGCAACCCAAAAGTAGATAATTATTTTGGAATATATAAAAATTAACTGTGCATAACTGTACAAAATTCGCCGTCACCGTCACTTAAAAATTGTCGAAGAATAACTGAATCAAGAATCTTCCAAACAAGATGTCCGAAGAATCGAAAACTCTCCCCTCCGGGAAAATAGAAGACTCCAAACTTACATTGCCCTTTGATTTCACAGTAGAGTATATAAAGAATAAATAAATATAAGGAACGTCCTCACCCGATTTCAAATCTGGTGCTCAGGTTAAATACATTGCCAATCGATGTCATTTGAATCGGCCATGTCCTTAAATATTTCCGGAATACTATGGATAAAACGACGAATCTCGATTCAGTGGGGGTAATCAATATCCACTCAAAGCATCACTCTAAACTGTACTTCGAGAGCCAGAAAATGTAACTCGAAAGATCGCACTCGCATGAATTGCGATGATTACTTTACACTGCACAATAACCGTTAGGGAAATGTTAAGTTTTAATAATGAACGAAAAATTCGACGTCAAAATTTTTCACACCCGTTCAGGCTCATCATAGTTTCATTTGTATATAGAAGAATACAAATGAAACTTTAAAACCGGTTGTCATGGTAAAATGTTAATAATTCAAATATTCACTAGAAGACCAGCAATTTTGAACTTACTCAACATCGATAAATCGTGCCTGACTGCCAGTCGTCGTCATTTAATACAGTCACTAACTTCAGCTAAAGTTTGCTTAAAACATTCTGTTCAACAAATGAAACGAATGACTTCATGTATGAGGCGAAGGTACAAGAAAGTCAGCTTCATTTATTTGTTTCGATGATGCCGGGCTGTTATTAAAATATAGGAGCCTTCGCGCTTTTTGAGTATTCTTGGTATCAAAGGATCTACCAGGAAAGGATTTGGAATAATTTTCAAGTCTTGATATATGTATTGTGATATATTAAACAAGTAGATGGAATCTCCAAGCCACTATCTACGAACAGTGGGATTAAAAGCAGAGAAGAAAAGGGAACTGTGCAAAATGATGAAGAGAATGATACTATGCAAGGGCTTCGGATTGGGGATAAAGGAAAAATTCGTGAAGAGACTGTAAAAGACCAGTGCATTAATTATGCTGGAAGCTGCAATACGGGGATTTTTGAAAATAGTTAAAAGCAGGCTTTCCTACTATAAATTTAAAAAAATGATAGGAAAATTCCTGATGCGCTAAAGCCGTTCGTCAGACTTCGATGAAAGCGGAAGTTTGTTCAATTGTTAGAACTTTAGAAGCGTTGGCAACGAAATTTATTCTTCCAAAAGAAATAAATCGCTAAGCGTATTATTTCTCCCTTAATACTACTTTGCAAAGCAACAATACTGAAGTAAAAGTTTAAAAACAAAGACATTTACTGAAAAACATTAACATTTCTATTGATTCCGAATAATCTGCCAATACCGGTATTTTACCGGTACTACCGGTATTTTCTACGCTAATACCGAAATACCGGTTTTCACCAAAAGCACCCAATACCGACAGCCCTACTCCCAACTCTCTTTACGAGAAACAAATATATTAATCCTATTTGTTATTTGTTGTTATTGTTACTTGTTATTTGTTATTTATGATTTGTTATTGTACTTTTCAAAAAAAGTAGAAGGTGCAACAACGTTTCTTCCATGGATACAAAAAACTTCTTATTCCTTTCATCTCACTTCAAGACAAAACTTGTTCGTAAACAATGTTTTTAGTTTCACCACCAGGAGCAAGTATGCACAAATTATTGGCCGAGCCCGCTCTGGAACATGTCACAAAAAGTTGACTATGGGAAAAACAGGTGTTCTCAGATCAACTCCACACTGTTTTGAACCCCTCTTTTATCAACCCCTTCAGTTCTGATTCCCTTATATCAAGGAACATCCCAGATAACACAAGATCGTAATAGAAAGTTCACATTAAATCGTTTTCATGTCAATTTTACATTGGACTTATATAATGACTAGCTGACCCGACAAACTTCGTATTGCCACAAATTAACCTGTGTTGTACATAAATCATGAATCTCGGATGATCTTTGTCACAATCTCGAGTTTTGTAAGCCCCCCAGTGGGCGGCGCTTCCGACGGCAGGTCACCGGCAATACTCGCGACCGTCTCGTCCTGAATGATCTAGTGTTACTATAGATAGTTTTTGTGGTCTTGTATTGACTAATATTTTATGGAAGAGTCTCGAGTTTGATTAGTTTTCGAGTTTCGCAAAAATTTCTGTTTTATTTGTATGAGAGTCCATATCCCCCTACCACAGGGGTGAGAGGTCTCTAACTATCGTAAAATAAATTCAAGACTCCAAAATCTCCCACATGCCAAATTTGGTTCCATTTGCTTGATTTGTTCTCAAGTTATAAGGAAATTTGAATTTCATTTGCATTGGAGCTCCCCTCTTAAAAGGGGAAGGGGTCGTAATTCACCATAGAAAAAATTTCTGCCATCTAAAACTCCCACATGCCAAATTTGGTTCCATTTGATTGATTAGTTCTCGAGTCGAGATAAGAGGAAATTTGCATGTCATTTGTATGGAAGCCCACCCTCTTAAAGGGGAGATGGGCCATAACTCACTTTCTAAAAAAGAGAGGGGTCTCAATTCACCATAGAAAAAAATCTTGCGTCCAAAACCACTTACATGTCAAATTTGGTTCCATTCGCTTGATTAGTTCTCGAGTTATGAGGAAAATGTTTTTCATTTGTATAGGAGCCCCACCCCCCCTCTTAAAGTGGGGAAATCCATAGAAAATATACCATAGAAAATATTCTTGCCTACAAAAACACCCGCATGATAAATTTGGTTCCATTTGCTTGATTAGTTCTAGAGTTATGAGGAAATTTGTATTTCGTTTGTATGAGAGCCCCCCTCTTAAAAAGGTAAGGGGTCCTAATTCATCATAGAAAGAATGGTTGCCTCCAAAAACACCCACATGCCAAATATGGTTTCATTTGCTTGATTAGTTCTCGAATTATGAGGAAATTTGTATTTCATTTGTGTAGAAGCACCCCCTCTTAAAGTTGGGAGGGGTCCTAATTCACCATAGAAAATATTTTTGCCTCCAGAAACCTCCACATGCCAAATTTGGTTCTATTTGCTTGATTAGTTCTCGAGTTATGAGGAAATTTGAATTTCATTTGTATAGGAGCCCCCTCCTAAAGTGGGGAGGGGTCCCAATTCATCATAGAAAAAATTTTTGTCTCCAAAAACACCCACGTGCCAATTTTGGTTCCATTTGCTTGATTAGTTCTCGAGTTTTGAGGAAATTTGTGTTTCGTTTGTATAGGAGCCCCCCCTCTTAAAGTGGGGAGGGGTCTTTATTCACCATAGAAAATATTCTTGCCCTCGAAAACTTTCACATGCCAAATTTTGTTCCATTTGCTTGATTAGTTCTTCAGTTATGAGGAAATTTGTATTTCATGTGTATAGGATCCCCCCCCTCCTAAAACGGGGAGGGGTCCCAATTCATCATAGAAAAAAATTTTGTCTCCAAAAACACCCACATGCCAAATTTGGTTCCATTTGCTTAATTACTTCTCGAGTTATGAGGAAAATTGTGTTTCTTTGGTACAGTAGCCCCCCCTCTTAAAGTGGGGAGGGGTCCTAATTTACTATAGAAAATATTCTTGCCCTCGAAAACCTTCACATGCCAAATTTGGTTCCATTTGCTTGATTAGTTCTCGAGTTATGAGGAAATTTGCATGGAAGCCCCCCCTTTTAAAGAGGAGAGGAGTTATAATTCCTCTTATAAAGAGGGGAGGGGTCTCAATTTACCATAGAATAAATTCTTGTCACCGAAAACACCCACATGCCAAATTTTGTTCTATTTGCTTGATTAGCTTTCGAGTTATGCAGAAATTTGAGTTTCATTTGTATGGGAGCCCCTCCTCTTAGTGGGGGGAGGGGTTTCTAACCATCACTAAAACCTTTCCTGGCCCCAAAAACCCCACATGCATATTTTCATGCCGATTGGTTCAGTAGTTTTCGATTCTATAAGGAACATACGGACAGACAGACAGACAGACAGAAATCCTTCTTTATAGGTATAGATAGATTAGAGTATGTCAAAACAAAGTGAACAATCCAGCTTTCCACGAGCGATAATGGCGGATATTGAGCACAAGTGGGCACAATCTTTTGACATTCATTGGAGGAGCGTCGAGTTCGCCCTGACGGAGTTACTATGGATACATTCATGATTGTTTGTTGTTCGAGTGTAACAATGTAAACATTGTTTATTTTTGCAGATCGCGTTAACCTTATCGGAATCCGGTTAAAAGGTGAGTCATTTGAATTGGCAAAATATAATAATGTTTTTTAATCAACACTTTCGTTTTGGTTGGCTTATTAGACATTGATCTGTGCGGTCCCAGCGTTCCATTCTTGCTAGGACTAGAGGATCACGATGTTCACCAATGCGAAGAAGGATGGGTACCAGTTGATACCAGTGCCGAAAAGAAACTGGCCGTTATGTCGATTGGTTTTCTATTGAAGAGCCGAACCGAAGCTGTTATTTGGCGAGGACCCAAGAAGACTGCAATGATCAAACAGTTTTTAGAGGACGTCGCTTGGGATGAGTTGGATTATCTCATTATCGATACTCCTCCGGGGTTTTCGGACGAACACATCACCGTCATGGAAAACTTGAAGGGAGTAAACGCAGATTGTGACAACGCCTCAGGAAATGGCCTTGGAAGACGTCCGAAAGGAGGTAACTTTCTGTAAGAAACTGGGATACCGATCATTGGGATTGTAGAGAATATGAGCGGCTTTGTGTGTCCCAATTGTGCCGAATGTACGAATATATTCTCTTCGGGAGGTGGATTAGCGTTGGCAGAACTGGCAAAAGTGCCCCACTTGGGGACGTTACCGATCGATCCACGTGTTGGTGGATTGGGGTGTACGGGAAAGGCATGTGTGAATGAACTACCAGATTGTACCACGTCACAAGTGCTGAGAGATATTGTTAAGGTTTTAACAGTGGAAAAGCAATAAAACTTAAGCTTAATTTGAAATAAATTTTTACGTTCGAAACTTCCACGATCCAAACTGGTCATTAACCGTTATGTGTGCGACAAAAAAAACACCTTTAGCAGGGCGACAAGGGTACCCGGGTACCCAAAATTGATATTGTTATAACATCAACAATTTTAAACCGATTTTTATGAAATAGGGGTCATTTGATTCGTTAATTAATCTAGTTTTGAATTACTTGGCCATTTGGCCATTAAAAGACATACGGGGCCCGAAAATCGGGAATTCCGGCAGAGTGTCCGCTGTGAGGTAGAGAACTGATTGTATTGCAGGAAAATTAGTCATGCGGATATAAAAAATCCAAAAATTCATACAATGAACTATTTCATATAATGAGATGAATCAGGTTGGCCATTCCGGAGTAGGTTCCTGTGGGGTCATGGGTGGCCAGTCTAGGATTGGAGGTAAAACCAGGCAATATGAGTATCAAAGCTCTTGGAATTAGTTCGGTAGGTGATATTTTTTACATTTCGAGATATTTTGATTGGTTATTTCGAAAATGGTTTCTACGGGGTCACAGATGATACCGCAGAATTCAAGATAATGCATTTTCAGAACAGTTTAAAACGTAGAACCATCCGTTATACATTTGGAACCAGTTCCGAAATTATTAATCAGTACTAAACTGGCCATATCGGTTCAAAATGTCTAATAGATCCGCTAAACCAATTCTAATATTGGATTAGGCACCCAACTGGCCATCTGTAACCGTACAGTAACCCAATTCTGGAATGGCCAATGCAATCTAGTCACCAATTTATATAATTAGATGAAAAAAGAGTCCACAATGTCAAGTTCAAAGCTAATAGCTTTGCCGAAAGCTGATATTCTTTCAAAACAAACGGCGTCCCACGTTTTACCGGACGTTGCTCCGGAATTACCAATTCCCGGGAACTACATGTCATTTGATGGCCAAATGCTTTATCTAATCAAAACTAGATAAATGTACGAATCAAATGCCACTGGTTTCATCCAAATCGGTTCAAGATAGCCAAAGTTATGAACATAGCAAATCACGGGTACCCGGGTACCCTTGTCGCCCTCCTACGTAATAAAAAAATTCAAGTGCCTCTCATGGCTAATCCCCTTTATGGATATGCACCAAAAATACCTCAATTACTTAAGATCAACGAGTTTTACGATGTCGCAAAATTTCAATGACGTATGTTTTAAACTGAATGAGTTATAACTATTTTAAAACTGAAAAGGTACCCGGGTACCCTGTTGCACACATAACGGTTAAATTAAAATACAAGAAATTATTTGGCTTTAAAACTCCAAGTATATTAAGGCTTAGAAAATATCTCTTACGACCGTAACTTTATGGTAATAGTGAGGTGCCAGTTCTGTGAGCCACTCTTGTTTAATAACGGTACCTTTATAAACAATTTGGTAGTATGCAAAAGTTCACAAAATACAACCCATTGTGGCTGTTCTACGGTATACAATGCCGAAAGTGGATGAATCGAAAGCTCTGTGTCACCTCGTACCGTTTTGTAAACCCCAGAATGATGCAAATAAGCAGCGTATGGAAAAAATCCCAACACAATGCAGCGGCATATAGTTTCCACATTGTCACCACAAGAAAGCAGTGGTATGTTTAATTCTCGTTCCAGCATGCTGCAAAGTTGTGTTTGGATTTCATGTGCGCGTTTCAAATTACGATAAATCAAAAAATTTCGTCCACAGAATTCTTTCGTGCGATCATTTGCAACAAAGGCTGTGTACACATTCAAAAGTGTGATCAGATCTCCCTCAGAAACTTCAAAATTACGTTTCGCAATACGGGCTCGTATGGACGCCTGGCCGCTCAGTGGTTTTGAGAAAACTGATTGAACTTGCAGCATGGCTATAATAAGAATTTCCTCTGAGCATCCCATCTCGCCGGCGTTGTACAGCATTTTAGCCAACATCGGATTTATAGGCATTTCTGCTAGGAAATAACCAATCGGGGACGTTAAGTTTCCATCGGAGTCGAGTGCATCCAGAGCGAACAAAGTCTCCAGTGAAGCCAGCAGATTCTTAGCCGGTGGTGGTGAAGGAAACGTGAACCGCAAGATGTTATCAATTCCCACTCTTCTTCGGTATAGAGACGGTAGACTTTTCCGCTGCGAATCCTTCCGGCTCGGCCTGCTCGCTGTTCCGCGGCTGCTTTGCTAGTCGGTACTATTACCAAACTGTTAGTGGTGCTCTCGGCTGAATACCAGTTCAACTTTACAAATCCGCTATCAATAACTGAAAGTAGTTGACATTAGAATTTCTTTACAGTTTCAAGCAAGCAGTTAAGTTACAAGCCGGCTTACCATAAACAATTCCTGGAATTGTCACTGATGTCTCCGCTATGTTTGTAGCTAAAATAACTTTCCGAACTCCCTTAGGGGCGTTGAAAAAAACTTTCAACTGATCCGTGTTGGATAGCGTTCCGTACATGGGAAATATTGTCAAGTCATCCTTCCCACTAGCCTCCTTATGCTCACGCAAAAGATCGAGTGCTTTTAACACTTCTTCCTGCCCCGTCAGGAACGCAAGAATGTCTCCCGGTTTCTCACTACGATGGATTTTCATTACCGTTTCCACTGTTCCCTTCACGTAGTCTGGACAAGGTTCTGAAAGTGTAGTCCAAATTATTATATCTTTTTGAGCCTGACGAACAAAACCTTACCTTGCAAATAAAACACCTCGTAGGGATACATGCGACCTTGCGATCTGCAAAATTGAACAATGTTTACATTGTTACACTCGCACAACAAACAATCATGGATGTTTCCATAGTAACTCCGTCAGGGCGAACACGACGCTCCTCCAATGAATGTCAAAAGATTGTGCCCACTTGTGCTCAATATCCGCCATTATCGCTCGTGGAAAGCTGGATAAGTTATTTTACAGTCGTGCGTAGCGTCATATAGAACTCATGACTGTAAATTATAAAGCCTGTACCACTTTATTGCAATATTTAGTTATATCTTAATCATATATTCAGGATTATCAAATCGCGTGTTATAAAAACCGCTGTGTAAAATGCAAGATAGAATCACAAATAATTGTCAAAATTTTCGTACGCATATTGCCTCCACTTTGGTACATATATGTTCTTATCTGGCGTGAAATATAACTTTTTCGTTCAGATATGCTGCCGTATTTCTCAGATGCAATCGAGATATACAAACCAAATGGCACAGACAAACAGACGAGACACTCGCGTAAATTCCATCGTCCAATCAAAAACCACTCATTTTTCAAAAAAGCATGTTTCGCAACATGACCACACCGCGGCGCGCGAGTGTTGCTTCGAGATTTCAGTATAAAACCATACAAATGTAAAAACCCTACAGCATAAAACCGTGCAAATGCAAGCTACTCCGCGACATGCATAACAGAGGGTGCTAGTGTGCAAGCAAAATGTGTAGGACGATGGTTTTTAAAGGATTTTCTTCTATGTGTCATGTCAGTTCGTCAGTGCAAATGGTTTACTGGGATGTATGAAAGGTTGATAAAGAACAGTCAAGGCGTTTCGGAGTTATCGTCTCTCCCTCTCTATTAATCCTATCCCCCTTTGTCAACCCCCTGTGCTGACTCCCTGATGCTAAGGGACATGTGTGCCAGGTTTGATAAAGAACGGTCAAAGCGTTTCGGAGTTATGCCTTTCCCCAGTGCTGATTCTCTTATGCCAAGGAACAATTGTGCCAAGTTTGATGAATAACCATCCGGGCATTTCGAAGTTATGGCCTTTCCCCTGTTACGAACCCCTTCCCACTTTTTTTCGGGGTTATGGTCCCCCTCTCTATTAGTTCCACTCCCCTTAATGCCAACCCGTGCTAATTCCCTGATGTCAAGGAATTATTATTTGTAACCCAAATGGTGCCGTTCACCGGCTTACCTCTGGTTATATACCAAAGCAAATGGCAGCAATTTGTAAAAAAGGCGGATCGGCGTAGGAAAGAGAATTACAAATACGAAAAAAGGCGGAACTACGAAACCGTTCATTGTTTGAACAAAACCGGTGCTACCTCAAGCAAGAGTTACCAGTTTCTGCAGAGCAAGCTAATATGAAGCATCGTCTTCATGCCACCGAAAACCAGTGGAAAGGCCGCAAAACGCGATAGGAAGAAGCAGAAGCCACACCACTAGGAGATCTACGCTATTTTCTTTCGGTCATTTGATGCCGACAGATATGGCACATTGGCACGGCAGACGGCACTCACAGTTGTGTGTGGTTGTGGTTTTGCTTTTTTGACTGTACCCGCTCACCCAAGTAACCAGTAAGCACTAAACACTAAAGAATCTTACTAAAGAAGTGACAGGTAACTCATTTTCAGTTCGTCGAAACCAAGTGCGCATGAATCTCGATGAAACCTTCTGAATCTTTTGCTCGAAAACTTGCGGAGTATCAGTCGATGAACGCGACTGAAAATAATGATTGTAAGCAAACGGCAACAAATATCATCGTATCATCACGAAATCGATCCGTGCTGCCTAACGATAACACCAGGCAATCAAATTTGTATCGTACAGTTCATAAAATCGCCTAAATGTTGAACTCGAAAAAATATTGTTCGAACTTTTCCTAGCAACTTTGAACAGAGTCACGCACAACAATCATCGTTGAGCAAATCAGGTTTAACGATGACAGGAGGCCGTGAGTGACTGAGCTCCAGTGTCTTTTCTTTAGTCAGTTTCTTTACTAAACACTAGTCCTTTGACAACATTGTATAAGCATACAGAACTATGAATAAAAGCTTATTTTGCTGTATATACTTCCGTAGAACTCACATAATGCTAAAAAGGCGAAATAGCGGGTTATTAAAATGCTACGCCACAAGCATTCAATAAACATTATTAGTGTTTGTTTGAGACTTAACCCTCTAACGGGCAACATCGTAAAAACGATGCGATCAAGCTAATGACTATTAAATCATGAAAGTACACACAAAAAAACCATAAGTTCTGATTTTCATGCAAAAATAATTATCTGGAGGAGCGCCAGATAAGAAAAACTCCAATTTCTCTTTTTCTTTTTTCATGTCTAACGCTCTGCCCAGATATTTTTTCAATTCAAATATATTTCAAAATTAAAATAATGCGTAAAATTTACTCATAGAAAAACTTTTTAGGTCAATCATTTTGTTCTAGATGTCCTTTTCCTTCAAAAGTAAAAAAGGGAATATTCGCGTATTAATTATTTTCGGAATTTTTCGAAATTTTTTTTTTTGAAAGATGATAACTTTTGAGTGCATGGTCAGAATGCTATGATTTTAGTATCAAAATGTCAAGAAATCTGTTCTGAATACATTTTGTATAATGCCAATTAAAAACAAATTTCGTATGCGGCTCTGGAGCTCCAAAAGCGAAGGCCGTCTACAGACGGTCTTACCCGTTAGAGGATTAATCGAAATGTCATTTTGTCTACATTATCGACGTATCTTGTTTACTTGTTTACTTGTCTATTGTCCAGTAGCGTAAGATTAATATCTTTTTAAAATTGCTACTTCCGGTTCTAATAAAAGGTACATCATTATAATAATTTAATTAACTAATTAACACTAATTCACGATAATTACATTGTTTTATCATATTTTAGTTTATACGGTTCCAAAAATTTATGCAGCCTCTCTTGAACATTGCCTCCGACGATGAACGTTTTACTTCGGGCGGTAGCGAGTTCCAGCTTACCACACCTCGAACGAACAGTGAAGCAGCGTAACATGCAGTGTTGTTGGCAGGTACCACAAGGTTTTGCAATCGGCGTCCACGAGTTTGGATCAGTTTCTGATGAAGAATACTGGGGGCCTGAGTTTTTAGCAGATTCCACAGAAAGACGCACGATCTATGAGCGTAGAAGTTTTTTATCGGACATCCAATGAGGCTCTGTTGCAGGTAGCTCACGTGATCGAAGCGGCTCAGTCCATACACGTATCTCACACAGCAGTTTAGTGCCACACGTAATCGATCGAAGGAGCTTGCGCTGGGCCGGATGAGGAGGACATCGCCAAATAGAAAATGCGGCAGGATCAAAGATTTAAAAAGCGTCAGCTTAACGGCAGTTGATGCAGAGGAAGTACAACAGTAAAGCGTTCGGAGGCTAGCATAGATTTTACCACATTGTTGTGTTATCAAGCCATTCCACTGCAGATCGCATTGAAAAATAAATCCCAGGTTGCTGGCGCTTTCTGACCACGGGATACTCTGACCATCGAGAAGAAGAAGTCCAGGCACTGGAGAAACGATACTTCCAGCTCTGCGACGTCTGCTTGTGATGAATAGTGCTTTGCTCTTAGCAGGATTGACAAAGAGTTTATTCCGTCGTGACCAATCCGCAACACGTTCGAGATCATCATTCATCATTCTGACTAACTCATGTGCACAGGGACCACGTCCGCCGACGTAGAGTTGTACATCATCGGCGTAAATCTGAATAGAGCAGTGCTTCAACACAGTCGGTAAATCATTGATATGACAGCAGAATAGTAGAGGGCCGAGTACTGAGCCTTGAGGTACTCCAGATGGTACTTCCACACTACGGGAGCAGCAACCACCACAAAACACAGTCTGTCTTCTTTCACACAGGTACGATTCTATCAGACTCACGGCAATAGAAGAGAAGTTGAATTGCGTATATAGCTTGGCTAGTAGTTTGCTGTGCGGGATGGTATCGAAGGCCTTCGAAAAATCGAGCATCAACAGTATACCAGCACCTTTCTTATCAACAATGGCTCCTAGATCATCGTATACTCTTAGAACTGCGGTTTTGATGCTCTGTCCTTTGCGGAAACCAGCCTGGTAGTCCGTCAGTAAGCCACTGTCTTCCATGTAAGATGTCATTTGCTGCTTGAGAAGCTTCTCAAACACTTTTGACAACGCGCAGAGGATGCTTATTGGTCTTAGATTAGTGATATCGTTCAGGTGCGCTTTTTTCTTCAGCGGAATAACTTTCGCGTGTTTCCAGGAGTCAGGAAAGGTGGACCGTTCGATAAACATATTAAATAAATATGTAATGTGCTGCACAACTAACGGTAAGATGATCTTCACAAAATTAATTGGTAAATCGTCCATCCCAACGGCGTTAGACTTAATGTCCCAGATAGCGTTCACGACTTCCCAGTAATGTACTTTCTGAACGGAGAAACTGTGCAACGATGCTGGTGCTGAACTCTCTGGTGTTGGCCTGCGGTGAGTACTGTTCGTGAAGTTAGCTAAGAAGGTACGATTCACTTCATCTGGATCGAACTCGCAGGGACTATGCTGTTTATCCTTGCCAACTCCAAGACTCTTCACTCGCTGCCATACGGTTTTCGATGAAGCTCTGCTGTCTAGAAAACGATGCAGATACTGCTGTTTGGCTTGCGCGATTTTCGTGTTGGCACGATTCCTCAGCGCTTTGTATTGCTGCCGCTTCACGTCCTTCAAATGTGTTGGAGCTTGCAACCAGTCCTTGTACGCCAAGTCACGCTCGAGCAAGCTCTGACGAACGCTATCAGAAAACCAAGGGTTGTTCCTACGGCGACTGGTACTGACACGAAGAGGGATGCATGTTTCATGTACTCTTTTGATATGCGCATTGAAAAAATCCAGGCAATCGCTCGGGTTTTCCATCGCATAGAACCGGTTCCAGGGGATAGGCAAAATTTCGTTTTCCAGGACATAAGAATCGAAGTGGACGTAGTCTCGGTAAAAACACAGGCTGGAGGGTGGTGAGATGTCAAAGTCCAATGACGCAAAAATTAAATCGTGCTGCGACAGTGCAGGAAAGCTGACTTGTCCGAAACGCAAAACCTTCTCGTTTCTAGTGGTTAGGAAAAGATCGAGCTGCGAACATCCTCCATCATAGAAAAATGTTGGTTCTTCACTAACGGATGTCAAAGAAAAGGTACTGAGCACCGATTTGAAAAACGCACGTTTGCTACTAGGCTGAAGCATGTTAGTGTTGAAATCTCCCACCAGAAAGATATTGTCGTAGCGTACAGCAAGATTAGACAACTTTTCCTCCAGGAAAGACGAGCAGTCGTTTTCCGGAGGATTGTAGATAACTATCAGTAGAATTTTCCGACCCGCCACTTGAAACTCCAATGCCAGACATTCAGTTTTATCCGTTGCATCTTCTGCAAGCGTTATGCCAAAAACTTTAGAACAGGTTAAATACTCCCTGTAGTAAACACCCAAGCAGCACCATTTGTTGCATGAAGGGTTACGCAACTATAATTGAAACATTCAAATATGGTAAAAGTTCGCATCAGTTACCTTTATCGAACTGTTATGTGATTGAAAAAGCGCAAGAGGTGGAGCCTATATGCAACCAATTGTTACACAGATGTTTTATGGAACATCAATGCGCGTTATCTATCCATTCGCGACTACGATACTAAAAGAGATTTTAAGCCTGTTCGCACTCCCACGAAATCCTATGCCGCGTTGTCAAAACTTGCGTGAAAACAAAAACAAAAATACTTTCTTCTCTTTTTTCCTTGCACAAAAACCAAACAATTATGAGCAACTTCATCACGAATTATGTTTAGCGGGAACCGGGATTTCCTCTCTGGGCTCCAAGACGAAAATTATTTACATTAATATTCTTAATGCGACTTTAGTTTTTTGGGCCTATTATGAGCTAATCTCCATGCCATTCAAAATTTATCGTGCAAAATATAATTTTGCTTTGTATTATTTGATGCGCCTCGTGAAAGTTATTAATTTATTAATTTTCAAGTTTAAAGAATTAACCCAGCCAGATTAAGAATTCGTTTACGATGGAAAAATGCGGTGTAAAATCGAACTAGATACTGTAATCAAATAATATTTTAGTAAATGCCATGGATTCCTGATGAATGTTCGTGTAATTATCTTTAAAATAAAAACATTCCTTCGTTGAAAAATATTTTTTCATAAAAATATGGCGGAATATGATGTTACATTGGTTGTATTTGTTTAGTTACATTTTATTTAGCAATATGCCGTAATCAACATGATGCAACATCATGTGACAGTATTGTTTAGCAATGGCATTATAATAACACGATGTTGCTATGAAGTTTCATGTTACTACACACTTAAAAAAAAGTGCCGAAGTCAGCAAAATTTTGCCGACATTTGGACAGCCGAGCGTTCGGTAAAAATTTTTATGATGCCAAACGTTAGTAAAGATCCGTAAACGTCGATTTGCAAAACTGAAATTTTTACCGAACGCTCGGCTGTCCAAATCTCGGCAAATTTTGCTGAGTTTTTTCAGTGTGTAGATATAGACTAATATATTTGTGACAGCCAGTATAAGTATTGGATAACCTGAATCCAACATATTAATAACATGAAATTGCTTATTTGTTGCGTGTTTCAATACTGTAACCGGTGAAGTTTTTTGCAATTTAAACAAGACCCAATAGCCACATGGAAGATGTTACAAGTGCTGCTTGGGCAGCGATACCTCCACCACGCTTATATGTTCTATCATTTCTCACAACGCGATAGCCTGTAACACCGATGCTGCGATCGCTTATCTTCGAATTAAGCCAAGATTCAGTGAAACACGCAATTTCAACCTTAGAGTCCCATAAGATGTCTCGAACCTCATCAAGCTTTTTTTTTGTATTGTTTATGCAGGGAGAAAATCTTCATAGACAGCACCTTCGCGGTGCCGAATAGGATTCACATGGTGCCAACATGCGCCTACCTACTAAAAACTATCCTGCTGCCCGTTCCTGAACACCTCCCGGAACTACCGTTAGGTTTTACTTCAGGAGGGAGGACGTGCCGAAGTACTCCGACTTGTCCGTTGCGTGTGTGGGTTCACACAACACCCTTGCCCTTGCATACCGCCACTACCCTTCACCTAGGGCCTGGGCTGCCCAATCAGCCCATTACTGACCCTAGCAAGCTATGTCAGGCCCTGTCGTTGCAACCGTTCTAGCCGTTGTAACTCCGTTATCACCGCCGTTGCCGCCCTATCGACGGCACCCCATGCGCGCTGCTCAGCGCACATTCTCTGCACAATGTTGTCGGCGTTGGTGTCTTCCCAAACGACCGCAAGCATCACCCGCCGAGTGGACGTAAACCGCGGGCAGTGAAAAATCACATGCTCCGCCGTTTCCTCGGCTACCGTGCAAACGGGGCAAAAGGGTGAATCTACCCGCCCGCGTGTATGTAGATACTTCTTGAAGCATCCATGACCCGACAGAAACTGGGTAAGGAAAAAGTTTACCTCACCATGACCTCTGCCGATCCAGGACGATATGTTCTGGATCAGCCTATGGGTCCATCTACCATGGTCGGTGCGATCCCATTCCGCCTGCCAACGCCTAATAGAGTCCAGCCTAACTCTGTCCCTAGCGCCCCTGACGTTCCTCTGCCTGTGGCACTCGATATCCTCACCTAGGAGTATGCATATTGGAATCATGGCTGCAATAACCCCAATCGCATCCAACGATATGGTACGGTAGCCGCACGCAACGCGCAATGCTAACAGCCTGAACACCTTGTTCAGACATGCCTGATTGCGCTTACTCTCCAAAGCCGGGGCCCACGCCGGTGCACCGTATCGTAACACCGACATGGCAACGCTGGCCATCAGGCGTCTCTTACTGCTGCTAGGACCGTAGCCGTTCGGCATGATCTTAGACAGCGCAGTGATCGCCGTTGACGCTTTACCACAAGCATAATCCACATGGCTGGTGAAGTTCAGCCTGTTGTCTGTCATGACACCCAGGTACTTCACACTTCGTTTGGAGACAATCACCTGTCCCCCAACGATTATTTTTGCCTCTAGGGCCGACTTACGGTTGCTGACCATCACAGCTTCCGTCTTATGGTGGGCCAATCGCAGATTGACGCCCGCCATCCAACCCTCTATTATGCTTATGGCGTCTGATGCCAGCATTTCCACCTCCTCCAGAAACTCGCCTACCACTGTAAGGACGATATCATCGGCGAAGCCAGTGATATCGACCCCAGTGGGTAGTTCGAGCCTCAGCACCCCATCGTACATGGCATTCCAAAGCGTGGGGCCGAGAATCGAACCCTGTGGAAGACCCGCTGTCACTCTGTACCTCTTCGCCCCGTCCGCCGTGCCGTACACTAGCGTCCGGTTCTCGAAGTAACTCTTAAGCAACCTGCATAGATGATCCGGTACCCTCATCCTATGCAGCGCTAACGCAATTGCACCCCAGTTAGCGCTGTTAAAGGCGTTTTTGACATCGATTGTGACTATGGCACAATACCTGTCGCCTCGCCTTTTCCGTTTCATAGGCTTCTCGGCCCTCTCCACTACGGACTTTATGGCATCTACAGTGGACTTCCCCTTACGGAAGCCAAACTGCGTGTTTGCCAGTCCGACATCACTTTCCGTCACAGGCGTTAGCCTGTTTAGGATTACCCGCTCTAGCAATTTGCCTAGCGTGTCCAGTAAGCAAATTGGCCTGTACGACGAGGGATCACCAGGTGGTTTCCCCGGCTTTGGCAGCAGTACCAATCTTTAGACTTTCCATTTGTCTGAAAATTCGCATACCTCTAGGCAACTCTGAAGCGTCTCTCTAAACATATCGGGATATGCTTGGATCGCCGCTTTGAGTGCCTCGTTCGGAATCCCGTCAGGACCGGGCGCTTTCTTCGTTTTTAGACCCCTGGCAATTACGATGAGTTCCTCATTCGTGACCGGATTGAGGACATCATTCGATTGACCGTACGGGGTCGGAGGCCACCAAACTGGATCGTGTTGCGGAAAGAGCCCTTCCACGATGACTTTCAGCTTTTGGGGGCAGGTTTCCTGCTGCGCAGATGTACCCTTCATCTTTTTCATTACCACCTGGTATGCACCTCCCCAGGGGTTTGAATCCGCATCGCGACATAGCTCCTGGAAACAGGATTTCTTGCTACGCCTAACCTCCTTCTTAAGCGCCGACCTTGCCGCTCTAAGATCAACTCCCCGAGCTTCAGCATCTGCATCGGTCCGGGCCCTCTGCGCTAGCCTTCTCGCTCTGTGGCACCTGGAACGGAGCTGGGCAATGGTATCACTCCACCAGTATACCGAGCGACGACCGTTCATTGGCTGCCCCGTCCTAGGCATAGTGGTATCACATGCCCGTACTAGGACGTTGGTCAGCTCACGAGCACTCAGGTTCGAACGGGTGCTCTCTGCACTGAGTGCTTCAACGAACAGGTCTTTGTCGAAGGCCTTCACTTTCCACCTCCTCCCTGTCGACTTCACCCCGCGTGGCCGTAGCGCCCGTCGTTCAATCGTGTACCGTATAGCTTGGTGGTCGCTATGCGTGTACTCATCTGACACCCTCCAGCCCATGTTGGCAAGCAACGTTGGGCTGCAGAAGGTGATGTCGATGATCGATTGTTGTACCCCCCTACAAAAGGTACTGACGGATCCCACGTTAGCCAGACTTACATCTAGCTTGGACAGAGCTTCCAGCAAGCTTTGTCCCCTCGGAGTAGTGCACCTGCTACCCCATTCGACAGCCCAAGCATTGAAGTCTCCTCCAATGACAACGGGCTTGCGGCCCGTGAGTTCGTCGGTGAGCACGTCTAGCATCCGGTCAAACTGCTCCGGCGACCACCTAGGTGGAGCGTAGCAGCTACAGATGCAGACGCCATCGACCACCGCGATCACGAACCCCTCTTGGTCGGACGACACCACCTCCTGGATCGGGTATCTACCCATCACGGCGATCGCTGCCATCCGACCCTTATCGATAACCCAGTTAGCGCCTCCACGGGGGACCCGGTAGGGATCCGCGATAATGGCAATATCGCACCCCGTCTCGGCTGCCGTTTGCCAAAGCAACTCCTGTGCCGTTTCACAGTGGTTTAGGTTAATCTGTATAACCTGCACCCTTATCGTTGCAATGCCCGCCTATAAGCCGCACACAGTGGGCCACCTGTGGCATGCTTATTTCCCGCATCGACTGTGCAGAGCATGCACCTGGGGGGTTTGCTACATCCCCTGGCGAAGTGGCCATCTTCGCCGCACCGCCTGCTTGGACCGATCGGGGGCCTTACACTTGGCCGCCCGATGGCCAAAGCCCATACACCTGAAACAGCGTTCGATACGCCGTTTCGACACCAGTGTACACACTGACCATCCTACCTTAATTTTGCCAGACGCCAACATCTTGTTGGCGATTGCCTCTGGCACGTTTAAGGTCGCGGTTTGCATATCACCGTATGCCTTCCTCAACCGGATGTCTGCGGGTGCCACATCAACCTTAAGCTGATCCCGCAGAGCATCACTCAGGTCCACTGTCGTCGTTATCTCGTCGAGGTTTTTGCACTCGACCAGAACACGCTGCGACAGCCCCTTTACCTGGCCCGCTTCGCCCAGGGACTGCTCTACCAGTTTCTGGTAATTCGAACTCTGGACCGTTGGGTCTTTTTTGAGCTCGAAGAGCATATCCCCTGCCTGGGTTCGGCGGGTCTTTACTACGTTGGCCCCAAGCTCCTGCAACTTGGGGTCCACTCGAACCTTACGCAGTAGTTCGGCGTACGACAGCTCACCTGTCAGCTTCACTACTAAGGCGTCGCCCTTATGGACGCGCCTTGGCTTTGGCTTTGCAGCCGCAGCCTCGCTCGGTTTCGGCCTGGGCGGTTTAGGCGGTTTACGCCTAACCACCTGCCATTCCTCCTCTCCGGTCCCGGAAGCACCATCCGGGACCGCCTCCGCACGTTCGCTGGTAGAGGCGCGAGCCGAAGTCCGCTGCCTCTTGGCTACCAGCGTTGGTCCATGGTCGGGCGTAGCCGCCTTGCGCTTGGCAAGCGGCGTACACGCCTGACTAGGCATGGCCACAGCCTTAGCGGCTATGACCAGAGCTTCGGCGATTTCGCATCGCTGCAGAAGCTCTTGCCTCTCCACCTCGGCAGCTATGACGGTAGAGCGGAGGCTCACCGCCAGCTTTTTAATGTCGAGGTGGACATTTGACCTAGAGTTGATGAACGAGTACAACTCGTCCACCAACTTTTTGGCTTCCTCCAGCTTGCAACTGGCTCGAGGAAGCCCAACTTCGCCCTCAAGAGGGTGCACCACGCCCTCCGTTGACATTTGCCTACCGCTGTCGCTCACCCTCTTGGCTGAGCTAGCAGCGGTGGCCACCTGCGTTCTAACTGGGGTGTTAGACTTTGGTGGAGTCAACTTCCTCTTCGGTATCGCCCCCGTTTTCGGGGGGCTTCCCTGTATGGGCTGTGCCCCCGATTTCGGCGGGCTTCCCTTCTTGGGTCGCGCCCCCATAACGGGGGGCTACCTGTCTTTGCTGTTGGTGACCTTGCCAACTTACTACTTTTGGCAAAGATGTCATCTTTGCCACTAGTAGCACCCGTATTCGCTCCCTCTTTAAAATTTAAAAATTTGTCCATTCGAAAGGGTCCCAACTCTAGGCCGCTATCTCCACTCGTAATTGTGTAGTCGCCTTAACGATCCCATGGTGATCTATGCAAGCAGGGAGGCCATGGCTAGGGACACTCCCCCCTACCCTTCATGGGGGCAGGGATGTTAGCATCCGATCAGCGTTAGTCAGGAATGTATCATCTGAGCCTACACCACCGCACTTTGACGTGAGTGACGAGCTTTGAACGTACCTAGAGACCAGCTACGGTTTTAACGGGACGGAAGGCAGCTGTACCATTAGCCTACTCGCCGTTTCAGGAAGGTACCACCCTTCCTTACATAAGGTAGTAGAATAGCACAGCCGTCAGCCCTGTAGCGCCAAATCCAAACGTTTATTCCCGCCCGTCCAGTACACCGTAATTAGGATCTTCCTGGAACCGATCCTAATGTGCCCATGGCACTCCTGACCCGGCTTTTTTGCTTAAAGTCCTGAGCTCTAACAGGACACTACTACGTCCGCAGCTGGCTTATAGGAATTGAGCCCCGCTCGCCTCTTTACACCACTGCGCCACGCTAACCGCAAACACTACGGCGCTCGCAGCTGGCTTATAGGAGTTGAGCCCCGCTCGCCTCTTTACACCACTACGCCACGCTACCCTCAGGCACAACGTGCCCCCCTTTCCCTGTTAGCACACAACTGAGGGTGCAACCAAAGACTGGTATTTGGTCGACCCTAGGCCCAGTTGCGTCCCGGCCGGTACCGCGTGGAGGTAGGGATAAGAGTTCCCGCTCCCATCGTAGTGGCTATACGGAGTCGCGCAAAGTCGAATGCGACTTTGTTCGGCGCCTTAACCTCGCTGGGTTAGGGCCTTAACCGGCCAACCTCATCAAGCTTATCAAACATACAATCTTCTAGTCAACTCACAAGAATACAAAAAATACTACTTAAACATTATTACAAAAATGAACGAATGTACATAGTTACGAATATTTATCCAGCTCATTCTCGGACTGAATGGCTATGGGTGGTCCACCAGCTGCAATCTTGACGTAGACGACACCTTGTTTAGTGTAAACTGATACCAGCTTTCCCGCCTTCTTTCGATGAAGTGCAGCCGATTTGAGTTTACGCGTTTCGATGGAGAGGTTCTCGTTGATGTACACACGACGATCTGAGTCCAGTCCAATGTGTCGTAGCTTAAGGTCTCGTTTCCGCAAGTATGCACTGTAGAACTCGTCCCTTGTGGTCTTCAGCGGAAATTCCACAACGATTAGCCCATCGCTGTCCGATTTGTTGCCGGATTTCATACGCCTGATTTGCGCCAACGTGGTGGCCGTGTCGTTCACTGCTAGATGTCGTCCTATTGCCTCTAACGTCGAATGTAAATTTTCACCGTTTTTAAAAGGAATTCCGCTTACAATGAGCTCGTATCGATTTTGTAAAACTCCAAACTGTTGCGTCATATTATCCACCCTTGCGTTAAGCTGATCAAGTGCATTGTCATATTGCTGAAATTTCACTGCACATTCGTTTTTTACCAATTTAATTTCATCCATCAGATCAGCTTTAACGGAGTCAATTTGGCTGTTGACATCCCTAATTTCAGTTCGTACCATATCGATCAGCTGTCTCGTTTCCGAAAATTGCTGCATCATCGTCTGCAACATACTTTCTAGTGTGATCGGATAAGCATTTGCATCACATTCGTTAGTCCGCAGTCGTTTGTTTGTCAACGGAGTATTCGTGCTAGCACCAGCAGCTGGCGGTGTACGTTGAACGCTCGACATTGTGTCGTGTCTCGTGTCTCGTGTGTGAGATGGAACAGTGAAAATCCACAGATTCTATGATTCTATGTGTGAGGCACTAGTGAGTGAGTCTCGTCTGTTGGTGTTATGCGGGACAATAGCGCAATAGCGATAAAGGAACAGCAGTCTAGTGGAGGCAAAATTTCGATCAGCAATAAACAAATTGTTTTCGATCGCACAAACTGGATAACATGACCCGAAAAAATACGGACTCTCCGGATCGCGATGGAACGATTTTCGGTGGTGTAAAAACGGGTGAACTTCACTTTTGTAGCAATTTAATCCGCGATTTTTATCGACACATGCTCACGCCGGTCGTATCTTTGTATGACTTTGTATCGACGGCATATCGTTTGCTTGTTATGGAAAATAAAAATAGATGCGGTCGGGATTTAAAAAATTAAAAAGGCAAGCGATTTTTTTTTGCTGTATCTCAAGGGGAGCAGGATAAACAGAACCATTTTTTGAAATGCTGAGTAATGTTACCACCTAAGACGTGGGCTCGAACCGGGAGTTAGTCTTGCAACCTTATTCGTTTCCTTGCTCCTTAGCTATCTAAACCATAGTGTAATACAGTGAGTTGAAACTAGTCGTATTTAAATCTTGATGATATTCTCTCTCATATCAAAGCTACTTGTCCTGCATAACCAATAGGGTAGAAAAAGACGGCATCCGTTAGGTAGAAAAGGGCACGAATAGTGGCCGTAGAAGTACAAGTCGTTTATCAACACTTACGGCTCGTTTGAATGCAATTGACTAAATGCATTATATTGTTACGTTATATGCGCATATATTGCTTTCTTTAATGCTGATTTCCGTTAATGCTTCTATGCATCAACAATGTTAATATACTTTTTTTAAGCATTAAGATTGTTAATATACAAAAGTTTGGCACCAGGGATGCAGAATTATTTCCAATATACGGTTTTGGATTAATGCTTATGGTTACTTGGGCAGTCAAGCATAATAGGACACCGCCTCTAGTTTCTGATAATAAATAACAGAAGTTGGCGCAAGTGTTTCATCATGCGCCATGCGTGAGAGTATGCTTGAAACTATCAATGTTTCCCTGTTGAATACAACAGATGTCGTTACCTCGTAGCGCACAGTGTGAATGTCCGTAAAAGCTGAATTTTGCGCGATAATAAATTTACTGAAATCA
This sequence comes from Sabethes cyaneus, assembly GCF_943734655.1. Taxonomy (NCBI): domain Eukaryota; kingdom Metazoa; phylum Arthropoda; class Insecta; order Diptera; family Culicidae; genus Sabethes; species Sabethes cyaneus. The sequence goes on along the minus strand of NC_071354.1, from coordinate 107,998,157 downwards.
ACACCCTTATTCTCTCATGCATCTCAGTTTCTTTTGTGTTTATCGCTAATCGTAATATAACGTTTGACACCTGAACCAAAAAATAGTTGGTAAACATTGTTTTTATTTATTGCGTTCATGTTGCGAAATTTAATTTTTTCGAATTGAAATGTCGCAAGCATACTTTTCATAAAGCCCTATAAATGTATCTTTATAGGGCTTTAGCTTTTTAGGGCTCTCGGAGGACTGGTAGTAAGATGCTATGGAGAGGTATAGGAAATGTTTGTTTTTTATCAAAATTAGGCAGAAATCATGAAAATTAAGTATAACAGAATAACTGAACCACAAATAAAATATGATTAGTGATTGTTTTTCAGGTAGGTAAACATAAATAAGTGAGAAATTTTGATTTTACTACCACTAGAAAAGCGCCATCTCTTGAAAAGCAACGGTTCGTATGGTGTCCTATTGCAACAAGGTATAGTGAGTGTGGCTGGCCACCGGGTGAGTTTGTCAACTAGTTGTCGTCTCGGAAGGTACCAAAGTACACCGGCTTATAGTAAATACCGTGGACCCCCGTTCGTTTGACCGTTTTTAATCTGAACACTTTTTAATTTGCACCCCGTTGGTTTGCACGACGTGCAAATTAAAAATGATTCAAATGTCATTTTCAACATGACATCATTTGCTTATGCAGACAATGCGCATAAACGCGATTTGTTTGAATTGATCTAGCGTGTTTAATCTGTTTCACATTGCGTTTTCCCAACGATTATGATAGAAATCCGATCGGAGAATGAAATATTCGCTGCTTCCAACTTCCAATTGAATCAAACCACCAAAACAATAACAAAGAGTAGGGTGACCAGTTCACACAATTTCCAGCATTAATTAGGGTTGCCAGTTGTTCAAATTAAAAATTAACCCCGTTAGTTTGTATGAAGAATCGTTCAAACGAACGGGGGTCCACTGTATATGTAAATGGATCACGCTTCTGTAACTATACAACAATCAGCCCTTTTTAGGGGAAAACATATAAATGAAGATGCAATTGGATTTTCTCACTAAACGCTTAGTCTCGAATTACGAAGTGGCGCAGTTTTCTTTTCAGAGGATTTGGCCATGTAATGTGGCTTTTTTGTTTCATATTTTTAGAAAGAATCCCAAATTCGTATTATTTTGCATATGTAGGTATATGAACAATAATTCTAGGGTAATTTTTCAAATAGACGAAAGTAACAATGAGAGATTTATGGGCGGAATGAGATTTCGGAAGAGAAAAAGCCGACTCAAATTTGTCGAATGAAAAACGCGTGTTTAATATTTGACTTTTGATACAAGAGAGTGTGTAACAATGAAAGGTATCTGATGTATGTTGTCAGCAGTGATTTTCGCCTCTAGGGATAAGACAGTTGTGAAAAATACACTGTAAGAGATTGCACTCCATTACCCCTGCTCAATCGATGCCAGATTTAATTTCTCCCTCAGTCGACGAAACTGTCCCGCAGGTAACCCCTTGGTCATAACATCTGCTTCCTGTTGCTCCGCCGACACGTACCCCAATTCAATCTGCCCCTGCTGAAGCAAATCACAGACAAACGTATGCTTAACATCGATGTGCTTAAGCCGGCTTCTAGATTTCGGTTCACGAACAATCCTTATGGTACTCTGGTTATCTTCATGGTACGGTACAGCAGCGGCTATCTCGTATCCCAATTCTTCGATCAATCGCTTGAGCCACAATCCTTCGCAGTCTGCAGCACACAAGGCAACCAGCTCTGCCTCAGTGGATGACAGTGACACTGATTGCTGCTTTCTAGTACCCCAAACAGTCGTACACCCGAAAACTTTCAGCACGTATCCGGTAACTGAGCGTCGGTCTACTACGTCGTTTGCCCAGTCGGCATTACAGAATGCTGATAGCACAGGCGCGGCATCATCAGCTTTAAACTTCAGTCCGAAATCCAATGACCCTTTCACGTACCGCAGTATGCGCTTCAAATGAACCCAATGCTCCTCGGTTGGACAGCTTTGGAATTGGCTGCAGTAGTTGACCGCCGCAAACAGGTCAGGCCGAGTGGTAAGTGTCATGTACATAAGACAGCCCACCAACTCCCTATACGGCTTCGACGTACGCTGCGATTCTTCGCCTTTCTGCAATCGGAGACGGCATTCCATCGGAACTGATATCGGCTTGCATTCCGACATGTTGAATCTTTTCAGCAAGGTTTCCAAATATCTGCACTGACTGATCCTCATGATTCGCCGATCGATATCCCTCTGAATTTTCATTCCCAGAAAACATGACACTTCCTCTTTATCTGTCATTTTGAACTTCTCGGATAACCTGCTCTTGATTGCTTTGATCTGCCCCAAGTCATGGCCGATTATGAGTATATCATCCACGTACAATAAGTACAACTGCTTGTTCCTTTGGTTTCTGATCTATAGACACGGGTCATTTTCGCTCCGCCGAAAACCGAGTTTGATAATGAAACTATCGAATCGATTATTCCAAACCTTTGAGGATTGCTTAAGGCCGTAAAGCGACTTCTTCAAATGACATACTAGTCCCTCTCCTACTTCAAAACCCTCCGGTTGCGTCATATAAACCACCTCAGCAAGGTCTCCATTCAGGAGAGCCGATTGAGCATCCATTTGGTGTATCTGCATTCTCTCTTTGTTCGCCACAGCTAGCAGGGTTCTCAGGGTATCTACTCTAGCGACCGGGGAATAAGTTTCCGTGTAGTCATAACCGTGGCGTTGAGTAAAACCACGTGCAACCAGACGCGCCTTATACTTGTCTGGTTCAACTCCGTTCCCGGGTTTAATCCTAAACACCCACTTGCAAGATACTGTATTCCGACCCGCGGGAAGCTTGACAAGATCCCATGTATTATTACAGCTCAACGAATCCAGTTCTGTCTGAATGGCCGCTTGCCACTTCGGCCAGTCGTCCCTCTTCTTTAAGTCTGCTACAGTGTTCGGCAAGTTGTCAACGTATTCTATTGCTCCAAATGCAAATCCAGCGAAAGTCATGTCGTAATCCTTCTGCCACGCAGGAGGTTTCCTAGTTCGGGTTACTGTTGACGGTTCACCACCAGACTCCGTTTCATCTACTTCATCAGATTCGTTTTCAGGCATGTCATCACAACTATCGAAATTCTCAGTTTCAGCGCCATATTCAGGGTCTGAATCGTTCTGATCGCCACCTTCGCTCCTGACTAGAGACGGTCGGATAGCGGAAAATTTGCCCGAAACCCGCACCCGTACCCGTACCCGCCGGGTTCGGGTACTGAAAAAAATAATTTGCGGGTTCGGGCCGGGTACGGGTTCTTAATTTTTGTTTTTGAAACCGGGTACGGGTCGGGTATCTCTATTGACCACATTTAACACTAAAGATGGTCGGGTACCCGGGCCCGTCCCGTACCCGACGGGTTACGGCCGGGTTCGGGTATCAAAAATGACAAACTTGCGGGTTCGGGTCGGGTACGGGTTTTTAATTTTTTTCTTAATCGGGTAGGGGTATTCAAATTCTCATACCCGACCATCTCTAGTCCTGATTACCTTCATCTGCAATCGATCCACACGGTGCACGAATTAACGTTGTCTTCGATTGTTTCGGCTCGCACGATTCCACTTTGGCGTTGTCGTCAAAGATAACATCACGAACTGTGACGATCCGTCGTTCTTTACTATTCCATACACGATACCCGTTCACTCCATAGCCCAAGAAAATACCCTTCCAGCTTTTCTCGTCTAACTTTCGGCGCTCTGGAACCGCGGGATCTTTATGTGGGACGGGGGGATGCTGGCCAACGTCGGCGCCCACAGTCGATCATTTTGGACATTGTGCGGCTGTTGTTTCTCATCAGAAAACACGAACTCCTGACCAGCGTGCCGTGAAAGTATCAGTTTTGCTCTGTCCAGCTTCTTCTTCGTTGTAGTCACCGTTACCCCGTTAACATTGCGTTTCTTGTATGGCTTGCATCCCAAGTTCTTCGCCATGATGGTGTGGGCAGTCCCGATCGACACATCCCGGTCAACAGCGGTCTTCCGGATCGAGCGGTTCATTTTTTGATGAACCCGCTCCCTCACCACCTTGCTGACTGCTGGCGACCTCACCGAACGTGACCGCCCGGATCTACCACGGTCATTGACCGAGCCCGTCTCCCGGTACCGACGAATGGTGTTATAGATGAAATTCCACTTCACCCCGTAGGATTTCAACCGCTGAAATATGTCGCCGGGTCTCTCACCTCTCGCAAACAACTTTACTACGACGTTGCGGTACTCCTTCATCGCGCACGGTAAAAAAATAACAAATGACATCAAATCGACACCTTGCGCGTCGGTTAGCCTATATAAAAGGCTAAAGCTGACACCAATACCAATACACAGAATCCACATGATGTGCACTTACACGATGAAAAGTTGTATTCGAAACTTATTGAACAGCCTGTATAATATGGTAATGCATAAAAACGCATTTTATTTATTTTTTTTCCGTACCTCTACCACAATTCAATTTTAACTATATCTGGCCTGATTTTTGAATTCTCTTCATGTCTCTTATTTTACGCTTATCACGACGATGCAAATACACTTGATTGCATCTTTTTTGCATGAAATGGTTGCTGCGGCGGTGTTGCGTCAGCTGAAACCGAAGCTTCATTGTATCATTGTTGAGTGACGATTTGTAATTGAAGGTGACGTTGACTGGCCCTGTTGCTGATTGACTGATGGAGTAGGAAATACATTTGATTTTCTACGAATAAACTACTTTCGAGCGAAATAATTTTAAACGTATTTATAAAAGATCAGATAGGGTACGGGAGCGTATTTTCAGCAGGTTTCTAAATTCAGCCTATTTTCCTTTTCTTTCGCTAATAAAAATACTTTACCGACATACAATTTTAATATTATATAACTATTTTCTCAATACAGTAAGTAATCTACTGTTTTTTATTGAAAGAGCGTCAAAACCACCAGTTCGTCCATAAGAGCTAGGCCATAGGCCGAAAAAATAGAAGCACCACCAGGGATGGCACAATCGCTTTGACTCAATTCACATTCATTTGACAGTACCGTCTTCGTCAAGCAGATTTTGAAAAGTTATATATGGGACGATTGAAGAACTAGTTATTATCTACAACTTTTCTGAATAAAGTTGGGCTACAATGCTAGTAGCTCATTAGTAGCCAAATGAACGTTCACTACTAATGAGCTGCTAGCATTAGTAGCCAAATGATCGTTCACTACTAATGAGCTACTAGCATTGTACTGCCGTGAATCGCATATCAGTCCCATATGGAAATTCATCAATCGGAGAAAACAGTGATGAAAGCTGTGATGTTTATCAAGATAAGAAAAATATCGCATGACATATCGTTATTAACTTGACTCAAGAATATGTATTACAATGTTTTTAATACTTTGGTAGTACTATACAATAAAATTATAATATTTTTGTATAAAAAAACAACAATGGGACTGATATGACATTATTTTGCATGACATACTGCAAAATAATTGCATATCAGTCCCGCTATGACCGGTTTCTATTTACGGTGTAACTGTCAAAGTTGATTGTTTCGCTTAAAGTGTTGTTTATTTAAAAGTTTTAATAACTCCTGAAAAATGTCCTCGTTAAGTTTTCGGTACGAAACGCCAAAAACAACGTTGAAATTATGGATATGCTTCCCGACAGTTTTTTTTATAAATGTTTTTAGCGTATCTCAATATGTTTTAAATAAGTTGAAGCCTCGACCCTATATCGACAACATCAGATACGTAGTTGTAAAAAAAAGATCATACGAATTCCATTACAGCAACTCTGTGAATGGGCTAAACCAAAACCATTGCAAGTTTTTTACAACGAAGCAAGAAAAACAAGTCATGTCTAATGAATTTGATATTGAAAATCATTTAAAAAGACAATCAACTAAAATTTTGATGGAAGATTGATAATGGAAGGAAAAAATCATTGATTAAAGCCATCGTTCCATTAGTAGACGAAACTAAAAAACAATTTTGGATTGAATTACCAGAACAAAACCAGTGAACGCATATTTGACGAACGATCTGTAATGTTTGCTAACATTTTATCTATAACTAGCTGACCCGACAAACTTCGTATTGCCACAAATTAACCTGTGTTGTACATAAATCATGAATCTCGGATGATCTTTGTCACTTCTCGAGTTTTGCAAGCCCCCCAGTGGGCGGCGCTTCCGACGGCGGGTCACCGGCAACACTCGCGACCGGCTCGTCCTGAATGATCTAGTGTTACTATAGATAGTTTTTGTGGTCTTGTTATTGATTAATGTTTTATGGAAGAGTCTCGAATTTCTCGAGTTGGATTAGTTTTTGAGTTTCGCAAAAATTTCTGTTTTATTTGTATGAGAGTCCATATCCCCCTACCACAGGGGTGAGAGGTCTCTAACTATCATAAAATAAATTCAAGACTCAAAAATCTCCTACATGCTAAATTTGGTTCCATTTGCTTGATTAGTACTCAAATTATAAGGAAATTTGTATTTCATTTGTATGGGAGCCCACCCTCTTAAAAGGGAAAGGTGTCGTAATACACCACAGAAAAAAAATTCTGCCATCTAAAACTCTCACATGCCAAATTTGGTTCCATTAGCTGGATTAGTTCTAAAGTTATGAGCAAATTTGAATTTCGTTTGAATGGGAGCCCCCCCCCCCTCTCCTAAAAAGGTAAGAAGTCCTAATTCATCATGGGAAAAATGGTTGCCTCCAAAAACACCCACATGCCAAATATGGTTCCATTTGCTTGATTAGTTCTCGAATTATGAGGAAATTTGTATTTCATTTGTGTAGAAGCCCCCCCTCTTGAAGTGTGGAAGGATCCTAATTCACCGTAGAAAATATTTTTGCCTCCAAAAACCTCCACATGCCGAATTTGGTTCTATTTGCTTGATTAGTTCTCGAGTTATGGGGAAATTTGTATTTCATTTGTTTTGGAGCCCCCCCTCCTAATGTGGGAAGAGGTCCTAATTCATCACAGAAAAAATTCTTGCCTCCAAAAACACCTACACGCCAAATTTGGTTCCATTTGCTGGATTAGTTCTCGAGTTATGAGGAAATTTGTATTTCGTTTGTATAGGACCCCCCCTCCTAAAGTGGGGAGGGGTCTCAATTCATCATTGAAAAAAAAATTGTCTCCAAAAACACACACATGCCAAATTTGGTTCAATTCGCTTGATTAGTTCTCGAGTTATGAGGAAATTTGTGTTTCATTTGTACAGGAGCCCCTCCTCTTAAAGTGGGGAGGGGTCGTAATTCACCATAGAAAATTTTCTTGCTCTCGAAAACCTTCACATGCCAAATTTGGTTGCATTTGCTTGATTAGTTCTCGAGTTATGAGGAAATTTGTATGGCAGTCCCCCCTCTTAAAGGGGAGAGGAGTTATAATTCCTCTTATAAAGAGGGGAGGGGTCTCAATTCACCATAGAATAAATTCTTGTCACCAAAAAAAACACCCACATGCCAAATGTTGTTCTATTTGCTTGATTAGTTCTCGAGTTAGGAGGAAATTTGTATTTCATTTGTACAGGAGCCCCCCCTCTTAGAGTGGGGTGGGGTCCTAATTCACCGTAGAAAATTTTCTTGCCCTCGAAAACCTTCACATGCCAAAGTTGGTTCCATTTGCTTGATTAGTTCTCGAGTTATGAGGAAATTTGTATGGAAGCCCCCCCTCTTAAAGGGGAGAGGAGTTACAATTCCCCTTATAAAGAGGGAGGGGTCTCAATTTACCATAGAATAAATTCTTGTCACCGAAAACACCCACATGCCAAATTTGGTTCTATTTGCTTGATTAGTTCTCGAGTTATGAGGAAATTTGTATTTCATTTGTATAGGAGCCCCCCCCTCCTAAAGTGGGGAGAGGTTCTTATTCATCATAGAAAACATTCTTGCCTCCAAAAACACCTACATGCCAAATTTGGTTCCATTTGCTTGATTAGTTCTCGAGTTATGAGGAAATTGGTATTTCATTTGTACAGGAGCCCCCCCTCTTAAAGTGAGGAGGGGTTCTAATTCAACATAGAAAATTTTCTTGCCCTCGAAAACCTTCACATGCCAAATTTGGTTCCATTTGCTTGATTAGTTCTCGAGTTATGAGGAAATTTGTATGGAAACCCCCCCTCTTAAAGGGGAGAGGAGTTATAATTCCCCTTATAAAGAGGGGAGGGGTCTCAAATTACCCTAGAATAAATTCTTGTCACCGAAAACACCCACATGCCAAATTTGGTTCTATTTGCTTGATTAGTTCTCGAGTTATGCAGAAATTTGTGTTTCATTTGTATGGGAGCCCCCCCTCTTAGTGGGGGGAGGGGTCTCTAACCATCACTAAAACCTTTCCTGGCCCCAAAAACCTCTACATGCAAATTTTCACGCCGATTGGTTCAGTAGTTTTTGATTCTATAAGGAACACAGGACAGACAGACAGACAGACAGACAGACAGACAGACAGACAGACAGACAGACAGACAGACAGACAGAAATCCTTCTTTATAGGTATAGATAACAGTAAATATGAGTAAATAAAGTACGTAAGAGTTGATAAAATTGTGTTATCATTCATTTGAGCTTTAAAGTATGGGATATATTATATCTTCTTCCTGCGCCCACCGCTGTGGGACTGATATGCGATTACTTTTAAGATGGGACAAACTGACCTGATATTTTTTTTATATTTTTTGAAATGAAACTAGCTATTTTTTTGTTACAACCTAAAGAACAATGATAACTAATACTGTTTAGCGATTAAACTCAAAATCACAAAAAATACATATGGGACTGATATGCGATTCACGGCAGTGTAGCTCCGTAACTATAAAAGATACAGCAAAACTTTGTTCAGCAGAGTTGTAGATAATAACTAGTTCTTCAATCGTCGCTTATATAACTTTGTCAAATTTTGCTTGGCTGAGACGGCACTGTCAAATGAATATAAATTGAGTCAACTGTTTGAGCAGTTGGTTGAGGTTGATACATACTTGTTCACGCCCGAACGTGAACGAATATCCGCTTTTTAACATCGCCCGGCTCGAGAATAATCTGGAACGCACGTGCAACATCGATAAGTAAACAAGTTTGCTCCAGATCAATCGCGAATAGCGAGAATAATCCAACAGATTCGCAACCGATAGCGCGAGCCTACCACAGGAGCGCGCCACCACCGTGGTTGAACGTGATTAGTCAGCGAGAGATCAGCGCAAACGAAGAAGAATAAGAACGATTACCGCGAAGAGTATAAATACGCTATCCTTGAACATAGTTTACATTCAGTTTTCTTTTGACTTTCAAAGTGTTAAGTAGTAAATAAAGTAAAATGGAAAAATAGTTTCTGTGCCTTTTACCAACAGCCTTGCTTGTACCTGCCAGTTCGAATCCTATCGTTACAGTCCACGAAGGAATAACAGGGTCATAGTGAATGGACTTGTGGGACCCAGTCCAATTGAAGAGTTAGATACAAGAGTTTTCCTACAAGTGCCTACCGTTTAAATCCATCCAGAGCCACGGCTAGGCTCTAACAATACTTGCTGATTCAAAAACAAAAATTGTATTACACTAGCTGACCCGACAAACTTCATGTTGTCACAAATTAAACTGTGTTGTACAAATCGTGAATCTCGGATTTTTATTTTATATTATATTATAGTCACTTTAACCAGCTTGGGTCATTCGTGACTTCTGCGGAGATGGGATTTGAACCCGGGTCCTCGGCGTGAATGCTAACCACTAAGCCGGGACTGAACCCCGAATCTCGGATGACCTTTGTCACAATCTGAGGAGTTCAAGCTTAGGTGATTCATTTTGGCAGTTACGTAACTATGAAAGCTTGGGTAGTTTAATATACAAATTTGCAATTTTACGTCAGTAGAAAACAATTCACCCCCCCCCCCCCATTGCTTAGCCAGATAAAATAAAGCGGATAGCATTTAAATATTCGCCATGATTGTATAATTTCGTCGAATACCATTTTGCGGAAAACCAATTCTTTGTCGACCATAACGCGGAATACCATTTCACGAAAAACCTTGCGCGGGATGTACCATTTGACGGCAAACCTTTTCGTGGAAAGTACAATTTAGCAGGGGTGATCCTCTCCTTACTCGCTTTCGCTCGTTCGGACCCAACTAAAGGAAAGTAATAAAGGTCAGTAGACCTAAGAAAACAAATATACCTAGACAGATTTCCAGCCTCCTAAAACCCCCAGCGCTCCAGCCGAGACTGCTGCTACGTCGCTCGGTGGTCTATTCGGTCTCAATTAAACAGTTATAATAGTACTTACTGAAAAAAATTTTGAGTTTGCTTGCGGATTATGCGCAACATGACACCGTGTAGGTCACTAGCGAGTGATGTAAGTAGGGGCTTGGCATGACAAGAGCTATCTTGGACGCTTCCTCATTTGCCTTCTCGATTTCATACCCCTTGGACATTTGAAAGAAGAGAAATTCACAAATGCCAAAAAACTAAATTAAGAGTAGTTGTTTTAGAACTGCAAAATAATACTATAAACTGTAGTTTTCGTATTTCGATTCGTCACGTATAGATTCATTCGTGTTTATTAAAATATAAACTGTTAGATAATAATGATGATTTGTTAACATAGAACAAAATATGTGGCCTGCACATAAATAAAGCTTATAAAGCTTTGAAAAATGTGCTTTGCATTTAGATTATTGGATAAGTACATCTACAATGGAACACAATGTGAAGAACATTAGATGACACATCTATGTTATTATTCCACTATATCTTCTTCCGATGATGAACTAGCAGGGATAGTTGTAAACCATGTGTCACGGTTTTTGACGATCCTGAAAAAAATATTGAGATATTAAATCAAAATCAGATTTATTATAAAATCTAAGAAATTTAAACCAAAGGGTAAACCCGGGAGCGAACAGTGGAGGTAAAATAGAGTTTTTACCATTCAGACCGTTCGATCAATAGTGTTTCATCTTGCCCGAATGTATTCAATTCCGCTCCGAATTCATTGTTTTATGAGTACATAGATTAGTTTTAAAGCCAATATCGTAGTTGCACAAGAAAGTTTCAATAAGATACGATACGACAACCATCGAAATTGGAGCAAAGTTTTCCGTCGCTCCCAGCTCTAACCTATAGAACAAAATAAAAAACGTCACTACTTACGGTGTTTTTCTACTTGTGTTGGTCGGTAGCGTAGATGATACACGATAGTAGTTTTGTTGATCTTCTTCGTTTTCCGGCATCTTTCGTTGTAGCGTCATTGTTTCCTGTGGAGCTCCATCAATCTCTTCTTCCAAGTAGTAGCGCGAACCATGTGCGGATTTACAGTTTTCACATTCGCTCAGATAATCATCGTCAAGACTGTTGTCGTTGGGAAGAAAGTGCTCTTTAGGATTTACACAGTTCGTCGACGTCGTCAACACCGGAAGAGGTTTATCTGATTTTGTTACATAAGCATGTACACCAAGTCGGTTAGAACTGTATGTGTGATCAGACCGTGACGAATCATCATTATTAGCTCTTTTAGTAACTGATTTCTTGTTGTTATTTAAAGTGTGATTGATAAAAGCAGCTTCTTTAGATTCTGGAGCACAGTTTCCAATTTCCAACAGTGGAGGTGGTTGGAATGTCGATGGAATGTTAATTACTGATGGCACCTTACTTACTACTTCTGTTAATAAATTTGAACTACGAGTACTATGTTTGTTTTTCTTTGGCAAAGTGTTAAAGTTAATGCTAGTACTACTACTATCATTTGCTCCGTATGCTGACTTTTGAGGAAGTTGTGCATATTCATGACTGGCTCCAGCAACATTTCTTGGTAATGATTTTGTGAAATGGTTTCTTTGTGCTTGATTAGCATCATCTTTGTAAAGGTTGGCAGAGTTTGTTATTGGAATAGAGAATTTAGCATTGTCACTAGAAAGTTTGGAGATGGCGTGGGTTTTAGAATTACTATAATAAGATTTTCTATGAGCACCTGATGATCTACCGATATTGTGTTTGTACATTTTTGGTGGAAGTTCAGGATTTTGCTCAATGTTTGGTTTTGACGAATTTACTAATTTCCTATGAGTTTCCCGATCATACGATGCATTTTGCTTTACACATGTTAAATTTTGCGAACCAATGTCTTTCGTATTAACTTCCTGTCCTTTAATATCCGGGCATGTTTTTGAAACCGGATTAACGACTAGTGGATTATCGTTCATGAAACCAGATTTTCTGGTTAATGAGTTTTGTTTTTTTAAACCCGTATTTGCATCAAAACGTGTCAGATCATTTGCAGGTTTGCTAGAGTTGGGAACATATTGTAATTTAACAAAATCCGTGCTAGAATATAAACCACTTTCGCTGCCATCGTAAATTTCTGGTTTATTTTTCAATGAACTTTTGCATTGTGTGGGGGTTAAAGGATTTATATGCGCGTTCATTGTATTTTTCGGCATATTGATATTTCGTGTAAGATCGCAAGGTCTCTTTTTAATAGTGAGAGCTCGTCCATTATCAGATATTGTTGCAGATTCATTGCTAGCGTGTTGATTTATTCCAGCAACGTGAGATGAAAGATAAGACATTGGGGTATGTTGCACTGGGCATTGGCAGGACATTTTCTTCGCTCCGAGTAATTTCGGATCTGAACGATTGTTTTTACTTATAGCATCGCTCTTACAAGGGATATTACTAGAATTATCTGTTAATACTGTTGCTACAATGGTACCACGGTTTGCCTTAAGTGGATTGATTATCGGATCCACAGCCGTATAATGCCTTGGTATTGTTCGGTGATATCGCTTCCCTGCTGGACGAAGTTTTGTTATTGATGCAATTTCTTCGCTGGCAGTGGTTGGTTCGTTGGCGATACTGTCAAATATAGGTGGCGGTAGAATTGTACGATTAGTAGAATTGTTAAATGTGTCCGCGAATCTCTCCATTGCTCTATTTTTTGGCGTCGTTGCGTTTGTGCTCGATACGATTGTTTGATTCGTACACGTTTGTACGTCTTTTAAATTTGAAGCATTGGACAATGAATAAGTACAGTTACTTCCAAGATTTAAATCACAGTTTTGATTCGTACACACTTCGGATGTAGTTACGGGAATAGTATAATAACTCGTCGGAAATGCAACACATGTTTCGTTAGAAACGTTTGTATTGGATGTATCAATTTGAGCGTCAGCAGTAGAGATGGCAGATGCTATATGATTTTCACCAGTAGCTATTGCTGTTAGATTTCCACCATTGTTAATATTGATGTTGATTAGGTTGGTTGTATTTGCAGTGATGGTTTGTGTTGCTTCAGTTTCTGTCAGCCCGATCGGATACTGCCTCTGAGTTGATGTAGCAACACTGCAAAAAAGAAAAACTTTACGTTATGGCTATTAAATAATTTTTTATGTATAAAATTATATCATCGAAGACAAAGTTACCTAAATACAAAAGAAAAAATTATCCAAGTTTATCAAGCCTAAGCAAAGGCAGCCGACGTTTTTGGCAAGACACTCATACACGTAAATTTCCTGGTCCTGGTTCAAACCCCCATCCCAATATGAAAATTTGTTCTACACTTTGAAGCTTGAAATTTCTGCTACCAATTGCTTAGAGCACAGGAAAATTTACGGGACTAGTTGTACGATCCTCGTTGTCGTCGTCAGTAGCATAGACCTCGTGCTGTTTCAACTAGTCGACTGCATACAACTCAATCTTGAGTTACTCGTCGCCGATTTTCCAGGCGTTTCAGAAGGCGCAAATCGCAAGACCAAGTTGAGTTATCTCGCCCGTAGAGCCACTCTGTTCTGGGTGGCCGTGGGATTGTTAAATAGAAATTTATTCCTTATAACTGTCCGGTCCGGACCGTAGTTTACCGTTACCAGAAGTCCGATGGTAATCTCCCCAAGTTGTGTCTGCTGCTCGTGATTCATATACATGCAAACTTCGTTTTACGTCCACTATTATAGGACGTAAGAACAATCGGTCGAAAAAAGGGTGGACGTTAATTCAAATTTTAGATGTAAAACGAGACGACATTAATTCAAATTCCGTATGTAAAAATATTGACGCAAAAGGAAATCACGTAAAATAAATGGACGTAAAAAGAGATTCTAGTGTACCTCCGCCGCTCTTCGCTTCCAGCTTTTGCTCCATGAAATATCGTCCGCAAATGCGGGCTGTCCTCCCTGAGTATCGTCAAATCCATAAAAACTACCGGTCTAATAAGGGCTATGTACTTTGTCAGCATCGTACGGTGGCTATCGTTTGCTAGCGGATGGAAGCGTTTTGCGAAGGGCAAAGTAGACGAGATTTTCTGGTTAAATGCGTCGCAGGATCTCCTTATTTGTGTTAACCGGGGCCACCAGCGATCCCAACGATTACCGTCCACGAAAAGTGCATGTTCGTCTTTTTGAGCCTCTACCAATCATGTATTTGGTTTGCAACGCATTTACCTTTAGCCCAATCCTACTAGTCTCCGCTTTCAGTCTAGCGCAGACGGCCTCCGCCGTTGCGAAGTTTCGGCCTACAATATCAAAGTCATCTGCGTAGCCAAGAAGTTTGATACTTTCACTGAAAATTGAGTCTCTCGTTTCAATTTTGCTCGTCGGATCATCTTCTCAAGGACGATGTTGAAAAGCATGCAGGTTAAGCTGTCATCTTGTCTTGACTTTTGCCGCGCTTGGAAGGGACTCGATCCTATTGACAGTAATAGTCTCTCCCAGCCAAGATTTGAATATACAACGTACTGCGATGTCAACTGGGAGGTGCAATTTCAACATTTACCTTCTTTCATATTAATTTGTTTTTTTTAAGTCAAATGAAGAGCCCGGAGTATAAACCAAAAAAGCTTATGATGATTAAAAATAATTCCCCATTTCCTGAATAAACCCCTTAAGGTTAGGCTATGCAATTTTTTTTGTAAAACCCCCCCTAAGAAAAATTTCCGGCTACGCCCCTGTCACGCAATCAAACCTCGTCGTCAACATCGTTGTGGACAGCTTCCGAGATGATCCTAACTTTTAACGAGAAATTAGTCGTCATCGATTCTACCAATTTCAAAAGCAGTTTTTTTGTTTGAAACAAAAATTCTGTTCATGATTCGCTGTGTTCAGATAGGCAAAAAAATGCAGCGCTTTTAGGGCCAAAAACTGATTCTGAAATTGGGCTTTACGATGAAAAGTTAATTACTGCTAGTTTTCGTTAACTGTTTAGTTCATCGTCACAAATTGGAGTTAACCTACCTTCTTAGAAGTCGATACCCCGACTCTTCTTTCTTCCGTAACTCGATGCGCGATTATAACGTATGCATTAAAAAATGAACTTTTTCAGATGATGATAAAAAAAAACTAAGACAGCTAATTGAGTGTGATAAATTTCCCATGGAAGGTTATTATATTAGCTTACTTGCGAAAAAATTCTACAGCTCTATCAGTCGAACTCTAATCGTAATGGCGAAAAAAGTGAAGCTACTCCGTTCAGAAGTGTGCGCGTTCAATGAACCGTACCCCGCCGTATCGAAAACGGACATCGTGCGGCGCTTCCTGGACGCCGGATACGCCCGATCCGGCATCGACAACATCTTGGCACTATTAGACAACAATCAGAGCATCGAAAGAAAGCCCGGTTCTAAACGACCGACGACCCTGAGCGACAAGAAGCTCCAAAGGATGCTGAAGAGGAAGACCGAGGGAAAATTCATTACTTCATTACTGCGTACGCTTGGCCGGGAGGTCGGTGCAACTGACCAAACAGTGAAAAAGTACCTGGCGAACATGCACATACATGTCAGGAAGCGTCCACTGATCATGGAGCTGCAGGCAATTGCGTAACGGCAGCGACTGAAGAAGATGGTCAAGACGATTTTCTCGGCGAATCGCGACGTGATGGTGGTGATGAACGACGAGATCTATCTCACCCTGGAAGGCAACGACGTGCAGGGCACTTCGTATTCTACTTCCCCCACGAAGAAAGTGAGCTTCAAGGTGAAGTTTATTTCACACATCAAGTTCCACAAGAAGGTGCTCTGTGGCTGTCAATCAGCGAGAAGGGGGTGTTAAAACCGCTCTTCTTTCACTCCGGACTCGTCGTGAACGGGAAAATTTATAGTACGAAGTGCCTGCCGGAAGTTGCGTCGTTCATCTAGAAATACCATAAAGGCGAAGCCGCGGTGTTCTGACCGGATCTGGCGTCGGTCCACTACTGAAGCGATCATTGGAGGATATCGAGCGGCTGGTACCCAAGTCGGCGAACACGCCCGACGTTCCCCAGCTGCGTCCCATTGAGAATTTCTGGGCAAACCTGAAGCGTAAGATCTACTCCAACAATTTTGTCGCGAAAATAGAGGTGGAGTTGAACAATAAAACGAAGAAAGAAATCAAAAACCGAAAAAAACGAAATAATCACATGAAATGGATGCTTGATACCTGCAACTGCAGATCTCAGAAAATCGTGGGTGACCACAGTCTGACGAGCTGGGAAGGAGCTTTGTAGTGATCAGGCTTGTCCTGCCTTCAGTGAATTTATTTTGCTTTTTTAACTGTAACACCTCAGCCAAGCAAAATTCGAAAATATTGCATATGGGGTATTTATAGAGTGAATTATTATCCATAAGATTGATGAACGTATTGCTCTATCTTTAGTATTTACGGCGCACTACCAGTTCACACTGGCTGGTGCACCAAGGTGCGATCCCAGTGTAAACTGAGAGTGCGCCGTAAATACTAAAGATAGAGCAATACTTAGTTCAGCAATCTTATGAATAATAATTTACTCTATAAATGCCCCATATTAGAGTGTCCCAAAATAGCACCTTGTCAGAAAACCCGGGGGCTCACCCCTCAAATGATAGCTTAGGGTGGCACAACAAAACTTTTATATGGCGTCAACATTGGTTGCCGCGATTTAGGGGTCGCACATTTGAGTTTTATAAAAAAATGGCATTTTTCAGGAGTAAATTCAAAAAAATATTTTTAGAAATGTTAAAGTAGGTGAAACAAGGTACTTAACTATTTTTTCACAATCATTGGGATCTGGTACATTCATAAAAAAGTTATGATGGCATGTCTGGAGTCATATTTGGTTACAAAAATTAATTGAATTCGGAAAAAATTTAAAATTTGCGAAATTTCATTTAAGGGGACATAAACGACCAAAAATTTTGAAAAAATCATAATTTTTTATTTCAGATTTTGATTCTGCAGTCTTTTCTGCTTATTTTGATACTAAATTTTTAATGATCCGACCACGGGAAGTGGCCGAAAAACGATCATACACATAAGCATTCCAGTGCAGCGAGGAACAACTTCAGCGGAATAAAACGCCGCTCCTGGAAAACCACGATTTTCAAACTTTATGTACCTTTTTCTCAGAAACTACACAACGTATTGGACCAAACTTTTTTTTGTTTTGTTGGTAGTAGCTTGGCAAAGACTTTTATAACTAAACGTAAACGAAACACAGCCAGAGAAAAAAGAAAAAAAAAGACAAAATTTTGTTTTTCCAGCCGTCTTTTCTTCTGTTTTTTCGTTTTTCTCAGGCTGCGTTTCGTTTTCAAACCTGAAAAGTTATAAAAGTCTTTGCCAAGCTACTACCAACAAAACAAAAAAAAAAAGTTTGTTCGAATACGTTGTGTAGTTGCTGAGATGTTCTGATGTTATGACTTTTGTAGCTATAAGTAGAGAATACATTTTATGAACTTAATGTTATTTTATATATATTAGTAACAAATATAATTTGTGTTTTTGCCATTTATACCAGTACCAGTCAAAATGACTGGTGCAAGATTCTATGAACAAATGTAGCATTTCGGGAGAACGATGAGTCCGAAGCATGAAATTATTCAGTGAAATGCCGTTCCTAATGGTTCTTGGCCATTTTTGTAGAGTTTTGTCGAGAGTCGGTCCTTTTCGGCGGTTCTATCCTCAGCTGACCGATTTCTCGCCGGATCCCTTTGAGATCGGAAGTCGAAACGCCCTTAGGCTCTCATACGGAGTCATACGTTGACTTTTGCTCCATTTCTTTTTGCTATATCAGCAATTGAGATCCCTATCAAAGAACTGCTTCCACTCACCAACAACTATGCGCTCGTTTGTGGCCAGGTTTCCCTGCTCGTTCCTATATATATCAGGCCTCGGTATGTATCCTTTACGAGATCGGTTCACCTTCTCATAGAACTTGCGCATCTCACTAGCCTGAAATAGTGGTTCTAGCTCTCCTTCTGGCGTTTTGCGGCCTCACTGATGGCCGAACGTATCCTGCTACATTTATCTTCGAGGGTCGAAGCACCTGGCCACAGAGGAAGGCGCATAGTATGCGCGTAGTTCTCATCACATTCCGGGTTGTCTAATTATCGATTTTTTAACCGAGGGTGGCTTTGTCGTGAGGTATATACCGGCGATAATTTTGAGCGCACGTGTACTGCTACTAGCTAATGATCTGAGTCGATATCCGTACCCCGTAGGGAGCGTACGTTGGTGATGTTCGAGAAAACCCGATCTTCGACGAGAATATGGTCGATTAGGTTCAATTTTAGTTGGTCAGGTGATCTCCTGGTGGTTTTGTAGATCTATGTGGGGAAAGAATGGGTTTCTGATCCCCAGGCCTCGGGAAGCTGTAAAGTTGATGCATCGCTGGCCGTTATCGTTATCTATACATTGCTTCCCTGTCGATCTGATCGTTCATGTCCCCAATGACGATGATATCCCATGGCGAGCACTCGACCAGCTATCGTATGTTGCTTCCAGCTGGACATAGAACGCTTTTTTCGCGTCGTCAGGTCTACCTTCGTGTGGCCGGTGCACGTTTATGATGGTGTAGTTGAAGAAGCGGCTATCCTAAACACACATATCCTCTCCCGATCCTGCATTCTGCCTATCACTACGAAGCCCGTTTCCAGCCCGTTGGTTGCTCCACCGTTCTGGCAAAATTGGGCCTTGGCGCCACGGATCCCCCAAACCTTCCCGCCTTTGCGACAGATCTCCTGTAGTGCCACAATGTCGAACTTTTGCGGTTCTAACTGAACGAGCAACATTCTGTCGCCATCCACGAAATTTGGTTTTACAGTTCCAGGTAGGAAGCATCCATTCCAAATCCTTGTTTCATCGCCTGCCCATGCTAAATGTTTCGAGTTGAATTTTCTTGATTTTTCGTAATATTTTTGAAAAAGCTTGCCTTACTAGGGCTATGCTGCCGAGTCTCATGATGAGGCTGCCATCGTATAGTGCCGAGACAAGACAGTGCCTCCTTGCCTGTCGGTATACGACCTTACTTACCACCAGGGTTGGTTACCACATCTCCGCTAAGATTGCACGTATTCCGGCTGGTAGGGTAATCAACCTATTTTGGACCCCATCTGTAGCTGTACATAATTTGGACACTTACAGCAAAATCAAATGAAAGTGTCCAAATTATGTACAGCTGCAGATGAGGTCCAAAACAGGTTGGTTACCCTTCCACGAGGAGGTGGAGATAGAAGTTGCTGGATACGAGGCTAAGGACCACTATGGGGCTGTGTTACACATTATTCAGTCGTTCACCAACCATTTCTTATCCACCAGTCATTTTGACTGGTTTTGGTATAAATAGGTATATTTAAAATGCTGGTATATCTAGTGTTGAATTGTACAGGAAATGGTAACTTCGAGTTAAAATAGTAGCGATTTGATGCATTTTTAGACTTTTACTGAAATGGTGCAACATTTATCAAAGGATTTTGTAGAACAACGTCTTTTATGAATATTTTGTAGCCTAAGATTATTATTATTATTATTATTATTATACTTATATTTCTCGTTATACAAATATGTAATTTGAATTTGAAGAACTTCGTATGTGCTTGACAACACGTGTTCAAAATAATAATTAGCTTCTAAATGCAGCCGGGTCATTCCACGTCAAGTGTCCGAGTCACCTGTAATCGACCTTCTCGGATTTTCACCAAACTTGGCCAGATTGTTCGTTTTGGGTCAAGAAGCAACAATCCCAAGTTTGGTGTCATTTATCATTTACTTGATTCATCTGACCATCTGGTCTCCATGAATTTATGGTAGGATGGGGAAAAGCCCCCTTGAGGTGAAACCTCTTCAAGAGGGCGTAAAAACCCCAGTGCGCTGAAAGTCAAGCCTCATAAAGTCCCATGATCTCAAGCTTCTAGTAGGGGCATTAATATTGATTTGTGCAAGAAGATGAGGAGCATCAATTTTGCTAGTTAGAAGCTTTCCAATAAAAACGGCTCTGGCAATATCACGCCTTTGCGCAAGTGTTTCCATGTTAAGTAGTCGACAACGCTGCTCGTATGGGGGTAATTGCATTGGGTCACGCGAAGGTAGAGATCTAAGAGCACTACGTAAAAATCTGGACTGTACAGCTTCAATTCTGCTTATGCAAACATCTGCATAGGGGCTCCAAATTACTGTTGAAGTTTCAAAAACAGGGCGAACAAGGGAGTAATACAGTGCCCTCAAACAATATGGTCAGTGAACTCTTTGCCAATTCTGGTGATAAAACCAAGGTTTCTATTTGCCTGTGCAATGATCGATGAGTAGTGATCTCTGAAGGACATGCAAGAGTCCAACAGAACCCCAAGATCTTTAAAAGTTGACACTCTTACTAGCGGGTGACCAGAAATAGTGTAGTCCCATAGAATGGATGTTTTTTTGCGTGTGAAGGAGATTACGTGGCATTTACTTATACTGAGGATCAGCTGATTATAAGAGCACCATCCAGATAAATCGTCGAGATATCCTTGCAGTTCAATACAGTCTCCTATGGATCGTATCGCAAGAAAGCACTTGAGGTCGTCCGCATGTAGTAGCCTGCATCCTTGCGGGATGACAAAATAGACATCGTTGAAAAATATAGAGAATAGCAGTGGCCCGAGATTGCTTCCTTGAGGTACCCCTGATTTGCTGACGAAGCTATACGATTCATTGTTTACGATCTTTACAGTAAGTGAACGGCTAGTCAGGTATGATTTAAGCCATTCTACGAAGCTAAACGAAGCGCCCAGCCGAGCAATCTTCGCCACCAGAATGGAATGGTCGACTCGGTCAAATGCAGCTTTAATATCTGTATAGATGGTATCTACTTGCGCGCCGTCTTCCATATGTTTAATACAGTACCGCCCCGCTAATCCGACAAATTTATAGCCGGATTAGCGAATTTTGACTCGATAATCCGACAGTCAAACTGACGTCAGTGTGAGTTTGAAATGTGGTTTTGTTTACATCCATACGTAAACAACTCCGGAAATTTTTGAAAATATTTGTCGTAAGTACGCAATAACCATGTTTTATACTCGGCAATGCTCAATTTCGTCATCGAAATAAGCGCAAGCACATCAGTCTATTGAAAATAGCAATGAAAATATTATAGCCATGGCAAAAGTGAACGTAGTTAGAAGCAGCACCATGTACCATTTCCATTTAGTTAGAAAGAGTGCCATTCTGACTTTAACGGAGACGCCAAACGAAGGTAGTTTTCGATTGAAAGAAGTCAAGTGCAATACTTTTTAATTCGGAATTTTCCGGATTAGCGAGATCCGGACTATTGAGTCGTCGGATTATGGGGTGTCGGATTAGCGGGGGGATACTGTACAGTGTGAGGTAAACTGAGCCAAATTAGTAGTTGTTGATCTACCAAGGAAGAAGCCATGTTGATCGAATCTAGACTAAATACTGATGTTTCGATAGCGCTAGGACAATTGTATGGTACCTACCGCTTACAATTATCGACAGTATGTTTAGATTCAACATCCCGGTACAATATATATGTACCGCACAATTACAATTTTGCTTTAATTTCACCTAAAATTGTTCAGATATTTGAGTTTACACTTCGTTCTATCCAAAAATATATATTTTTGCTGCCTCGGAGCTATCCATGCATCCCAACAAGGTATGACACTAACCGCATTGCTTTTCATTGCATTTTTCTCTAGTAAACCTTCTCTTTTAGTTATTCTTGCATAAGGGTTGTTGATGTCATACCAAGTTGGGGTGCATGGAAAGCTCCGAGGCAGCAAGGATATATATTTTTGGATAGAATTAAATGTAAACTCAACTAGGATAAGCGTACCCTTAGTGGAGGTAGTACCAATAGTGGTGGTTCTTGCATAAAATACGCCCTTTATAAGAAAAAATGCAATTTCCTTCTAAATAACGTATATATATTGTGTACCTGGGTTGTACAGGTTCGCTTGAAATAAAAATTTCTTCTCTTAGCGGTAAAATGAAATTAGTAGGAGTATTCCGCTGGTTTTGCTAAGATTTCCCGGTTAAAATTTAATTCTGCATACCAGCTGAAAAAGGTTTTGGATTTTATCTCTTTCTGATATTATTTATGAATGAATTTAAGAAATTTAAATCTGTTGCGCATATAAAGTAAGTACTTGATCTCATGCAAACAAGGCGAGCCAATTTGTATAAATTTTTATTGTAGTAATTGAATGTTTAATGTGTTGCCTCCACTATGGGTTCACGATGCCTCCATTCTAGGGACCTCGATATGAACCATACCACAACTATAGGCGAACCAATGATCGTTGAAAAAATCTTTCTCTTTAACGAAATTCTAATGTTTAATGATTCCAACCGTCAATTTTAGTAAGATTAAGAATGTTTCAATCATATCGTGTGCGCGTGCTTGTATGTTTATCCTGATATCACTGTATTTTGACCAAAAAATTGAAATTTTACTACTAAATGCGCCACTACTGGTACGCTTACCCTATCTGAACAATTTTAGGTGAAATTAAAGCAAATTTGTAATTGTGTGGTACATACATATTGTACCGGGATGTCGAATCAAAACATACTGTCGATAATTGTAAGCGGTAGGCACCATACAATTGTCCTAGCGCTATCGAAACATCAGCATTCAGTCTAGAGTTGAACCCTTTTGAACATCTTTTCAGAAAATTTCATTTCTAAATGAGAAAACATTCGATTTCTTATCACAATGACTTTAACCGAGCTCTTGTAAAAAAATGGTCAGCAATTCACAGAGGGATATTTGAAAAATTGTTAATTTTATCCCAAATAGATTAAAACAGGTCATCAAGAATGTAAATGGTCCTACAAGGTAGTAGTTGAGCGAGAAAGGACATTTGTTTCAACTAATAGTTAACTGTCCGCATACTTTTTTGGCTGCATTTTTGAGCAATTCAAACTATATGTACCCTATCTTCAAAACGGAAAGCTTTTCCCCGAATTTTTGTTGTGCATCTAAATATGCTTTAGATAAACATGGTTTAAAAAATATGTGTTACCATTCTTTGCAACAATACTGTGCAAAATTACTAAAAGAAAATTTTATGCGCTGCTGTCCGAATACTTTTTTGGTTGACTGTACCTATCCGAAAACATTCTGTACATTGCGTTTAGCGAATAATATGGACATGAAAGTTAAAACGATTAAAGATTAAATTAACGAATTTTTAAACCATACTTTATTTGAATATTATACTCACATCTCTCAATTGAAACCCCGTTTTTGATTGAAATGCGTAATTTAACCAAATCAAGATTTATAAAAGAAAGTAGCATAGCTTTTAACATCGGAAGCACCCATTGTTCCGTCTCCAGCCGAAAATAACCCGCACCCAGCAGCATACACTGCTGGCATCGCGCAACACACACTGTCATTATCCCGCAGCTATAAAAGCAGCCCACCCAGAGAAAATCACCCCATTCCGTTTTCAGCCATCCAGCCGTTCACCTCGCAGCAGTAGCAATAAGCCGAAGAACAATTAGAATAAAGTTTGTTAGCATAGCAGCCGGTGTTTGTTTGGTTCACCGTCCACTTCCCCACTGGATTTTCCCACTGAAAGGAGAGCGAGCAAAGTCAACCCCCAGCCCTTATAAGCGCTAGATGAAGAGTTAATTTTCTCACCGAGACTTTTGCTTTTGCTTTCGCTGCCGCTACTATACAGTCCACTGCCAGAAGATCGTTCAGAGGCGAACATCTTTTTGGTCCAACCCGAACCGGATTAGAAGCCATCCCGACGCCGCACCTAGGCGTGCCGGAAAGGATTGAACCTGGTGGAAAAAGCAGCATTCGGCTCTGTGCTAACAACTTGTTACCGAACCGAATTGCTACCGCTGCGGCGTGCACGCAAGAATTTGTTTGAACGTGTTCGATCGTGTTCGCGTTCGAAACGTGCCACACCGTTATTGAAGTGAACTTGTTTGAACGTGTTCGTTTGCACTCGCGTTCGAAACCTTCCACCGTTATTGAAAAGTGAACTTTTTGAACGTGTTCGTTCCTGCTGGACGTGTTCGAACCGTTATTGACTGAACATTTTGAAAAAGTGAACGTGTTTAAACGTGTGGCGTGTCACGATTTTCGCTCGTCGCGTTGCGATTAATTCGTCAAAAATATTTTTGATTAAGCGATGCCCGTAATGCATTCGCCGTCGCGTTCGGAAAACGGTGAAAAAGAGGACTCAGCATCATTTCACGGATTTGAAGCTGGTGCTGTTGCTGTTACTATGGATCCTGTCACCGAAAAGGAATATCGTGTGGTCTGCCGTCAGCGCTCTCAAGTAAAGCAGAAATTAGTGCGTATTCAACGAACGCTCATCACCAGTGCAGCAATTGGTTTAGCACAATTAAATGTGCTATCCAAAACGCTTTCTGCTGTATACACGGAGTACAGTGGATTCCATAGCAAGGTGCTATCGTTAGTATCGGATGAAGACCTGTTCCAGGAGGAAAATGAATATTATGCCTTCGAAGATATCTACAACAATGTGAGCAACGCCGTGGAAGAGCTGCTGCTGGAAGCAAAGAACCGTGCAGTACCAACATCTGCGCCTAACCCGTCATCTCAACAAGTGATTATCCAGCAACAGGCCCTCAAGATGCCAATTCCAACGTTCAGTGGAAGCTATACTGAATGGCCGAAGTTTAAGGCCATTTTTACCGATCTGATGGCCAATTCGGGTGATACAGACGCCATAAAACTGTATCATCTGGACAAAGCGCTTATCGGAAATGCCGCAGGTGTACTAGATGCCAAAATCCTGAGTGAAGGGAACTACCAACAGGCCTGGAACGTCTTGATGGACCGCTACGACAACAAACGAGCCATAATGGAGAGCCATTTCCGAGGACTGCTGACATTAAAAAAGATGTCCTCCACCGCCAATAAAGAACTTCGTGCCCTCGTTGATGAAGCAGTCAACCACATCGAAAGCCTGCGCTACCTCCAGCAGGAGATCAATGGAACGGCAGAGCATTTCTTCGTTTTCTTGATCGTGTCAGCTCTCGACAAGAGTGCACGCCAGGCTTGGGAAGCAACGCAGAAGAAGGGTGAGTTACCGAATTACCAGCAGACCATCGACTTCCTGAAATCCAGATGCCAAGTTCTGGAGAATTGTGAAGCAGCAGGCCAGCCAGCCCTGTCGAATCCAAAGCCCCATCCACCACAAAGAAGTGTACCACAAAGAAGCCATGCTGCATCGACCGGCCCATCCCAACCACCAGTCTCTTGTGAAATTTGTGGCGGTTCCCATCGAAACGTCCAGTGTTCGGCCCTATCCAGCCTAACCCCAGCCCAGAAGAACGAGAAGATCCGAGCAGCTGGAGTCTGTTTCAACTGCCTGCGCAAAGGCCATCGCTCCAAAGATTGCCCTTCCGATAAGACATGCCACAAGTGTCAACGCCGACATCACACTATGCTCCATGAGAATGAAGAACCCAGCCGAGGTACGAAGCCCAACGTATCACTTCCCACCGAGACGATGGCGATCCCGCCACCGATACCAGCTGCAACAACATCGCAGATGCCAGCACCAGTGAACCAACCGGTTTCAACAACGTGTTCCGCAAACTTCGCCCAATCCACCAAGACTGTACTGCTGTTGACTGCGGTGGTTCAGGTCTACGACAGGAGAAATCAACCACATCCATGCCGAGTGCTGTTGGATAGCGGTTCCCAGGTCAACTTTATCACGGAAGAGATGGCCAACCGTCTTGGCATCCCAAAGAAGCCAGCCAACATCCCAATTGTTGGCATTAACGCCCTACGAACCCACGCTCGTGATAAGGTGACCATCAAGTTTCGATCCCGTGTATCATCGTTCCACACCAGCCTGGAGTGTCTGGTAACTCCGAGAGTAACTGGGACAATTCCAACTTCCAAGATCGACATCGCCCATTGGATGATCCCAGAAGGACTGGTCCTTGCCGATCCCAAGTTCCACATTCCCGACAAAGTGGACTTGCTGATTGGTGGGGAATTATTCTTTGACTTGCTGAAGCCAGGTCACCTCAGCCTAGCAGATGGATTACCACAGCTACGTGACACCCAGCTTGGGTGGATAATAGCTGGCATCATCATCGAACCACCACATGCATCCAACGTTTCTCCCATGTACGTCCACGCATCGGTTGCAGACATCGAGCGGAACATGCAACAGTTCTGGCAAATCGAGGAAGTACCAGACGTCCCCAACCTGTCGACCGAAGAGATAGCATGCGAAGCCCACTTCCTATCTACCTACCAGCGTGATGAATCTGGAAGATTCATGGTCCAGCTCCCGTTCAATAGTGATCTTCCCCTCCTGGACGACTGTCGTGCTCTGGCCCTAAAGCGTTTTCTGATGTTGGAGAAACGACTCGTCCGCAATCCAGAACTTCGAATTCAGTATGTGGATTTCATCCGGGAGTACGAGGCTCTCGGGCACTGCCGGGAAATCATGGAATCTGAAGACCCGCCCAACCAGTAGAGCTACTACCTTCCTCACCATGCCGTACTTCGACCTTCTAGCTCGAGCACGAAATGCCGTGTCGTGTTCGACGCAAGTGCCAAATCTTCGCCGTCGCATCTTTCGCTGAACGAGGTACTCCACGTCGGTCCAGTAGTGCAAAACGATCTACATCACATCATGCTACGATTCCGTAAATTCAAGGTAGCATTTACCGGAGACATCTGTAAAATGTACCGTCAAGTAGTCGAAGTCCCATCGGATCGTCGATTCTTGCGCATTTTCTGGCGAGAGCAGCCGTCGTTGCCTTTGCGTGTTTTGGAGTTGTGCACTGTCACCTACGGTACCGCATCGGCTCCCTATCAAGCAACCAGGTGCTTGGTACAGCTCGTCAAGGAAGATGGCGAGAACTTTCCCATCGCCGCTCGTATAGTGAAGGAGGAGACCTACATGGACGACGTACTGTCAGGAGCTGACTCGGTGGAAGATGCTATCGTGGCTAAACAGCAGTTAAAGGAACTCCTAAGTCGAGGAGGTTTTCCTATACGAAAATGGTGCTCTAACTCCCAACAGCTGATGGAGAACATTCCTATCGATGAACGTGAGACGATGACTCCGGGGGAGCAAGGAGTGAACGAAACCATAAAAGTGTTAGGCTTGCGTTGGGACCCAACCGCCGATACGCTGAAGATCGCCTATCATCCGAATCCACCTGTGAAACAACCACCAACGAAACGTACGGTGTACTCCGAGATCGCCAAATTCTTCGACCCCCTTGGACTGGTTTCGCCGGTGATCGTCTTGGCGAAACTCCTCGCGCAGAAGCTGTGGCAGCTTAAAATCAACTGGGACGATCCGGTGGATGAAAATATTGCCAAGCAGTGGCAAAATCTTCAACTTTCCCTAATGCATCTCCACGACATCGAGATCCCTCGGTGTGTTATTTTGGACAATGCAGTCGCCTACGAGTTGCATGGTTTTTCGGATGCCTCCACAACGGCATACGGAGCATGCATCTACCTACGGTCCCTTTTTGCTGATGGTTCGGCAAAGCTTCGTCTTCTCACCAGTAAATCCAAACTGGCGCCTTTGAGTGAGCTCACCATTCCACGGAAAGAATTGTGTGCCGCCCTCCTGTTGACCCGTTTGCTGGCGAAGGTACTGCCAGCCCTGGATATGCCGGTTCAGGAAGTTGTGCTGTGGAGCGACAGTACGATTGTCTTAGCCTGGCTAAAGAAACCCCTCAACCAGTTGCAGCTATTCGTCCGAAATCGAGTCGCTGTGATCCAGCAGCACACAGACAATTTCCGGTGGGAACATGTACGATCCCATCAGAATCCAGCCGATGTCATCTCCCGCGGACAGCTTCCAGAAGATTTAGCTACCAACACTCTCTGGTGGCATGGTCCGAGTTACCTTGAAGTGGTGTGCTACGAAGTGGTTATTCCGGATGAGATACCTGAGGAGGCACTACCGGAACTGAAAGCTGCCGTCGCCATCTCGGATGTAAGAATGGATATGCCTTTATTCTTCTCCAATTACAGCAATTTCCGCAAGCTACAACGAATTGTTGGGTACATTCGTCGGTTTGCTAATAATTGCCGTAAGCAGAATCAAGCCGACCGAGAACTCAGATCCCATCTGACCGTCCATGAGCTTCGCCGTGCAACAGAAACCATCATCCACGTCTTACAGCATGCACACTTTGCTGACGAAATCAAACGAGTCCTCGACAACGAACCCTGCAAGAGGTTAGGAAATCTTCGTCCTATTTACACCAATGGTTTGCTCCGTGTTGGTGGCCGACTTGACCGATCGCAACTACCATTTGAAAGTCGCCATCAAATTATCTTACCGGATAAGGATCCGGTGATTCATCGTTTCATCCAGCAGATGCACGTCGAACTTCTTCACGTCGGGCAAACAGGTTTGCTGAATGCTCTTCGCCAAAGGTACTGGCTCCCGAAAGGTCGATCCATCATCCGTTTCATCACCCGTCGATGCGTTAAATGCTTCCGAACCCATCCTACGACACCCAATCAACTAATGGGAAACCTGCCAGCGTCGAGAGTGATGCCATCGCCCCCGTTCTCCATAACTGGTGTGGATTACGCTGGCCCCTTCTGGATTAACCAAGGGTCACGTCGTCCAACGCTGACCAAGGCTTACGTAGCAGTCTTCGTCTGCATGGCAACTAAGGCTGTGCACCTGGAAGTCGTCTCCGATTTGAGCACCGATGCTTTCCTGGCATCTCTAAGAAGATTAATTGCTCGCCGAGGAATGATTCATGAATTGCACTCGGACAACGCCACCAACTTCCGAGGTGCGAATCATGAATTGAACAGCCTATATCAACAGTTCCAGAATCAGCAGACTGTGAACGCCATCGAATCTTTTTGTCGCAGCCGTGAAATCGAGTGGCATTTCATCCCGCCAGACGCACCGGAGTTCGGCGGCCTCTGGGAGGCAGCCGTGAAATCCTGTAAAACACATCTGAAGCGTGTCGTCGGCAACGTCCAGCTAACATTTGAGGAGCTTTCAACTGTCATGGCTCAAATCGAGGCCGTCTTGAATTCCCGCCCTTTATTCGCCATCTCGAATGACCCGGCGGATCCACGAGTTATCACCCCGGCTGACTACCTCATCGGACGACCACTCACCGCTCCAGCTGAGCCCTCCTTAGAAGACGTCAAAGTTTCCCGTTTGGCGCGCTGGCAACATCTTCAACTCCTTCGTGAACATTTTTGGAGTGCTTGGAGCAGAGATTATCTGAACACCCTGCAGCCCCGAAAGAAGAACCAACGAGAGATGCCAAATGTTCGCGAGGGCATGATCGTCCTGCTTCATGACCGGAACCAACCACCCCTCAACTGGAAATTAGGACGCATCGTAGCAGTCTACCCTGGTGACGATGGACTGGTTCGTGCAGTCGATGTATTCTCCAAAGGCTGCAAGTATCGTCGTCCAATCAATAAGGTATCCATCCTGCCTATCGAAGACAACGAGTTAGTTGAAAAACCCGGCGATGTCCAGAGAACCGCGGAACCTTCAACCGGGGGAGGATGTTCCGTCTCCAGCCGAAAATAACCCGGACCCAGCAGCATACACTGCTGGCATCGCGCAACACACACTGTCATTATCCCGCAGCTATAAAAGCAGCCCACCCAGAGAAAATCACCCCATTCCGTTTTCAGCCATCCAGCCGTTCACCTCGCAGCAGTAGCAATAAGCCGAAGAACAATTAGAATAAAGTTTGTTAGCATAGCAGCCGGTGTTTGTTTGGTTCACCGTCCACTTCCCCACTGGATTTTCCCACTGAAAGGAGAGCGAGCAAAGTCAACCCCCAGCCCTTATAAGCGCTAGATGAAGAGTTAATTTTCTCACCGAGACTTTTGCTTTTGCTTTCGCTGCCGCTACTATACAGTCCACTGCCAGAAGATCGTTCAGAGGCGAACACCCATTGCCGTGCGTATGTGAACGGGTGGCAACCGTGTCGCACCGGGCGGTGTTTATAACAAGTCTGGTTCTATTCGCTATGACGGCGCCGCAGTGGAGACACCTAAATTAGTTTTGAGTTTGCGTGAAGCAGAATAGCGATTTGTTAAAGAGTGCAAAAGACAGAATAAGTCGTAAATAATTTTCACGCATTCAGCTACGGGCAGTTCTGTAGGTGGAAAAGAGGTCGTGCGGTGCCGTCATAGCGAATTATCGAAAGCACCCATTGCCGTGCGTATGTGGACGGGTGGCAAACGTGTCGCACCGGGCGGTGTTTATAACAAGTCTGGTATAAAGTGATGCGTATAGAATTTGACTCTGTCAGTTTTATGAAAATTACAAATTCAAACACAAATCAAAAATAATATTTGAGCTAGAAATGCCCATATCAAATGACATATACGATGGTATAACAAAGGTTCCTTTCACCACTAGGTGGATTAAATCGGATTTTTTCATTGATTCAGGTCTTTTGGAGATTCATCACATAGATATTACCTTTGATCTGACCTACCCGAGTTGCACATATTTAACACTAGATTTACCAGACCAGTCATTTTGACTGGTCGTCCAATTTCATTTCGAAAATTCCAGAACATATAACATTTGCTTTCAGAAACGATGTTATGTCTTTTGTAGCTTTAAGTAGAGAATACATTTTATAAATTGGCCGTTATCGCTTTGCATTGCTTCCCTGCCGATCTGGGCGTACGTTGCCTCCAGCTGGATATACAACGCTTTATTCTCGTCGTCGGGTCGACCTTCGTATAGACAGTACACATTAATGATGGTGTAGTTGAAGAAACGACCTATTATTAGGGTTGCCAAGTCTGAAAGTTGCAAAAACCGGCCGCTCGGTCTTGCCTTAAAAAAAATCGGGGGGGTTGTGGCAGCATATTAGAGTTAGAGGATTTGTCTGTAATGTGTAATGTGCGTTAGACAATCGCCGGCAACATGTAACCGGCATAGGGAGAAAGTGGGAGTCGGTTGACAGTTTCCCATGTGAATTATTGAAGATAGCTAGTTTTTGAGTGACAACTACTTGCTTCTGGCGCTAGTGGACAATTTAATGTATATTACCGCCAGAAGTAAGGTATTATCACTGCAAAACTAACTATTTTCAATGATCCACTGTTCAGGATTGCTAATAAATTTATCAGAAAATTTAACAAACCAGGCAAAAAGTACAAATCCAGCTTCATACGTCGGAAAACCGGCCTTTTTGCCGGATTAACCGGCCACCGGCTTTGCAAGTGAAAAACCGCTCGGGCCGGCCAAAAACCGGCCACTTGGCAACCCTACCTATTATCCTCAACACACATATCCTCTTGTATATCGGCTTCCGGTTCATTCCGGTAAAATACCACAAGTAACTTTGAAGATCTCATGTTCGCGTATATTTTTGTAGAAGAAAGTATCGGGCTAAGCGATAAGGATTTCGTGACATAATCGTCACAAATCTGAAAACATCCGATTATTCCGATTTATTTTTACTAAAACCCCTCCTTGTGAATGGTTCCCCACGCTAAGTCGCCATTCATAATTTTATCATTTAGTCTATTAAATTATCTTTCAGAAACATCTAAAAATTCGGAAATCCGTCATGTTTTCGCTGAGATATAGCAATTTGGGGTTAAATCGACCCCAATGCACAGACAACGTAAGTGAAATTGTCGCAAAACGTTAGTTTTTGAAATTTTTTGATCTAATAAAAACTTCTACAATAAAATATCTCCAGTAGACACATCTAGACACATCGCGAAAGAAGTAGATTTACTCATTGAAAAATAAAAGTCATAGCTTCTCAAAGTGGCCTGGGGTCAAATTGACCCCAGTGTACAGACAAAGGGTTAAAGCATTCGACTCCAATAAAGGAACAATGTCGATAAGTCAAGACATAAGTTTTTTAATGAAACACCACCACGTACATCAAGTGTACACTGAGGAGCAACTTGCTTACTATTCTTAGCTAAGTATTTACCGACTTTTGCTTGACGAACTGTGTTGAATTTTGAATTGAATTTTATTAATAAAATTTTCAAATGGTTATTCCTATATGTAAGAAAAATTGCCAAAGAAGAATATGTTTAGTCCAGTTAAGATTTCACAGCGCTCTAAAAATTGCTTCCCTTATTCACATAATGAAGCTTTATGAAGTCAAGTCTGTTCAAAATTCCAAAAATTCAGTTAGGCAACGTTTAACTTCACGGCATCATCGCTTACGAATCGAAACGGTGACAAAAGTGTGGCTATTCCGGGTTTTCTATTATTCATAACGACAGATGCTATACGACGTGGTGGTAGAATTGTGGTTTACTGTAGAGAACACCTTACATGTGCCAAAGTTTATAACACAGAGCTAACTTACTAGTCTGAAAACAAGACTGAGGTTCTAGTTTTAGATTGAGCAGAGGTAAACTGTTAATTATTGTCGATTACAATCCTCTAGAAAACGACGCTACATTAATTCGGCAGGATACATCGACGGACTTTGCATCGCGCTACGATAACATTGTATTGATTAGAGATTTTAATGTTAATTTGTCCAGACCAAGCAGTAATCGGGCGTTATTTGAGACTACGTTACAAACTTTTGCAATGACATCAGTGGAGTCATTACCTCATTACTTGCTGTCGTCATAAAATATTATGTTGCCCAACACCAGAAGGACAAAAACTTTATAAAATATTTGTAATGGCCTTATTTGTTTTATCATATGAATTAATTATGCACTTGCTTAAAAAAGTCTATTACTCACTTGAAGTGCAATCCATTAAACGCGGTTAAAAATGAAAGAGGTTTGGAGGAGGCTAAGAACGTGGAAGAGGAGGCACTCCCAAAAGTTTTGCTTCTCTCAATAAATAATAAATATAGAATAAACTATGAAAAACACATGGAACATCAAATCGTATGCCATCGGATTTGATAGCTTGCCGATCAAGTTTATAATTCTTCCACTAGTCGTAAATCAATTTATGTATTTCTTCAATTAGCTGATTGCCCGATCTTACTCGGACCCCTTTGTCTCTCAGTCACTTGTACATCTATTATTGTAACAAAAATTCTCATAATACAAAAAACAAAACCCTTTTTCTCATTTAAATGTGTCTACTCCCTTTGTCAGTTCCCCTCCTGTTGTCCCCCAGCTACTTGAAAATTTGTCTTCTTCTCAGTAATCCCTCTACCACACCACATGATCCGCTTGAATGCGTGATGGAAAAACGCGAAATAAGAACACATCGGTTTCTGCACATGCAGTTTGAAATCATCACGGATATTATAGCCAACTTCTCATTTATTTTGGATATTAGCCAAAATTGTTTCACGTCATGTGCCTCCGGAAATGCAATTTTTAACACGCGACTTCCGTGGGGACGTTGTTTGGGGTGTATATTAGCCAATTTTTCATTTATGGGCAGTTCTTTATATCTCATGCAAATTGATGACAACTTCGAACGCCGCACTTATGCTGTGCCCTACTCTATAGATTTATACATATGTAGCTTGAGGTGGGCATCTTGCCCCGTGCTACCCTACGCGTGTAAATGTGTATATTAAAAATGCATGCAACCATCACTAACGTTTCGTTACATTGCCGATGATGTTAAATTGGCCGTTGATTTAATTTCAGCTTTAACTGGTGATGATGCTATCTAAGGAGTGAGATGGATATAGTAGAGTAAGCTTTGAAGGAGATGTAAATATTAATACATATAAAATAATAAAACCTATGCATATCGTATACCTATCAATATTAGAGATTATTGCAATAAAAGGCAGTAAAAATTACAGCGAACAGCTAGGATCTATTATAATTACAGTAGATAATGTTCGCGGTAACACAATAACAAGGAAAACACTTTACGACTTTTAGGATCCGGGATTTGAATTCGACTCTGCTGGAATATTGCGGTAGTTGGGTAGTTAATACACAAATTCTCATCTACGGATAACATGACCCGTACATAAAATTTCTGTGTGTGTTGGATTCGCGTTATATTAAATTTTATATGCTATTGAGTTCAAACTGAGTTCTCACTCGCCAAAAAAAAAAAAATCGCTTGAAATGCATGATCGTTAACTGAGATGCGGTAAATTAAATTTATTGTTCGCCTTACCTTACTGTACAAGTACTGAGAGATTCTGCTTGAGCCAACGCAATCGCTTCTTCGTAAGGCGGTGGGGCTTCACCTCTAGCAAAATAACTGCCGGGTGGTTTCCAAAGTTGATAATGTGCTGTTCCATGTTCGTACGGATAATCCATATTAAGTGGCCCCGATCCAATATACCCAATATTGCCTCCGATATATCCGATATTTCCCATATTCCGTTGATCGTCAATCGCTTGTCGTACTTCTCGTACTTGGGCTTTTCTATGCCTAATTCGGTTTATAACAAGATACACAATTGTTATTGAAATCGTTATGGTTAGACAAGTAGCCACCAGTCATATTACGAAATCGTAATTTTTTTCAGAAGTGTTTCCTAAAGTATCATCTAAACAGATAAATTCACAGCAAGAACTTCCTATCTGGAATGATTTACAGTCGTGCGGAGGCGTACATAATACAGCTTTGCATGCCTTAGGGTGACCATTATCACAGAGACATAAACGACATGCATCAGAACCAGGCGGAACATAGTGGGCATCTGCAAACGAAAGTCGTCATTTATTTCTAAATTTGTAGAACCTTGCATTTACCCTGTTCCACTTTCTTTCCGTTAACATCACGACACTCTCCAGGTAAAGCCACAACGTTTCCGTAAGCCCCTTTATTCAAAAAAAATTGAAAATCCATAAAAAAAAATATACAATGTATATGCTCTTGCAATTGTGAATGTTGAAACATTTGCATACCATCTACAATTTTGATAACTCCCAACATCGAAATGCATTGTATCAAATAAAACATATAGCTATATCTTTCGTTTCTCAAAGAAGTTTTAATCATTCTATTGACCGAAAACTTTCAGTTTTCCACTATAAAACAAACCAGACTGGGTAAATTGAAAAATCACTTCACCACAAGACAGTACAAAACACGCGTGCGCTTGCGCAACAACAAAGCATCAGGGATGCCACATATATTTTTTTGTTGTGGCTTTGACGTAACACGCAAGGGCAAGAGCGCAAACTGTAAATAAAGGTTCCGTTTAAATATTACGGAACGAAGCAGGCGTTGGGGGTATGTTGAATACAAGGGTAAGTCGCTGAGAGCATTCCGTTCACCTCATTCATAGAAACTTTGTTCAGTCTGTGCCTTACTGTGCCGCTGAGGTGCTGATCGTGTGAAACCTGTCAAATTCGCCTGCGCCCAGCCAGACTGTTTTGATCGTTTTGACAATAACAAACATTGGCAGGGCTGCCAATTTCTAACATTTCAAATTTTAAATGTCAAAAAGGTGGGCCACAGTGTGCCATGAACTGTGAAATGATTGTACCGCAATTGTAATCAATGAGGCAAGCTGTTCCCTAAATTGAGCCTGCAACAATGTTCTAAGCGACTTACCCTTGGTTGAATATCGGTTACAAATTCCCGCTTGCGAAAAAGCCGGATGCCTGGCAGAAATCGAACAGAACCAGTCTTCATTTTTCGTTCGACTCTCTTTATGTCAAATGTGACACTTTGAGGCAGGAGAAAAGTGGTTCATCAGATTTGCAGTTTCGGGCAAAAGGTAAGAGAATAATATGGAACATGACGAAGCAGGTATAATTTAATTGTTCACCTGTTTATTGCACGCTTCATCCCGCTTACGAAAAAGTCGGATGCCTGGCAGAAATCGAACAGAACCAGTCTTCATTTTTCGCCCGATTCTCTTTATGTCAAATGTGACACTTTGGGGCAGGAGAAAAGTGGTTCATTAGTTTTGCAGTTTCGTGCAAAAGGTAAGAGAACAATATGGAACATGACAAAGCAGGTATAATTTAATTGTTAACCTGTTTATTGCACGCTTCTTGCTGCTACAATCCGCTGCTGCTACCCTCCAAAAAAGGAGAGAAAGCTGAATCGGTACAAAACCGGTTTTTATTTGTAACCTCTGGCAGAAATCGAACAGAAATCCGGCAGAAAAACCGTCAGACGAAATTTCCGCCCGAATCGGATGTGTCATTTCTGCTAGTTTTCACGGGTGACGGCGGCCAGAAATCCGGCAGAATGTCTGGCAGAAAAAGTTTTTCGCTGCCAGATTTTTGTTCGATTTCTGCCGGACGCGCCTAAGCGGGATGCTGCTACAATTCGCTGCTGCTACCCTCCAAAAAAGGAGGGAAAGCTGAGTCGGTACAAAACCGGTTTTCATTCGAAACCTTATTACGGTAATAATTATTATCGCTATATCACTTCAATCTGAACTGAATCAAACTCGCCACTTAATGGCAAGCGAATCTTGGTCGAGTCTCCCCCTGCTCGTTTCAATGTCAGTTCCACCGGCTAGTTATCTTTGGTCAGTAGAATAGGGGAAAGTCGACCAAAACCAAATAATTTGCTATACCAACGAATCAATGAAGTTTAAGGCTTACCTGGCATCTTCCAACGTCCAAGGTTGACTGCCTTTCCGGAGCGATATGTTGACGTCACACATCAATGACGTCGCTTTATGCTTTCGATCGCGCTTCTTACGAGCGCGTTTCAACAGATCGCGCTTCTTCGAACGCGTTTACATGGATCGCGCTTCTTTGAGCGCGTTATGATCGATCGCGCTTCTTTGAGCGCGCTAAAAATTCGAGTACGCCTCTTCGATGGCGTTTATACGAGTGCTCTACTAAGAGCGTAAAACAATTGACACAATTATCACGTGGATTATTCAATCACTTGTCGCATCGTCTCCACACTACGATGCTCTTAGGTTCACCTTTAGCCTGCGAATTGCAGAAACCTCCAAGAATATCTACGAGTCCCACGTAGACGTACGGAAAGACGATCCTACTGCGATCACTGCCTCCAGGTCCACGGCGCTGACGAAGAAGAGCACGTGCGAAAAAAAGGGCCCTGCGTAACGTTTTCGTCAGAAATTGTTGGAACAAAATCAGAAATTACCTACTTCATTTGGA
Organism: Sabethes cyaneus; assembly: GCF_943734655.1. Lineage (NCBI taxonomy): Eukaryota > Metazoa > Arthropoda > Insecta > Diptera > Culicidae > Sabethes > Sabethes cyaneus. Next base: position 107,960,909 of record NC_071354.1, on the reverse strand, counting down.
AGACCCTTCTGTGCTCTAGATCTTATAGTTTCGATGCACGAGTTCTGCGTGCTGGCAATTTCTTTGCTCTGTAGCCTTATGGATGACGGGTTCCAGGTTAGCTCTCCCATACAATTTGCTGTAGGTTATGTAGTGAAGTGGTTTCCTTTACGCTCGTTGCTGTAAATATTTTACACGATAGGCGGTTGACAGTGATTGTAACCTATCGTATTCCAATGTATACATACGATGTATATTTTTACTTAAAACTTGAACTTACCGTAAAATCTGTGATCAGCTTGCTGTCTGAGCGTTCTTCTATCCAGCTTTCCACGAGCGGTAATGGCAGCTATTGAGCACAAGTGGGCCCAATCTTTTGACAGTCATTGCAGGAGCGTCGAGTTTGCTCTGACGGAGTGACTATGGAAACATATGAGCTGAACTGGAACATAACTTTTGTAGTGGTTTGCGGTCATAACTTCCTGAAAGCACTGGCTCAGGATACTTTTTACAATCGTGCGAATTAGACATTCGAGTGCACTCAGAGGCAAACATTAACTTCATATTGGTCAAGCCGTTGCCAAGTTTGCTCTCGAACAGCGTTTCGTTCTGATAAGAAACTTTCCGTTGCGTATTTGGCCATTCTCTCTGAAATATCCGAAAACTGTGAAGCCACAATCCATAAAACTTCTTATCTGTTCAATTATTTTCCACTTCAGCTGATCTGCAAATAAAACAATATGTGATATGTTGGAAATTAAAGCCTTCTTTTCCGTCTTCTTGGGCAGCAACAAAACAGTTTGGATGTTCGGAGACACTTCTCATAGCAGTGGTGACACGGGACAGCAATTTGTTCAACTCTTCGTTGTTGCGGATGGCCAGCTGCAAGTGACGATAATTCTGATCGTTTCGTTGTCGCGAGCAGCATATGTCCTCCCAATTCCAGAACTTCAGCAGCCAGATATTCCTTCTCGGCAGCGAAACGAGTGCTCCAGCTCTAACACCGCGCTTAGTGAATTTGCATGTCTTCGTTGCCTTATCCGTGGGAAGCAGCAACAGCTGAAGCTCAACAATTTTCGATCGGATTCTATAGGGCGTAAATTCAATACAATCATAAGGAAGCTTAACCCATAGCTTATATCGTATATATTTCTGTCATCCGTGCTAGGGAAGCACTGACGAGGGAAGGCAAAAATATGAAAATAATTCAAATTTTCAAAATCAATTCAAAAACAAAAATTTTTCAAATTCAATTTCAAAAACAAAATCAACAGTTTGCTTTATTTTCAATATTTTCAATCGATTTCCCGATCAATTGGTGTAAATATCTTGGAAATCTATTGAAAATTGACTGAATTATAAACCGAAGCGTGAAAACGCGTTTCTACTTTGATGACGTCATTTCCAACAACCAATCACGAAGCGAGAATTCTGGTAAAACATAGGTTCATTATTTTCAATTTTTCAATAGTTCACACTTTTCTTTATTTGGGTCAATTCTTAGAAGATTTTCCAATCGATTGGTGTAAGAATATTGAAAATCGATTGGAAAACCGCTGAGCTATTAGCGCTCAAAACCTTTCATTTTTCGTGACGCTCGCATTTTTCGATTTTTTGGAATGACACCCTATCTCAAAACTTGCCGTAAGACGTAGTCCTACGTCAAAAAAAGCAGCAAAAGGGAAATCATGCAGCAAATGTGGGGGTCGGAATCATTTTGCAAAAAAGTGCAGTACCCAAAAACAACCGTCTAAAGCTATCAAAGTCCAGGAAAGCAGACAGCAGACGAATAAGTTTTCAGTTCGAATTCAGTTAAACAAATTTCCACAGAGGACTCTGAATATGTATTTAATGTAACAACGAACGATGATAATTGAGAAATGTCTTGCAAAATAGGTGTTGTTCTGTCTTCTGTGATTGATTCAGGATCTAAGTATAATTTACTGAGCCAATCGGTCTGGGAACAAATGAAAGCGAACAAGGTAGTCGTATCAAACCAGAGACGGGAGGTATCCAAAACTTTTAGAGCGTACGGTGGACAAGAATTGCCGTTACTAAGAGCATTCACCGCAACCATTTGTCTAGGTGGACAAACAGGATCAGCTGAATTTTACGTCGTACAAGGAAATGGAAAATTTTTAATCGGTTGAGATACAGCAATAGCCTTGGGAGTTCTGAAAATCGGAAATGCAGTGAATACTATTGATTTGGAGAAACAATCCAGTAAGTTGGGAACAATTAAGGATGTTTTAATAGAGATTCCAATTAAAACCGACATAGTGCCTGTTTTTCAACCTTACCGTCGTATACCGTGGCACTAGAGAAAAAGGTTGACAAAAAGATCGACGAATTATTAATTCAAGGTATCATAGAGAAGGTAAATGAGCCTAGTAGATGGGTATCTCCGGTTGTTGTTGTACCACAAGGAGACGACGTGCGTATATGCATTGACATGCGACGGGCTAACGAGGCTGTCAAACGAGAAAATCATCCACTACCTGTCATTGAGGACTTTTTACCGCATCTGGGTAAAGCGAAGATTTTTTCAAGAATGGATATGAAAAACGCATTCCATCAGGTGGACTGATAAACAACTATAAAACATTGACAGTTTTGTGATTGAATTATTAATTATCTGTTCAATCTTGTTAATATAGATTTCTAGATATTGTCTAGATACTAGATCACTAATGAACCAATAAATATAATAAAAACAAATATTTAACGCACAGTTTCATTTTAGGTGGAAATATCTCAAAATTCAAGAGAAATTACGACATTTGTCACACGCAGGGGATTGTTTCGCTACACCAGATTGATGTTCGGTATAAATTGCGCACCGGAATTATTCCAAAAGATTATGGAACAAATTCTGTGTGATTGTGAAGGATGCGTAATTTTTATCGACGATATAGTTGTATATGGGTCTAGTCAACAAGAGCATGATTGAAAAAAGTACGTGATAGATTGCAGGAAATGAATGTTGTGAAAATGAATGAAAATGAAAATGAATTTGGGACATAATTTATCACCAGAGGGTATAAGTTCGGACACAGACAAGTTAGACTCCGTTCGTAGATTCCATGAACCAAAAAGCCAAGAAGAAATCAGAAGCTTCTTATGATTGGTGAACTATACGTAGGAAAATTTGTGCCAGATATGGCAACGTTAACTGAACCTCTCCGGCGTTTAACAAAACACAACCAAAAATTTATTTGTACAAACGTAGAACAAATTGCTTTTGACAAACAAAAAAAGCACATGACGAATCCTGTCACTCTGGGTTTGATGTTACCAATAGAACTCAAGTAATAGCTGATGCTAGCCCTATTGGTTTGGGAGCTGTTCTTATCCAAATTAATGATCAGTCCATACCACGAATTATTTCATATGCGAGTAGAAGCTTATCAAACGTCGAAAAGAAATATGCGCAAACAGAAAAGGAAGCTCTTGCGTTGGTCTGGGCCGTTGAGCGCTTCCATTATTATTTGTATGGAAGATCTTTTGAACTAATAACGGACAAAAGGTAGGAGTCAAAATGACTACTTGTCAAGCATAGCTATCAATACCCCCCCCCCTTCCTTTCCGCTCTTCCCCTCCTTCACCAAAAAATTTTCATTTCTTTCCCCTACCGTCCCTTCATCAATTGTAGAACCATCGTTTCAAAAAAAAAAATATTAAGATTCTTGTTCAGGAACAAATTCGCTAACTTATTTTAACAAATTCAACACACGACGCGTCGTAAAACCTCATTTACACCACAATTTAGCAAAATCATTAGTCTACTGCCAAGCTCGTGCGTTTTAACGTAAATTTCTGACACTCACGAAGCTAACTAGGTTTTATAGTACGCTCATTTAATTTCCCACGCTTCTGGAGCTCGTGAACCGGCCGGTTGGTTCTTCTACACATGACACTGTTACTTCGGTGATAACAATTGTTCACAGGACACTTAGAGAAAGTCGATCAGTCTTCAGTATCTATCCAACTTTTTACGAGCCATAATGGCGAACGTGTACGTAATATTTGAACAGCATTTTTGACATTTCTCTAATACATCGCACGTTTTCTTTCCGTACATTCCTTCAGTTTTACCGTGAACGCGCGGAAAGAAAACGTGCGATGTATTAGGGAAATGTCAAAAATGCTGTCCAAATATTACGAACACGTCCGCCATTATGGCTCGTAAAAACTGGATACCAATGGAAATCGCTGATTTGGTATTTCACTTAAGGCCTTTGTGCTGCGACTTGCAAGTTGCAGACTTTTAATCTTCGAGATTGGACCGATGAAAATCGCTGATTAGGAATTGCACTTTAAACGGCTATAGGTGCTGCGTCCCGATGGATGCAGACTTTTATCTTGCTGTTATTCGGTCGGCAGTCAAAAAATCTCTCTCCGATCGTGCCCAATCGCTCTCTTCTATAGCTGTTGAGGTGACACTTGATCTGCTTGATGCAAAGATGCAATATAGATCAAGCTTGACGGTGAATGGCCAACAAAATTTTTTAGTTTGTGAATAATCACTGAACAAACTATTACAACTGATGAATATATATGAATATATGGTACTACCACCTGCCTTAGCAGAACATCCGTTCATAGCAATGAGCCTATCATGTCAAAAAGAGTTGAACATATTCAACGATTGGTCATGCTTCCCAACTCTTGTATGAAGGGCCAAAAGGGAATTGGTCGATAAGCAACATCACTTACACGTACCAGGGACTTAGAGAATCTCCTTCCAAGGGCTAAGTCACCTGAGTCAATCGTTGAATAAACCGTCTTAATGCAGAATGACTCCAGCAGGTGGGGAGAAGAGCCCGCTCATTATCCACGATGTGTTGTTAATCGGGCAAAGATTAACCCTAGAAAGTTGACTGTTTCACTCTCCCTAGGCCCACCGCTTCAAACAAGTGCTCTGATGGTCCCTCCCTCATCCCGATTCTAGTTTATTTATGAAATGTGGTATATATGGGTAAAAATAGAACAATCTCACCAGCAGTCCTTCGAATGGAATAGAGTTGCGTCCTTTTAGTTTCCATAAATGCTTCTAATAATTAATTTAATTTTTCTTCTGGTATCCAATATCCATGTGCAGTATTAACACTCGTATTGGCCAAAGTTTTCACTATAAAGCAGTAAATGCTTCCTAAGCTAAAACGAAAAAAATAATTAAAATAACTTATATTATGCTTACCAGATCGTGTGGCTCCACCGTCTGCCCAAAACCTCGATTATGAGATCAGGCAGCCGGAAACCACACAGTATCGCACCTCCTAGCTTGGCTACTCAATAGAGCATTACCGGGTATGGCCACGTGGAGGCGCTAGGTAGGGGCTTGGGATAGCTAGAGCTATATTGGACGCTCCTCATTTGCCTTCCCCATTTCATACCCTGAACAAACTATTACAACTGATCTACGCAAACTCTAATTCACTTTCAATTAAACGTTCCGTACGAAGTTCAGGTTTACGTTTGCACCGGCGGCCATTCGCCATGACGGCGCCGCAGTGGAGACACCTACATTAGTTTCGAGTTTGCTTGAAGCAGAATAGCGATTTGTTAAAGAGTGCAAAAGACAGAAATCGGAAATAATTTTCTCGCATTCAGCTACGGGCAGGAGCCCGGAGCTATAAGTCGAGTCCGATTCAACGTACCACCAAGGCATACTCGCTTCCGCTAGGTTTCCATTGCACCGTACTCAGTTCGCTCAAAACAATCCAATTGACGTATGTTGTCGTGTATTTAATACTGTTTCTGACGATTATGATTTTGATGTTTCTCGGACTACTTTCAAACTTAGAATAAGTAGGGGAATATCGACGTGGTTGGGCCGTCTTTTGGTCCATGAAGTTTTGGAAATTTAACAAAGGTCTAAATACGAACTATTAATAAGACCTTTGTTAAATTTCCAAAGCTTTTTGAAATGAGATTTGTGAACCAAAAGATGGCCCAACCACGACGACATTCCTCTATTTATTAAGAACTGTCTGTACGAAATTTCGAAGATTAATATAAAAGAATTAATAAATAAATTACTGTTTGAACATCTTATGACCGCAACTATATGCAAGAGAGCTATCCACCTTTTCGCGTACGTAATGGCGGCTAGTGGGAACAACATTGGAAAAATATTAGCATGCCTTTGACAATTCTATTCACGTCAAGTTGACATTTCCACCCTTGATTGTTGTTGTAAAACTATCAATCGTGCGTGAGCCAAGGGGTCGGTCACTCAGCACAGCCGTTTTTATGTTAGGCGACTTGAAACAAACCGAACTGTGCCGATGCTGTACCGAAAGTGCCGAACTGCAAGGTTTGTTAAATTCGTTCTAATCTGATAGATCTAGCAACCGTGCGAGATGATTTTGACAACTGGCAGTGCTCCCATTTCATCTGTAACATTGAACCGGAGGTGTGTAAAGCCATATAAATGTTATTTTTATAGGGCTTTAGAGGTGTGCCGCTTGATATCTCTGGAGTGCCTGGGCACAATGTGCTGAGTGTCCGACCCCAGTTGCCAGATCTATCAGATTAGAACGAATTTATCAAATCGTGCAGTTCGGCACTTTCGGTACAGCATCGGCACAGTTCGGTTTGTTTCAAGTCGCCTAACATAAAAACGGCTGTGCTGAGTGACCGACCCCTTGGGATCAGCACCTACCATCGTCTTCCCAAGGGCATGGTGGGTTGCCATCTCTTTCTCATGTGGGAGTGAAGAGAGCAACTTTCAAATGGTCCTCGGTAAAGGGGAATTCCCAGCAAATTTTTTGGTTCTTGTCAAAATTAACATTTTGGTACCTATGCGTGGGGCATCGAAAATGTATGAATTTGACAGCCACTTCACCCCGTAGCGTCTTCCTGATACTTGTACGGTATTCTCAGCGAAAGCTGTTGCAGTTGTAACATGTTTTCGATTTTGCGCCGAAATTCAAGCAATACATTTTATTTACAACTGTTATGACGTAGGACTACGTCTTACGGCAAGGTCGACTGTGACACTCTTTCATTGTCAAGACATGCCGGAAAAAATTGTCAGTTATTTCTTTAATATACAGTGGTATTCCGATTATATCTACACCTGATTTAATCTACACCCGATTTTAGGTACCCCCGATTTTGTCTACCATTTTAACCCGTTTATATCTACCTTTTTTTAAATTGTCATTTCAGCCATGCGACATTTTATAGAATTTTATAGTTAGCTATACGGCTTTTGTAGTATGTAGTGGTACACAGAATGTGAATGTATAAAAATGTTAGAGTCAAATACGCAAAGTAACATCCATTTATTTTGTAGCATGGCATAGCATAGACAACCGTACACACCATGGGTGGCTGATATTATTATTATTATTATTATTTGTCTTATTTATTCTGCAACTTAAGGCAATGCCTTTTCAAATGTTACAATGAATATATATGGTAGAACTAGTGTCACATAAATTAGGTACAATCATAATTTCTAATTCATAAACATTTTCTTATCGTCCTATTTTCATTGAAAGTGCTCGAACAATCTTCTCCTAAATGCTGCTTCTGACCTTTCCAAAGTTAAATCATTTGGTAATGAATTCCAAATTGCTACGCCTCTTACAAAAAATGAAGGCGTAAAGGTCTCAGTTTGCTGAATAAATAGTGCGGTTCTTTGAATTTTACTAAACGAAACATCAGCAACATCTAAGCTTTCCAAAATTTTGAAACGGGCATCCGATCAACTGTGATTGTAAATGCGAAACGTGAGAAAAACTATTTAGATTATAAACAAACCTTATGCATGAGTTTAACGCCACCCTTAATTTATTGAGTGCAACTGAAGAAGCCTGCATCAAAAGGAAATCACATGACATAAAATGTGGAAGGATAAGTGCCTTGAACAGTCTAACTTTAGTATCAGTTCTCAAAAAACTAGCACCAAGATGCAATGAGCGCAGTTTGCCATATACTTTTCCACATTGTACAATGATAAAGTTGTCCCATTCCATATTTTCTTGAATTTTGAATCCTAAACTAGTAACAGAACTAACAAATGGCAAAGAAGTGTCATTCAGCCTCAAGGACGGTTTATCTACGTCATTTCTAATGTCGCCTATGAACATTGCATACGATTTATTTACATTGATGGACAATTTGTTTCTCACGGACCACTCAGATATACTCGACAAATCGTCATTTAGTTGCAAAGCAATAACATTTTTATCTAGACTAGAGGACCCGGCGCGCGTTGCTACGCCATTCAATAAAAGGGACAGGTGTACTTATAAAGCTAAAGATTTGTTTGGTCGTAAATAAGATGGATCTGTCTTTATGACAAACTCAGATATTCCTAAATTATACTGCAATTTACGACTCCAGAAGAAGCGAACCAGACTGAAAACCTCTGAAATAAATAAAAAAATACTGATCCAAACTAACAACTTAAGTTTTATTACCACCTTTTAAAACGGTAAAATTGGCAAAAATGCAATAAAATATCAGTGCAACTCGTACGAAATCCGTTGACACCTTTGTTTTTAAAATTTGTATTATATTTCCTCAATTTTGTTTAATTTGACTCCAATTACCAATTTATTGTTTACCATTTTGTCCCTAATTTATCTTTGTTTTATTTTAGTGTGGACTCACATAATAACTTTTCGTTTATATTTTATTATGTTTCGCTAAATTTAATAATGCGTTGTATGTTAAATTTCCAAGTTCAGTATTTAGTTCAAATTGGGGGTTGGGACATCATCTAATAAAGAAGAATGTATTGGCACCTTATGCAAACATGAAAGGAAAGTTTCCCACAGAGTCGCGAAAATTTAATTTATTTATGTTACTTTTCACCTGACCTTATCGGTCCACATGAAGTGGAATATAATGAGACATATGTAGGATTATGAACATTATTCCGAAAATTCAATGGAAACGTTCATGTGTTTCGAGTAACAATTTGCGTGAAGCCAGTTAACCTTAATAATAACTCAGGTTATTAATGGTTATAATAATATATCATACAGAAGGCTCAAAAAGACGATTGTTCTAGAGCAACCGTTGGTCTGATTAAAGTAAAAACATGTACACTTGTTGCAGTAACTTTTGACTTATCTAAAGGAAAAGTAGTTATTACCAATTACCGATATTAATATCGCTGAGGAAAAACCTTCGATAACTTGCCAGGAAATATTCATAAAAAGTTTGTGTTAAAATTTGAAGTGAATCGTTTCGGCCGTTTTCGATATATCTTGCTTACCGACTTTGAAAATAAGTATTGAAAAAACCGCTTTCAAAGTTTAGCGTTCCTTCTGCAATACTCTGACACGTCGTTTCAATTATGCGTGTAACTTCGCAAATATTTAACGAATGATAATGACATTTTCTGTGTATTTGTACTTAATTAAGTACTGTCCTTCTGTACTTGAATCAAGTATATACATTACGGATATGAAATAAAAAAAATCGATTTTCGAAAACTCTGACAGATTCGAATTAGGCCTTGTTAAAATGACTTGTTACATCTTGTTATAACCGATCTTTAATCGGTTATTGGAATTACATATTTTTGTTCCATTTCACTATGAACAGAATGTGGTTTTGAAATGCGTTGTCGGTTCAACTCACGTCACCGACATCAACTTGAATCTAAGTAGACACGGACTTACTTGGATGGTTTTGCTTGTGCGACAGTTGTACTTGCAATGCTGTTTGTTCCATATGCAGCAATTTGCCGTTTTCTAAAACTGCCACATGCAGGAATTGAACCAACCCGTGCTAAGAACATTCCTCACATTAGAGGCAATGTATATGCGAAGTTTTATCAAAATTCGTCGAGCGGTTTGCGAGTCTATACCGGACACACGAACAGCATTTCATTTTTATATATATAGAAGATAGAAGATTATTGCAGCTATAATACAACTGCACGTCATCTGCGTAAAGGTGGATCAGGCAATGTTTGAGTATGCTTGGAAGGTCATTTATATACAGCGAAAATAAAACTGGTCCTAAAACTGAGCCTTGAGGCACTCCTGAACTAATCGGAACATAATTAGAAAAACAAGAATTATTCCAAACAGTCTGAAAACGCTCACTTAGGTATGAACTAATCAGTTCAACAGCATGACTCGAAAAACCAAATTTGTTCACTAACTTTCGACATAAGTTACTGTGCGATATTGTATCGAACGCCTTGGAGAAATCCAATAAAATCAAAACTACTGGCTTTCCTTCATCCATAATTATCCCTATATCGTCAAATATCTTCAGCATGGCAGTTTTAGTACTGTGATTAGGTCTATATCCTGATTGAAAGTCCGTCATAAGCTTATTTTCATGGGTATGCGTGCAAATTTGTTTTTTAACAATGCGCTCAAACGCTTTCGAAAGTACGCTCAAAATGCTAATGGGACGTAGGTTATCAATGGTATTAACTGTACTTTTCTTTCTGATTGGGATAATTTTCGAGTATTTCCATGCAGATGGGAATTTACGTGTAGTGATGATTGTGTTAAATAAAAAAGTCACTTGGGTTATAACCATTGGCAGAATCATTTTTAAAAACCGAGGAGAGATATTGTCAGTACCAATTGCATTAGAGGAGATCTCATATAGAGAATTTACAACTTCGGTTTCATTCACTGCAATGAAATTAAACGGATTGTCATGTGATCTAGTTGTAAATGGCTGATGTGGATCATCGTTCAAATAATTACTGGCGAAGTGTTCGTTAATGTCATTGGCACTAAAACTGTTGGATGTCTTGGCAGGTGATTTCCCTACTCCCATATTATTTAAACGCTTCCACAGAACTTTAGTAGACAGTGCAGGATTAAGTTGATTACAATAAAATCGCTCCTTGGCTTTATGCACCAAGTTCGTCACATTATTGCGAAGTGTTTTGTATAACGTATGGTGATCAGAGTTTTTCGAGATTTTCCATTGTCTAAAAGCTAAATCACGATCTACTATAGCTCTACCAATGTCCCTATTAAACCAAGGACTTGATTTAGATGTCCTGAAAGCTACCGTAGGTACATATTGATCATGTAGATTTCCAACAATGGAATTGAAATAATCCGCTAAAACATCAGTATCAGTCGATGAATAAAACGGCTGCCAGTCACTATCAGTTAATGCAGTTCTAAGACCTTCAACGTCGATGCTATTGTAATCACGATAGCTAACAGTAACGATGTTAGATTCTACGGCTGAATTATAGTCAAGTGATGCAAAGAGAAGATCATGGTTTGATAAAACTGGAATTTCTATTTGACTGAATCTTAAAACCCGGGAAACGTTATTGGTAAGAATGAGGTCTAGCTGGGAAGAGCCATTATTGTAATAAAAAGTGGGTTCACAACCTATGTTAACTAATTGATGGTTGGTTAAAACATCTTTAAACCGTCTCGTCGAAGATAACTCAGAGTTAAGCAAATTTGAATTGAAATCTCCTAAACAGTATACATGATTATATAGCGAACCATAGTTCTCCAGCAACATGTCTAAAGTACTCGAAGCATCCACGTTGGGAGGATTATAAAAAACAGCCAATAGAATTTTGGTTCCACCGGTTGACAATTCTAGCATTAAATACTCAGTGTTCCCATCAATAGCATTGGCAGATTGATCAACAACACGGTAGCTTAATCCACACTTCAGATAAATAACGATTCCACCGCCCAACCTTAGGGTTCTGTCGTGTCTAACGAGATTGTAACCATCTATTCTGATCACACTGTCGTCAATGCGTTCATTCAACCAAGTTTCACAAATGCATGCAACGTCTACGCTGGATATATCAAAGACCTGCTTCAATTCATGAAGCTTACTTAGTCTCCGAGCACAAATGCTCTGACTGTTCGCCAAGCATATTGAGAGCTTACCAGGGTAAAGAGCAGATTTCATAACAGTTCCTGGAATACACCATTCTGTAGAGGCGGCACTATTGTTTACGCTAGCCATAATCGTTTTGGGGAAGAGCCGCATGTTGGAGAAGGCTTGTTTCGAACACTATTTCTAACTTAACTACAGCAATCTTACTCGACAACATATTCATTACAATTTTCTGATTACAGTTACACAAATACATAAACATATATGGCTCAAAACAAAGCTTAGAGATATCAATAGCATATCAAAATTGCGAACACACTCTGGATCATCGCACATAAAATTGTAAACAAAGTCGAAAGGAAATGTTATTTTCTACGAATCAGCATTTCAAGGTCATTGAGAGATGAAACTGGCATATCCTGGTCATCTGGACTGCATTTTACGAATACCACACCTTGTTTAGTCATCACAGAACGTAATTTACCATCTTTCTTCATGTTCAGAGCCTTCGATCGTATTTCCCTTGCAGTCGGTCCCAGGTTCTCGTTAATAAAAATGCGTTTATCAACAGAAAACCCAATCGATGTGAGGGAAAGAGTACGGGTCCGCATATACCGTGCGAAGAAATCATTTCTGTGCACAGTGAAGGCAAACTGTATCAGTATCACTGCACTTTTGCCATTCTCGAGCCTCTTCGATGATAGTCGGCGAATATCAACAAAAGGGAAGTTGTTTTCCTTGAACCCTAGAACACGGCACCATCCATAGAAATATTCAGTAAGATTTTCACCTTCGACAAAAGGAACCCCAGTTACAATCAAATCATCAAATCATGGTGTACCCGTTAGTACACCATACACCTGGCCATGTCCTTACGATTGTAGAAATGGGTATGTTAGTTCACTTCACGATGATGCGTCAAAACTCATGCAATCTTCATAGGTGTTCATGTACCCAGTAATATACGATATGAATATAATATGAATAAACAAGCGCAAAAAACTGAAATGGAGCATCAATCTCACCAGTAATCCGTCGAATGAATTATAATTGCGTCATTTGAATTTCCATCAGTGTATCTAATATCCAACAATTAATTTAATTCTTCATTCTGATATCCATGTGTATTATTTAACTTGTCATGGCCAAAGTTTTCACTGTACAGTAGAAGGTGCTTGATGAGCTACAACAAAACAAATTTTATTAGAATAATATATCATGGCCGTGTGGCTCAGCCGTCTGCGCAAAATCGCAGTTTTGAATCAGGCAGCCGGGAATCACGCAGCATCGCACCTCTTAGCTTAGCTACTCAATAGAGCATTACCGGGCATGGCCGCGTGGAGGCGGCTAGATGGCAAGAGCTATGTTGGTCACCTTCTTGTTTGCCTACCCCATTTCATACCCAGTAACATCCATTTATTTTGTTAGACATATTTTTATTATTTCATATTAAAATTCTGCGTTATTATTCCTTTGTGAGACTTTTCTATATCGTACCGCTAGCGGGCATACGCCGTCTCCGCTAAAAACTATGGTTTATCAACTTTTCTTTCCTAAAAAATTTTTAACTTTTGAACCATTGAACCAGGTTTAATAATTTTCTTACCAAATAAAAGGTATTTTAATGAGCTTTACAGAAAAAAAACCTTAAACTGACGTTGAACGTTTTTTATGATTGCCAATACATTTTTTGTAGGAGCCTTGAACCTCTTTAACATTTAAGATACCGCCATCCGCGGTGAGATTGTGCCACGGGGGTGAGATTGTGCCAAAAACCAAAAAGGTTTATTTGTGAAAATTTATTATATTTGTAGAAACTGGTGACTTAAATTCAAAATGATGATGAACATAGCAGGCGACGAAAACGGACTAAAGATTGGAAATTAGGAACATGGAACTGTCGGTCTCTAAATTTCCTCGGAAGTACCCACGTGCTTTCTAAAGAAGTGAAGAGCCGCAAGTTCGACATCGTAGCGCTGCAGGAGGTATGCTGGAAAGGAACGATGGTACGTACGTATAGAGATGGTCATACCATCTACCAGAGCTGCGGCAATACACACGAGCTGGGCACAGCTTTTATAGTGATGGGCGAGATGCAGAAGCGGGTGATCGGGTGGTGGCCGATCAACCCCCGAATGTGCAGATTAAGAATCAAGGGCCGATTCTTCAATATAAGCATAATTAACGTGCACAGCCCTCACCTCGGAAGTACCGATGATGACAAAGACGAATTCTACGCGCAGTTGGAGCGTGAATACGACTGCTGCCCAAGACATGATGTCAAAATTATCATCGGGGACTGTAATGCTCAGGTTGGTCAGGAGGAGGAATTCAAACCGGTGATTGGACGGTTCAGCGCTCACCCGCAAACGAACGAAAACGACCTAAGACTTGTCGACTTCGCCGCCTCCAAGAACATGGCCATACGTAGTACCTTCTTCCAGCATAACCTCTACCATCGGTACACCTGGAGATCACCCAACCAGACAGAATCACAAATCGACCACGTTCTGATAGATGGTCGGCACTTTTCAGACATTATCGACGTCAGAACCTATCCGGGCGCTAACATTGATTCGGATCACTACCTAGTGATGGTAAGGATACGTCAAAAACTATCTGTTGTGAACAACATACGATACCGCCGCCCGCCACGGTATAATCTAGCGCGACTGAAGCAACCAGAGGTCGCCGAAAACTACGCGTTATCTCTCGAAACCGCGCTGCCGGAAGAGGGAGAGCTGGATGAAGCCCCTCTTGAAGACTGTTGGAATGCCGTGAAAACAGCCATTAACAGCGTAGCGGAGAACGTCCTAGGCAGTGTGGCACCGAATCGACGTAACGAATGGTTTGACGAGGAATGCCAGCAGATATTGGATGAGAAGAACGCAGCGCGGGTACAAATGCTGCGTAGAGCTACCCGTCAGAATGTGGAGCGATACAAACAGAAGCGGAGGCAGCAAACCCGACTCTTCAAGGAAAAGAAGCGCCACCAAGAGGAGAAGGAGTGCGAAGAACTCGAACAGCTGTACCGCTTTCACGACACACGGAAGTTCTATCAGAAACACAACGGATCTCGCAAAGGCTTCGTGCCGCGGGCCGAAATGTGCAGAGATAAAGATGGAGGTATCTTGACTGATGACCGTGCGGTGATCGAAAGGTGGAAGCAGCACTACGATGAACACCTGAATGGCGTGCAGGCGGAAGACCATGATAGCGGAGGAAGTGACCACATTGGTGCAGCAAGCGACGAAGATGTGCCACCCCCATCAATAAGGGAAGTTAAAGAAGCCATCCAGCGGCTGAAGAACAACAAAGCAGCGGGAAAGGATGGCATTGGAGCGGAACTTATTAAAATGGGCCTGGACAAGTTGGCCGGCTGTCTGTATCAATTGATTGTCAAGATTTGGGATACGGAACGACTACCGGAGGAGTGGAAAGACGGGGTTATCTGCCCTATCTACAAGAAAGGTGATAAGCTGGATTGTGAGAACTACCGAGCCATCACTATCCTGAATGCCGCCTACAAAGTGCTGTCCCAAGTCCTCTTTCATCGACTATCGCCAATAGCCAATAGATTTGTCTATCTATCCAACTTTTTACGAGCCATAATGGCGAACGTGTTCGTAATATTTGAACAGCATTTTTGACATTTCTCTAATACATCGCACGTTTTCTTTCCGTACATTTCTTTAATTTTACCGTGAACGCGCGGAAAGAAAACGTGCGATGTATTAGGGAAATGTCAAAAATGCTATACAAATATTACGAACACATGACGGACGTAAAAAGCTGGATAGCATACAGATACACATGTATCAAGCTTTTTACGAGCCATAATGGCGGACATGTTCGTAATATTTGAACAGCATATTTGACATTTCCCTAATACATCGCACGTTCTCTTTTCGCGCATTCACGGTAAAACTAAAGGAATGTGCGGAAAGAAAACGTGCAATGTATTAGGGAAATGTCAAAAATGCTGTTCAAATATTACGAACACGTCCGCCATTCTGGCTTGTAAAAAGCTGGATAGCATACGTTACCAATCCTTTTAATTTTTTTTTGAAACGGTAGTTCTACAATTGATGGAGGGACGGTAGGGGAAAGTAATGAAAATTTTATGAATGGAGCGGAAAGGAAGGGGGGGGGGGGGTTATTGGTAGCTACGCTTAACAAGTTGTTGTTGTGACTCCTACCTTTTGTCTGTTAAGCGTAGCTATCAATAACCCCCCTCCCCCCTTCCTTTTCACTCTTTCCCCTCCATTCACAAAATTTTCATTACTTTCCCTTACCCTCCCTCCATCAATTGTAGAACCATCGTTTCAAAAAAAATATTAATGCCTGACCGCATTTCAAGGTCAAAGACTAAAAACACGAGTTTGGTCAATAATTCCTTTGTTGAAAGTCATCATAAAATAATCCCCAAGTACGGACTGGTAACTTTAGCAATTTCGTTGCTTCTAAACTGTACCAGAATTTGAAAAGTTGCTCTGAGTATTTTACGTTGTACACTTAATGCATTTTATTCAGATTTCGCTTCATTACTAGTTTACACCAACCTATGGAAAAAATGTACTTCTTTTAACTGGATGTTTCTTTTTATAACATCTTGTAATAAACAATGTTAAAAACATTCCAATCATCAATATACAATGTTACTTTACAATATATGTTTTTAAATTTATCATAATTTACTCAAAACCATTTACTGTTTTTTTATATTCCGTTTAATCCTCTTTTGTTTTATATCTGTGAACGGTTCACCATGTGCGAATGTTTAAAACAGTATATCGTCGTCCCCCTCGTCGAGCAGATTTGCCTGATTTCGAACGTCGATACCTTTTTCTAGCAATGCTGCCTTACGAGCTTCCTCTTTCTTTTTGGCAATACGTTTTTTATCCTGAAAAACGAGAATTTCATTAGGATTCTGTGATTTTTATCGAGTATATATTTGTTTGTTTGTATAAAAATATCAACAGGCCTTTTGGCCCTACTAATACACTTAACCTAGAATCTACGTGCTAGTGCCAGGAATCGAGTTTTCAGTACCTCGCGGCTAACGTTTAAGCTCAAAAGATCAAAGAACCTTTTTGAAGGGGACTTAACAGGTCATCTCAGTATTCTAAAAACTATTAGTATAAATCCTCTTGTAACCAGTAATGAAGATTGGATGGATAAAAAATACAACTTCAACCAAATATTTCGTGTATTCGAGCCTAGACGTGATTCCTGGGAAGATGGTGGTCCCGATATTCGTCCAGGCTCGACAGTTTTCTATACAGATGGTTCAAAAATGGACAATCAAGTGGGAGCAGGAGTCACTGGCCCAGGAATAGACATGTCAATTTCTATGGGCAGATGGCCAACTGTATTCCAAGCTGAAATACAAGCAATTCTAGAATGTACGACTGTGTGCTTGCGCAGGAACTATAAACATTCAAATATATGCATCATGTCCGACAGCCAAGCAGCTCTAAACGCTCTAAAGTCGGCGACATGCACATCAAAACTTGTCTGGGAATGTATTCAATCACTCCAAAAATTGTCTCGTCGTAACCAAGTCAACTTGTACTGGGTCCCAGGTCACTGTGGAATTGATGGAAATGAGAGAGCTGATGCACTAGCAAGACTCGGATCATCTCATCAATTTGTAGGACCTGAGCCCTTCTGTTGCTTATCTGCTTCTGCTTTAAAAATGGAGCTAAAAGCATGGATATGTACGAAAGTGGAATCAAATTGGAATAACACTTTCAATGCTAGGCAGTCGAAACGTTTCATCTCTCCAAACGTTTCAATTACTCGCAAAATACTGGAGCTTTCGAAGAAAGATCTAAGCATTTATACTGGTCTTAAAACAGGACATTGTCCGAGCCGCTATGATCTGAAGCTAATGGGAAAACTTCAAAGTCGCTTCTGCGGCATACAAAAAGAAGACTCGGAACACCTGTTATGCCGATGCCCGGCAATTCTCAATAAAAGATTAAGGTTCTTCGAAAGAGGGCTGTTAGAACCCTCTGATATTTGGAGAACAACTCCCAGCGCAGTAGTGCACTTCATCCGAAGTGCATCACCGGGCTGGACAAATGCTATTAGTCAAACAATGACAATCACTTCTGCTAGTGGTGCGTCATCTTGACAACATAGCTATAATAAAACGGGGAATATATCACAATAGATCAAACAAATGGTCGCAGTGATAAAAATACCCAACATGGAAAAAAAAAACGTTTAAGCTGGGCTAGGCATAAAGCGATTGAAATAGCGTAGCAGATCAGTGATTGTGCTAAAGGTGCTGTAGTTGGTTCGCGGTTGCGGTACACGCAGAAATGGACCATTACGTAGAACACAACCGTGAGCGTATATGTTGAGGTTCGCGAGTAGACACGGGCAAACCGCTCTCGAGGTCAGCATATCGGCGACAGCCATTGCTCTGATCACATCGGGACGAGTGTTCAGAAGGTCAAGATTGATGAGTCTGCAGCGCTGTTTATAGCAGGGCAGCTAAAAGGGGTCGTTCCAGGGCATTCTCCGAAGTGCGAAACGTATGAATCTGTGTTGCACTGACTCGATTCGGTCAACTCCATTTTGGTAATAAGGACTCCACACTAGTGCACAGTACTCAAGATTGGACCGGACAAGACCGCAGTAGAGAGCTTTGAGACAGTAGATGTCGGCGTTTTTGGCGATCCGCATGATAAATATCAGGTTTCTGCAGGCTTTGTCGACAATAAATGCGATATGCTTGTTTGAAATCAAAGAGCAGAATTCCCACACAGTTTTCGCGGCGTAAAGGCACGTCTGATAGCATGTAGTCGAAGACGAGAGGGTTTAATTTCCTGGAGAATGTAATTATTTCACACTTGTCGGAGTTTAGCGTATATAGCTTGAACTACACTCTCAAATGTATCAGCACAAGTTCGGGCAAGCAGAGTCCCCCGTGTGTCCTGAACAGGGATACCAGATTTGCAGATTTATCTGCAAATTCCAGATTTTTGGAACGGTCTTGCAGATCATTATAAATTTGCAGATATTTGCAGTTTTTATGGCTTTTATTGTTTTGTTGCAGATTTTTGTTCGAAGCTCTTTAAACTTTCACAGACTTAGGAAGTCTGTGTGCAGATTTTCGCAGATTATTTTCAAACCAGAAAATTTGAGTAGCCGGAAAGCTGCTCGATTTTTTCGGTTTTCGAGCAGTTGCAGACATTTTTTTTTTAGAAAATATGGCATCTCTGGTCCTGAATGCGCGGAATCCGGAAACGGCAGAACATGCTTTCTTCATATGTCCTCGTTTCGTGGGTGCTAGAAGCAACATGATGGCAGTGAGCGGACAGGACACTACTCCGGATAACTTAGTCCAAAGGATGTATTCTAGCTCGGTCAATGCGGCTGCTACCCAGATAGCACATGAGGTATAAAACCGCTGAAGAGCCGATCAATGGCGAGTAAACAGCTTAACTACCATAGTCTAGTACTGCCGTGAATCGCATAACAGTCTCATTTTCTATAAAGTTTCCTTTATAAATGGTGTCGTATCCGTCGGTAGTTTTGAGCAGAATCCCCGCAACACGATTTAAACGACGTCCGTTCCAGTCTACGTTAGTCCAAAAACTGGCTCTTGCTTAGAGTATGCTATATCATGCCCCAGTATGCGTATGATTCATGATTTGCCTTCTCCTTGCCTCTTATCGTTCGTACGACGAACTCTTACAACACATGCAACGGAATTTCTGTTACACTGAAGCAAATAAATCAGTTTCATTAGATTTATATTTGCGCTAATTCATCAGGCTTGGCTCGTTCCCTACATTCACCCCCTTTTCTACTCTTCTAGTAAATGATCGGAAAAAAAAATTCCTTATCGTCATCATTTTCGTCAATACTATTATCATATTCGTCATCATGATCATCATTCTCATCATCACCATTATCATTTTCGTCATCATTTTCTTCATCATCATAATCATTTTCATCATTACCATGATTTCCGTCATTCATGATTATTTTCATCATTACTATTTTCAATTCTTCTTATTCGTCACTATTATCATTCTCACCATTCTTATCACAATTTTCGTCATAACCAGCATCATATTCGTCATTAGCATAATCATTTTCTTAATTATCATGATCATTTTCGTCAATCATGATCATATTCATCATTACTATTTTTATTTTTGACATAACCATTATCGTTTTCAACATTTTCACTATCATCATATTCATCATTACCATCATTTTTTCATCATAATCATTTTCGTCATTACCATAATGATTTTCGTCATTCGTGATCATTTTCCTCATAAATTTTCATTTTTGACATTACCATTATAGTTTTCATCATTTCCACCATCGTTTTCTTCGTCACTATTATAATATTCATCATTCCTCTCACCATTTTCGTCATGACCCTCATCCTATTCGTCATTACCATTATCATTTTTTTCATTATCGTAAATATTTTCGTCATTACCATCATAATTTTTGTCACTTATGATCATTTTCATCATCATATTCTTCGTCACTATTATCATATTCACCATTTTCGTCTTGACCATTCGTCATCAACATCGTCGTTTTCTACATTATCATAATCATTTTCGTCAATCATGATCATATTCATCATTACTATTTTAACTTTTGACATAATCATTATCATTTTCATCATTTCCACCAACATTTTCATCATTACCATCATCATTTTCGTTGTCACTATTATCATATTCATTATTACCATAATTTTCTTCATCATCATAAACATTACCATCATTGATTTTGGTCTTTCATGATCATTTTCATTACTATTTTCATTTTTCGCATTACCATTAAAGTTTTCGTCATTTCCATAATCATTTCTGTCTTACCATTATAATGCTTGTCATTGCCATCATCATCTTTGTCGTCACTATTATATTCATCATTACCATCATCATTTCGTCATTACCATCAGCATTTTTTAATAACAATTTTTGCTTCATTATTAAAGTGATTTTCGTCATTACCATTATGATTTTCATCATTCCCATCATACCGTTCGACTTATCATAATCGTTTTCATCATTTCCACCATCGTTTTCTTCGTCACTATTATAATATTCATCATTCCTCTTACCATTTTCGTCATGACCCTCATCCTATTCGTCATTACCATTATCATTTTTTTTCATTATCGTAAATATTTTCGTCATTACCATCATAATTTTCGTCACTTATGATCATTTTCATCATCATATTCACCATTCTCATCACCATTTTCGTCTTGACCATTCGTCATCAACATCGTCGTTTTCTACATTATCATAATCATTTTCGTCAATCATGATCATATTCATCATTACTATTTTCACTTTTGACATAATCATTATCATTTCCATCTATACAATCACCATTTTTGACGTCACTATTATATCCGTTATAACTAACGTCATTTTCGTCATTGCCTTTATCATTTTTTTCTCATCATTTTCTCCGTTATCATAATGATTTTCGTCATTACCATTATGATTTTCATCATTCCCATCATCATTTTCATCTTACCATTTTCATTTTTATCATTACTACCATCATTTTTGTCTTATCATCATGACTTTAGTCATTGCAATCATCATTATCGTCATTATTAATAAACTAACTTGGTCTAACTTGGCAATTGATATCGTCAAAATTATCAACATGATGAAAATCATCAAAATCATAATCATCTTCACATCGTCTTTATGCTTTATTTTTAAATATCCGGATCGTAGTACCGATTTACAGAAAACAAGTTTAAATCTAATAATCACTTACAGTACTCGTTTCCTGTACAAATCCTATAGTCACAAAAAGTAGCCTTCGCAGAGGCACACAAGAATTATAAGCCGATGCCTCTCCGACTTTCGCCCACAATCGATTTTTTATTGCCTTCCCAGAGGCGTTCAAACTACGCATACAAGCGTATTTTCATAGCCTTTCCAGAGGTTTTCAAGTAGCGCACACAAGCGCATTTTGCGTAGCCCTCCCAGAGGCGTTCAAATAGCGCACACAAGCGCATTTTCAATAGCCCTCCCAGAGGCGTTCAAACAGCGCACACAAGCGCATTTTTCGTAGCCCTCCCAGAGGCGTTCAAATAGCGCACACAAGCGCATTTTTAATAGCCCTCCCAGAGGCGTTCAAACAGCGCACACAAGCGCATTTTTCATAGCCCTCTCAGAGGCGTTCATACAGCTCACACAAGCGCATTTTCGTAGCCTTCCAGAGGCAGTCTATAAAGCTTACAGATGCGCACAAGCATCCGTTCATTTCTTTCAATATCACATGCTATATCGCTTACAACACAAAGCTGCTTCCAAATTGCGGCTCAGTAACGATTTAGCACACAATATTTTGTCGAGAAAACTATACTCACCCTTTGGGAGCGTTTCTTGCGCCAATGTCGTATCCGTCGGTAGTTTTGAGCAGAATCCCCGCAACACGATTTAAACGACGTCCGTTCCAGTCTACGTTAGTCCAAAAACTGGCTCTTGCTTAGAGTATGCTATATCATGCCCCAGTATGCGTATGATTCATGATTTGCCTTCTCCTTGCCTCTTATCGTTCGTACGACGAACTCTTACAACACATGCAACGGAATTTCTGTTAAGCCCTGTATAGAGTTCCGAGCGAAGTGAAAATCCCATACAAAACGTTCAACTTTTTCACTAGCGCAAAAACTGCATTTCGCTTCACTCGGAACTGTAAACAAACGTGATCCACCGAAATTAAAGATTGTGGATGACATCTTTTTCACTTGGGTACTTTTCTTTCGCGAGCGTCTACGTTCGCTAGCTAGCGAAAACTTGACGTTTCAAGCCAATGAGTGTGTACAGGTGTGGAAAAGGGAAATATTTATTAATATTGGCAAAAAAAACTTCATGACTCCAAAAACATACCGCAACGAGCAATGTGGATTTTTTGTAGAATCAGACATCACGCCAAACCGTTATTACTGATTTTTAGGTTTTTAAAACGTATTGATAATGTTTTGCGCTACACTTAATTACTGCAGCACCATTGCCCCACTTGTAAATACCGCATTGGCTTTAAATTTGTTTTCACTTCGCTCGAACTGTAAACCCTTCAATTCACTTCGCTTGAACTGTAAACCGAAAGCTCACGAAATTATGAAGAGATCCACAGTCTTTATTTTCCGCGAGCGAAAAGACACGCTTTTTCACTTGCTTCGATTTTCACTTCGCTTGGAACTGTATACTATGCTTTACACTGAAGCAAATAAATCAGTTTCATTAGATTTATATTTGCGCTAATTCATCAGGCTTGGCTCGTTCCCTACAAATGGTACTATTATGCGATTCACGGCAGAGTAGTTATCTAAGAGGGCGCGTTAAGTACAATAGCGCCTCCTTGAAGTAATACCGTTAAGGTGGAGCCAGGGAGGATCAAGGCTGGAGACTCAAGTAGGGTTTTAGTGAGTCGGGGTCCTCACGCCTCATTAGGGGGGTCGGGATACCCAACTCCACACTGCCTGAGTTGTCTTCCCAGGTGTCTGACAGCACCCAGGTGCTGAGCAGATTTCCCTACTCGTTAGAAAAACACTCTCAAATGTGTTTACTTATATATCGACTGTATTTAACTAAAAACTTGGTCAAAATTCGTCTTGTTGAAACGGGACTACTACTGACACGAGGTCTTCAAATATTAGAACTTTTGTACTTGATTGGTTGAAAATGGTTAAAAAAATCAGAATTACACTTTTAATATCTCGAAACAGTGAACCCCTCGTTCGCCAAGGTGTCTGACAGTTTAAAAAAATGTGAAATTTTTAGCAAGCATTGAGATCTACATCTATATACATGTGATATTTTCTGACTTTGCACTGAAACAACTAACAAATGGCACAGTTCTGTAAAAAAGAACTTGGCTTTCAAATGGAGTAAAAAATTTTTGGCGGCCATCTTGGATTTGGTCGCCGTATTGGATTTTATCACAAAATCAAACTTTATCAGAAAATTTTCGCTGTGAGCCCCCAAACTGATTTTCATTTTAAGATCACCATGGGAAAGCTGAGAAAAAATACTACAAGAAACATTCATAAAATTAGGCATGCATAGACATTAACTGAATAAAACAACCAGTTATCTATGGCAAGGTTCACAGTTTTCATATAATTATTGTGATGTTTCCAAATTTGGCTATGAAATGAACTACAAACGATACGATTTTGTAAAGAGGAAGGATATAGCTTTCAAATGAAATAAAAAAAACAAATTGGCGGCCGTCTTAGATTTGGCCGCCATGTTGAATTTAATCAAAAAATCGCCATTTTCGTCACGATCCCCACAACCGATTTTAATTTCAAGACCAAATCAAAGTTGCTCGTTGAATCTAGTGTCGTGTTTCAAGCAGCAACAACAATCGGCAGCGATCGCCGTACGGCGACAGATTTACAGGGTCGTTCCATGGTGGGTTCCTGAGAGCGAGACGAATAAACCGTTATTGTACACGTTCTAGTCGTAGAGTCCAAGATAGGTGATAAGGATACCAAACCAATGAATCATTTTCGAGGATTGGTCGAACCAGTGCACAATACAGCGATTTAAGAGCTCTAGAGAGCTTAGATATAAATCCTACACGGAGAATAAAACCTGATTTAATCCACCCAGTGGTGAAAGGAACCTTTGTTATACAGTCTTACTTGCAATTTGAGATAGAAATCGACACGTTTGGTTTACATAAAATTTTTGGAAATTGAATAAGTTTACAAAATTTGAACCAGATAGAAGCACAGAAGCACTTATAAATTTTGATAGTTTCTTTTCTCATGAAATTGCTGAGTAAGTTGTTACTAATGAGGGTAAGTGCAAGTAAAAGTAAGTTGTAAGATGAAATATTATTCTTTAACGTATACATTGCGTAGTAAAGGTCTAGTTAATAGATTTTTGAACCATGCATAATTTCCTGTAACGCCATTCTATTTGATTCACAACAATAAAGTTTTCTTGAATAAATTTCATCAATTTTTATGAACCTTCGGTTACTCACGTTGTTGTATTTTGTACACCATATGTAGGTTTTTGAATGCCATATTGTTATATAGTTACAAATCGTATATTACGTATATACTAACGTATATTCTTCAATAAACTTGTTATGAGCAAAATGTCAGAATTATTCAATGCATTATTACTTTAAATTGTTAGGAAAATAGATTTGCATAAACCTACATCACAGAAACGAAGCAAGTAGCATGTGAGATGTACCGCAATTGGCCCCAACTGGAATTTTCTTTCGTTTCTTCATATGGAAAAATGGTGTCTGTGTGCAGCAAAACTACCAGCAAATGTAAAATGTTTAAAATGTATCCATCTGTTGGTAGTCGAGTAATTCGGGGTCAAAATCAGGGTATTTTTTATAATCATAGTTCTACAGTTCGTAAACAAGCAAACATAGAGGTATACTATATTCAGCAAAGTTGTGTATTTTTATTATTTATACAACTTTGTAATACCTGAAAAAGTCATACAACAATTACAAAAAGAGCTAAAATAGAAAAACTGATTTTTCAAACTCATATACAATAAATAAGATCTCTTCGTTGAAGAGATAGAAGGTTACTGTCTTCAGCAAAATTTCTTATAATAATATGCTCTAAAACTTTGCAGAACACATCAATGTGTTATATTGAAACTGAAGGAAAATAATTTTTTTATTTCACTTTTAGGGGGATTAATCAAAATTCAAATTCTACTAGACGATAGAGCTTTCAATTTTAAGAAACTCTTCCAAAGGTTCGATAAACTTAAAATCAAGTTTTCCTAGTCAAAACTCTAGTGCGCACGTTTTCTTTGGTTTTGGGCTATTGTGCGCGCGAGTAACTGTGTTATAAAAGTTGGCGCGAGTGTTCGAGGGTTAATATCTTTTGACCGGTAAAACCAATTGTTATGAAATTTTGCATATATATTCGTAGTGTGAAAACCTCTCGTTTGATATTAAAATAATTGAAATTAGGTTATTTTTCTTGGTTAAAATCATTAAAATTATTGTTAATTTTGGTGTGGTGTATTGAATTACTCATAACTTTCAAATTAAAGATCCAATCAAAAAACCATTCAATAGTGATCTATCCGGCTATATTACCTGCCAAATGAAACTAATAGCACGTAAATCGGTTTGGCCATCTCTGAGAAACAGGCGATCATTTGAACCTTATCAAAACTGGTTTTTTAAGCATAACTTTTAAACCACTTGTTTGTTTTCAATAAAAATTGGCGTGAAGTTTAGCAATAGTGAGAGCTTTCATTTGGTACTAAGATCGATGAAATCGGTTATGTGGTCCCGGAGAAAACCGTGTCACGTAATTTTCACATTTTTGCTTATAACTTTTAAACTAAAAGTCAGACCACGAAACCATTTAATAATGATATACTAGGTAAAAATACCTTTCAAACAAAAGTTATAGCAGACGAATCGGCTCAGCCATCTCTGAGAAATAGGCGATTGAAAATTGAAGCGCACTCACATACACACATACACACACACACACACACACACACACACACACACACACAGACATTGCTCATTCGTCGAACCTGATCGATTGGTATATGTGACATGGCCCTCCGGGCCTCAGATCGACTTCGTGTTTTTCGACCAATTCCTAAACCTTTATTATATAGTATAACAAAGGTAAAAATGTAGTTTCAACCATATTTATGGTTGTTTTACGCACAAACAGAAATTTCATTTTGTTTTAAACTGAAATGTATGATTGAAATGAAAATATTTATTGTTATATAAATGTTAAATTTAAATTTAAATACTATACTCTTAATTCAAAACAGTTATTTTCTTGATTCAAATAAAATTTCGTTTTGAAACAAAAATATTTTCAGGTTGTTATAAAAATATTTTATTGAGGCTTAAAGCAACAATCATTTTGTTTGAAACAAACTGAAGTTTTTTCGCTCCGTGTAGTTACCGATCGAATGACAATTTTTGATCCAAAACTACGCCAAGATCGCTCACTTGGTCTGCCCTTTGTAGTACAACACCATCGATTCTATAGTCGAATATAATAGGGAAATGATTGCGGTTGTAACGACACATTTTGGAATGCTTATTGTAAGTCAATTTCGTCTGCACCAATCGAAGCTATCCAGAAGTTCCTGTAGATGCGTGCAATCATCAGGTGAACGAACTTAATAAAACATCTTCAAATCATCCGCATATGCTAACTTGCGACCTGAGTCAAGCATGAGTACAATGTCATTGGTATAGAGAATAAATAGTAGCGGGCCCAAGTTGCTACCCTGCGGCACACCAGATGCATTGACGAATGGTTCCGACGTGTGCGTATCCAATCGTACACGAAGTGCTGTACTGACAAGATAAGATTGCACCCAACGGGTCATATCATCAGATACTCCCAGGCGTTTTAATTTACACAACAGGATTACATGATGAATTCGATCGAAATAAATAAATCCATGTTGTTCCGGAGAAATATAGTTTTTAACATGAATACAGACTACATTGCCCACAATGATCTCAAAGAACTTGGATCCAGCCGAAAGGTTTGTTATACCTCGGTAGTTTCCTCCATTGCGTCTAGGTGGCAGTCGGAGAGTTATGAATTCAACCGTCGTAGCAACGGGCCTCCGATTCAGGTGTTTTGCGATAAGTAAATTAATTGCGTAAAAATAGATTCAGTCAGTCTAAGGTCCAATTTCATGCTCAACCGCAATTCAATGTTCCAATTCATGTTCAGTTTAAGTTGGAGTTAAATAATTCTTAATTTAATTTGAAATAAAAACAAGCAAAGTAAATTAGATCCCAATTTGTGTTTCTATTCATATTCAATTTCTTGTCAAATTCAGAAAACATTTCAATTTCACTTTCATATCCAATTGTTATTTTTATTTTCAATTTTATTTTCTTTAATTTTTATTTTAATGTGGTTTTAACCATTTGATTGTTCTCCACACAAAATTTCAAGTTCATTTCCAGGCTTAATTTTAGGTCAAATTTTACATATTACCAGGCTCGAAGAAACTAATCGATTTTTTGTGTGTAAAATCGGCCAGTGGCGCCCTCCAGAAATAGTTTGTTAAACGCTTTAAAAAATTTGCATACACCTTTACCAATATTAATTTGTGCTGGAGTTACATGTGGGCGATGGGCGATGGCAGCGATTTTAGTTTGCCACTTATTGCTCGAGAGGTGTTCCATCGAGGTATTAAGTGTTGAGTAGGGGAGTGTCGTCGTGGTTGGGCCACGTTTTGGAATTCGCCCATAACTTTCGTTTCAAAAGGAATTTCGGAAATCTAAACACATCATTGCAAAGGTCTAAGAATAAGG
This sequence comes from Sabethes cyaneus, assembly GCF_943734655.1. Classification (NCBI taxonomy): domain Eukaryota; kingdom Metazoa; phylum Arthropoda; class Insecta; order Diptera; family Culicidae; genus Sabethes; species Sabethes cyaneus. Next base: position 107,932,778 of record NC_071354.1, on the reverse strand, counting down.
TATATTTCCGGAAAGTTATCAGTTCGAAACTTGAAAAATAAAAAAGTTATAGGCATTTACGTGAAGACAAAAAATGTTGTCATAGTCGGGCCATGTTGTGCAGGTTGGGCCACCGCAGAAAATCTAAGACACACGTATTGAAATTCTATATAGAGACATGAAAAGAATGAATTCCGAGAACAACGACTCATATAGGTACAAATACCCCTTCTAATTGCATTTTGGTGAAATTTTGGCGATCTTGTAAAATCCATATTGCTACAATCGCCTTTTCTAAAGTATACAACTCCAATGAAAAAAACAACAAAAATATAGGTTTTTATCGTATCAATTTTGCTTTATTTCATCACATTTTACGTGACTGACATTCTCTAGCGATTATTGCGCTTCTGCGTTTAAAATTATGGTCGCCCAATCATGACTACTCAAGTGACGCTTTTCTAGTATTTCACCTTAGCCTTCCCAAACACCTTACTGAAGGGGAATTTTCTATAGTCTTCGTGTGCAGCATAACACATACATTTTCAAAATTTATCTCGATAATTGCATTTCATGGATCATTCCTTGAAATAAAGTTCATTGCGCCTGGAAAACTTTTTTTGTAAAATTTAGTCACTGAATTCAGTACGGGTGTTTTGAATACACGATTGAAACTCACAATATTGTGAAAAGTTAGCTATCACAGTAAGAAGTTTTACAATGGTTGTATCATAGATATCATGAGTTACTAAAACTGTAAAATCGTGATGGCCCGACCATAACAGTGACCCGACGATAACGACAATACCCTACATAAAAGCCTTTTTACACACTTCTCGTCAATTACCTGTTAGTTCTTCGTGGTCATAATTTCCACTTCCAGACTAGGAGTCGGAGCTTTGGCAGCTTCCCCTTCTGGGTAACTGCGCCTTTCCAAGGCAAGAGCTTATAATATGAATCCAATGTCAAGTCCAATTTAATGTTCCATTTCTAGTTCAAGCTTAAATATAATTTAATTCCATTTTCAACTTCGATTTCAAATTAAATTTTATGACTAATTTTAAATTTAATTTTTGTAATCTGTGGGGGGCTGACTACTACTTGGACGCTGATGAGACCGATGAGACCCTCTAGTAACGTTTTAATTCAGTGCAGATGAGACATGCGTCCCGAGCGATCTTCGCCATCCTTGTTTGGGGTGATGGTCCCGGTCGTTTCCCGTGCGTTCAAGGCATTGTATTAGGCGTGTCCAGTGTAATTCTTTAACCTATTTTCCAGTATTCGTCATCGGAATCAGCAAAAAACCAAACATTCAAACATTAGAATCGACGACAGACCCAGCGCAATCAATGAAGCTTGGCTGTATAATAACCACTGAGCAATTCCAATATAACCGGAAATGTTAGACTAATAGTGACAGGGAAAGTCAAAACATTACTGATGATAACGGGCGACAACTAAAATTTTGGATTTTTTAGGCCTCTATACTCAACAACAAACGAGCTCAGAGAGAAATGAGAGTATGTATGTGTTAGTTCTCTCTCTTCGCTTTTTGTCAATATTTTTTGTTTTGTTTATGCTTGCATTGTTTTGCTTAAAATGACGTCGAAATCAGAAGCATTTCGGAAGCGCAGTGTACACTTCTACGAATTGCCATAGAAATCTCAGCAAAAAGCATACGGCGCAACATTTAAAAAGCGAATATGTTGCGGCTTCGACTGTTTACCATATCCTAAGATAGCCAACAATTAGCAAGCAAGCAAGGTAGTGGAAGACAGGGGGCTGATTTGACGTCATATTTTCGTTGCTTAAATGAAAAAGGCGGCAAACGGAAAACGATTTCACAAAACGAATTTAACTAACCATTTTCACAGTTTCATGTATTTCGAATCAATTGCCTGCCTGGCATTGGCTATGTGATGTTAAAACCTTGATTAAAATCAAACTAAAACTAACAAAATTCAACAATTCACACATCCGACTCAGTTGTCAGCTTGAGCCCATCTGTGAAGCTGTCAGCTAGGGCCCGCTCTATGTTGGCTACGTTTTTGTACAGGTTAGTATAGCAAGTGTCATTCCCGTGGTGGAAGACCAGTCAAAATTATGGACGCAGAAAGACATCGTTCTCTTTCTCGTTTCTTCAACAACAAGCCCTCTAGTTTGGCTATCAATTAAGATGTGCCAGACGAATGTTTGAAGAATTTTGATCCCGTTTCTACAAAAACATAATGAAGATGGACAATACGTGTTTTAGCCGGATAGAGCATAATCGCATTACGCCAAAAAACACAATCGTTCCTGAATACCCATTCGATCCTATTTGTACCGAAAAACCACGACCCGACAAATCTGTCTCAGTGCGCCCAATCGAAGATTTTTCTTGGGGATTTTGAGTTCCTTGGTGTACAAAAATAAATGGAGAGCCACGAATTGCAAAGAGTTGATTGGTAGAATCAAGAGATGCATTCGCAAAGTTGACATGATGGCCATACAACGCTCCTGTTCGGACATCAAGCGGAAGCTTCGCCGAAAAGCCGATTACGGACCGTTTTCAAATGTAGGGTAACTGTGGGTAAGACGGACAGGTGGTTGATTCTACCCGTTAAGCATTAAAATTCGTAAATGTTTTGATGGGCATCCAACCATCTTGCTATCTTATGATGTCTGAACGTTTCCATCCTCATTTAGAACTTTCCAATTTTGATAAAGTACAGAAAAACTAAAAATTGGAAATGATTCTGCATTTGGATGTAAATTTTTTTCCATCGAAATTAAGCTTTTTGAGTGGTTTGATTCCAAAACATTGCCCATAGCATGAAGTATTTCCATTTATTACCTTTTCAAGTAACGTCTGCATTGAAATAATACGTAATTTCATTTGCGTATGAAAAATTGTGAAGCTTTAAAAAAATGTATAATGATGGGGTGAAATGGATAACTGCTAGTGTGGGTAAGATGGTCAGTGAACATATTATAATAAAATTGTTGATTTTGCTTCTTAGTGATATCTCAAGCATATAGGGTAGTTAGGGGTGATTTGGACACCTGGGGTGAAATGGACAGGTGTAATATTTCGGAAAATACCGGTTTTTGGGATTTGTAATTATATCCTCTATGTTCCTTCACTTGTTAAGCCGTACTTAGCCTAAATAAATCGCAGTTAGCCTTGACTTTTGTCGCGAAACGTCAGTTTTATTAAAAAAGTTACCTATATGGAATGTTACCAGTAATTTTTCGCTTGCAGTTTTAACCCTCTAACGGGCAACACCGTAAAAACGATGCGATCAAGCTAATGAATATTTTATCATGAAAGTACACACGAAAAAACCTTAAGTTCTGATTTTCATGCAAAAATAATTATCTGGAGGAGCGCCAGGTAAGAAAAAGTCCAATTTCTCTTTTTCCTTTTTCATGTCTAACGCTCTGCCCAGATATTTTTTCAATTCAGATATATTACAAAATTAAAATAATGCATGAAATTTACTCATAGAAAAACTTTTTGGGTCAATCATTTTGTTCTAGATGTCCTTTTTCTACAAAAGTAAAAAAGGGAAAATTCGCGCATTAATTATTTTCGAAATTTTTCGGAATTTTTGTTTTTGAAAGATGATAACTTTTGAATGCATGGTCAGAATGTTATGATATTAGTATCAAAATGTCAAGAAATCTGTACAGAATATATTTTCGATATTGCCAATTAAAAACAAATTTCGTATGCGGCTCTGGAGCTCCAAAAGCGAAGCCCGTCTACAGACGGTCTTACCCGTTAGAGGGTTAAGGTTTTTGCGATAAATTAATAAACTTTGAATATCGTTGTGCAGTGTAGTTTTGTTTGGATACACAAGTGGTATTATTTGGTGAAAAAATAAAAATAAGTTTTGCAACAATAAACGCGATAAATTGCATTTATATTCTTGCATGCTGTTTGGGGTGAAATGGACAGTTTTTTTGGGGTGAACTGGTCAGGGTAGTTTTACACTAGTTCTTCGGTCTGATTAATTCCAGATGCCGCGGAAATACAAAAAGAGGACGGACAGACAACGTTGGAAGAAAGATGAACTGCAAACAGCATTGCAGGCAGTCAAGAAAGGATTTTCTGTAAACAAAGCTTCAAAAGTTTTCGCTATTCCCCGAACCACGTTGATCAGATACATAAAAACTTCATCATCCTCCTTTGAAAAGCCACAATCAACCGTTTTCTCTCCGGAACAGGAGATAGAAATGGTCAATCATATTTTTGACATGCAAAATCGGTTGTATGGATTGACATCTTACGACATTCGGTCGATGGCATTTGACTTAGCCGAGAAGAATAAAATAACTCATCGGTTCAATCGTAAGACTCGCTTAGCCGGGTGGGACTGGTTTTACGGATTCATGCAGCGCCACCCTACAATTTCGATGCGATCTCCAGAAGGAACGTCAGCAGCAAGAGCCAGAGCTTTTAATAAACCATCAGTGGATCGTTTTTTTGATGTCCTTGAGAACAAATTTACAATGTTGACGAAACTGGTGTTTCTACGGTAATGTAAAATTCTCGGTTATGTTGGAATAAGCGTGTGTCTACCTTGATCAGTTTTCTTAATAATTTTTGTCTCTCGTTAACGCGGCTGAGTGCAAAAACCAGACCTGTGCTTAAGATTTTGGACGATAGAGAGGCTCTATTCATCCAAACCGTTAAGCACAATAAAGATTATTTTCACTACAGGGTCATTAGATAGGCTACGAAAAAACTCGAGCAAGAAAAGTGATCAAAATAGATATGGTCTGATTTCAGCATAATCGAAATTTTTTTTTCTATTATTCGTTGTTTGAAATTCCATTTTTGGCAAACCAGGTTCCAAACAACTCATTAAAAATTGCTACGAAGAAAGGACAAAAACGTGTGGGCATTATTACAAGTGCCGAAAGAGGTGAAACAACCACTATTGTTATGTGTATGTCTGCGTCGGGCCATTACATACCACCGATGGTCATTTTTCCCCGGCAAAGAATGACCGACCAATTGAAGACTGGTGCTTCCCACGGTACCAAATTTACATGCACTTCTTCCGGTTATATGACAACTGAGCTATTTTCTGAATGGCTCAGACACTTTCTCGAGCACGTTCGTCCTACCTCGGAGCGTCCAGTAATATTAGTTCTCGATGGTCACTCTTCACACAGCAAGAATCTGGAGTTTTGCGAAACTGCTTCAAAGAATCACGTCGTAGTGATTGTACTCCCGCCCCACTGTAGTCACCGTATGCAGCCATTAGATGTAAGCTTTATGGGCCCGTTCAAAAAGTTTTACGCAGATGCGGTCGGGTCACTTCTCAAGAAGACCCCAGGAAAATTTGTGACGCTCTATGACGTTGCCAGTTTGGTGGGAATCGCCTTCGAACGTTCAGCGACTACGCAAAATGCAACAAAAGGATTTTCGGCAACAGGTATTTGGCCATTTAATCGAAGAATTTTCGGGGCGAATGATTTTGTGCCCGCAGATGTGACTGACCATCCAGAAATGGGTACATCAAATGTAGCAAATCACCAGGCAAAGCCGTCTGGAGACCAACAAATCCAATCTGCCCATGCTGAGGAGGCTGCGGGAACTGCAGTCAAACATTCGTTTGAGATAGAACCGTCGAGCATCATTCCTCTGCCAAAGGCAGCTACATCAACAAAAAAGCGCAAGTCGGAGAAATCTTGCGAGTTGACCACAGTAAATTATCGCAAAAGTTTGGTACAAGCTGAAGCTCTAAAGTTGTCGAAAGCCATGAAGAAGGTACAAAAACAAGCTTGTCCAAAGAAAACGCGAAAAATGAAAAAGGTACAGACGGATGTTGCAGAAGATATCCTATGCGAATATTGCGCAGCATCATTTAGCCAATCTCACTCAAGAGAAGGGTGGAAGCTGTGCACTAGCTGCAAATTGTGGTATCACGAAAAATGCCCAGAAAAAGACAGTATCGGATGCTCCTCATGCCCGTTGGAGAAATAAGTGTAAATCTTACACTAATATTACAATACTACATCCATTTCGTATGATCTAGTCATATAATACTTCCTTTAAAGATGTAGTTAATATGTATAATACTAATTATAAGTCAAAATCCCTAAAATTGCTTTACTTCGAAAAAATCATGTTTATGCTACATGCTTGTTACCAAACCGATTTCTATGGAATGGTCCCTAGATCATGCTGGACTGTAATTAAAGCGCAAAATTCATAAAAATTCATATGTGATTTGATTTATCGGACGATAAACTAAACGTAGATCTGGCCATTCTCCTTATGGCATCATGTTGGCTATTTTCGTTGCAACAGCAATCGATGTGTCCTATGGTTAATTTATCTTAAGTTTCAGATTAGGTTACTTTTCCCAGTATATCCAGAGCTGATGTCGCAGTGCCTCAAGATGTAATAAATCTATACCTATAAAGAAGGATTTCTGTCTGTCTGTCTGTCTGTCTGTCTGTCCGTATGTTCCTTATAGAATCGAAAACTACTGAACCAATCGGCATGAAAATATGCATGTAGAGGTTTTTTGGGCCAGGAAAGGTTTTAGTGATGGTTAGAAACCCCTCCCCCACTAAGAGGGGGGGCTCCCATACAAATGAAACACAAATTTCTGCATAACTCGACAACTAATCAAGCAAATAGAACAAAATTTGGCAAGTGGGTGTTTTCGGTGACAAGAATTTATCCTATGGTAAATTGAGACCCCTCCCCTCTTTATAAGGGGAATTATAACTCTTCTCCTCTTTAAAAGGGGGGGCTGCCATACAAATTTCCTCATAACTCGAGAACTAATCAAGCAAATGGAACCAAATTTGGCATGTGAAGGTTTTCGAGGGCAAGAATATTTTCTATAGTAAATTAGAACCCCTCCCCACTTTAACAGGGGGCTCCTGTACCAAAGAAACACAATTTTCCTCATAACTCGAGAAGTAATTAAGCAAATGGAACCAAATTTGGCAAGTGGGTGTTTTTGGAGACAAAAATTTTTTCTATGATGAATTGGGACCCCTCCCCGTTTTAGGAGGGGGGGATCCTATACACATGAAATACAAATTTCCTCATAACTGAAGAACTAATCAAGCAAATGGAACAAAATTTGGCATGTGAAAGTTTTCGAGGGCAAGAATATTTTCTATGGTAAATAAGGACCCCTCCCCACTTTGAGAGGGGGGGGGGGCTCCTATACAAACGAAATACAAATTTCCTCATAACTCGAGAACTAATCAAGCAAATGGAACAAAATTTGGCACGTGGGTATTTTTGGAGACAAATTTTTTTTCTATGATGAATTGGGACCCCTCCCCACTTTAGGAAGGGGGGCTCCTGTACAAATGAAATGCAAATTTCCTGATAACTCGAGAATAAATCAAGCAAATGGAACCAAATCTGGCATGTGAAAGTTTTCTAGGGCATGAATATTTTTTATGGTGAATTAGAACCCCTCCCCACTTTAAGAGGGGGGGCTCCTATACAAACGAAATACAAATTTCCTCATAACTCGAGAACTAATCAAGCAAATGGAACCAAATTTGACACGTGGGTGTTTTTGGAGACAAAATTTTTTTCTATGATGAATTGGGACCCCTCCTCACTTTAGGAGGGGGGGCTCCTATACAAATGAAATACAAATTTCCTCATAACTCGAGAGCTAATCAAGCAAATGAAACCAAATTTGGCATGTGAAAGTTTTCGAGGGCAAAAATATTTTCTATGGTGAATTAGGACCCCTCCCAACTTTAAGAGGGGGTGCTTCTACACAAATTTCCTCATAATTCGAGAACTAATCAAGCAAATGGAACCATATTTGGCATGTGGGTGTTTTTGGAGGCAACCATTCTTTCTATGATGAATTAGGACCCCTTACCTTTTTAAGAGGGGGTGCTCTCATACAAACGAAATACAAATTTCCTCATAACTCTAGAACTAATCAAGCAAATGGAACCAAATTTATCATGTGGGTGTTTTTGCAGGCAAGAATATTTTCTATGGATTTCCCCACTTTAAGAGGGGGGGGGGGGGGCTCCTATACAAATGAAAAACAAATTTCCTCATAACTCTAGAACTAATCAAGCAAATGGAACCAAATTTGACATGTAAGTGGTTTTGGACGCAAGATTTTTTTCTATGGTGAATTGAAACCCCTCTCTTCTTTAGAAAGCGAGTTATGGACCATCTCCCCTTTAAGAGGGTGGGCTTCCATACAAATGAAATGCAAATTTCCTCTTATCTCGAGAACTAATCAATCAAATGGAACCAAATTTGGCATGTGGGAGTTTTAGATGGCAGAAATTTTTTCTATGGTGAATTATGACCCCTTCCCCTTTTAAGAGGGGAGCTCCCATACAAATGAAATTCAAATTTCCTTATAACTTGAGAACTAATCAAGCAAATGGAACCAAATTTGGCATGTGGGAGATTTTGGAGTCTTGAATTTATTTTACGATAATTAGAGACCTCTCACCCCTGTGGTAGGGGGATATGGACTCTCATACAAATAAAACAGAAATTTTTGCGAAACTCAAGAACTAATCGAACTCGAGAAATTCGAGACTCTTCCATAAAACATTAGTCAATACAAGACCACAAAAACTATCTATAGTAACACTAGATCATTCAGGACGAGACGGTCGCGAGTGTTGCCGGTGACCCGCCGTCGGAAGCGCCGCCCACTGGGGGCTCGCAAAACTCGAGATTGTGACAAAGATCATCCGAGATTCATGATTTATGTACAACACAGGTTAATTTGTGGCAATACGAAGTTTGTCGGGTCAGCTAGTATCATATAAATTATCAAATAAGTTCTCCATCTATCTAGGAATTAAAACCTTGCAGAATTTACTTACTGAAAGAAGAGATTGCTTTTGGTTCAGTTTTTGAACTAATTTTTTTCGCCAATCCTTACTAAATTGATCCTAGGGCGCTATTACTAAATAATACGTGCCCCTGAATTACTTGACACAAATGAAAATAAGTTATGGCGATGAAATACACAATTTTATTAACTGTTCATATCACCCCAAACACTGTTCATATCACCCCAGCGGCTGTCCATATCACCCCAAACAAAATTTTGGCGTTCAAAAATCATGATTTTTATTTTATCATATTTCAGCAAAAGTAAGCTAGATACAATAGTAAAACTCAGCTGGTAAACAGAAAACAAGTAAAACTCAACATACGATTTTTTTTTTTTGAGTTTTGATGCATAGATTTTGGGATAATAGGTGATTTGCTTAGGGTGTCCAAATTCCCCCAAATTACCCTAAATAAAAATTTAACCGGCAAACGTGAACATCAAACAAATTAGCAGCGGCCAGGCATGAAACAGTTTTTGGAATGCTTGTTCATATTGCCTCTGCCAAACAATTTTCTATTGGCCACCTCTAGTGGGAGCAGGTGGACTGCCTCCTTCATTTTTTGCACGCTCATCACCATATTTTACGCATTCAATTTGTTAAGGGTCAAAAATAATAATATGCTCTCAGTTGGGGCATTTACAGTACCTGTCCATCTTACCCCCACACATTGTCCGTTTCACCCGCAGCACTAAAAAAGTTTACTTTTATATTGAACTGAAGTAAACTGTATTTAGGTCTTATAAATCAGAAGTTCTCTGTATTATATTAGCTGTTCTTCTTAACCTGTTAACCGAGTGGTCGTGGGTTCGAATCTTAGTAGAATCAAGCCATTCGATGTCAAGTGACTTTAGCATGGGTTTATTCTCAGGCCCCTCCATTTACCCTTCCTTCGTACTGAATTCTATATTTACCCTCTGAAGCCTCTTGACAGTGCAAACGCCCCTCCTATAGTTAAGTGTACTGGTCAGAGGTACGAATGAGTCCTCGCTAGGGACGGCTATAATATGGGATAGCGCTGGCAGCGAGTAATAAGGCTGATACAAATTTGGAAAAAAGTTTATGTCCTGGTCTCGAAATATTGTTCAAGGGGGGGGCAAGAAAAAAATAATAATATCAAACCTTCAATAACTAAACAAAGGAAAAGAAACAAGTGTATATTTTTCCAAATTAATAAAAGTTCCTTACAAAAAAGTTGTACAGTATTTAAATTTTAGTTTAAACCAAAACAACTTTCAAAATTTTTTGATCCAAGCACATAAAGTAAGTATTCTGGCAGAGATGAATCAACTTGAAAATAGTGGAGTGCTACAGGATCACTTTAGAGAGCCATAAACGTGTAATTTGACCTTCATTTGAATTTTGTTTTTTACGCACCACTATCAGAAGCGATTGTAATTGTTTGAATAATAGCATTTTTCCAGTCCGGTGCACTTCGGATGAAGTACAGTACTGCGCTGGGAGTTGTTTTCCAAGTATCAGGGCTTCTAACAGCTCTTTGTCGAAGAACCTTGATCTTTAATTGAAAAGTGCCGAACATCGGCATAACAGGTGTTCCGAGTCTTTTTTTCTGTGCCACAAAATCGACATATATCACCTTGCCGTTTCCCCATAAGCTTCAGATAATAGCGGTTTGGACAATGTGCTGTTATAAGATCAGTATAAATGTTTAGATCTTTCTTCGAAAGCTCTAGGATTTTGCGAACTATTGAAATGTTTGGAGAGATAAACTGTTTCGAATGCCTAGCAATGAAAGTGTTATTCCAATTTAATTCCACTTTCGTACATTTCCATACTAAAGCTCAGTAAAAAAGCAATATAACTTAACAGGACTAGATTTGATGTAATGGTCGGGGTCACCGTTGATTCCAATGATAATTACAACATGACAATAGGCAGAGAAGTTTCGAACAGTTCAGTGACATTCTTTCTGCATGCGTCCAATGCATGGTAAAAAATTGTATCTTTAAGTTTTTCATCCCTTACATCCAAAATTAGGGTAGGTAAAAGGACACTACAGAATAAAACGATCAATTTGGAGCCCCGAAAGCACCGAAAGCTGATGTTCCGGAGTGTGTAATTTGTTGTATTTCTATTTTAATCTTATCTACTACCTATGACAGCAAAATATAATCCCACAGCAATTCGGAATATCTCCGTCAAAAGTGGTAGCAAATTTCACTAATACATTGTCTAGTTGATTGATGCCTCAATCTAATTCGGTTCTTTTGAAGCAAGTTGAATTAAAATGGAACCAAATTTAAAGTAAATGGAGTAAAAGTCAAATTCCAAGCATCCCAATTTTCGTCGTTGGAACTTAAAGGTTAAGCACAATAGTCGCCTATGACCTGTAGCAGGAATCAGAAAGCATAGAGGGTGTAGGATAGTTGATCGAGACTAATTACTTCAACTTTGCACGAATTGGGTAATTTAGAGATGTAATCTGGTTGAATTGTAAAAATCTACTTACCATTAAAGAATGCAACATAATTGCAATTTATTTTTTTGCCCCTTCAAATTTCGAAAATTTTTGAAGGGGGGGGTGACATAAACTTTTTTTCAAATTTGTATAAGCCTAAGTGGGTAAAGTAGATCAAGCTTTGAAGGAAGGGTAAACCCCAATACACGCAAGCACGCATACAATTTGAAATAAGCATATCGCTCACTCAATAGCGATTATAGCAAAAAGAAATGCAGTGCAGGTCATACAGCAAACACCCGGGCGATATTACAATAGATCAACTATACTGGTCGCAGTAATGAGTCCACACCGTTAACCGTCTTACCCACAGTTCCCTTACACTAATTTTTTTGACGTAGGACTACGTCTTACGGCAAGTTTTGAGATAGGGTGTCATTCCAAAAAATCGAAAAATGCGAGCGTCACAAAAAATGAAAGGTTTTGAGCGCTAACAGCTCAGCGGTTTTCCGATCGATTTTCAATATTCTTACACCAATCGATCGGAAAATCTTCTAAGAATTGAGAAGAAAAGTATGGATTCTTGATGTTGAACTATTGAAAAATTGAAAATAATGAACCTATATATCAATTTTGTTGATTTTTTCGGTGAAAATAAAAACTATGATGCTTTCAGCGGAGGTTTCGACTTACTATCCTTCAGTCATTCACCCTTATTCTGCGAGTCACGTGACTCAATACGACAATTGTCACTCGCCGTGACTCGCCACGGCGAGTCGAGTCACCTAGGTAACAAACCCCTGTCACCTAAGTGACAAACTGTGTCACCTAGGTGACAATTGTCACCTGATTCGCGGCGACTCCAAATAGTCACGTCACTCGCCTCGCAGAATAAGGGTGATTCACTACGCATTAAACATCTATTCTCACTATTCAGTGAGAATAGATGTTTAATGCGTAGTCAATGACTGAAGGATAGTAAGTCGAAACGTCCGCTGAAAGCATCATAGTTTTTATTTTCACCGAAAAAATCAACAAAATTGATATATAAAATTCACGGTGACGAACTCTAACAATAATAATGAACCTATGTATTACCAGAATTCTCGCTTCGTGATTGGTTGGAAGATTCTTTACGATGATCTAAACCTATACCAATTTGACATCTGTGCTTGGGAAGTAAGCCAAAGCAAGTGACCAAGTTTCCTCATTTCAACAAGATTTCTTAACACCGCGGTTCAACCTAGACCATTTTGATGTCCTTGCTTGGGAAGTACGCCAGAGAGAGTATCAAAGCGCCCTCGTGCCAACAGATTTCTTACGAACGCGATTAAACCTAGTCCAATTTGATGTCTGTGTTAGTGAAGTGTGCCAGAAAAAATGCAACAAGTTCGTCATCCCAACAGATCGCAAATTCTTTACTGCGAGACGATTAAACCTCGGCGAACTTGATATCTGTGTTGGAAAAATGTGCCACAGCTGTAGTGTTCGGTTATAATACGACTCTGTATGAATACGCATGCTTGCCGTCTCATTAGAAGTGTAGTGAAAATATGTGCTGTTGATAAAATAGGATTGAATTGGTAAAATCCCTTCAACGTGGGAAACCATGGATAATAAAAACAATCTTTAATTTCAGTAAGGTAGCAGGAAAGTAATAGTTTGTGTTCTTGATTTTGTTAAATTGTTTTCAAATGCACAATCTTTTGAGAATTGAACGTATGCAATGTTACTACTTTGATAAATGTTACATACAACGCATGTAGCATGTATATATGTTGCATATAGCATGTATACATGAAGAATCGAATGATTACAAGCATGAATACATGCCACTATCACTACAAAGAGACTTACGTAGTCCTGCGTCACCTATATATGCGGTCGTGTCTTGTACACAACCCCTCTGATTTTTTTTATTTTTCAACAATGGATAATGTATCTTTAATTTCGGTAATTCAGATCTTCTTCATGTATCTTTGTCTTTTTTTGATAGCTTGAGAAAAAATTCCAAAATTGTAGTTGTCACCCGTTATGTGTTAGTTCTTTCTCTTTTTTTGTCAATATTTTTTGTTTTGCTTATGCTTGCCCAGATTTGCTTAAAATGGCGTCGAAACAAGAAGCATTTTGGAAGCGCCTTGTACACTTCTACGAACAACCCCAGAAATCTTGGCAAAAAGTATAAGGTACAACATTTAAAAAGCGAATAAGGCTTGCTTCATTTAGCTTCATTGAAACAAACTTTTGCTCATATTGTGGCGCTCTTGTTGGACGGATTCGGAAGTTCTTGGCGCCCACTTGTCGGAAATATTTTTAGGTTCACCTATTTCCTACCTATATTCACCTAGGTATTTTGTAAACAAAGAGCCTGGAAGCCGAAAGGAGGGAAAAAGTTGTACAGTTATTTGGAAAATCCATTGTGGTCTGCTTCTAGGCTAGCTAAACAGCTGAAATTTCCCAGAAATATCGTATGGCGCGTTATCTAACGGTATAAGGAAACTGGCGATGATTCGGAAGCCTCAAGCTAATCATCGGATTGGAACTGTCGACCGGAAACTGCGTGGTAAGATTTTGAAGACCATCAAGAGGAATTCCAATATGTCGGACCGTGATTTGGCCAGAAAATTCGATGCTGCCCATAGTACCGTGAGGAGAATTCGACTCCGGGAATCAAGTCGTATCGAGCTAGCAAACAGCCAAACCGAACCATAAAACAGAATAGTGTAACCAAAATCCGTGCTCGAAAGCTATACGACCGGGGACTAACCAAGTTCGACGGGTATCTTCTGATGGAAGCTGAAACTTATCCCAGTAAACTATTTAGTTCAACAATTTATAACATAGTTAACATGTTTTGACATACTTAGAGTTATACAATTCCAATGGAAAATTGACATGCATCCGATTTAATGTGAACTTTTTATTACAATCTTGTGTTATCTGGGATGTCAAGGCTGACTTCGGGAAAATGCCAGGACAAAAATTTTACTTGGCAACGGCTCGTGAAGATGTTCCAAGCAAATTTAAATTTGTTTTTGCCGACAAATTTGCACGAAAATTTATTATTTGGCAGGGCACTTGCAGCTGTGGCAGAAAAACGAATGTTTTCGTTACAAATAAGACAATGACGTCGGAACCAAGGTTAGTCAAGAGAGGTTTTCTGATGTTCAAATTTGTTTTTCACCCCCGCTGGGTAACCCTAGACGATCACCGAAATTTTCAAAGCGGAAACTGCTGAATGTATAAACAACGTCGATGGTTGCTAACCAATCGTACCGCGCACTTCTGTTCTACAAACTGTGAAAACTAGATCACCTATTTTAACTCACCTTGGTCGGAACTGTACCAAACCAAAGGAATGTCTCCAAAACGAATTTGGCGTTCATTCGATCCCACCACCATCCCCCTAGATAATACAAGATCGTAGTAGAAAGTTCACATCAAATCGTTTTCATGTCAATTTTACATCGGAATTGTATAATGATTAGAGTATGTCAAAACAAAGTGAACAAAGTAAGTTGTTTTGCAGTCGTGCTTGTCCTCATATACAAATCATGACTGAATGATAAAGCAGTACCGTCATCCGGGGATACTTGCAACACCGGGGTTACTTGCAACCAGGGCCCGGCATCGTCGAAACAAATAAATGAAACTGACTTTCTCTTACCTTCGTTTCATACATAAAGTGACTTGCTTCACTTGTTGAACAGAACGTTTCAAGCAAGCTCCAGTTGAAGTTGGTGACTGTTTCAATTGACGACGGCAGAAACTCAGGTACGATTTGTCGAAATGGACAAGGTTAACTTTAATATGCGTTACATTATAGGAAATGTTACTCAAAATCAATTCATTTGCATTCATAGTTGCTGGCCTTCTTCTGAATATTTGATAGAAAAGTACAAATGAAAAGTTGAAACCGATAGTCACGAAGACGAAGACGAACGAAAGACGAAGTGAAACTCGTTTCGCTGACGCTGACTGAAGCCAGTTTGAAACTGAAGCGGTGCTGCTTCTGTCGAAACCGAGGCTTCACTACTTCATTGTTGAGTGACGCTATGCAATTGAAGGTGACGTTGTCGGGCCTTGCTTGCAACACTTTGGCGCATTGCGCTTTTGACAGCTCTGACGCATTTGTTTGTTAACATAACCATTTGTACCCAATGCCTTTAGAAGGGACATTTATCTATTGTTTAGTTAAGTTTAATCCATTACATCATTGTCTTGCTTGTTTTTATACGATTGGAAAGTAATAGGGTAAGGTGGGGCAAGACGGGTCACGTGGCAAGATCAGTCAGTTGCATTAATATGAAAGTTTTAGCTTAATCCAAGCCAACGATTATGATCTTTTATAATCATTATAATTCGTAACTTATCTTTTACCCGTTTTCGATAAAAAAAATTTAAATGTAAAATCGCTGCATTTCTTACGCGATTCATGAAACGATACAAAACGAAGCAGGTCCAATATTTCGTCAGCAGAAAAAAAGCAATATGTTTTCTGTGTGCTCTTATCATTTCTAAAATCACAGGATAACAAAATTTGTTATATACTACAAAAGTTTTAAATAAACATGCATTTTGTTCTATCAGCTCAATAGGGGCAAGATGGGTCACATTGAAAAAGACTTAAAAAGGTTAACTTGAAGGTTAAAAGAAATGTCGGAAAATTTCTTTTTTGTCTGATATAATTTTTATTTTGTTTCGTTTTATTTATTTTTGTCGCCATTTTTGAAATATATAAGCCGTTTTTCTGCAGTAGCAATGAATAATTTTTGTTTCTGTAAAAAAATCATAAAGGGTTTCGATTAAAAAATTCGCTTTTTGTTATGCGACCTATTTTGCCCCGCATTTTGACCCATCTTGCCCCGTACTTTTTGAGAGCTTAAAAATAATATATCTTTTAAATGATTCACAAAAAATATATAATCCTTGAAAAATCGGACTTGTTGATTTTTTCGGGAGAGATTATTAGCGACTCCATCTAAATAAATGATAATCGGGTTAAAATTAAAGTCGTAGAAAAACGCATTGGGTACTTTCCTTAGGTGACCCGTCTTGCCCCACCTGACCCTACCACTTTCAGAGTAGAAAAAATGGATGTGCAATGTTGCGTCAGTTCATTGACATGGAATTATTTTTTTATTGTCTGGTTTCTGTACACAATAAGTGCATCATATAAGCTAACAAATAACAACTTTGAGCTTTGTTTATATTTTGAACTTGAAGAAGAAACAATAAATTCGTGTTGTTACTTCCAAAATGGCGCGGCTTGCAGCACATGTAAAAATGACAATTATCGTCATAGACAGTATGTACAAAGTAAGTTTGCATCTGTACGATGTTATTTTGTCTACCGCCACCTCCAGAAAAATTAAAATTGTGAAAAATTCCACGTGCCTTGAAACAGCAATTTGGAGTTCGCCGAAATGTTGCATTTTCACCGAATATCTTTAAAAAAGCGATAGACGAAATTGGAAAACAAAAAACGCCCCCAGTATCTCTTGTTTTACTATAAATACATTCAAAATATCTTAAAATAGTCATTCGCGGTTTGAAATCAGATATAAAATCATAAGAAACGCAAAATCAGAAAAGTGTTGCAAGTAACCCCGTTTACTGGGTAACTTGCAACACCCCTATTTTCGGTTCATTCTACAGATTCATTTAGTTTATATTTTTTCTCCTAATCATAAATTAAAAGTACTACCCACAAGTTTTGGCTACTTACACTTGGACCGAAATGGTATACTTCGAAAGTTATACTAAGTCAAAATTTAAAAGTGTTGCAAGTATCCCCGGATGACGGTATAGATGTTTGCAATATTTAGTTATATCTTATTCATATACAGGGATACCTCGATAAAAGACAATTTATAATTTCAAAAAGTTGTCTTATATCGAAAGTGCCTTATATCGAAACATGATTTTTCCAAACATTTTTGCATTAACAGTCGCCAATTTTGTTCTGTGTTGTGTGTTTACATTTTTTGAACTATTTTTTATTGTTTGAGCTCTTAGTTTTTTACAAGTTTTAGCATTATTTAGAAAAAATGAACATTTTTATGGCGCCGGTTTTGGATTGGAAAATTGGCTCAGGTGTCGTTACCAACTATGTCGAAGCAATTTGTCTTATATCGAGGTAAAAATTGTCTTATATCGAAATGTCTTATATCGAGGTTGTTTTATAACGAGGTTGCCTTATATCGAGGTATCCCTGTATTCAGAAGTATTAAGTTGCGTGTTATAAAAACCGCTGTATAAAATGCAAGATAGAATTACAAATAATTGTCAAAACTTTCTCACGTATATTGCCTCCACTTTGGTACATATATGTTCTTATCTGGCGTGAAATATAACTTTTACGCTCAGATATGATGTCGTATTTCTCAGTTGCAATCGAGATTTACAAACCAAATGGTTTACTGGGCCGTGATGTTTTGGCCAGATTTGGCAAGCTGTCATTACAGCAAAGTCGTTTATGAATGGTATGCAGAGAAAGAGGTCCACTTTGTTCCGAAAGACCTTAACCCACCCAACTGCTCCCAGTTACGCCCTATTGAGAAATACTGGGCAATCATGAAGAGTTGTCAAAGACATCAATCAGATGAAGACCTGGTGGAATAAGATAGCCAAAACGATTTCGGAAAAGGAAAAGTTCGAGAATTACTTCAAAACCGTGACGAATAATTTCATCCGTATTTTCGCCTTTCTACTATATAAATATATAGTATAAAGGTATAGAAATCACTTGGAAAACCGGAAATTGAAAGAATGTCCTGCGGACCGAATGTCATATACCATCCGACTCAGTTTCGAACACAGCATTTTCTGTTTGTGTGTATGTATGTTGAAACGACTGATTGTTTCGGATTATTTTATTACTAAAAGTCGCGGAGTGAACAATAAATTTTATATAATTTTTAAGTAAACTTTTATAATTAGGACCGTTCAATAAGGCTATCAGTCCAAGACTGCCCACTTCTCTCCATCGCGTACACGGCTGCAGCCTCTTCGTCGATTTCGCCTCAATTTTTCCCAGGGTTGAAGTCTATGGTGTTACAACTCCCCCCCTCAGCAACTGCATCGGCATGAAAATCGCCAGTTGCGGCGAATCCACATCGCTGAACAAACGGTTTTACGAGATTTATATGAAACATTCCTCTGGTTTTTTTTCGTTTCCGGGTGTCTAAGAATATATACATCATCCCGAATGATCTGGTGTATCTCGTATCGTAAGGCCCTTCATACACATTGAAAAATTTCTTCACTACAGAGTTTGCTTCCGATGATATAGGGTTAGCCTTTAAAAGCACTAGATCACCTACACTGAAATATACAGTCTGCTGCTTGGCCCCCTGATTCCTGCGTTTGGCTTTTTTTCGAAGCTCCACCCGAATCTTGTCATAGTTTACAGTGTATGGTCCACATTCAAGAAATTTAATTAACTCTCTCATCGCATCCTTAGGTAAGTTTCCATATTGCAACTCGTGAGGTGTAGCACAATTTATCCATTCTGCGAACCGACCCAAATTTGTAGCCCAACTGCGATGATTCTGCTGGCAATACGCGCGACATAATCTAGACAATTCGCGCATTGTCCGTTCCACTGGATTTGCTTGTGGATGGCGTACAGACGTAAAAACCAGTTTGATCCCATGTTCCTTCAAGGTCCTGCTCCAAAACTTCGCGGTAAATTGTGTCTCTTGATCGCAGAGCGCAGCTGCAGGCTTGCCAAGGTTTTGTATGCGTCGATCTAGCTTTTTCCAAAGTATGGTGGCTGTAGGCTTTTTGATTGCATCGAAGGTCACGTATTTAGTGAACACATCGATAGCTACAAATACGTAGCGAACTCCTGCGGGCCCAGGTGGAAGCGGTCCAAAAAGATCTACCGAAAGGATTTCGTTTGGTCCATCTGGAAGAATGCTGCGTGTATTGCCGTGCAAGGTAAATAATGCTGGTTTGGACCGCTGGCAAGTGAAGTAAGATCGAATATAAGCTTTAGTGTGCTTGCGCATTCCCCGCCACCAGACAGATTTCCTCATTACTTTAATAGTCTTCTGCAGCCCAAAATGCCCCGATTGGTCGTGGTAAAATCGTAGGACAACTTCAATCATGGATGTAGGTACCGCTATGCACCACCCGTCTACTCGAAGTTGGTTGACAAACAATACTCCTTTAGTCTTCAATATTTTCATATTTCCCAGCTGCTGTATGTTTTCATTGGCTGCGTTCCACATCTTAGCAAGTTTCTGATCATTCGCCTGATAGAAAGGTAATTTATTCATACCCTTTCTGAAATCTTTCTCCTCTGGTGACAACCGAGCGATTACCATCCGTCTTTCAGTAGGCTTAGTTGTCGCACCCATCGCGTACTGCGGGAAACGGGAAAGCGTGTCTGCTAATCCATTATCTTCTCCTCGACAATGTTCGATGTCGAAGTCAAACTGTTGTAAAAACAAAATCCATCGGGTCAGCCTCCCATTCAACAACTGACATCTCTTAAGAAATACTAGTGCCTTATGATCGGTGAACACAGTAAATTGCGTTCCCAGCAAATATTGTCGCCATTTATTAAGCGACCAAACTACCGCCAACGCTTCCAACTCAGTCACCATATAATTTGCCTCCGCAGGTTGGAGTACTCGACTAGCGTAGGAAATAACCATTCGATCTCCTTGGTCATCCCACTGGAAAAGAACGGCCCCCAAACCAGTATACGAACTGTCCGTCTGCACACAAAACTGTTTGCCATAGAGGGGATAGCGAAGCGTAGTGTGTCTCAAGAAAAGGTCTTTTACCTTCTTAAAGGTTTCACGTTCTACCTCTGTGTATATCCACTCGACCCCGTTTCGCAACAAATCATACAAAGGCTTCGCGGTGGCTGCAAAATTTGGTGTAAATCGGGAAACGTAACTCACCAGCCCTAAAAAACTTTTCAAGCTTCGCTGGTCAGTAGGTTCTGGAAAATTAGATATGGCTGAGAGCTTTTCTGGGTCAACCGCTATTCCATCTTGCCCAACGATATGGCCTAAAAATTTAAGCCGAGTTTTACAAAATACACTCTTGCTGGGACTGATGGTGAGTCCAGCATCTCGTAATTGTGTAAACAATCGTCTAAGGTGCGATAAATGCTCATCAAATGAAGTGGAGCGCACTAACAGGTCATCTAAATACTTTTCGATAAAATTCAGGATTTCGGGCCCCAAAACAATATCCATTGCCCTGGAGAAGCTAGCGACCGCCGTGGTAAGTCCAAAGGGAAGTACATTAAAAACGTAGCTGCGTGTGTCGAATAGAAACCCGGTGTACTTACGATGCTCCCGTTTAATGGGTATTTGCCAATAAGAACTGGTCAAATCGATGAGCGAAAAAATGCGAGATCCATCTAGTTTTTGGAGCATTCGATGAACTTCGGGAGGCTTCTCGTTATCTCTTTCCAACACTTTATTAAGACGACGAGCATCCAGGCAAACACGGACCTCTCCCGATTTTTTTATGGTGGTCACCAGGGGGTTGACGTAGGCAGTAGGCTCTCTTGATATAATTCCCCACTCTTCCATTTTCGCGATCTGTTCTCGTACATTGTCCATATAACGATACGGAATAGGATACTGTTTCTGGTTGAAAGCGGTAACATCAGTAACTCGAATCTCGTGCTCATAGAGTGAAGTGCGTCCCGGCTGGTCCGAGAATATATCAGCAAATTCCTTTTCCAGCTCACTCAATTCTAACTTCTGTTTCGTTGTCCTTTCGAAATCGCCAGATAAAGGCGATAAGTCATCATAGGGTTTGGTTGGTGACTCTGGTTTCACATCGGCATCGATAGCGTTCAGTTGGATGGGTACACCTAATGGTCCGGTATCGATATTAAACGGCAAAACTAGTAATTTTCCGTTTATATCTAAAACTGCTTCCCGAATCTCGAACAATAGCTGAGCTTTCAGGTGGTTCAACGTGTCCATGCCAAATATTAGTGGGCTGCATAGTTCATCCACCACTATTAAGGCCACATCAACCGACTCTCCACGTATTTTGATAGGGACGAATATTTGATTGGAAATTGTTTTTTTCTTCTTTCCGTAAGCACCTTGTATACAAGTTTTATGTACCGGGAACTCACAAAATTTTGCACCTCTCGCTTTTAGCTCACAATATAAGGCTTTGTCGATGCAACTAAGCTCACTACCACTATCCAGCAGCGAAGTCTTTTTTAAACTGTCAATATTCACTTCAATAATCGGTGATTTCTCGAACCGAATCGCTATCTCTCCTGTTTCAGCTTCCCTTAGCAATTCATCCGAACCGAGAAAAATATTAGCAACAGGATGGGTTTTTAATTCTTGCTCTTCATCCATCTCCGCGATCGTGGCCCGAACATTTCTGTTTACTGGAGCTTCATTCGACTGATTAGACATACTTCTCCAGTTTCTGCTACTAGGTCCCGCTTGTGCTGGAGCTTGGTTGTAATCATTGCGGCCTCGCCAATTAGAGTTAGCCCTTTGACTATTATTTTGGTAGTAGTCCTCTGTTTGAAGCAGAAAATATGCAGACGGTATATCTATACAGGAGCTCAAACGCATCGCTACGTTCCGAGAAAAATGCTGTGTCAATTGTAAGATGAGGTCCAGCTCTGTCGGAGCGGTACTCAAATATCGCGCTTTTGCCACTAATCCTAGAAAATATTCGGCCATTTTAGATGGACTACGGGGCGTATAACTGCCTCCTAATAGCTCTTCACGAACTAATCTTTGAGCTCGCTGGCCCCAATAGTGTTGTAGAAAATGGGAGCTAAATTTTTCATAATCAGTTAACAAATATCCGAATCCACGGGCCCAGATTTTTGCTGGTCCTTCCAAACACGATAAGGCGAGTTGCAAGCGGCAACGTGGATCAAACCGGGCATTAAAGATGTATTGTTCCAACTCTTGCAAAAATTCAACCGGATGGTTGGACTCAAGATCACCATCGAACGATGGTTTCGGACCGTCGTACGATTTTCCAGAGCACTGGCCACTAAAACTGTTCATATTTGTACTAACTGCATTCGAGGGCTGTTGTATTGTAATATTATTCGGAGCTCATTCTGGACCATTTGCTTCTGCTCCACGCGTTATGTTTGGTGGACCTCCCCATTCGTTTGGTTGCAGGAAAATGCTCAGATTGCCGTATTGACTAAATCCATGTGGCGGCTGGGCTAGCAAGGGTCTAGCAAACGGGATACGGTGCTGTTGTTCTTGCTGCAGTCGGGAAAACTGCATTGACTGAGATTGTTCCATGACACTTATTTTGTTCGATAGCATTTCGACAGCTCCAGATAGGCGAGTGATCGTGTTCATTATCGCATCGGTTGGTGAGGCAGTATTTTCGCCTTCGGCTGAGTTCTCATTTTCTGTAGAGTTTAACTGCGGTGTTGGCATTTCTCGTGGCACAGATGCCTCTCCCTCGTTCGTCGCCGCTGCTGGTCTGGGCTGGTCAGGGCGATTATCACCTGCTGATGTCATTGCGTTGTGTTGACTAAGAATCGGCACACTTGGAAGCACTCTCGAATGGTGAACTACGGAAGGATCGATTATGATCGATGAGCAGGCTGAAAATCCGGCTGCGTTGGGCGATTCCAAGCTCCAACCAGAGATTTCTCCAAGACGGGGGTCCGGATGATTCATTTGTACAGAGGGGTAATGATCCTGTGTAAAAGTAAGATCCGGTAGACCCAAACGGTAACTTATTGTGTAATGGAACGCTACTCACCTTCTATAGGCTTTCGCATGCCTTGTATAAGACTATATATCTGCTATCAGGTATTTATTTCCAGAATGATGACACAAAATTTTCTGTCCGATAAGTTTTTAATTATTCAGTCCATTTAGACCGTAGAAATATTTTTCACTTTAATATTTGGGGTGGTTTTGATAATAATTTCACTAATTGCACGTGGTTTCATTGTTCGACTCTTTTGTTTGATGGTTATTGTTCTATTTTATAAAAGTCACTCTCACAGTTTCGTGAGCTGATAACAATTTTATATCGGATTGGCTTGGGATAGATCCCGGTTGAGCCCCCAAGTTGAAACGACTGATTGTTTTGGATTATTTTATTACTAAAAGTCGCGGAGTGAACAATAAATTTTATATAATTTTTAAGTAAACTTTTATAATTAGGACCGTTCAATAAGGCTATCAGTCCAAGACTGCCCACTTCTCTCCATCGCGTACACGGCTGCAGCCTCTTCGTCGATTTCGTCTCAATTTTTCCCAGGGTTGAAGTCTATGGTGTTACAATGTGTGTGTGTGTGTGTAACGCTTTTAATCTCACTCACTTTTCTCGGAGATGGCTGGACCGATTTTAATGTTCTTAGTGTCAAATGAAAGGTCTAGGTGTCCCATAGGTCGCTATTGAATTTCATTTTGATCGGACTTTTAGTTCAAAAGTTATGTATAAAAATACGAAAAATATGGAACTTCATTATCTCATAGGTCCCTTAACCGATTTGAACAAAATTGATTGCATATGAAAGAGGAGCCTTGCAAACCCTCAACTTTCAAATTTCACGACGATTGGACTTGTAGTTTGAAAGTTATATAAAGAAATGTTAAAAAATAGTATTTAAAACATATTTTTGTAACATATGAACATTAATTCAATGTAAAACATCACGCATTTTATTACTGCTGAGATCTATCAAACGAAACCGAGTTATTTAAAATCGGACGATTCATTCAAAAGTTATTCAAACTTTAACACTTAAGCACCGTATATTAAACCGTTAAAACGTGTGAAATCAAAACATATCAATCAAATGTTGATTGTATTCAATGTGTGTGATGTATGTATGTATGTATGTATATATGTATGTATGTATGTGTGTATGTATGTGTGTATGTGATAACAATTTGCAGTTTTTAAATTTGCATTGAAATTCAATAGAAGTGAGAAATATGCCAATTATCTGAAGTTTTTCAAGCCTCTTAGTAGAATACGAACTCTGAATTTAAGGAAAAGATTAAACTTTTACCGACTAAACTCCACTATTTAATATTCATTCGCGACAGATACGTATGCGCTTTGAAATAAGACACTGATGAAGCCTGCACGTCGTAGGCGGACTACGTATCTGTTGCAAATAAATATTAAATAGTGGGATTCAATCGAAAAGTTTTTCTTTTCTTTGATTTCAGATTTCAACTGTCATTTTCTTCACTTGTTGTTACTCACAATTGTACAAGAAAAGCAAAAAGCGAAGAAAATCAGTTAATTTAAGCATGCAGGTATAGTGGTGTACAGGATTAAAAATACTAGTGAGTTGATTTTTCCAAATAAATTTATACAAATTTCAAACAAATTTTGCGCATCAATAGATGCTCTTTTCAGTCAATAGATACTAGAGCTTAGAAATGTTATATGAAAAATTGGAAGTACACGTTGCACGGTAGTAATTTTGAAAGATTTGTTTTCGTTAGTGACATTTTAAAGGACAGATGTCTTATGTCATGTATCATGTTTTAATAAATAAATCAAAAATGACAAGCACTGGAAATCATATCGATCATATTTCCCATTCTCAAGCATGTTTGTGGCGCAGCTTTTGCACTATTTTTCGACCTCTTCTTGTTTTCCTAAACCTCCAACATTGTAAAAACGATGCGATCAAGCTAATGACTATCTTTTCATGAAAGTACATTCAAAAGAAGCTTAAGTTTTGATTTCCATGCAAAAATAATTATCTGAAGAAGCGCCAGCTAAGAAAAAGTTCAATTTCTCTTTTTCATATCTAATGCTCTATTCAGTTTTTTTTTTGATTCAGATATATTGTACAATTGAAGCCAAGCAAACTAATAGTAAAATTTTGAGATTAATAATTTTGTTGTCGATATCCTTTTTCTTCAAAAGTGAAGTATATAATAATTTTTCTGAACTCTTGTTTTTCAAAGCTGCTAATTTTGGTATTAACATCGAAATATCAAAAAATCTGCTGAGAACATATATTAAATATTGTCAATTCAAAACAAATTTCGCATGTGGCTCTGAAGCCCGAAAGTTAAGGCCGACCGATTATAAAACTAAATAATCAAGTAACATATATGACGCATACAAGTATGTACGCACCCAAGGAAAGAAAATATAATTATTCTACGCAATACGTTGTGAATTTTACTGGTAAATAAGGATTTTGAGGAATATGGAACGGATATTTAAAAATACAGTCAAGTTAATTATAGATGTTCCTGAGAAATTAAATAATGATTATTGTGGCAGTAGAAAGGCTAGGTCACGCCGCTAGGTGGATTAATTCGGGTTTTTCTTAAAAGTATGAAGTAAATGCTATATTTGTGTAAGAAAAGAACTTGAATACAATAATAAAAAACTAAAATACAATATGTTCCAATACTATCTGAAGCAAACTTTATGTTGCGACTTCGACTGTTTATCATATTCGCAAGCAAGGTAGTGGAAGACCAGCTAAAATTATGAACACAAAAGGACATCGTTCGCTTTCTCGTGCCTTCAACAAGAAGCCCTCTGGTTTGGCTATCAATTAAGATGTGCACCAGATGACTGTATGAAGAAAATATTGATCCCGTTTCTACAAAAACATCATGCAGATGGACAATACGTGTTTTGGCCGAATAGAGCAACCTCGCATTATGCCAAAAACGACAAATCTGTCTCAGCGCGCCCAATCGAAGATTTCTTCGGGATTTTGAGTTTCTTGGTGTACAAAAATAACTGGAGAGTCACGAATTGCAAGCAGTTGATTGGTAGAATCCAGAGATGCATTCGCAAAATTGACATCACGGCCGTACAACGCTACTGTTCCGACATCAAACGGATGCTTCGCCGAACAGCCGATTACGGACCGTTTTAAAATATACACTTTTTTTCAACAATGGAGAATGTATCTTTAATTTCGGTTAATCTGATCTCCTTCATGTATCTTTGTCTTTTTTTGATAGTTTGAGAAAAAATTCCAAATTTTTAGTTATCACCCGTTAGAAGAGAAGCTAAATCAACGGTAGGGACTGTAAAATTAGGTGTTAAATTGTAATATGAAAAGAGGACAGGTTTGAAGAAAGTATCGGCTTATCACAATGCTTACTAACGCATATCTCGTATATACTTATATATGCGTATTTGAACGCCTGCATGCATGCTTGTGTGCAGGAGTGGCATAAACCGCAGCGCAGACCGATAGACACAAATTTTCGCACAACACAAAACTCGCCATGCGGTTTGTGTTTTCCCAATAATTCTCTTCTGCGCCTCTTTTGCTAAACACGCTCTTTCGTGTTTACGCGCACCAAGAAAAGGCAGCCGCATACGCAGTGTGATAAATTTGCTGCGTACTTTACCACACCCAGAGCCAGGGATGGCCAGCACCTCAACTTGCAGCGGGTGCGAAGAGTGATTCGCACAGTTCTCTCAGCGAATAGCAAGGATGCAGAGGTATAATCATTAGTTCACTGGCTCCTAGACGCAGTGTAAGTGGCAATGGAACTGACGACAGCGTCTTTTCTTTTCCGAAACACCGCACAAAGCGGACATGAAAACAACTACACTGCCACTGTGAAGCCAAGTGTGACTTCACTGTGAGATACAAGTGTGACTTAGCTGTGCGATCCTTACTATGAATTCACACTTCATAGAACTGTATAGTTCACCAGCGTGCGCGCTGCTGCAACAAAGATGCTGAGAAGTCACTTGGAAGCAGTTTATTGGGGAGTTCGCTGTGTGTTGTTCGATTTCGATGAGCTACACAGAAATTGAAATGCTTCTATGATGCATGTCAATGAATGACTTTTTCGCGTGGAGTTGGCGGTTATAGGATATTTCGAACAATCATATTTTTATTGCCGTAGGACTGCGTCTTACCGCAGATTGCCAAAAACTTAATTGCACCGGACAGATAGCTCTAAGCGGATTTTTTAAAGATAAAATAGTTGCAATCGTTGATTAATAATATTTAGTCTATTTCCAATGCATTTACATTTAAAAATAGGGACTCGATTTTAGCACGGTTTCGATTTTGGCAACATAGGCGATACGCCGTTGTTGCCTAATTCGAAATCCTACTGTATTACAAATCACACCTGGTTGTCCGCGCTCTTAGAATACCATTCTGGCCCGATTTTTGAATAGGTTCTATTGTTGCCATCAACGTAAAAACCGCGTGAGTTATTCCAAACTACCATATAAGGAAACAAACTCTCGCTTCTTTATTTTTGTTTACAGGACTTAACTAAAAATCAGGCTAGCAGTTTTTGTCTATTTCATTATCGCTATAAAACTTTAGTCACTATGAAAATTTATTGTAATTGTAATTTATTTAATTGTCTCGATACTGATGTTTATGGCATATGCGAAATAATTTTTGATATGATTTTTAACGGCTAAACATTTAATTATGAATAAAATACATGCAACATTGGGCATGTTCTAGTATAATCTACTACAAATAATTGACACATTTAGTTGATATTCGAGTCCGACGTGATTTTATACAGCTATTTTCGCGGTATTAGCAAGTAGGTACTATCTAAAAACTGACATGTAGCATGTAACTTGTTGCAACAGTAATGTTGCCCGATGTTTCCAAGAATCTTTGGCCACACCCCACAAATATTAGGATGGCGACAGAAGTAACATTTATCAAAAATGAACAAGTCGCACCTTAATTAACATTGACATTATTCTAATAGTAGGCGAGAGTAGTTAACAGTGAGTCAACGGGAATAGCTAAGTCATAAAACAAGATCCATGATATTTACATGGAAAATGAAGTTTGTGAACCTACATCGTATAATGTAGTTTGAGAAAAATTGTTGATTTTTAAATACATTTTCCAACAAAAATCAGTTTTAGGGGGTCAACGTAAATTTTTTTGCAATCATTTTCAAGTGATGTTGAACAACAAATACATATTAAATTAAAACTAAAATTGCTGCACGGCATCACATAGTAATAATAGTTAATATTAAAAAAACATTGTCCGCTAGTTCACTATTTTTTATAAAACATTCCTATTAGCAACGGTGACACACAGAGACGCGGGGGACACTTAGACATAGCTTTCACCATGCATATTTTTTTGAATTTTTGTGTGTTCAATTGCATTAATCCATACACGGTGTTCAAAATACCGTTATTAAAAAATAAAATAGGCCATTCAAACGGAAAATGCCAGTTGGTGTGTATTGCCATCCTACACCTCTGAGCCAATTTTAAAAAAAATCGATCGACGAATTTTTGAGTTACGCCCTTTTGAAGTTTTAAAGGGCAGATTTCTCATATAAAGTAAATAAAAATCTTCAATGACACTTCCAAAATTAACGTAAATCACAGCCGGTATTGATTTTTTATGCAACATTTGCCCATTGCCGATCATTTTAGGAGTTTTACGCTGTATTTAGACTACCCGGAAATGTTCCGGATTAAGGGGAAATCGAAAGTGGCTCAAAGATGGCTGGATAAATGGCTACCATTCGAAGCATGTATTGTTTTGCGCCTTAAAAATGCATCTGTATTGGCAGAGCACGCTTTCGCCACGTAATCAGTGCTTCCAGCGCTGTTATAATGTCCTAAAACTTGTAACTCAATTTATCGATCTGCTGTGTATCAATAAACGCTCAGCAAAACATAATTGCTAATGGAAAATAAATTTAACTGAACATATCGATCATTACGTGTTCATAAAAGCGACCAATGTATAATTTGGAATTAGTTAATAGATATTTGGTTACGCACATATTTCGTTGAACTAGCGATTTCCGAAAAAGCAGCAACACAGTATCAAACTTTCGTCACATCAATGAGCTTTTTAAGAGCTTTCAACTTTCGCCGCATCGATGAGCTTAGAGTGAAATAAACAAACAAAACGCAAACGCAGGAATCAAAAACGCAATCCGATGCAAGCGGATTAATTAAACATCCTAGTGATCCTACGCATTATTCAGTTGCTGCTGTTAATTTTGATTGAATCGGAATGCCTTGATAAAGAAAACAAACCCTTTTTCGGGATGTTTGTAGTCAGTGCGGTTGGCTGCGGATCAGCTGTTTTTGTTTGCAAGCTCCGCTATTTGACATATATTACCAATACTAATGCAATATTCAAATAAACGTTTAGGTTTTTAACGAACACATGAGATGTACAGTACAGTGTTTATCGCACTAACACAATAACGTTAGCCACTTTCGGTTCCGCCTTAAGTTATTGTTGTGGGAAATAGCCAGTATCGAACATGAACAAATACTTATCATGCGACACCGCAAATTATGCCAGAATTTAAAAACTAGATCACTGACAGTCAGATCAACTACCTAGCACCATGTTGGTTATATCTGGACAAGTTCCGGGGACTTCCGGGAACACCCAGACGAGTGGCCAATTTCGTCCATAAACAAAAGCTTATCGTGCGGCCCCTTAAATCACACTAGAATTCACTAACTAAATCAATGGAAGCCAATGGAGACCAATCAGGTTTGGTCATATCTGGACATATTTGGGGGACTCCGGGAACCCCTGGGAAGTCAATAACACAATGTGGTACATTTTTGATAATAAAGACATGTTCGGGATTGGCCATTGTAGTTCTTGGTACTCAATTTGGCTTACTTGAATCTATTTTAAAAGTTGTATAGTGTGATTTAAGGTGTCGTATGATGATTTTTTGTTCATGTTCGAAATTGGTCATTTCCTAGGGGTTGCCGGAGCCCCCCAAATATGTCCAGATATGACCAAACCTGACCCTAGATAGCAGATTTGGCTTCCATTGATCTAGTTATTGAATTCTAGTGTGATTTAAGGTGCCGCACGATAAACTTTTGTTTATGGACGAAATTGGCCACTCGTCTGGGTGTTCCCGGAAGTCCCCGGAACTTGTCCAGATATAACCAACATGGTGCTAGGTAGTTAACCTGACTGCCAGTGATCTAGTTTTTTAAATTCTGGCGTAATTTGCGATGTCGCATGATAAGTATTTGTTCATGTTCGATACTGGCTATGTCCCACAGCAATAACTTAATCCGGAATATTTCCGGGTAGTCCCAATACAGCGTAAAACTCCTAAAATGATCGGCAATGGGCAAATGTTGCATAAAAAATCAATACTGGCTGTGATTTACGTCAATTTTGGAAGTGTCATTGAAGATTTTTATTTACTTTATATGAGAATCTGCCCTTTAAAACTTCAAAAGGGTGTAACTCAAAAATTCGTCGATCGATTTTTTTAAAAATTGGCTCAGAGGTGTAGGATGGCAATACACACCAACTGGCATTTTCCGTTTGAATGGCCTATTTTATTTTTTAATAACGGTATTTTGAGCACCGTGCCATAGGGATAACCTGTAAATAAATGTGTTAGATAACACTCCATTAGTCGCGCAGCTAAGCACAATGTAATTTCTTTTTTCTTGTTCATTGAGGTATATGCTTCAACTAATGCTTGTGGGATATTAATTTATCAAACATAAGGTGTTTGTCACAAGACAAGTCAATTGCATACGTTGTGTAGTTTCTGAGAAAAAGGTACATACAGTTTGAAAATCGTGTTTTACCAGGAGCGGTGTTTTATTCGGCGAGGTTGTTTTACGCCGCACTGGAATGCTTATGTGTATGACTCTGTGTATGATTTTTTTCAAATAAGGCCATTGCAAATACACTCAAGTCGCTTTTTACGCGCAGGATACGTCCCGCGTAAATCAAAACCGCATAAATTCCGAAAACCGCGTAAAAAAAACGGCGTAAATTCCGAAAACCGCGTAAAAATAGTCGCGTAAAAAGCGACTTCAGTGTAATTTCAAAAGTTTTTGTCAACTCCCCCCCCCCTTCCCCCTTGGGAATTGGCTTGAAAAATCGGGGGGCAAAAAAATAATTTGTAGCATTTGTGTTAATTTTGTTTTATAAAATCAATTGTCTGTGGGTTCTACAGCCTGAAAAACTCGAAAAATGAGTGTACGAGTTGAGTTAATGTTTCTAGCACGAAACAGAAATAGAAATTCGAACAACGGAGTTTCGAAAATCGGCCGAAAAATTTTTCTTTCGTTTTCGACTGTTTTCGTAGATTTTTGCATGGAAAATAATAACATATACATTAAAAGCAAGAATAGATTTGGTTTTCACATTTAAACTTTAAGTAAAAATGCCTAAAATCAATATTTTTTTTGCTCGAATAAAAAAATCTCTTTGTTCCCCCCCTCAGTGGCCCAACACCGGAAGGACAAAAGCTTTATAAAATATTTGTAAAGGCCTAACTTTTGACCGATAAGACCATTCTCGTCAAATTTGACAGATATGTTCAGAGCGATAAGACCTCTCGTTTGATACTAAAATAATTGAAATCTGATTCATCTGGATAAAAACGTTATACATCATTGTAAATTTTATTGTGTTACATACGATTATTCATAACTTTCAAATTAAACGCCTAATCTAAAAACAAAGAAATAGTGCCCTATGAGGTTATATTACCATTCAAACAAGATTAATAGTGCATAAATGGTTCGGCCATCTCGGAGAAACGTTCGAATAATTGGCGCTTGGCAAAAATACATTTTTAAACATAACTTTTGAACTGAATTTTTGTTTTCAACAAAACTCCCCTAAAAATGTTGCAGCAGCAAGATCTTTCACTTGATACTAAAATTGTTGAAATCGGTTGAGCGGTACTGGAGAAAAATGTGTCGCGTAATTTTCTTATTTTACTTATAAGGCCATTACAAATATTTTATAAAGTTTTTGTCCTTCCGGTGTTGGGCCACTGACAAAGGGATTTTTTTTATCGAGCAAAAAAAATTGATTTTAGGCATTTTTATTTAACCTTCCTAATGCATTAGAAAAAAGTTACATATTATGCATTGGGGTCGAAAACGACCCAAGTTTTGAAATTGCCCTCATTCATCCATTTTCAATCCGAATTTCGTTTTCTTTACCTCATTTGAAAGCTGTGGCCAAAAACTGGCACCCAAGGTATGTTAGGGGATATTTGTAGACTAATGGCCACTTCTGCGTCGGTTCCGGAACACCCACTACCAGGTCCCGGGGGACATGTTTATATTTTGAGATAATTCATTTTGCGGCACATCAAATCACATTGGCTTGATAAAATAAGATTAATGGAAGTATAATGGGGACATTTTGGACTCAAACGGCCATTTTCCCATTGGTTCCGGAACATCCGGTACCTGGTTTTTGAGGACAATTTTGAATTTTAGGATGATTTATCTTGCCACGCGTCAAATTACGTCAGCTTGATATCATTAGACTACTGAAAGTATAATAAAGACATTTTGAAGGCAAATGGCCACATCAGCTTTGGTCCCGGAACATCCGGTACCCGGTTTTTGGGCCCATTTTTGTATTTTAGGATAACTCATCTTGCGACACATCAAATCACATCGGCTTGATTAAATAAGACTAATGGAAGTAAAATAAGGTCATTTAAAAGCCAAATGGCCACTTTACCACCGGTTCTGGAACATCCGGTACCTGGTTCCGCGGGACATTTTTGGATTTTGAAATAACTCATCGTGCGGCACATCAAATCACAACGCCTTGATCAAATAAGACAGTTACAAGAGGTTTGCGGACAATTTGAAGACAAACGGCCATTTCATCATCGGTTCCGAAACTTCGGGTGCACGGTTTATGAGAACATTTTCGGATAGGATAATTCATCATACGGCACATCAAATCACATTGGCTTGATAAAATAACACTAATGGAAGTACAATGGAAAAATTCCAAATTGTTCTCAAACCTCTTGTAACTGTCTTATTTGATCAAGGCGTTGTGATTCGATGTGCCGCACGATGAGTTATTTCAAAATCCAAAAATGTCCCGCGGAACCAGGTACCGGATGTTCCAGAACCGGTGGTAAAGTGGCCATTTGGCTTTTAAATGACCTTATTTTACTTCCATTAGTCTTATTTAATCAAGCCGATGTGATTTGATGTGTCGCAAGATGAGTTATCCTAAAATACAAAAATGGGCCCAAAAACCGGGTACCGGATGTTCCGGGACCAAAGCTGATGTGGCCATTTGCCTTCAAAATGTCTTTATTATACTTTCAGTAGTCTAATGATATCAAGCTGACGTAATTTGACGCGTGGCAAGATAAATCATCCTAAAATTCAAAATTGTCCTCAAAAACCAGGTACCGGATGTTCCGGAACCAATTTGAAAATGGCTGTTTGAGTCCAAAATGTCCCCATTGTACTTCCATTAATCTTATTTTATCAAGCCAATGTGATTTGATGTGCCGCAAAATGAATTACCTCAAAGTATAAAATGTCCCCGGGACCTGGTAGTGGGAGTTCCGGAACCGACGCAGAAGTGGCCATTAGTCATCAAATATTCCCTAATACACCTTGGGTGCCAGGTTTTGGCCATACCTTTCACATGAGGTAAAGAAAACAAAATTTGGATTGAAAATGGATGAATGAGAGCAATTTCAAAACTTGGGTCGTTTTCGACCCTTAATGCATAATATGTAACTTTTTTTGCTGTGGCTCTTCTAGATGTCGCTGAAAGCTGAAACTCCCCCACAATGCTAGTTTTCCAAAGTTAGGAAAAGTCAGAAAATTTCAAGTCTCTAGCTCGTTCCGTTACTGAGTATCAAGCTTTGTAAGTATGCCGATGGGTCGAAAACGACCCCAATGCACTAGGAAGGTTAAAGTTTCAACGTGAAAACCAAATCTATTCTTGCTTTTAAAATATTCGTTATTATTTTCCATGCAAAAATCTACGAAAAAAGACAAAAACGAAAGAAACATTTTTCGGCCGATTTTCGGAAATTTCGTTGTTCGAATTTCCATTTTTGTTTCGTGCTAGAAGCATTAACTCAACTCGTACACTCATTTTTCGAGTTTTTCAGGCTGTAGAAACCACAGACAATTGATTTTATGAAAAAAATTACCTCATACCCTACAAATTATTTTTTTGCCCCCCGAGTTTTCAAGCCAATTTCCAAGGGTGACAAAAACTTTTGAAATTATTTGCAATGGCCTAACTTTTAAACGAAACCTCGGACCGCAAAACAATTCAATAGTGATCTGCAAGGCAGTAACACCTTTCAACTGCCACAAAAGACGATCATTAAGACTGTCGCAGTGGCCTTTTAACCCAATGCCCTTCTGGCATACCAAAAAAAAACACCTTTCAAACAAGCTTAACGGCGATCAAATCGGCTAAGCCATATCCGAGAAACAGACTAAAGTCAAGCGTCACACACACACACACACACACACACACACACACACACACACACACACACACACACACACACACACACACACACACACACACACACACACACACACACACACACACACACACACACACACACACACACACACACACACACACACACACACACACACACACACACACACACACACACACACACACACACACACACACACACACACACACACACACACACACACACACACACACACACACACACACACACACACACACACACACACACACACACACACACACACACACACACACACACACACACACACACACACACACACACACACACACACACACACACACACACACACACACACACACACACACACACACACACACACACACACACACACACACACACACACACACACACACACACACACACACACACACACACACACACACACACACACACACACACACACACACACACACACACATTTTTAGTCGTTTATGTCCCCTTAAACAACACACTCGACTAAAGATTGAGACCTGTGAGTTCGACTCTCACCCTCGCTCTATTAGCTCTAAGTCTATATTTTGGCCTAATATTAAGAATTTTTCAGTTTGTCTGAATCTACATTTTTCGCATTAAGCATTTATTCTTCCCCAACATTATTGATTAAGTTAATAATGAGGATATTTTCAATTATCTTAAACTTCGCATATGCAGTATGCTGCAACTGCAACCAAAATCCTGACAATGCTAAAACCCTAAAATATTAGTTGGTACTTGTCACCATAAATTGCAAAATATAATTACTGTTTATTTCAAGGATTATTTGTTTCGAATTGATAGATGTCTTATACAAAATTTATACTATTTTATTCCAACTTACTTTTGCTGCATCGAACGGAAAAATATGCAGGGGTATTCACGTAGCGCTTGCAATGTTGCGTATTTATACTGCCGCTATTTACATAACAGTTCCATCTCCATAGAAACTGGAACTGTTATGCGAATAGCGGCAGTATATACATGAAACACATCATCTATGCAACATAGCAAGCGCTACGCGAATACTACTGCTATGTTAGCTATTCCGTGCCGTCTTGCATTTGTGTGATATCTACGCAGCTTTGGCTGTTCGTGCCAGCGCACCTTCCCCTGTGCGAACAAGCGAAACACGATGGAAAAGAGGAGACTAGCAAGTGTGAGTGTGAAGAAACAACACACTCACCTTTGAGTACGCTGCACCGACGCTGTGTGGTTCATTATTTCACTTCTCTGACCAACTGTGATTCACACAGGAAAGAGCGGGTGTAGTTCACCCGCGTGTAGAAACACAGTGAACGTGCCATCCCTGCCCAGAGCCGCTCTCTGCGCGGATGGATTGAGGATTGTACACCGTGTGCTGGGGCAATTGAAGCGGCGTGATTGAAAAATATATTTTTACTGTTGCGTCACTTGATCCGTACTAAATTAATCGCCTCTGTTCTACATACCGATCGGAGCCGGATCCGATCAGAAATTGCGCTTCGATCGGAATAGGCACATCGTATGCTATAACATGCGTCGATCGGGACTTTTCTAACTTTTTACGTTAATTCCGCACGTAGTGTGGCAAACGGTAGCGCCAAGTGTTATTTACATGATCACTTATTGGGCGATTGTCACTGAGTGCTGTCGTTCACTCTCACTTTGATTTCGCTCGTACGCTGTGTGCATATGAGCTGTTGAAGTGTGTTGCCGAATCGCTCTGTGCGACAAGGCATAAAATTGGAACATTGGGCCGAGGGTGGAACATTGGGTCGAAATTCGCCAAGGATTCAAAAGTTTCAAAAATAGTTGAATTTTGAGCAAACCTTGAGATCTATATCATGTGATATTTCATAAATTTGCCATGAAACAACTAACAAATGGCCCGGTTCTGTAAAAAAGAACAGGGCTTTCAAATGGAGTAAAAAAAAATTTGGCGGCCATCTTGGATTTGGTCGCCATATTGAATTTTAACAAAAAATCGCCGTTTTCACCATGAGCTCCTTCAGCCAATTTTGATTTCAAGACCACCATCGGAAAGCTGAGAAAAAATGCTATAAGAATAAAAAATATTTCCAGAGTTTTTGCCATTTTTGAAAGCCCTGTACGATGTCTTTTAAGCTTTGTATTATTAAAATGCCGTTTATTTGTTTCCAAAATTATTAAAATAAAGTGTTTTAAAAGCATGAATTTCTATCAACAAGTCCAAAGGCAAAAATAACAATTTGTGAACCTGAACTCACAATACCTCAAATGCTAATTAAAAACAATAATAATTGGATTAATCAGTAAGAGAATCAGTTCCTATTTGATAGGAAAGCCAACAAATAAAATACAAACTAAGTGAGTAGTGCTCAATCCAGCTATTTCGGAAACCATCCATAAACTTTGAAACGTTTTATTGGTTTTATAGCCGCTTGTCTTCGCTCATTTTGTTATTAAATCCCTCAAACATAGGTTTTTTTAATTGGCATATAAGGCTACTTTCGTACTTGAGAATAGATAGAATTATTCAAGAGTGTAATTTCAACTTACTTGTATTTTTTTCAAGCGATAAAATTCTTCTCTTTCAAGCTCGTCTAGTTCAGAGATAATGTAGGCTAGAGTACGGTCAATCCTTGGAATTATCACTAAGAAAAAGTTTAAAATTAATTGATGTTAAATGAGGAACAACACTCAGGCATTCACGAATGTACTATTTGTTAAATTTGTTAAACTAAGAATTTTCACATTTCACTTGCGCAATTTCGAGAAACGTATGTTTCAGACTTACCATGTTCAATAGCATTGACTCTTCTGTTAGTGATTTTAATAACTTCGTCTAAAGTGACAAAGGAAGTTTGAAGGGAAGCTAGCTCCACTAACAACTTGACGGCACTTTGGTAGTTTTTCTTCAACTTTTGCATCTGCTGGCCACCCTTAGCCAAACCTGTTAGTTCATACGTATCACTCCCATCCTGATACGACTCGAATACTGGCAAAGTAACGCCAGCAACATTATCCTTTTTTGTTCGAATCTTAATTTGAGCCTTAGTAACGTTTTGCAATACTACTTGATTGAAATCTCCTGAAAGAAATTTTGCCTCAGCCAAAGAAAAAGCAGCTTCTTTCATAACTTCGCCCATCAAAGTTTTAGTCTGAAATTAAACAAGAATTAGCATTTCCAATCGTTCAAACGAATATACTTGCCTCAATAATCTTGCTCAAGATCATACGAAATCTCATTTGAAGAGCATCGGCCTTTTTTTTAAGCAACCCGTGACCCTTATGAGCACCAGCCAATCGTGCTTTCATTTGCATCTGGGCTCTAAACATTAATGAAGCCATTTTTCATTTCATATTTTAAAGAATTTCTGTATTACTTACCCTCGTGAGGGGAAAATTGCAATTCTGTCCTTTGACGACATTTTTTCAAATTTTCGTTTGAGGAAAACTAAAATTGCACAGTGCACAGAAGAGAACAAGTTGGTCTTTGGTCACAAGATCAAATTATTTACATCGCCTAGTAATAGACTGGTGGTTAAAGTAATACGTGACGTTAGCTATATATCTAAAATGAAATCTAGGTGTCTCTGTGAGCGCGTATTAAGGGATCATTCACGGGACGACCTAACCTCATTTTTTTGACGGTCGTGAGTGGTTTATTAACGTGGTATGATACTTGGTATAATATATAGGTGCGCGTGATCACGGTTTTTGATTGTATTACAAAATGGCCTCCGAGTGCATTCGAAGCTTGTTAATAACTAGCTATGCTGGAGCTTTGTTCGCCTATCACGCTTTTTACGCGCTATAATGGTGGCCGCTATAAATTGTGTTCGTAATATGCGAACAATCTTTTTGACAACTCTGCATACATCAAATCTGGCACTCTTCTCTTGCAACCTTACCGTGCTCTTTTTTTCGTTTACGCCAAAGAAGGTGAGCAAAAATGTGCGAAATGTGAACAAAACTATTGCTCTCCTTCTTTTGCGTAAACGAAAGAAAGAGCAACACTGCCGTCCAGGAGAAGAGTGCCCAGTTTTGATGGATGCAGAGTTGTCGAAAAGATTGTTCGAATATTACGAACACAATTTATAGCGTCCGCCATTATAGCGCGTAAAAAGCTGGATATAGTTTTCAAGCCGCTCGCCCAGGAAACACATCGAAGCTTATTGTCACATAACACATTGTTAACAATAAGCTTAATTCGATGTGTTTCCTGGACGAGCGGCTTGAAAAATATTGTGGCGGACAGCTAAATCTGGACTATTTGCCCAACCCAAGTAACACAATTGGTTTTAAGAATAGAATCAATATATATATCCAGCTTTTTACGCGCTATTATGGTGGCCGCTATAAATTGTGTTCGTAATATGCGAACAATCTTTTTGACAACTCTGCATACATCATATCTGGCACTCTTCTCTTGCAAAACTACCGTGCTCCTTCTTTCGTTTACGTTAAAGAAGGAAAGCAAAACTATGCGAAATGTGAACAAAACTATTGCCTTCCTTCTTTTGCGTAAACGAAAGAAAGAGCAACACTGCCGTACAGGAGAAGAGTGCCCAGTTTTGATGTATGCAGAGCTGTCAAAAAGATTGTTTGCATATTACGAACACAATTTATAGCGTCCGCCATTATAGCGCGTAAAAAGCTGGATAGTCACTCTACACTGAGAAAAAAACCATGGTAATGCGAAACATGTATGCATGGTCATCTTAACTATATTGCAATATTGTAGCGCTTACCATGATTATTGTCAACTTGAGAAGTTTCGTGGTTAAAACTACTATGACAACAAGCAAATCGCTGACTATTTCCGTGGTTAAATTGACTTTTCTCTCATACTTCTAATGACAATATTTTTGCAGCTTGATATAACAATATTGAATTGTCAACAGGACCATAAAATTGGTAACTTACTAACTGTAAGAATATCATGGTAGTTTTAACATTTTTATGGGTTATCGTAACAGTATAAGCTTAGTGCTTTTCAACCGACTATGGAAACGCGTTTCTTGATGACAATTTTATGTTTATTTTGCCCTTTTTCTTTCTGTCATTTGAAACCGCACCGCCATTACGAAAAATTTGAGTAACGAGTGATGTGCTTAGTTGTGAGTTTTTTTGTTTTTATTAAAATTTTTTTGATATTATGAACAGTTTGTTAGTGCAAAACAAATAATAAAAAAAATCTAATCTTTAAGTGACAAATTGTATTAAATTATTTTCTGGGTACGTGAAAACAGGTTGAATTATTTTACTGTGTAGTGTACTAACAAAAACAAACTGCTAAACTGTTATGGTGTAATCGGTGTTATTTATAGCTTGTCTGTTTTATTTTTTTAATTGCGGATGGTGCTGGACTTCCGCTCTAAACAGTTCAATCGGTGGTTTAGACGTGTCCGTGAAGTGTTTTTGGATAAAACGCGAAATGATGTCCAAATATTTCCATTTAACTTGACTGCGGCGAGGGAGCTGCGGGATAGACTGTTGGAAACGTATATTTGGAACTGTAATAAAGGCAATTTATATATCCTATCTGCATGCAGACCATCATCTATAGGTAGTATTCGATATTTTTTGATTGTATGAATTATTGGTATTATCTTTTCTTTAATATTCGTCAGGTATATTTGGATTACTACACATGAGACGCAAACTACTAGGAGCAAATTGTGATAAATAACTTTTTTAGGAAATGTACTGGCTAAGCTATGGCTTTACGATTGCCAATTGCAATCCTTGAGCGTAAAATATACCCTTGTGAATTAGTCAATGACCTGGTGAGTAACGGTTGAAAATTTAATAGTCATAATTTAATTGAAATGTTTTATACAGATCGAGTAATCCTTAAGCGACAAACATGCTCTTGAGTTAGGCCTTAGAGAGATCGCAATATGTGGAGGCGCGAGTGGAAAAGCACTATCGCAAGCGATTGAGCAGAGAATCATTACTGAACATAGATTGCAAATTGCATCAAAAGTTGCGAAACACAAGAATCTTGCAGACAGGTATGCATTTAATGTTTTTATTGTATTAGCTATTAATATGCTTTGATTTGAAATTCTCTTTTATAAAAATTACTCAATCTGAGCAATTACTTTAGATACATTAATTTCTCTTCCATGAGTAGGTGGTTTGTTGAGTCCTTCAGCAACCGCCAGTTTTAGTTTCATGTATAGCATGTAACCTAACCTAATAACCCAATAACCAACACTCTCTACTTTTAAAAGCCGCAATTACCGTCACCGAGAAAAATTGGAATAATGCGAACGATTGCCATGTCCCCATTATACTATATCTGCTCGATTTTTCGTACTTCTGAGCGATAACACTGATCTTGAATAACTGTCAAGAATTGCGTTATGAAACTCCCTCTTCTGTTGAGTACTCTTACCACTGCGTCCATTATTTTGAACTATTGTGCTATGCCCCGTTTATTTCTTTTACTGTACGCTTCAAGCTTACCTATCACTTGTTAAGTAAGTAATAGGCTCGTAGCTGGAGCGAGACAGGTACCAATCAGGGATGACTTGGTTTTTGAACGTTGTTACCTTGATCGGCGACGCAAAGCAGATCTCCCTTGGCTCTGGTAGACCATTTTTGGGATACTGCAC